>NW_026692321.1:24472500-25672500 GCF_021218885.2 Marmota monax
AACAAGGTTTTCCTCCTTAGCTTTCTTCAGTGCTAATTGTTTAAATCCTGCACAGACACACCAGAGGGGGACTCATGAAGTGTGTTAGGAGTCGTGAGCTCTGACTAGGAGTAAATGTAATAAACAGCCCTGGAAGAAGACCCGCCTGACCTGAGGGGCATCTTTAATTGTCTCGCATGCTCCCAGCCAGAGCTCAGTGCTTTTACAATCACTCTTAGTTGTACATGTGCTGTGAGGATATATACTAAAAAGGAATCTAGGCAGCCCTGAGTCTGTTTTGATAGCCCCTGAGTGACAGCTAGGTTTTGATCTTGATGCTTGATGGTTCCTCTTTCTCCAATAGTCCCTCTTCTTCCCTCCTCTGTATTCTACCTGCTGTCAAGATTCCAAGTAAATTCCCTCTGTTACAAGAAGACTTTTTTTTTAACCATTAAAATATCTTTTCTCTAAATTCAGTGACCCCTAAAATTACTATGATTGTCAAATAATTATAGTTTATGACAGTTCTTAGAATGTTAAATTGTTTGGGGCTTATAAAGTAATTTAAGATGTTTTTGTGTTCATTTAAAAAAGATATATATATATATATTTCTCTTTGTAGTCAGGGACCTTGCCAAGTACTCTAAAATGTTTCCTATAGTGCATAATGCAGGATATTATAGAAATAGATCAAGTATGTTAAGTATGCTTAAAATATAAATTAGCAATATGTGTTTTAAAAATATTGATTCTCTACCATCACCAAGAACATTACCAAATTGTTTGTTGAAAATATTTGATTGATTTTTTTTTCTTCTTCCAGTTAGTTACATTTTTATCACACACACACCCTCTTTTTTTTTGTTGTTGTTGTGGTGCTGAGACTGAGTCCATAGCCTTGTACGTGCTAGGCAAGTGCTCCATAACTGAGCACCACCTGCAACCTGTTGATCACAGTTGTTGTCTAAAACTTTTGTGTATCGTTCAATGGTAAAGTCCTTTCAAGATGTTTCATGTTAAAAATAAAACTCCAAAAGTTAAAAAGCTCTGATCCATTTAAAATCACATGTACCCTATAAATGATATAAAATAATGCATATTTGTATGATTTTGGTGAGTAAAGTTAAGAAAAATGTCTGTTTCTTATATACAGTTCATTTTGTCTTTTAAACTTTTTTACTGGGTTTATAGATATCAACGAATGTCTGGAGGACAAGAGTGTGTGCCAAGGAGGAGACTGCATTAACACCCAAGGGTCCTATGACTGTGCTTGCCCAGAGGGATTCCACCTAAATGACAATAAAGGATGTCAAGGTAGCGCTCGCTCGCTCTCTCTCTCTCTCTCTCTCTCTCTCTCTTGTTCTGTCATTATTTACATAGTTTTTTTCTGCAGTGCTTCCTGGTGATAGTCTGTGGTTTTATGTCTTCTTTCATATATAAGTGATCTATGCCAGTTTGTATTATTGAGGTGTATTACTTGGGTTCACATCAAGTACTGGAAGGTCTGGCTTTTTACTGTACAGTGTTGACCAGCACGTCAAAACCATACCTGGCTTTGCCTGGTTCTGAGATCACCTGTCCTTTGCTGTTCCTTCCGTGGACCAACCTTAGTACTTGATTCTTGACTATCTTTCTAGCTTTTTCATGTCTTTCATGGACATATTTCATTTTGTTTCAGAGAAGTGATATCTGTCTGCCCCTTTCCTGTTCCCTGTTTTTATTCAGTATTCCCTTGCTTTACTATAATTTGGTTGAAATTATGAACAACAGGATTTTATATTTTTTCAAAATGCTACCAACAGTGACTCTCCCAATCAGAACTACACCAAGATTTCATCTCACTCTAGCCATAATGGCAATGATCAAGAATATGAACAACAGTAAATGCTGGGGAGGTTGTGGGGGAAAAGGTACACTTGCACATTGTTGGTGGGACTGCAGACTAGTGCAACTGCTATGGAAAGCAGTTTGGAGATTCCTCAGAAACCAAGGGATGGTTCCCTAGGAGTGGGATACCAAAGAATGAGAAAAACCATGTGGCCCAGCTATCCCACTCCTTGGTATTTTCCCCAGAGATCTAAAATTAGCATATTATAGTGAAACAGTTACATCAAACAGCTATTCACAATAGCTGAATTATGGAATCAACCCAGATGCCTGTCAATAGATAAACAGACTAAGAAATTGTGATACAGAAAGAATGAAATTATGGCATTTGCTGGTAAATGGATAGGCATGGAGAATATCATGCTAAGTGAAATTAGCCAAACTCCAAAACTCAGAGGTGGAATGTTTTCTGTCATATGCAGAATCTAGAAAAAATAAAGAAGAGGAGGGAAGGATAGAATAACATAAAGAACTAATCAAATATAAATTAATAGATGAGTAAAAGGAAGTCTAGTAGAGCAGAGGAAGGAGGAGTAGGAGAGGGAAGGGGGAAGGGAAAGGGAGGGATCATGAACTGAAATCAATTCTCATGCATGTATGCGTTTGTCAGGATGAACCTGACTACTATATAAGTTTTTTTTTAAAAAAGTTATATTGCTAAAATTAAAAAAAAATTACTCTCCCTAAAAACAGTATAGTAGACACAGGGAACAAATAAGATCATAGCAGCACAACTTAAGTGTCTGTGGTTTGATATCAAATTCAAATATGTGACTGCTCCAAATATTCAGGGTTTTATTGACTACCAATCATTATTAAATTGATTCAATTCTCTGTCACGTTTATTTCTGTTTTCCAGAATAAATTACTATGTCTGTTTGAGAAGTATAAGTCCAAATAAATGATAGGTATGAAGCAGGTCTCAGTGCTGTTTAAAGAATAATGTGTATGACTCTGTCATTCCCCTAAGGCCGATTGTGAAGGCACACACATTCACCTTGCTTTGAATGATCTCTTTTGGCTCTATTACTGGAGACAAAAGTTGATTTTTCACTCTCCTTGAAGTTAGTAGCCTACTTTGCTCTAATCCCAGGATCACGTCAGCATTCTGTAGATAGGTACTGATACCTGAGTTTGTTTTAATGCCGAAAACATAATTGATGGTGATGCTATAACCACAGGACATAGCATTTTTCTGCAGTGCTGGGGTGGGACCCAGAGCCTCAGGCATGCTGGGAAAGCACTCTACCACTTAGCTACTCCCCCATCCTCAATCATGGGACATCTTGGAGTAACCACACTTGATAGACATAAACTATATATTCTGAAGATAGTCCTGTATTCAGTGAGACACTTTTAGTTGAAAATTTCGCCTCACAAAACTAATGATGGTATGTAGACGTATGGAAATTCCTCATTAATAGTCTCTTTAGGAAAGTGGCAGGATATATTTGAGATTCGGAACACGCTTCAGTTTCATGTTTTGACTTATACATGCCAAATTGTGAATTTCTGTGGAATCTCGGACCCATGAAAGAAACCCAACCTAAATATCGTCTGGCTTTCAGCTTGGAGTTACTAGCAGCATAGTTTAAAAATGCCTCAATAAGTACAATCCAAATTGAATGCATATGTCTCTCTAGTTCCAGATATTCATGTTGTTCTTTCTTAGCAGTTTCCTGGAAAAAAGTCTGGGAATTCATCTTCAGTTCCTGTCATCAAACTTTTTAGACAGTTATTTGTTAATCAGTGACTTCTTTTGAAGCAAGAACTTTGTACACAATATTCCCCATGCAGAGTTTTAAAGTGGGTAAGCTTTTGAAGGACCACATTGAGGCTCAGGATAAAATAAAAAGGAAGGCTTGGGAAATTGCCAGATCTCCCCAAGATGGACATGGATTTAAGTTGGTTCTCAGGCCAGTAATACTTTCTAACACCTTCCTGCTCAAATTGAAGTAACTCTAGGCAGCAGGTTGGAGAGAGAGGAATTGAAGCCTAAAAGGAGGTTCAGGTTGCCAATCTAACTTCTTCCTAGACTTTAGATAGAGTACAAACACGGAAATATCAGAGATTTTATAAAAGAAGTGAAGCGTTTCACAGGGTGAAGTTGTATTGAGAAATAATTAAGTAGAAAATGATTCATCGCTCTTCCTTGAAATATCTGAAAAATATTGACAGTAACAAAAATGGAGAGTTGTTAAGAAAATATGATTAATTCATGCCTGGTTTTTTATGTTGGTTCAGCAATGAATAGGCCAGATAGTCTGAGTTATATGGTACATGAAGGGTAAAGAGGTTAGAATTACTGGCGAGGGGTTTGGGTGGGAGTGGGGAGGATAAATCAGTAATTGCCAGTTTCTATTGCACAGTGAAATCAGCAGGGTAACAAGGGTGAGCTCAGGGGATCCTGAATGAACAGAAAGAGGTGACTTCTTTGAGGACGAGAACCACATGATTGGTGGCTCAGCATGTTCTCTAAGTCACTAGGGAGAACTCTGTACCATTTCCCTGTCCCCAGTAAACTTTGGAGTTTTACAGGGACCTCCCCAGTTCTGTTGTAAGCTTCATGATGGGCAACGGCCCCTTCCTACTCATCCTGCTCATACGAAGCACTAAGAGCATATTTTAATTGAATAAAAGATGGGCTTCTGAGATGATATATTGAGGCCCTCTTCAAGAGGTGATTAAAGAGGGCCTAAGAGACTTCAGGAAAATGATCTTAGTGGATCTACAGACTGGATGATGACAATATGTGACCATTTTTATGACCTCAATTAGCTTAAAGAAATTTAACCAATTGTTTAGTTCATAGGCAATGAACATAACTGAGAAATTTTGTGGTGGACAAACATCCATAAAACACTATCAATGTACAGTACCAAGGATTAGGCCATCCTCATCCTTGAGTTAAGATATACAGTCCTTCTCAAGGAGAGAACAGTATAATGAGGGATATGGACGAGTAAACCAGGAATTTGAGCAGAGTGCAAACAGGCTGTTGCATGCATCAGTACCATTATGAATAGGTCAGCCACCCTCTGGGTTCTCTGTGCTGTCATCTTGGGCACTGTTAGTCAACATAACTAGAACTGGTTTGAAAGAACACTTTACTTGTTGAATACCCCGTGTGTTATCAGTGTTTAGGAGTGCCTCATGACCCTGGGCAAGGAAAGCATAATCACATTGAAGACAAGCAGAACATAAGATGGCCCCACAGGTTTATCTACAGCATGATCTGGTCATGAGTCTTCATGATAATTGGTACCACTTTGTCATGTGTAGCACTATGTTAAAAAACATCACTCACTAATTTCGTTGTCATAGACTCATGCAAACAGTGGCTTCCCTGTTCCAAAAGGCCTTCTTTTTCTTTTTCTTTTTTTAATTTTATTTCTATTATCCATTTTAAATGAAATACAGATTAGATTCTATTTCATTTATACATTTAGTGGACATTTGGAAGGGATATTTATGAACCAAAAACTGTACTTAAGACACAGTCATCCTTGCCCTTAAGAAGTCCACATCCTAGGGTTGGAGAGGCCAGATGTGACAGACTGTAACAGAGATGTGTGTGGGAAGAGGAGAGAGAGCACAGCATTCACAGATGAAAAATATTTTTCAACATTATTCTGTTGGGAATTCCTTGCACCTCCAGTATGCCTAAAACAAGGGTAGCTTTGGGTCTAATCTTTGACATGGCTATTTTTGTAGGTTGAAAGGTTGAACATTGGCTATTACACATGACTCATCCTAAATAGTTTCTCTCTCTTAACAATTCAGCTTGTCCTGTGGCTTCTTTGATGGACAAATGCTATACTTGGACTGCAAAATAAATGTCTGACCATTTAAAATAGCTTTTCCTTATTGTATATCTGATACAAAAACAGAAGAGCTTTTTTTTTCCCGCAAGCATTTGAAACTCTTTTAAATTTCAGATATTAATGAATGTGAACAGCCAGGGCTCTGTGGGCCTCACGGGGAGTGTCTAAACACAGATGGTTCTTTCCACTGTGCCTGTGAGCAGGGCTTCTCCATTTCTGCAGACGGCCGCACATGTGAAGGTAAGATAAACCATACAAAATCGTATTGCTGCTGTGTGATAAAGCAGACAGGAGGCTGTTTTCCATTTAAACAGGTCAAGACTGAGACTCTAAGAGGTGCTCGTAATTCAAGGCCTTGAAGCTTATAGGTAGCAAGGTGACTTATGCTGGAAAGCACAACTCAGGAGTCGCTGGGATTTACAGACTGGATAACCCAAAATGATGGTGCCAACGACACTCACAGGTGGTTTCAATAATGGTACTAAATTAATGAGTCGAAATATGTAGGAGCCGATGCTTTTCTGTGCATGTTAGAAACCTGAAGGTACATGGTGGCACCTTCCCTGTCACCTCCTTAGACCCTGCCTGTTTTAATTGTACTTCATGTAGACCATCTTGATCATTCTGTTTCTTAAAAGTGATGTCTCGTTTGATTTCTCTGTACCATTTGTGCAGAGATTTTCTAGAATTATTCCTCTAATATCCTTACCTCTAAGCTAATATATTTTTCTTACCTGTTAGTATTTATAATCACTGAAAGCTCTAAATATGTTGAAAGATATTGAGCTAGCACTGTTGCTTTCCCTTTGCAATCTCTATGTTTGCAGGGATACAACAATGATCTTGAGAGTTGTGTTCTTGATGACTTGTTCCAATTTGATAAATGGAGGAGTAATTTATCTGAATCTTTTAAAAAAGTATACTGAGAATATTCCCACAATTGTCCCTTCAGTCCATCTTTTGAGAATCTAGTTGATTGAAATCCAACTACATTTTAAAAGAAGTACATTCAAAAGTTCTGTTCTAGGCCTACAATAGTACCCAGAGTCTTTGCTCTAAAAAAAAAAAAAAAATACTGCAACAGGATATGTCTGCTTTCCTTGCTAGTACCACAGTGAAATCATGCCAAGGGCCAGCGACCAGGTTCAGCTGAAAACAATTATTATATTGGGAGGAATAAACTGATCTTCTAAAAAGCAGGAGATTGTTGAAATTGCTCTCCTGCTAAGCAGACAAAACATGGAGGCCAGATTTGGCTTCAAGTGGAAGAGAGATAGTGCAGGGAGGGGTTAGAGCAAACAGATCGAGAGATTTGGAAGGAATCAGAAGTTGGGAACAGAGGGAAGCATCACAATAATGTGGGCGATGAGAGATTTACAAGGAATCCATGCTTCTGTGGTTCACGTTTTATGTTGTTTATATTTAGCGCTCCTAGAGTAGAGCTTTTAGAAAAGACCCCACGTGAATGCACACGTGCTTCTGAAGAGCACACTGTTCCCCAGTTGAGGAGGGTGCTAGCCTATCTGGGTGACCAGTAAAACAGATCTGCAGTCCCCACATTCCTGAGAGGCCACTTTGCTTCTTCACTTAGCTCTCAATGATGAGTTATAAAGTCTTCCATCTCTGAGAAGTGATCCAAGATACAATGGCTGGCTCTTGTGCCATGAAAAACTATATTCAGAAAAAAGTAAGTCACGTCCAGTGCTCACGAATCAAAGCTATTGTTCCAGATGAATACACCAAACATAAATATATCCATATTTATTTTGTCTTTTGTACTCAACTGATTTTTCTTCTGTAACTTTCTAAACACTGATTTCTGCAGCCCAAGAGTTATATAATCTCTCTAATTTAGTTACAGTTCTAATTTTGTTGGTCATGTACTTGGCAAAGACTTGGATTTAAAAATGTGTCTTTAGAAACCTTCTAATGCTTTATAAATTACTCATTGAGCATTCTCTCTTTGATACTTGGTCTGTATCTTATTCCAAAAACTGGACAATTTTATGAGTAATAAAATAGGTAATTTAGTATATTATGCTGATATATGGTAGTATAACTAGAAATCTTCCTAATTATTAAGCATGCTATCCTCTTTCTTGAAAAAGTTCTGCAAGGATTTCACTTTTTATGGGCTTGGTCTAGTGTACTAAATTGGTCTAAATTTTCTTTTGTTGGACTTAGTCTGAAGCTTATGGCAGTAGTACTATGTCCTGATTCTACCCCTGGCTTTGGTGTACGACAAAGCCAGCTCATGTGATCAGCATTTAGTAATGGAGCTGATGTGCACAGTACTTGAATTAACACTGACAAGTGGCTGGCACCCTTATCACATACCCGATCGCCAGCTTCCCTCCAAGCCTCTGGTGAGACTGGCTGAAGCACTGTTGGTGCAAGGGCTGGCATGTCCTGCTCCAACAAGATGAAGAACCCAACATAGCTGAAAGGAGAGGGGTCCCTCCCTGATTACCCATGCCTTGGACAATAGAAGGGCAAATTCTGTCATTCTGAACAATCTGAATTAGCACGATAAGTTCTATAGAAACATTAGAGGTACCATGGGGTCCTCCTTTTCCCTTGCTCCTGGGAAGAGTACATGGGGTGGGAAGCAGAAATACCTTGGTTCTCTCACATGAGATAAAGAACAGTGTCACTGGAGTTCTAGTGACGTGGGAAGAAGTAGGTCGGTGAGTTCTTGTTATCATTTTATTTATTCACTGAAACATTAGCTGAGTGTGTCTGGGGCCAGGCACAGTTCTAAGGGCAGAACACACACAGTTTGTGTCCATAGGGAGACTGCATTCCAGGAGAGGAATCCAGGACACATACATAAATAATACATGTAAGATAACTATGTGTTTAAAGAATATGACATTGTTGCACTTTGTGGATACAATTAAGTATAGGATGTGACATACCATATATAATAAAATGGTTAGTTATTTTTCTCAAACCCCAGAGTTGGATGCCAGGAAAACATGTGGCAACAGGAGGCTTTGGATCGAGGTCCTCCTCTGTGTTCATGGGACATCTCTCAGTTGTAGTTCATCTCCTCCTGCCACCTTCTTTTCATGCTGTTTTAGTTGTTTTTTTTTTTTTCTGCTGTGACTAAAGGACCCAACCAGCATAATTGTAGAGGAGGAAATGTTTATTTGGATTTCAGAGGTCTTAGTCCATAGAAGGCTGGCTCCATCCCTCGGGACTCAAGGTGAGGCAGGACATCATGGCAGAAGAGTTTGGCGGAGGCAAGCACCTCACATGAAGACCAGGAAGCAGGGAGAGAGTTCACTTGGCACATACAAATACATACCCAAAGCCACACCCCAATGCCCACCTCCTCCAGCCACACCCTACCACTTCAGTTACCACTCAGTTAACCCCTACCAGGGGATTAAATCACTGATTGGGTTAAGACTCTTACAGCCCAATCATTGCTCCTCCAAACCTTCTTGCATTGTCTCATTGTGTGAGCTTTTAGGGGACACCTCACATCCAAACCATCATACACCCTCTAGCCAAAGCTTTTGTATTGTGGATAAAAAGGAAGTTTTTCAGTTCTTACTCCTTTCGCTACCTTGTACCCCATCTTACCACATCTACTTGTTTGAGAAAAATCCCCAGTTCTTTTGCTCTTTGCTTTTTCCTGATGTCATGGAATTTTAATCCATAGGAGATATTTGCCATTGTGTTCATAAGCTGAGTCTGGGGATGGTTTTCTCATTATCAGCAGAATGTGTGTGAGTGGAAGAGAGGAGCAGTCGGATTCCCAAGGGTCACCATGTCTGCCCCCTGGTCTCTGATTTTGTGACACTTCTGACACATGTCCCCTTCTACCCTGCACTTGGCTGGAAGTGACTGTGCCCTCCCCTTTATTGTGTGCAGTTGAATGAGAGTTTGACCCCAGTAGAGTTGGGGATATATCTGTCTTTGAGTTTTAGAGTGCCCTCCAGCCCCCCATTCCTGTGATAAAGTGACCATGTTGGTCTCAAAGGGACCCTGTGGTCACCCAGCCACTCGATGGGGCACCACAGCTTGCGGAAGTTGGGCATCTTTTCCTCCACTGTTTGCCCTGCTTGGCCGTCATGATGAGGTGGGCTTCCAAACTTTGCCGAAATCATTTACCAAGTCCTGATCTTTGAAAGGCATTCTCATTCATTCGTATATCCCACAAATACTTATTGTTAATGATGTGCCAGCCACTGTCCTAAGTACTGGGGCTATGCCACTGAACAGCAACAACACACACAAAAAAAAGGTCCCTGATTTCTTGGAGGCAGTAAACTGATGATGAGTAAGACATATAAGATGTTAGAGTGATAAAGCTCATGAGAGAAGGAAAACAGAGTTAAGTAAGGAAGAATTTGAAGGTAGAAGGGATGCTGGTATGATACTAACTAGGGAGGTCAGACCTAATCAGTGCATTAATCCCCTGTTAGGGATTAAGTGGTTGGTAACTGAAGGCAGATAGGGTGTGGCTGTAGGAAGTGGGTCCCAGGAGCCCTGCCTTTGGGTTCCTATGAGCAGAATTCTCTCTTTGCTATCTGGTGCCATCTCCTGAGCTGCTTCCCTCTGTTGTGTTCTTCCACCATGATATTCTCCTCACCTCTATCTCAAAAGTATAGAGTCAGCTGACCATGGACTAAACCTCTGAAACTGTGAGCACCGAATAAACTTTTCCTCCTCTAAAATAGTTCTTTGGTCACAGCAACAAAAATTTGACCAAAACACTGAGAGACAGCAGTGGGGGAGAAGAGGATCTATGGAAACTATAATTTTGTTAGGAATCTAAAAAGCTTTTTAAAATAGTCTGTTTTAAAAATCAGACATCATTCTGGCATTAAATAATTTTTATTGGAAAGGAAAAAATCAAAGCCTTTCATTTTGATTCTGTATTTCACTCCTGTGTTTCCCTCCCCTGGATGAGGATGGTGTTATTGTTTGTCGTTTTTCAAAATAAGTACCCTGGACTGAGTAAGCGATAAGCAGGTTCAGCTCATAGTTTTCAAAACTATTTTAATGTTGATTGTGAATTTGAGACCTACCAGATTGAGGGGGGACTTGTTGTAACATTCAGCCAGAATTCTAACTCATACGGCATTTTACCCAGAGTATGCACAGAATTAAGTCCTGTCATTAAAGACCTGTAGAGATTCTAACCCTGTAATCCTTTAAGGTATTTCCTATGAAATCACTCATTGATAATGTATTTATCAAAAAGGGAAAACATAACAAAAGCACTTGGTAAAGATGGTTGGCTTCTTGAACCTTACAGAGAGCAGCAGTGTCAGTAGGACTTAGGCTCCAAACTCTCAGGCTAATTTTGTGTTCATTGACAACCAGAAAGCACAGTAAGCGCAACTTCACCGCATCAAAGAAAGAGTGAATTGGGAGCAAGTGTGGTTTGTGTTCATATCTTCAGGTACATTTTCTATGAACAGTGTAGAGTGAACGTCTAAAACCCTTCTTGACCATGCTCCAAAGCAATTGGTGGTTTTGTGGCATGAAGACAGAACTCATATCCATCACTAAGAGAAAATATTTTTGAAAATGATTTAGCCAAGTAGGACACCAAAGTGTTCTGACACAATAATATATTACATCTGGCTGCTTGGCCCAAAGATTTTTAGGGTTTTTTTTTTTTTAGTAATTTTAGGGTCTGAAATTGAAAAATCTAAGTGAATACAAATTGAGTGCTTCTTACCTTTCTAAAGGGAGTTTGACTGTAGGATCCACTGCCTCTCACATGTAAAAAGGAGAAAGGCTCAGTCAACATTCCAGGTAAAGGAAGGGGCTTCGAAAGGGCTCCTGTTCACACTCACTCTTCCTGTGAATGTACTTCTGCAGAAGTGAGTGGAAATGGATGTTTAAATCATTAGGGAGAGAGCTGAGGAAATTTTGCTGGAATAAGCTGTTTTTGGACCTGGAATACAGATTTTCCATGCATTGCTTGTCTTCTGTATATCAACATTGGTATGAAGAAATTCATAACAGAAGCAAAACACCCAAGAGCTCTCCCCTAAGTCTTTTCATCACTGCTGACCTTTTACGACCCCAGAGCTATGGAAAATCAGCTCTTCATAGAAGGAGAAGTAAACACTTTCCTTGCAGCCAAAAAAAGTAGACATGAGATTGCCAAAAAACAAAGCCTGTGAAGAGGCGAGCTGACCCTGTGCACCTCAGACACACCCGCCCTGCCCTGGGCACTGGGCTTTATACAGCTTGTTGGTGAGTTTATGTCAGTTACAACCAAAGCTGTTAATAACAACGGAAGGTCATAGAAGGCCATTGTGAGTAGTATTTTAGTATTCTAGATCTAAATTGTAATGTGTCTTATGTCCATTCCAGAAACTGTAGCTTATTAGGCATCTTACTTATAGGGCATTCAGTTTTATTCTCTGGATGAGTGGACTGGAGGTAGTTTGTATATTTTATTCTGTGACTTTATTAAAACAATAGCAATGATGATGATGATGATGATAATACCGTCTAGCATTCATTTAGTTGTTCTGAGCCAGGTACTATGCTAAATGCATTATACCTTTTATTTCCCATTTAATTTTCACAACAAACCAAAAGGCTAAGTATTAATCAATATGCTTTTAGCTGCAATAAACATCTTGAAATGAGGAAATTTATTATGCTAATAAGAAGTACCAGAGATTGCCACTTCTCATATCCTTGGTGTCTTTATTCAAATGCTGCTTCTCAATGAGCCCTTTTCTGACCTCCTCTTCTCAGACTGTCTCTCCTCTTAATGAATTCATTCACTTTCTGTTTCTCTTTTTTGTTTTTTATACTTATTGCCACCTTATTCTACTTCTTTTTGGATTTGCTATTCATTGTCAGGCTCTACTGCTAAATTCTTAAAGCCAGGGAGACACGGATCGTATTCTGTACTGTTCAGATCTCTTTATGCCACTGGGAATAGTTAAGTTAGGAATATTTGTGAATGGATGAATGAAGGGAGAAAGAGTGATCTATAGTTCATCCTGGACTATTAGGAAACATCTGTAATAAGATCACACATCGAGTGTGTTGTACGCTTTTATAAAGCCTTCCCTATTTTCTGAAGACATAGTTCCGTAAAGCATACCCTGAATGACAGTTGGGTATAGTGGTAGTTGAGAAGTTCAGTTGTAGGGTTTTGAGTTCATGAGTTTGAACTCTTGCTCCAGCACTTGTAAGCTGTGTGAGTTTGGATAAGTTTCTAAAGCCCAAGGTGCCTCCGTTCCCTTCTTGTAGAATGAGGTTAACAGTAGCCCCTCCGTGGGCTTGAAGTGCACTGGCACACATCTACCTGGGGTGGAGCCTGGCCAGATAACATGCTCAGTGATCATAGTTATTGTCACTACCTTAGGGCTAGGGATGTGGCTCAGTGTGCTTGCTTGGCATGTGTGAGGCCCTGGGTTCAATCCCCAGCACCACAAAAAATAAACATAAAAGTTATTGCTATTCTTATACTGGTACCATACTTGCTTCCTTAGTATGTGGGCATCTAAAAGAAGGGAGCATTTAACACCTATTTATTTTTTGCATTAGCAGTGCTTATAAAGTAGGCAACGTATTTAGGTTAAGTAAACACTTGTGAATGAAATTGGTAGTTACAAGTCCAGACCTGGATATCAACACATTACCATTTTTAAACTCAGAACTTATTTAAAGTCATGGAAGAGAGCGTAGTGACTTGTTTATATATAATTTTCTGTAATTGTTCATTCTTTGTTTCCCTTTGAGTTTCATATGGCTGATTTTCTCCATTTGCCCACCATGTGTTTCAAGTTTGAGATGATTGTTTCATGTGTCAGTTGCTGGTAAATTGACAGCTAATGCTGATGTTGTTTGCATTTGAACATTGGAGCTGTTATTTCTAGAGGTACATTGCCTACATTCTGTGGTTTCATAACTGATCTTTCTTGGCCTCCTATTTGAATATAGAAGGAGAAAAATTAGAATAGTAAAAAAATGACAACTTTTTTGGCTGATTTTATATTGCCGCAGGGGCCTATGTGTCAAAAAGATAAATCTGGGGTTTGGTATGTTTGGCCGATACTAAAGGCTTTCTTCTAGTCCTCATTAGCAGCACCTCTTAGCACAAGAAAGACTATATGAAAAGAAATGCACAGCCTGGCTCTACATTTAGAATAAATTTTTTAAAAACTTTGGGTATAAAAATGCAAAGCTATTAAATCAATGCAAATATAAAAACAAAATATATATTTCATGTATGTTGTCTTTTGTGATAGAGGAAACATGCAACTGAAACTCAGGATATTTTCCGTTAGTGTCTCAAGAACTTTTTCTGAATAGCATAGAATTTATTTATAATGGAGCTAAAACACTCTACTTTTTGTGACAGTCCATTATAGAATAATAAATTATAATTCACTACCTATAGGAGTATAAAATTGTTTTCTTTTTTTCTAAACAATTTGAAGGTGTGGTTTTATGTTTTTCCATTAAAATATTTAGAAGTACTTCATTTCTGTGTAAATTTAAATCCTTTGCACACACTTCCAGTTTTCATATAATATTCTCTCAGCCTTGGTGGGAAGAAAGAGGAAGAAAGTGTGCATTTTTAAAAATTCATGAATATACTCTGATTGTTTTTTTCCTCTAAAGAAAGACAGATGACTGTGTTTACAAGTTTTGCATTTGTGAAAAGAAAAACTGTTTTTGTGTTTTATTAAAAATATACTGCTGGGCTGGGCTTGTGGCTCAGAGTAGAGCACTTGCCTAGGATGTGTGAGGCACTGGGTTCAATCCTCAGCACCAAATAAAATATAATAAAGATACTGTATCCACATATAACTAAAAAAAAATATATATATATATATATTATACTGGTTTTCTCAACCTAACTCAGAATTTTTTTCTTTAAACAGATGCTGAGTTTGGGCATTTTAACATGTAGTGTCAGGCTCTGTTGTACCAGCACACACATCCAGCGGCTTCCCCATGTAGCACCCTTAGCTCTACCCTGTATCTGTTCCCTTAGAAGGGATGATCCCAGCACAACCTGGATGCCTTTGAAGCTGCTTAATGACACAAATGACCTTTCCAGATATAAAACCTGAACTTTGCAAGTTCCCTCAGTGAGTAAAACTGTTTGGGTCAGACCACTTTTTCCGTTTTCTTGGTCATTTACAGAATGAGCTTGTCAGTATAGTTTAAATTGTAAAACTTGACAAACTCATTTTGGGTTTTATTTTCAAGCAGTTAATGTAGCATGACTTCATTCCTGAAGACTTTTATTCTTGACCTTAGTTTGGATGAGACAATCTTCTGTACAGTCATCCTACTTCTAAAGCCTATTGTGAATGAGAATCAGGAGTATATTTCACATACTTAAACCAATTTTAGGATGCTTTTGGGTGTTCAAAAAAAATCACAAAGTTTAAAAAAATCATTGATTCTATATTTTACCCTTATGTAAAATAGCATTTTACTAACTGTTTATTTTCAAATGTATGAATGTGCATGTGGAGTGGGGAAGGAGGCCAGGACTAGGAGCCACTTTTAGGGGCTCAGTGGGCTGTGGGAAGGGGCAGGGAGGTGAGTTCCCTGGGGAGCTAGGCTGATCCATCTCAGCACCTCAACATGAATGCTTGCCCATAAAATATGACCTACCTTCTGAAGGTGAAGTGCATCTAACTCCACTTCGCACTATTTAAATTGTCATAATTCCAAAGCCCCATATACTAGAATATTAGGGTTTCAGTCTATTCTGAATCTATAACAGTACTATCATAATTCTAAAATGGTGATAAAATGATTCTATCATAGTTCTCCATCACTTCTACAAGACTAAGAAACATTAGAATATTGGTTCACAGTATTTAAATAATGTCCTTGCCTTGCAATGGATAATGTAGAAATGTAGGTAAATTTTTAAGGAAAAATCTACTGAGTTACATATGTTCTCTTATTTTTGGTTGTATCCTTAAAAAAAGTACCTTAACTTTATTTTGCAGTTAGAGAAAGATAAGTTTGGAATGACTTAAAATAAGCAGCTAGGAAGTGGTGATAAGGGTTAGCATTCAGAGCTCCCTAATATTGAATCCAGTATGTAATCCACAATACCTCTTACCCATGGGAAATAGAGAAACAAAGTGAGCTTTTGAAATGGTAAGGCTTTTCTTTAGCCAGGAAATGCAGCAGTGTAGATTAGCTTCTTTTTAAATTGATGTTTGAAATGCATGTAGAAAAGTGCATAAATCATAGGGTACCACTTGCTAAACTTTTGCAGAGTCCCTCTGATCCATCCCTCAAACTTCCTGATGATACTTCCTACCCTCATTCCCAGTTTCCCTGTGCCCCATTAACCATTATTCTGACTTTATCACTATGGTGTCATTTTGTCTGGTTTTGAACATTATATAAATGGAATCATATAACATGTTCTCCTTGATGTCTGGCTTTCTTCATTCAATATTATGATTATCAGCTTCATCAATCTAGTTTGCTGTGTCAGTTCATTTTTTTTCACTGCTATATAGTAATTCATTTGATGAATATTGTATAATTATGTATCTATTCTACAACTGATGGTCATTTGAGTTGCTTTAAGCCTGGGGCTATTGTGAATGAAGCTCCTATGGATATTCTTGAACATGTCTTTTGAGAGATGTGACCACTAATTTCTGTGGATATCGCCTAAAAGTTATATTGCAGTATAGTTGCTGGGTTCTAGATATAGCCAGATTTTCAGAGTAGTTCATGCTGCCATTAGTAAAAAAGTGTGAGAGTTCTAGATCCACATTCTTGTCAGTAATAGGTACGCCATTCCTTTTCAGTTTAGCCATGCTAAGAAAAGGTGTCTTCTTCTAGTGCCAGTTCACATTTCCCTGCCGAAGACTAATATTTAACCACTTTTCAAACCTTTATTGAGTGTTGTTTCAGCTGTCAAATGCTACCTACTATACCTCATCAAAACAAAGCACACAAAAACAACTCTCTTAATTATAACCTCAGATAAACCCAAGTTCTTAATTTTAAGGAAATCCAATGTTTTAATTATTTCATTTGAGATCAGTATTTTGCATGTCCAAAATCTTTGCAAACCCTAAAGTCATTAAGAAACTTTTTTTTGGGGGGGCGGGGGGTGGTTCTGGGAATTGAACTCAGGGGCACTCAGCCATTGAGCCACATCCCTGGCCCTATTTTGTGTTTTATTTAGAGACAGGGTCTCACTGAGTTGCTTAGAGCCTTGCTTTTGCTGAGGCTGGCTTTGAACTCTTCATCCTCCTGCCTCAGCCTCCCAAGCTGCTGGGATTCCAGGTACACACCACCACACCAAGCAAAGTATTCTTTTATGTTGTTTTCTGAAAATTTTTTCCTTTGAATTTTACATTCAGATTCATAATTCACCTGAAACTGAGTTTTGTTTTTGCCATAAAATCGAGATCATGATTTCCTTTTATTCCTAGATGAATGTCACATTGAGTCACCAGTACTTATTGAAAACAGTGCCCTTTTCCCACCAATTTGCAACTGTGCAAGAGGTCAAATATCTGTGAGCCTATTTCTGGTTGACTCCATTCTATAGGTTTATTTATTTATTCTTGCACCAATATCACATTGTTGGGCTGGGATTGTGGCTCAGCGGTAGAGTGCTCGCCTAGCACGGGCGGAACCCGGGTTCAATCCTCAGCACCACATAAAAAAAATAAAGGCATTGTGTTGTGTCCATCTACACCCAATATCACATTGTCTTAATTATAATAGCTTAATAATGGATTTCAGTATTTGTTGCTGTAAGTGATAAATTCTTCAATTTTTTTTTTTAGTTTGTCATAGATGTTCTTGGCCTTTTGTATTTCTACAGAGATTTGATAATCAGATTAACAGTTTTCAAACACAGATTTAAAAAAAAAAACTATCCTGGGAATTTTATTTGAATTGCATTGAATCAGTAGACCCATTTATAGTGATTTAGCATTTTACAATGCTATCTTCCACTTCATAAATATAACACATTCCTCTATTAGGGCTTTTTCTTTCTCTTGGTGTTTGGTAGCAGTTTTTGTGTAAAGTCTGCAAACTTTCTTAAACACTTATTCCTAGACATTCAGTATTTTTATGTTGTGAATAGCATTTAAATTTTTTATCTTTGTAATTATTTTAGTATAAAATTTGTTTTTTGCACATTGACCTTTTATCCATGATCTTATTAAATTCACTTAATAATTCTGTTATCTGTAGATTCTTCTGGATTTCCTGCTTATACAATTATGTTTTACAAGTCATGCTAGTTTTATACTTTCTACTTTTTCTTGTCTTAGAGCCCTACATAGGATGTCTACTACAATGCTTATTACAAGCGATGACAGCTAGTTTTCCCATCTCACTTCCGATCTCAGCAGAAAAAGTACTCAATATTTCTTTAAGTATGATGTTCACCATAGATTAAACAAAAAGATATTTTATCAGATATGGAAATTTCTTTTCATTTCTGATTTGCTAAGGGTCTTTATCATGATTGTTTTGAATTTTAATATATCTTTTTTGCATCTATTGAAATAATTACATTATATTCTTCTTTTTCTGTTAACATGGTGAATTATATTAACTAGATTTTTAAATAAGAGTTTATTTCTGGGCCCCCATCTAAGCACAAGTGGTCTAGTGCTGATGATGTCAGTCTGGAGTACTGAGACCCAGAGTATATCTATCTCGTCACTGCTATTCTTGACACATGGTTTCTACATAATGATCCAAGAGGGTAGTTTTAGTGGCCCCCATTACATACATAGATAGCCATATTCATTATTTAAAGTTAAATCCCCTCACATTGTTATAATAAACCCAACAGTCATGATATGTTTTCCTTCTTATATATCATTGGGGTCAAATCGCTAATATTTTCTTTAGAATATTTATATCTGTACTCACGAGGAAATTTCATTTACTTTTCCTTCCTTTTCATATTCTTATAATTTGTGGAGTAAAGGTTGTTCTAGTCTCATAAAATGAGTTTGTAACTGTCCCCTCTGTCTGGTCTAAGGAAAACATTGTGTAAGGTTGGTGTTACATCTTCCTCAGATTTCTTGAAGAATTCACCAGTGAGGTAATTTGTGTCTGGAGTTTTTGTTTGTTATGGATATGTGTTGTGAATGACTTTTACTTGCAGTTAATATTTCTTTTCATAGACTTTAGACTTTTGACTTTTCTTCAGTTTGGGAAAGTTTTTTTTTCAAGGAATTTATCCATTTAAGGTAAAATGTCAAGTTTGCTGGCACAAAGCTGTTTATAATACCTCCTTATCTTCTCTGTAGAATGTGTAGTAATGTTTTTCATTTTATTATTTCAGTAATTTTTGTGCCTTCTCTGTTTTGATCTTAACTAGTCTTCCTAGGAATATTAATCTTGGCAAAGAAACAGGTTTTATTGATTTTTTTCTCTATATTTTTTACTTTGTTATTTTCTGCTTTTTTATTTATTATTTTTCCTCTCTGCTTTCTTTAGGTTGAAATGGACCTAAATAAAGGTCTTACAATAGATCCTTAAACCATTAGATTTTCAAATTTCTTCTCTAATATGTATGCTTATGGTTATAGATTTCCTTCCAAGAATCCAAGAATGACATTTTCTGCATCCAGAACTTTTGATGTGTTGTATTTTGCCTTTCAATTATATTTTTATTCAAGTTCATTGTCATTTCTTTTCTTTGGGCCAATGAATTATTTAAAAATATTTTGTTTACTTTTCAAACAGTGGGGGATTTTCTAGTTACTTTTTTTGTTATCAGCTTCTGCTTTAATACATCTGTGCTCAGAGAACATACTCTGCACAACCTCATTCCTTGAAATTTGTTGTGGCTTGAAACTTAAAGTAGATGCCCATTTAAAGTATACATGTTTGGGCTGGGGATGTGGCTAAAGCGGTAGCTCGCCTGGCATGCGTGCGGCCCGGGTTTGATCCTCAGCACCACATACAAGCAAAGATGTTGTGTCCGCCGAAAACTAAAAAATAAATATTAAAAAATTCTCTCTCTCTCTCTCTCACTCTCACTCTCTCTAAAAAAATAATAATAATAAAGTATACATGCTGTGGTTTTTAGTTTGTTCACATTACCACAATCAATTTTAGAGCATTTTCATCATCCACACAAGAAACTCCATAATCATTTTTTTTAAAGAAATAAATTTTTTTATTGTTGGTTGTTCAAAACATTACATAGTTCTTGATATATCATATTTCACACTTTGATTCAAGTGGGTTATGAACTCCCATTTTTACCCCGTATACAAATTGCAGAATCACATCAGTTACACATCCATTGATTTACATATTGCCATACTAGTGTCTGTTGTATTCTGCTGCCTTTCCTATCCTCTACTATCCCCCCTCCCCTCCCCTCCCCTCCCCTCTTCTCTCTCTACCCCCCTCTACTGTCATTCATTTCTCCCCCTTGTATTATTTTCCCCTTTCCCCTCACTTCCTCTTGTATGAAATTTTGTATAACCCTGAGGGTCTCCTTCCATTTCCATGCAATTTCCCTTCTCTCTCCCTTTCCCTCCCACCTCTTATCCCAGTTTAATGTTAATCTTCTTCTCATGCTTTTCGTCCCTACTCTGTTCTTAGTTACTCTCCTTATATCAAAGAAGACATTTGGCATTTGTTTTTTAGGGATTGGCTAGCTTCACTTAGCATAATCTGCTCTAATGCCATCCATTTCCCTGCAAATTCTATGATTTTGTCATTTTTTAATGCAGAGTAATCCCCATTTCTCTCCCCAGCCTCAGTCACTTATTACTTTTTAATCTCTCTCTCTCTCTCTCTGCCTATTTGATACATTTGTTTTTATAATCCTCCTATCTAACTGTAATTACATGTCTTTTCCCCAACCTCTCTCCATCCCCTTACCCAATCATCTCAGCCTCTGGTATCCGCCATTCTACTCTTTACTTCTATGATATTAACTTTTTCAGTTCCATGTAAGCGAGATCATCTGGTACTTATCTTTCTGTGCTTGGTTTAATTCACTGAACAAAATATCCTCCAGGTTCATCCATGTGATTTATATTTTTAAAGTATATATCGTACAGGATACTGGTTAGAAAGGGGATTAGAGGCGCAAGAGAAAAGTCTATATTGTCTTCATAGTTCCTCCCAGACACACTGGTCACTGAGACTACAGGAGTGACCCTACTGATCCCATTAATCAATGGAAAGAAATGGATGTCTGAAGAAATGTTTTGGAGATAGAAAATGATACTGGTTTAGAACTTAATGTTGGATTGAGTGCATGGCATGAAGGAGAAAGAGCATTGATAGACCATAGATTCTGCTTTAGCAAGTAGATATTTGGCAGCACTATTTGCTGGCATGTTTCAAAATGAAGCAGTTTTTTTTTTTTTTTTTCAAGTCAAGGGTATGATTTGAAGATATTAAGTTGCAGTTACTTACAAAATATTCATGGGAATGTGTCAAGTGCCAATCGAACCACATTAGGTCTAGTGTTGAGAAGTCTGAACTGGAGGTAAAAACTGGGAATCATCAGATTAGAATGGATGAGTCCACCAAAAGAAATCATAGAATGAAAACAAAAGAGGGTTGAGGATTAAATCCTGAGAAGCTTCAGCATGTATGTGTCAAATAATGAAGATTGTCTAGGGGTAGATCAAAGATTAAAGGGAAACCTAGGAGCTCATGGGAAACCAAGGGGAAGAGATACTTCAAAAAGAAGATCTGGGCCGACTGTACTGAGTACTACTGAGAGGCCTACTAAGGTGACAATCAAGAAGAATCCTTTGGGTGATCTCATGAAGAGTCATTTCAGTGAAGTTTTATATTTAGGAGCTATCCAAGCGGGAATGAAGACTGAAGGAGTGGGCAACGTGCGTAGAAGTGTCAAGAACCTTGGTTTTGTAAAGGTGGGGGTGAGAAATACAGATTATGGTGCAAGGAGACTGATCATTACTTTTTAAAATGAGAAACAGCAGAAAATGTTTGATCCTGATGAAATGATCCAAGAGAGATAGATAGACAGGGAAAGTTGGAGATGCAAGGAGAAGGGGGCCAGCTGGAAAAGCAAATAACTGGAGAACATAAGCATGGACAGGCTTCGCAGGAATGTGGCCAGAGCCCTTTTACTGTTATCCATGGAGAAACACTGAAAAGATTTATGCAGAGAGTTATTTAATTAGATTATTTTAATAGGTAAATCTTTCTGTCATTATGGGTGATGAATTTGAGGTCCTGATAAGTGGCTGAAAGCACCCATTTGGGAGACCATTGCAGGAACCTGGGTGAGAGATAGTAAGGCCCCCAAAAGGTTGGAGCATAGGTGAGACTGGGGGTACAACCAAGAGATAAGTCAAAAGAGTGTGGTGATTGGATACTTCCCACATTTTTAGATAAAAATATAGATGTCCAGGCTGATTTTCAACAGAATGTCTTTATGAATGAGGAATATATGTTGGCAATCGAATGGTTGATAAAAATCAGAGGAAAGTTGTTTTGTTTCTTTGGTACTCACAGCTGCTTGCAGAAATCAAATGGAAGGCTTGTCTCTCTAATTTTTTTTAAAGAATAACTTTAAGTAAATCTCTTTGAAGGTAGTATATCTTAAAGCTATGTGAGGAAAATCTCTCATTGGCAGCCTTGTCTTCTAGAATTTAGGCACTAGAAAGTTGACCTTGAAATAATTTGCTACCTCTGTCGTTTCTTATTGCTTATCTCAGGCCGCTGGCTTTTAAAACAGACTTGTAACCATCGTCACCACGTTTTTTTCCTACACTTCTCTATCAGGCAATGGCATGGTGGTCAGACCCTGCACAATGACATCTTTTCTACTGTTTTCTGGCTCGTCCATATTTCTCAGAACTAAGTTATTTTCCGTAACACATAACGGACCGTATTCTCCAGACTTCTTGATGTTGCCAGACCTCAGTGGACCTTTTTTAAAAAGTTCCACAATATCCTATTGTATTGTCTGGACTATCTCCAAATCCAGTTTTTAATTTCCTATTGGCTAAATTTTATTTTATTTTATTTTTTTCTTTTAGGCCTTGCGCTCATCTTCTGCTTATTGCTGGCTTCCCTCCTATGCTGTGAGAGAGACCTTAATCTCTTTTGGGCCAGCAGCCATGCCATTTAAAAATTCCTTTGGGCAGCTCTTCAGCTGGTTTTGCATCTCGTGGCCCCATTTCTTGGCTGGGCTGTACTTTCTCCTTCCTGGCCTCTGTTCCTTTCAGCAAGGAGTCTGAGGGCGGCATTTTCCCTAAGCAGAAACCCTACATCCTTTCCAATGTAAGGCCCTTTTTTGTATCTGTTTTCCTAAGATTCTGGCATCAAATATTTAACCAATTGCAGTTGGTCAGGAAGCTCTTGGCTGAAACAGTGGGTCATTTCCTTTTAATAAAGAGACTGGAGAACACCAATGCTGGATGTGGTCCTGGTCTTGCTGAGGCTGGCACGCTGTTGCTGCCTGCCGTGCTGTCTTCTAAAGGTCTTCTAGAAGGTCATTTTCTTTGGGGCCTACCACACCTCTGGTGTTTTTATTTTGAGTATGATGATGCTTCTAGTTTTAAGGACAAAGATGCTGAGAAGAGGAGGTCCTTGACTAAACAACCAGTCAGTAAATGATGAGTCAGTGAGTAGCAGAGACTATATTCTGACTCCCATCTTCATAGTGAACAGATGCCAATATGTGCTTTTTGGGCTCACAGTGTGGTCAGTTCTATTCATCATGCAGGAGGAAGCTGTTCCAGCAATCACTATGCTAAGAGCTGGTGGATGGTTTAGAGCCACCAACTTTGATTCAGAAGATTGTTCCTTGATAAGACTCCATTCCTTACCCAGCTCTGCCTCTAACTCCTGTGTGATCTTGATGTGAGTCCATTCCCCTTATTAGACCTCAATTTTATAACTCTTAAAATAGAGAGGCTGAACTAGATAGTCCCAAGTTTCCTTTTAAGTCAAAATGGACCGTGTGATTCATCTAAATATGTTCTAACAATATTAGAAAACAATGTTTTTCTCAGCTGAACAATAACTATGGAAATTTTCTTGTGAACAATTCATTACCAAAAATGACAGTCACATCCCACCACCCAGGTCCCTGGAGTATATCCTGGCAGCAGAAGGGAGGCTCATTAGTGAGCTCTTCCCCAATAAGAAGGTGTGTTCTGTCAGAACTGGGAAGAAGGAAATCAGCAAAGTGCAAATGTTGAGCAACTGAAAATTAAAATTAAAAAAAAAAAAAACTAATGAATGTGCCTTAAAAAAGACACCACTTTGCTAACAAAATGGACACAAATATATCTTTCTTATGATACTCATAGATTTTTCCAAACATATTATAGGAAATATTGTACAGTTGGTGGCACCATTGATGCTTGTTATGAAGTCCATTGTCAGGGTCTTTAAACACTTTTTTTTTAAGTTTCTTAGATAGTAAACAGGTTTAACTAGACTCAATCCCCTTTACAAAATCAAGCTCTTTTTTCATACTTTTTTTCTAATTTCATAATTCACCTTACCAAATGTTTGACCTTAACCATTACTTAAGATTGGGGTGCATGGTTAGAGTTCTGTTCTAATATGTTGAATCCCTGATAACAATCAGTAGGTTTTGAAAAGTGTATTATTATTGAGAAAGTGTATTAAGTAAAAAAACATGTGGCATAGCAAACTTGACTTATGAAACAGGTCAGTGCTTAAGATCCTCAAAAGTATGAATCTTTCAGTCATTGACAGCATTGTTACTTTTTTCCTGCATTTTTATTAGTGCATTATAATTGTACATAATAATGGGATTTATTGTTACACATTCGTACATGCACACGATGTAATATAATTTGGCCAATAGCCCTCATTCTGCCACCCATCCTATCCGCTGGTCCCTTTCCTCTCCCTTTGATTTTCATGTGATCACAACCCATCTTTCCATTTCTGTTTCCTAACTTCCACTTATGAGAGAAAATATACAACCCTTGACCTTATGATTAGCATAGTGATCTCAAATTCCATCTATTTTCCTGCAAATGACATAATTTCATTTTTCTTTATGGCTGAATAAAACTCCATCATATACATATGTCACATTTTCTTAATCCATCTGTCTGTCAGTGGATACCTATGCTGGTTCCATAGTTTGCTATTGTGAATTATGCTGCTATAAACATTGTTAAGCATGTATCACTATAGTATGATACTGACTTTTTAATTCTTTAGGATAAATACTATGAAGTGGTATACTTGGGTCATATGGTGGTTCCAATGCCTAGTCTTTTCAGGAACCACCATACTGATTTATAGTACTAATTTATAGTCCTCCAATAGTATGAAAATGTTCCTTTTTCTCAACATCCTCTCCTGCATCTATTATCGCCTGTATTCTTGATGGCTGCCATCCTAACTGGTGTGAGATGATTTGCATTTCTCTAGTTGCTAGTGATGTTGAACATATTTTCATATATTTATTAGCCATTTGTATTTCTTCCTTTCCTTTTTTTTTTCTTGGAGAAGCATCTGTTTAACTTATTTGCCCATTTATTAATTAAGTTGTTGGGGTTTTTTTGGTGGTGTTTTTGAGTTCTGAATGTATTCTAGATAATAATCCTCTGATAGCAGAGTAGACATTACTACTTTTAAAATGAGCTACTCGTAGTTCCAGTCACCTGGAGCTGTGTTCCACTTCTACAAATTTAGGTAATTTGTTACTGAGGAATTTACATCAGTGGCCCACTGTCCTTGCTCAGTGTATTCTTTCTCAGTTTCAGTTCCATTAAGTTATGAATATTTTTATCCATCTTTTCCAGTGACTAATATAAAGAACAAACACTTGCATGAGAAATCAGAAAGTCCTGTGATAGCATACCTAATTTGTCTATGTTGACAACTGAGAGGATTGCTAGAAATCACTCCAACGGGTCACATATCCTTGGTATGACTAGGGATGATCTCATTCATGACTATTGAAGATACCTAAGCAAAATTGCTCTAGTAGTTTTAACATTAAGCAAAAAGAAAACATGATATTGAATGAGTCAAAATTTAGTTTCCTGTTCCAAATTCAGCTTCAGCAAAACAGGAAAGCTTTCACTTGTTCAGAGTAACAATGGAAAAATGTTTCAGAGAACTCACATCATCAAAGAAAATTCTAATGGAATAATGTACTTTTTATATAGGTCATTAGAGAAGTGAAAAAAAGTGTTGTCCTCTTATTAAGCTATTACCTCACCTCATTGTTGAAAACATGAAACTTCAGAGAGCTACATTATATCATTTTTATAAAATAGTAGTTGTTGAAGAGCTAGAGTCCAGCAGGCATGTCTCGTTATTTTTTCCTATTCATTCAAATCCAAGGTATTGCTCATCTAAACTTTCTCGGTTAATCACTGTTACAGTAAGTCTGAGTCTGCAAGACGTCCAATAATTCATAGGCAGCTTGGGGCTTGTTCATCTTCAGGTCAATTATTCACTTCCTGTACTAGTGATTAGTAATAAGAAATACTCATCTGCTGTAATTGTGTAGACTTAATACAAAGAAAGCCAAGACATTTTACTTTAAGAATCTAGACCCAAATGCTAGTTGGTTTTTAGTGGCTGCTTTTCTTCCCTCCTCCCAGAAATAAACTGCTGGTGAGGGTTAGTCAAAGGCCCCCCACATTAAAAAAAAAATAGTGGCCCTGATAAACATAACAATAACACAAAATGCTCTGGGAGCAGAGAGGAGGGATCCTGAAATCCGCCCACTGGTAGCTAAAGAAAGTATCATGGAAGAGGTGTCCCTTGGGCTGACTTGGAGTTTCTGAGTAAAGCCAAGGCTGATAGGGGTAGGGATTCAGCAGGAAAAGGAGTGTGCACCAAGTCAGTAGGAAATTAGAGACACTTGGTTTTCAAAGAACTCTAGCACCCCAACAGGGCTGGTGTGCAGCTTGGGAAGGAGGTTATCTACGCACTGTGACCAGAGATGTGCACAGGAGCCAGATGACAAAAGAGGCTTGTTGCTTTCCTAAGGAGGCCGTTGGGGGTCTCTAGCCAAGTGGAGATCCTAAACATTCTGAGTAAGGGGATGGCGTGGGCAAGGTCATGTTTTAGAAGGAGCACATTTGGCTGGGAGACGGACAATGAGGAGTGCCAAGAGATACAAGGGCAGGATAGGATGAGAAGGTGAAGAGAGGGAAAGATGACATCAGAATTTCTGGTTGGGTGACTGGTTGGATTCACTAATGAAGGGAACCTAGGGAGAAGTGGAGGCAAGGTGATGAAGGGAATGATCGGAAGTTATCATGGACATGTCTGAAGGTTTTAGATAAAGAGCTTTAAAGACAGATGTTCGAGGCTTGGGAGAGACTGGGACATCATCAGTATATAAGTGCTACCTGAAGTTTCCAGCCTTAATTCCAGTGGTTCAAAGAATAACACAATCTGTTTGACAGTTGCCCATTTTAGGAAGTCTAAAATTAGCAGTGACCTATGTTAAGTGTTTAGACTACACAATACAGTTCCTGCTCACCACCGTATCAGTAAACAAATTGTAATCCAGTGTTGGGCTAGCTAACATTCAAAGTCATCCAGATCAGATTCATTGAGTGTCTTTGTGTTAAATGCTGTGAGGGAGATTCATGTGTTTAGATATTTAAATAATTCATTTGTTTCAGTGATTTCACTGAGTTTTCAGTTTGCCTTAGGGAGATGAGCGAGAGGCAAGAAGGGAAGAATTGGAGTGAGAGAAATTTCCCACTAAGGGCAGAAAGTGAGTATTTTAGTAGGACAACAATGAACTCAACTTCAGGCTTGATAAAGTTTGACATCGCAGGAGCAGATCAAATAGAAATAATTAAGACTAAGAAATATACTTGGGAGAAGATCCTGGCTGAGAATGAAGATTTGGGATTCATCCCAAGGGTTGTAGTCACTGAAGTTAGAGAGCCTGGGAAGGGGGGAGGGGGGAGTACTGAGCTTGCGGCAGATCCCAGGGGTCTGAGCCTTGGCAGACATCCTCCTTGGGCTGTGAAAGGGCAGTGGAAAGCCAGAGTGGCTAAAAATTAATATTAATATTCTGCTATTGAACATGGAGAAGGAAGTGCTCAAGAACTGGGTGTTCACCAGACTTAGAGGTCAAGAGTGAGGGACTGGAAAATGATCAGCGGGTTTAATGAGTGTGTCATGGGTGCCTTTTCTCATAGGAGTTTCAGTGGGATAGAGAGGTAAGGAGTGAGATTGTAGGTCATTCAGGAGGGGGAGAAAGAGGAGCAGTAAGGGTAACATAGTTGGTGTGTAATGGATTATGCTTCTACATTATGCTTCTAAGCACTTTGTACATATTTTGTTTAATCCTCACAGTAATTGTAAGAACCAATATTATTATTAATATTATGCATCTTGTGACTAATATTTCTGTATTACAGAGAAGCTATATAGTTAGCCCTTTGTAACTAATAGATCTGCATCTGGGGTTCAAAAATATTTGAAAAAAAATTGCAGCTATACAGAACATGTACAGATTTTTTAAAAGTGTCATCATTATTTTCTGAAGGATAGTTATAACAACTATATAGAATTTATACTGAATTGGGTATTATAAGTAATCTAGGGATAGTTTAAAGTGTATGAGAGGGCCTGGGGTGAGCTCAGGGTAAAGTACTTGCCTAGCATCTGCGAGACCCTGGGTGCCAAAGTGCATGGCAGGATGGACATAGGTTTTATACGAACACTGTGTCATTTTATATAAGAGAGTTGAAAATCCTTGGAACCAATTCCCAATAGATACCCAGGGATGACACATTGGGAAGTAAAACCAATGAGTGTGGCTGGTTCTTTTGAGACTTTTTGCAGAAAGGTTAAAACATGATCAAGTGAACACTTTTCAAGTCAACAGTTTTGAAGACAGCGGAAGGTCCCAGAGTGGAATAATAGAAGGTGGTAGAAAAGAGCACACAGGTGGAACTAGGGACCAGAGACCAGTCAGGATGGGAGAAAGGCCCATCCTTGAAGCCAGAGAGGACCATTATCTTCAAATTGAGAAAATCAGAAAAATGTTGACGCAGTTACTCACATTTTGCAATTCAGAAATGTGATGGTGTGAATTTATGCTTGATAACATCAGTGTTGGAAAATTAGGAAGTCAGGCAGCTTCTGAAAAATTATTGACTTATCTTTGTATTCTTCCAGAAAATTTCTTCAGCTTAGCTTTAAAAACTTTTTCTAAGAGAAAAGCTTGATTTTAATAACATTAACTCCTCCTAAATTCTGTCATGTGAAATTTAACTTGTCATTCCCTTCATCATCTGTTACCTGATTTCATTATTTAAACATAAAAGTAAAATCTTCTTCACATATTTGCATTTCCTTAACTGTTTCTTTGAAAACCTATATTTGGGGGACTAAATGAAGAGGTGGCAACTGGAAGTGTACAATGTGACTGTGAACAAGGACAAAGGGAAGGAAGAAGTATGAAGAAAATTAGTAACTAAGGATCAAAAAGAAGAGCCCCCATCTAAAAATCCGCTGTAACTTTGTAATTAAGAGTTCCTGTTTATGAGAGCATTTTTATTAATGGAACGAAAAAGGTGCAGGGTCATTGTCTGCCATTAAGTTGATAGAGAACAAAATGAGTTCATAATCAGCTATTCACTTCAATAGCACTGACATTTAGGACCTCGAGTGGCTATAACTTAGGGACAGGAAATCTTTTCTCATGAGTAACTGCGCCTGGCTGGCTATTCTGCTGAATTCATCAGATCCTTTCTTGACTTCACAGGAATACAGTGTAGAAAAGATCAAGGTTGTCTACAGGGTTGAGGAACCATTGCTTCTTGCTACCCACAACTCTGCCCATAGAGCAGTTGTTTTCATCTTTTCCTCTGTAGAACTATAACTCCCCTTGGAAATGAAGAGTGGAAAACATTTGGGAAATGCTGACCATGGCACTTGCAGCAGTCATTTAGATTTAAAAACATTTCCTGAGGAAAAGCAAATGTTTTCTCACAGACCCCAACGTTTTGCCTATTAAACCATTTTTGTCATCAAAACATTTTATTAATATGTAAAATGTTTGCAAAGTTCTTTCTGTGTAAACATGATCATTTCATACTAATCAGGTGTGCTGAGTACCTCTGTTCATCCATTAATATCCGGTGTTTGTCAGCCTGTGTTTGTTTTGTGTCTGATGTTAAATGTCTTTCTTGCAGATATTGATGAATGTGTAAACAACACTGTTTGTGACAGTCACGGGTTTTGTGACAATACAGCTGGCTCCTTCCGCTGCCTCTGTTATCAGGGCTTTCAAGCCCCACAGGATGGGCAAGGGTGTGTGGGTGAGTTTTTAGAATTTTTCTCCCAACATGTTCCATGTGTCCCTTTCTAAAAGTTATCAACAAGAGGAAATTTTAAATAGCAATCTTGGGCAGAATTTGCTTTTATCATATAAAATGAGATTGGGCAAATCCTGTGGCTTCTGAAATGGAGAGGAGCATTGATAATTACAGAAGTATGACTTTAAATTGAAGTATGTGTTTAAAGGACATGTGTTTAAACCCTTAGTTGAGAATGCAGCACTCTGTAACCCTTGTGGCCCAGGAAGCAGAGTCTGCAGCATGGTATAGGTAGTCCATCATGGGAATCCAGCTCCTCAGGCGGTGCATTTAAGGAAGAGCGTTGGAAAGAACTTCGGTTTCCAGGAATGACACCAGTAAACTGATGCTCTTGATTGTGCAACTCTGTTCTTCAGTCCGTTTTGGGATTGATGGTGCTGGAAAGAATCTTGAATGTCATCAGATGTCCTAAAATATCATCCAACACATGCTCCTAGAGAAGAGATTTTGTGTTTCATTTTCTGATCAGCTGATTTCTGCAAGTCAATGTCATTATGAAACATGCTTGCAATTAGAGTGATTTCTTGGGAAACAGAAGAAAGGTTATAAAATCTGAAACTTCATGCATTAACAAGGCTTTTTCTTTATACTTCTTAATGGAGAAAAATAGCTCTGTTTACTACAGGGCAAATGGCACTTGAGGTGAAGTCAATAACTTATTGGTTTGAAAATTTGCAAGGAAAACAAGTTATTTGCCATCCAGATAATACTGCGAAAACAAAATCTATTTAGAGGTTAAATGATACCACTTGAATAAAAACTGCTTCTCTGGGATTAATTATGGAATTTAGTTAATTCACAATCATATTAGTTAATTCCCAACTACATTAAAAAATAGTCATGTAGTTTTGAGCATAAACACAGCTAGCCAAGAACACATATAATTATTCCAGAATTAGCCACAGGAAGACATCTTGGCTATCTGATAATACAGCCAAGACTATTCTAATCTCTCCTGCTTCAGTCCCCTTCCTACCAAAACCAAAATGATTAAAAATTGCCTGACATTTGCTTGTACTGTGACTAAATGGGCACTGTGATTTGACTGAAATTAGGTACCATCTCCAGACCCTGTCCCTGCTCCCTCCCTTGCCCTCAAGCTGAGCTTTAACCCTCTTTCTGTTTCCAGAACACCTTCAGCAAATTCTATCATAGCACTTACAATCTTTTGGGAATCATTTATTTGTGTATCTGCTGCCTGCAGCCTTCTTCTCCAAGTCCACAACCTGCATGTGATTGTGAGCTTTCTGTCTCCCTTCCCTGGAATGGGCACTATGGTTGGCCTACTCATTAAATTGTGTTTAACTATTAACTGATGAAATATCAGATGTTGACTCCACATGGTCCCTGAACCCCTGTTTAATATTCCTTTCCAGCCAACCAGATGAGCACACTGACCTTTTGTTGATATTTCAGTATGGCACACAAGACACACCCTTAGAAGGGGATATTTGTTGTCATTTTGGTGAACTCAACAAATGTCATTTTTTCTTTTTTTCTTTTTTTGGTCCTATTAACTGAGGACTGGGGATGCAGCTCTGTGTAGAGTACTTGCCTACCATGCATGAGGTCCTGAGTTTAATCCCCAGCAAACCTCACCCCCCAAGATCTATCTAACCATATCTATAGATACACACACACAAACTGAGCACCTATTATATGCACTTCACCACACTGGATGTTGTGCAGCATTTCAGAGATGAGACAGGTTTGAGGCCAGTCTTGGGCTGTCTTCTTTCCTCTGCTTAGACCCTACACACCCTCCTGCTCATTGTCACCTACTCATCCTTCAGATCTGGGCTACAATGTTAATTCTCTAAACCACTCTTGCATGAAAGAACCACTGTTCCCTACTTCACAGAGCTCTGTATTTTTCATTTCTGGCACTAACGAAGCCTGTGAGATTTTCTTGCTGATTTCCCTGAGGGCAGGAGTTGGGCCTGACTGACTCATCATTGCTCTCCCACATACAGGCTGGGCCACATGGCCTGGCCCATATAAGTAAGTGGGAAATATTTCTTGATTAAATGAACGTATCTGGTGGGAAAGAGCTCAATAGCCATGTAAATAATATGAGTTGGAAAGTAGAAAGTTTCATATGACATTTACCTAAAATTGATAAATGTGAACTGGCAAATTCCTAAAGTCAACTTTTCTGGTCTAAATAATAACTGTCTGTATTGATTAAATATTCCAGTTCTGCTTTACTTTATGTTATAATATCTTTTTATAAATGAAACCCAGCTCATTGGGTTTATATTTGTTTACAAACAAAGTGAAATGGGAAGCTGAGGTTAATTATCTAAGTAAGTCAAAACCCATAAACCTTTTGTCCAATAAACTGGATATAGCAGGGGAAATAGGATTTTTTTTTCCCTGAATGGTTTGGAAAACTGCTCACATTTTTAACAGTGTATAAACCATCTCAGAGTGTGCTCATGAAGCTGGTGTGTGTACATGTTTAATGCATAAGACCCATGAGCATTTCAGATGTCAAGTGAGGTACTTTGCTGAACAGGACAGCCATTAATAAAACTTTTTGGAGAAGCAAGGTAAAATGTACGATGTAGTGATTGGCCTTTCTTTAGGGTTTATTGCACATCCTTTAATAAATCATATTCACAATGAGATGACTTGACTGTGTTGTAATTATATATATTTTAAGCACAGAAAAATAATTCCACAAAATAGAAATTACACTGTGGACATCGACAGAATTTGAAAAGGTATAGTGAAACCAGTATTAGTTATTGGACCAATTTGGTTCACATGAAAATTAATGCACCCTGATAAATGCTTATAGCTCTTACAACCCAAATTCTAATGTTAATTTATGGACCTTTTGGCTGCTAGTAAACTGTACTTTCAGACATTTAAGTAGATTTTTAGCATTTAAAATGAATTTTAAGTTTCTAGGCTTGCTGAAGTGCCTGTGCTTCTAATTTTTTCTGGATTTAAGGACTGAGAGTAGAGTGTTGGGCCATTTCTGACTTTGAATATATTGAAAAGTCATGGAAGACCAAACTAGATGTTCAAAGGGCACATACTATTATTTCCAGTGCAATTCCAGGGTGTCCCTTAAAACTAGAATTGGAATTTAAACCATTATTGTGCATGTTCTCAGTCCTTTCATACAGACAGCTACATGAGCTCTGCCTTTAGGAGCCTATTCCCTGAAAGAGCAGATGGGGTTGGCCAGCTTCCTGGAGAGCACCTCATTTCCGGAAGGCACTACTGGCTTTGGCAGTGCTGGCAGAATGAAGAGCTGTCCATACTGACACACGCATCTCACTTGCTCTTTACTCCCTTTGCCAGATGTGAACGAGTGTGAACTCCTCAGTGGCGTATGTGGTGAAGCCTTCTGTGAAAACGTGGAAGGGTCCTTCCTGTGTGTGTGTGCTGACGAGAACCAGGAGTACAGCCCCATGACTGGGCAGTGCCGCTCCCGGGCCTCTGGAGGTAAGTCCCAGTGGTACTGGGCAGGGCACAGAGGGCCCTGCTCAGAACCTGAACCTGATGGGCGTGGGCCAGACACTCCAGGAGTGAGGTGAGGAAGAGCCTAATGTCCTGGCACAGTTCTGAGGCTGGAAGCTCCTGTGTCCATCCCATCCCCTCATCAGTGGAAATAGGATGTGGGTCATGACTGTTTGGGCTAGATGGCGTCTAACAAGCCTTCCAACCCAAGACGTCATGAGCAGAGTAAAGGATCCAAAACAATGAGAACATTTGCTGGGTCCTGCCTGAGACTTAGGGAGCTATCAGCTCGGGTTTAATATGGCATTGTCTCATTAAGTTACATAATCCCCCTTTCTTGGCCCATGGAGAAATGTATCTTGACACTTCTTTAAATGAAAATCAACATACAGGCCTCTCAGGATCTACAAAGACTTCCACTTGGAATTCTTAAGGTGTTTCTCCTGAATCTGGCCTATAGAGTTGCCATGTTTGCATTTATTTAAAATTTGATTTAGACTGCGTTGTCACTGTACAAATTGAAGTGGAGAGCTGAAAGTTTTCCAGATAAATTAATCAACTTGCAGATCACAGATCACCCTTTTAGTTGTGCCATGTAGTTAAAACTTGGTTGTATTTTAAGACAAGCAAAAGGCCAAATGGTCCTTTGAGAGCCAAATAAAATGAAACTTAGACCATTTTAATTTATTCCTAAATATCAGTCAATTTTATCTACGCTCATATAATAGCTTTTACTAATCCTCTATAGGGGACACTTGTCTTGTGTAAAATAGCTATTTTCACAAGTTATCGAGAATAAAATATAAAAATATGTTCATCCCTACATTTTATGTTTTGATTACTAAGTATAGTCAGGCAAGGAGGTACAGAATTAAATGAGCAGACAATTCAAATACATTGTCTGTGGAGGGGAAGAGGAAGGTTATTGCTGAGGTAGCATTGCTGTTCATTCAAGTGACCACCATTGTGGTATGCATGCCATAAAGAAAAGACATTTAATCTTAGTTGTACCCATGATAGCAAAACATGAAAATCTGGTTGGCCTAAGTAATTACCTTTCTCTTATTTGTCTTTGGTTCCATAGGGTAGCACTTCACCCACAGTATTATTTTGAATGAATAACAATATATCATAATATTGTATAGTCAATTTTTAAGGGATCTATAGGAAGATTAAGTCGTCATAATAAATATAAATGCATATGATACAATGTGAAGTGAAAAAAGCAAGCTATTCTAATGATCATATTCTGCAGAGAGGGGGAGATTGAGGATACAGAAAAAGATAATTTATATCTTTATGTAACTTTTAGTTTTTTTCCTTTATTTTTCAAACTTTCTGTAAGACTTCAAATGGGAAACCCAGTGATCTGGTCCATCATCTCTTTCTAACTGTGTAAACTTGGGCATCTCAACATCTATGAGATTTAGTTTCTTGCCTTTAGAATGGAAAAGTTTTATTTACTTCACAGAGTTTTACACATTCTATTTATTTATTTTGCCCATAGTTATTTTTTGATTAATTTCTTGTAGATTTACAGAGTGGTGAGATTCACTGTGGTATATTCATATATGTAAGTAGGAAAGTTATGTCAGATTCATTCCACTGTCTTTCCTTATTCCATCCCCGCCCTTCCCTTCATTCCCCTTTGTCTATTCCACTGATCTTCTATTCTTTTTTTATTACCCCCTCTCCCCCACTTTATTGTGGATTAGCTTCCTCATGTCAGAGAAAACATTCAACCTTTGGCTTTTGGGGACTGGCTGATTTCACTTAGTCTCCAGATCTGTCAATTTACCAGCAAATATCATAAAGTCATTCTTCTTTACAATTGAGTAATACTCCATTGTTTACACATTTTTAATGAGATCACATGTGTAAAGTCACTTGTTAAGAGCCAAGTACAATTCAAAATCTCATACTCAGCCATGTCCCAGACACAGCAAGGCTATTTTTCATCCTTTCATGGTCTCTTCTGAAGTGGTGGATCTTTTGACTACAGTTATTTTTGATCCAGGTCATATAATCTCATTAAAGTACATATCTTGGCTCCCAAAGTTTTCTCATTTCTTTTTTTCAGACATTAATAATGCCTTAAGAGGATCATGAGGTAATCTGAACCATTTTTGCTGAACTGGAGCAGCTCACTGTAAATTGTGCTTATTATTTATTTGAACTTCTGGCAACTCTTCTCATAGCATTGCTCCTCATCTCTACTTTTTAAAAGTTCCTAACACCTATTCTGCCTTTTTCCTTTTAGTCTGGTTGCTCTCTCATTGACTATCTCTTTCTGGAATGTTCTTTCAGTCAGAGTTCACTAAGTACCCTCCTGCTTTTTCAAAGAACATAATTTGGAATACCTTGTTCTATAATGTTGGTCTGACAATAAATACATAGTGGTTCCTTCCTTTTAATTTATCTAACATTTCTGGATTTTTGCATGTTTTTTACCATAGTTCTCTGGCTTCCTAAATACCACACACAGCCAATTTTTTATTGGTTCATGTATGTATGATAACAACAATCAAAAACTGGTTGAGCTTACTAAGCTGCATAGTTCTTGGCATCTCGGACTTCTGCCATACCTCAATTTGTATAGTTTTTGGTGAAAATCAGTCTTAAGACTATCTTACTACCATCTGTATTTAAAACAATTTCCTATTGAAACTGGTCTTGAAAATCAGGATCGGGTCCTCATTCCCCTGGTACTGAAGACTGAACACCCAAGAAATGCTGAGACAAGAGTAAAAAGTTTTATTTAAAGGATAGAACAGAGGGAGACTCCTCTGGAGAGGAAGGAGTATGGAGATGGTGCCCAAGGGAATTTGAGAATTTCTTGCCTCTTTTATAGATTTTTGGCTTCCTTTCTTCTCACGTCCTCTCCTCCTCTTGTCTTGCCTCTGTGACCAAAAGCAGGAAGAGAGCTGTCCAGGGGATGATTGCTTAGGTTAGAAAATGTAATCCTTCCCCTCCCCCAGAAGTTGTTAGCAACCAGGTGATGGTGAGTGCTATCTATCCATTTCCTTTTCTTTGATAATTAGCTAACTGTCCTTTGCCCTGGTCTCACTACCAGTATCTGAAAGACAAAGTTTATCCCTGAACTTCAAGGAGAACTTCACTTCATTGAGCCAATACTTGATCAGTTATTTGAAAAGGGTGATTAAAACTGGAAATTATTAAAAAGATAATATATCTTTTAGATATTTAATTTCTAACTTAAAGCATAAAAAATGTACATTCATTCATGAGTCTTTGAAGACAGGCCACTCTTGGAATTCTACATGGTTCATCTCCAAAAAACTCTATTTCTTATGCATCCTCTACACTGCCTACTTTAAAGCAAGTGAGAATTTAAAGACTTTTACAAAGCAAATGAGGATGAATCCCTCTAGATTTTTAGTTTTCAAATGTTTTATGGTTATCTCATCCACACCTAATTTAGTTGCATTCTTTTTACTATATCTTTAGTCTTTCTAAAGCATTTGCTTGAGAAACAAATCTTATATTCACATTTATATTTTGCTGATATATGTATTGCTTAATGAGGTAAAAACAGTAATTAATACACTGGCACAGAATGTTTGAGAATAAACATAGCCGAGTCTTGGTTGGCATACTCCTCAACCTGCAGAAGCAGAAGTATGTAGACCTCTGAGAATAGCCAACTGGTTGTGAGCATTGCAGGATGTCCCCAGAGGGACATCTTTTAACCCAACACAAGTACATGGAAATTAGCTTAAAGAGTTTGCATCATACCTCAGTCAAAGAATCTACTGTTAACACATTTTGTACCAAAGTTTTTATTTAGGATTCCAATTAATTTTATTATAGATATACTAGTAACTCAGATCTCAACCTTCTTGAAATGTGATTTGGAAAGGAAATAAAAATTTGCAATGTAGCCAGCAACAGTTTTACTCAACTATACAGTTTCTCCAGGACATTTCACATTCCCATAATGAGCAGAAAGAAAAAAAATCTAATGTCTTATTGTACTGAGTACAGAACTTAGGCTAAGGGATGGGATGCCAGGAAGGAAGATTTCAAATTAGTATCCAGAAGAGCTTTCCCATAGCTAACCAGAGCTAGTCAGTGCACATCTCATACAGGGTGTTTCCCCTGGAGGTATTCAAAAACAGGTGAGGATACCCATTGGCAGAAGAGCACCTACTTTCAGCATGAGTCTATTTCTTATGATCTTTAAGGTAGTTTTGAACTCTTAATATCCTAGGATTTTTATTTCTACACAACTTATTGGCTCCCATATAGTTTTTTTTTACGTCTAGTCTAATGTTTTTCATTTCTTGGGCCTTTGGCCATTAATTTACATTGCTGTACATTGCCTAAAAGAATCTGAAACAGAAATAACTAAAAAATGTCCATACCAGGCCATTCATCACATTTAAGAGGATATGGATATGAAATATAGTCTGATGCCTTTATTTCCTTAGTGCCTGTGATAATTGCTCAATAAAAACTTTATGTCTTTGGGCACTCTAAAGGAAGCAGTAAATATTTAGTCTTGGCAACCATAGCCTTCAAACCTTACCCACAAAATGCTGTTCTCTTCCTTGATTGGTGAACAGAGGATATTCTGTGGTAGGAATAGAGTCTTACTCTTAAAACAGAAGGTATAATGAAAAGAGCACCATGAAAAAGATGTATATTATAATCAATGCATGTGTTCTGCACTTTAAGAAAAGCAAATAAAATTGAAAATGATTAAGTGTATAGACTGGGGTGGTTATTTGTATTAAAAAGTAATTTTTGCTTTCACATCAATTTAAATGCCAGTCTTATCTAATTTACTTATGAGCGTTCTCTCACATCATGAGCTTGATCCTGGGCTTCTACATTTAGAAACTACCTTAGTGATTTTCCAACCCAGCTTCTTTATTTATAGGTAAAGTGACTCTGGGCCAGACTGAAGCTCTAAATGTTATTCTTGGGGTCATACAGCTAATGCATGGCAGAATTGGTACAGGAATCCAACTTGGGGAATTTCCCACTTCATTATTTCCACTTCTTGGGGCTAAGTACCCCAAGAGACCAAATTTTTCTAAAATTTGACTTCCTTTTCACTTTTTCCCCCATTATTAAAATAATACACATTCATCATAAAACAAGGCAAATACAAAACTATATCTAGATGAAAATCCCCAGCATATCATCATCCAGGATGATCTTGGTCACCATGTTGACCTTCTGATTCTTTGAGGTGACACCAGTATGCCCCAAACCACAATAGGACCATCTCCCATTTACTCCTCATGGCATTGATATCAGGCCCTCTAATTCTACTTCTACGTGAAACTGCTTCCTCTTGGGTCATCAGGGAGCTTTGTATACCAATAGCCTTCAGTCTCATTGGAGACTTCAATTTGACAGTGATTTCTCCTCTTCTCCCCTTCTTTTCCCTGTGATTTATTTCAGGACACTAATCTTCCTCTTGCCCTTCTGCCTTGGACGGGTCTTTTCCTGTCTCAGTTTCTTTCCCATCCCTTCAATATTGATGTCCCAGGGAGTTGCATGCTTGCAACAACCCTCTTGTTTTCTCTGTGTTTTTCTCCTGGGATATTTTACCTGCTTCTAAGTCAACTATTACTCTTGTGGTGTTGCCTGTTTAAGACTCTTCTGCCCCACCTGTTTGCTGAGGGCTACACTCTAATTTCCAACAGTCTTTGGACCTTTCTCCCAGGGGTCTACTTGTAAGCATCTCTGGCTGCCAACTACCCAAACCCAAATTAATTGCCAAGACTCTCCCTATGTGCACTTAATAATTGAGATCAGTACTGGAAATCTCAAAGTGATGCTTTCATTTTTATCCCCATCTGTCTAAACAACCCATCCATGCCATCATAACATCCTGCCAATCCTATCTTCAGAGTGCCCTCCATAGCCCTCCCTGGTCCTATTCCTGTTGCCGGAGCCTGCCCTTCAGCATCACTTCCTGGACCACTGCAGTAGCCTCCTGACTCCTCTTCCTGCCTGTCCCATCAATTCCTACACCACATTTTGCCAGAGTTTATATTTGTTTATTCATTCTAATTTGTTATACATGCTGGCAGAATGCGGTTCATTTCATATTACACATATAGAGCACAATTTTTCAAGACGCTGACTGTACACAAAGTATTTTCACACCATTTGTGTCTTCATACATGTACTTAGGGTAATGATGTCTAACTCATTCCATCATCATTCCTACCCCTTTCCCCGCCTCCCTTCCCCCCCTCCCCTTTGCTCTATCTAAAGTTCCTCCATTCCTCTCATGCTCCCCGCACATCACCATTATGAGTCAGCATCCTCATCAAAGAAAACATTCGGCCTTTGTTTTTTTGGGATTGGCTTACTTCACTTAGCATCATATTCTCCAACTCCATCCATTTACCTGAAAATGCCATGATTTTATTCTCTTTTAATGCTAAGTAATGTTCCATTGTGTATATATACCACATTTTTTTTATCCATTCATCTACCGAAGGGCATCTGGGTTGATTCCACAGTTTAGCTATTGTGAATTGTGCTGCTATAAACATTGATATGGCTGTGTCCCTATAATATACCGTTTTTAAGATCTTTGGGTATAAACCAAGGAGTGAGATAGCTGAGTCGAATGGTGGTTCCATTCCCAGTTTTCCAAGGAATCTCCATACTGCTTTCTAGATTGGCTACATCAATTTGCAGCCCCACCAGTAATGTATGAGTATCCCTTTTCCCCCCTACATTCTCTCCAGTACTTATTGTTGTTTATATTCTTGATATCTGCCATTCTGACTGGAGTGAGATGGTATCTTAGAGTAGTTTTGATTTGTATTTCTTGCTATAGATGTTCAACATTTTTTCATATATTTGTTGATTGATTGCATATCTTCTTCTGAGAAATATCTATGCAGTTCCTTGGGCCATTTATTGATTGGGTTATTTGGTTTTTTGGTGTTAAGGTTTTTGAGCTCTTTATATATCCTAGAGATTAGTGCTCTATCTGATGTGTGAGGGGTAAAGATTTGCTCCCATCCTGTAGGCTCTCCATTCACCTCACTGATTGTTTCTGTTGCTGAGAAGAAGCATTTTAGTTTGAATCCATCCCATTTATTGATTCTTGGTTTTAATTCTTATGCTATAGGAGTCTTATTAAGGAATCTGGGGCCTAATCCTATATGATGAAGGTTTGGGCCTACTTTTTCTTCCATTAGGCTCAAGGTCTCTGGTTTAATTCCTAGGTCCTCCATCCACTTTGAGTTGAGTTTTGTGCATGGTGAGAGATAGGGGTTTAATTTCATTTTGTTCCATGTGGATTTCCAGTTTTCTCAGCATCATTTGCTGAAGAGGCTATTTGTATTTTTAAAACAGATCTGGTTTCAAATCCTCCTTCAATCTATCAACTTCTTGTCACTGTCTACAGCATAAAGTCCAATTCCATTAGCAGGTAACAAAACCCACTAGAATATAACAAACCTTTTTAGTATCATCTCCCAAATTGTTGTTTGTATTCTTAATAGCTTCCATTCTGACTCGAGTGAGATGAAATCTTAGAGTAGTTTTGATTTGTATTTCTCTAATTGCTAGCGATGATGAGCATTTTTTCATATATTTGTTGATTGATTGTATATCATCTTCTGAGAAATGTCTGTTCAGGTCCTTGGCCCATTTATTGATTGGGTTATTTGCTGTTTTTTGGTGCTTAGCTTTTGGTTGGAAATTATGGTGGAATGTGATGGACACCCCACCTTGCTCTGCCATAGAAAGTTAAGTTCAGTTGTACTTTTTGCTTCTTACCCTCTGACACCTTGCTTGTTGACTTTTTAAAAAATATTTTCTTCCTTAATTTATCTTTCAAAACTTGGCTCAGATGTCACCTCTCCAGACAGCCTTCCATGATAGCCCTGTGTACCCTGGCCTGCCACAGTATAGCTTAGGTGTATGCATCCAGGAGTGGACTCTATGGCCAGCCCATGGCCAGTTTACTGGCCCAACTCTGTACTCACATCACCTCTTTAAGAACAGGAACTGTGTGGAGATATCTTCTTCAAAACATGTTAATTCCTGTGCTCTGTTTTTTAAACTTAACTTTGATCACCTTTCTCTGGTCTTCTTTTTTATTCACATTATTTCATATCCAATCCATTTCTATGGTCAGTACTTCTGGAACTTACTGAGGAGGGCTTTCTCCTCAATCCTGCTTTAAATAATAGATAACACATGTCTCCATTGTGTAAGTTCTTGAAGATGAGAGCTTGGAAAAAAAAAGCATAAATGAATTTCTAAGTTCTTTTTTTACTCCCTCTTGAAATATTATCTGAGAATTCCTTTTCTTATAAAAACACGAAGTGATATAAACTGTGAGTGTTTCTTGAGATTTTTAAATTTAAGAAAGGAGTACAGCTTCCTGGGTGCATCTAGCAGAAATAATTTCCTGACCATTACCACTCTCACAGACTTCTGTGCATTGACCTCTTGTCCACTATGGCTGGTGTTTCACTGGGCACTCTTTACTCACACCCATTCACTTTGTTACTCCTGGGTCATTTTGGTCTAAAGGACATAGAGAGGATTGGCTCAGAAGACATATAGAACACATTGCAAAAACCAATGCAGACAAAAAGCAAAGACAAAAGCCTATTTTAAAAGCTCATGTGCATTTTAATCAAAAAGAAAAAACTTTGGGGTTTTCTCACCCAATAGCAGTCCTTGCAGTTGCACATATTTAGGGAAAGACTCTGCAGTTTGACAGACCAAGGGGAAGGAATTCCCAGGAAGGGCTCTCTATGGTGGCTCTAAGCCCCTCTGTCCTGTTCAGAGCAAGGGACATGCTGACATGGGCAGGGATCATCTGCTGTCCTCTCTTCATTTATCTCAAACAAAGCTACTTGAGATTAGTAGGATGCTGTGCCCCGAAGAGGGGTTCTGGGGAAAGAAAGCCATGGACACAAGCCACTTGAAATGAATCTCAGTTTTCTCTTCCACAACAGGAGGGTGCTGTGTTACCTGCTCCCTCTATAGGCAAAGCTAGTTATTCTGCGTTTCATGTGAAAAGGCCTTGGTAAAATTTCCTTCAGAAAAGAACTACATGGGACTAGGGATGTAGCTCAGTGGTAGAGCCCTTGCCTAGCATGCACCAGGCTCTGAGCTTAATCCCCACCACCAAAATCAATCAATCAAACAAATTGCTATGACAAAAAAGAACCACATGTAAAATGTCCAAAAAGTCACTTTTTTTGTTATCACCAAACCATACCCCTAGGATTAAAATGCACAAATTGATATTTATAAACAGATGTTAAGCCAGCCTTTTAATAAAAATAGAAAAATAAAATCTGAAAATACTGGAGGAGAAATGATATATTTCTTAGAAGTCTGTAGCATGTGATGTGTGGTATGGTTAATCTTATTTATAAAATCTTTAAGAAAAAGAAAATTTATTCTTTTTCATGCTTTAGCCCTTTCCATAACCAACAGAAAACCTCCATTCCAGAAGCAATGACTTAAACTCACAGAAATTCTTCAAATTATGTATACTTACAGATCAGAATTTTACCCCAATGGAAAAATTCTCAAGGAAGTTAATTATTTAAAGGTTAGGAAGATAGGGAAATTATAGTTTTTCTCAGAATGACCTTTGTGGACCAGTTTTTGAAAAAGAATTTGCATCTCTTTTCAAACATGGATAAGGGCCTGCCTTACCCTCCATTTCAGCTGTGTAAACATTGAATTTTCAAATAGCTAGGAAAGAAAATAAGAGCAGAACTAATGTAAAACCAAGTAATACAAGTATATTATTGATTATCTCCCTTATGAAATAATATGAGTTTCCTTCCACAGAAAAGGCAAAAAAACAAAGGTAATTTTGTTTCTTAGTTTCCATGAGTGCAACATCATAGAAAACTCAGTATTTATTCTGTGTGTGTATCTTTATATGTGTGTGTATGTATCATTTTGACATGCATGACTTTGGAGAGAAGCCTGTGGTTTTTGATTACCTATGAACATAGCAGTCTTCATTGAGACCCTACTACATAGTATTACATTTTATAATAAATGCCAGGCATACTTAGAACTATTTGTACACAAGGAAAAAGTGATTGATTCTACTTTTAGTACAACTGTAAACTAAACCTTAGTTTGTAAAATTCCATGTTGCTTCCTTGATTTGTATTTCTGAACACATTTATTAGTAGTTAGCTGCATTTTTAGGCCAGTGGGGAGGGGAAATATTTGAAGAGAATTGTTAGTAGTAACAGACTGGAAATTTATTCAGAATGCTGGGGAAAAGTTTGCAAAATTTTCTATAGGGTTTTGTGTGAAGGGTTTAATAATAATTTAAAATACACACCCTTAGTTTCCAAAGAAAATTCCATGTCTGCATGACTAGGGAGGTGTGGTGGGTTTTATTCAGTTTCACACACAAGGGAATGATTGAGAACTGCTACATGGAAATCAGCATTCCAAGTTTTTTCCTATACACTTGATCTGTTTCCTATACACTTGAATTTATCATTAGATAGTCCTACTAAGAGTGCAAGCCAAAAATCTATCAAAGAATAACCAGCGTGTGGGAAGAATAAGGTGGGTGAAGGATCTTTTGATATTTTCATTCATACTCTGTGCTCTGAGAGTTTGTACTTGAGAGGTTGTTTATTCCTTTGCTTGTTCTTTAATGCCACAATAGAACATTAGTTTTATAAGAGGGGAGTATGCTTTTTGTTGTTGTTGTTTGTTTTTTGGTGTTGGGCTCAAATACAAGTCCTCGTGTAGGCTAGGCAAATGCTCTACCACCAAGCTACCTCCCCAGCCCTCTGGTTGAATTTTAAGAACTTTTATTTTTAAAATGCTTTTACTATTTAATATTAATCACATTTCCACAGTCAACTTGGCCCTGCCAAAATAAATATATAGGAAACTATTGTAAAATAACTCATTAAATCTTTCCTAACATAATGATCTACCAACTTCAAAAGAAGGGTAACTAGGGGTTGACATTCAAGTCTCAGACTCATCTTCATTGGAAAATGTTTTCCCTTGTTCCCTGTAGTTTCTTTGGGTCTAAGAATCTGGAAACAATATAAAGTTCTGATGAAATCATCTCATTAGAATTAATCTAAGTAATTGTAATGACAGTAGTCAGCTTTTTATTTGATACAGCATGAAATGAAAACAAGTAATAAATTCTAATTGGATCAAAGGCAGTCATTTGGACTCTATGGCATTTGGTAGAAAAGGAATTGGGTTACTTTCAAGTCCAGTCACAAAATACGGATCAAAGACTTGTTCAAGGGTGTTGAGTCTGATAGAATTCAACCATTTGTATTATCTGAAAGTGGGTGGGTTTTGTTCTCATTTTTTTTTTTATCATTTTGTGTTTGTCCCAAGGAGACTGAGTCTGTTAGAAGGCATTTTCTTCTAGGACACACACATGAGGTGGGACTAGAACCCAGACTTGGAATTCTGTGCTGAGGCTTAGCTGGCACTCATTATTTCTTTCAAAGTCATATATTTGCAATAATTTAAGTGGCTAGATTTTCAGTGATGAAAGATTATTTTATGGGCTCCAGGTTACTGCAGTATTTTCCTACTTCTGCTGTATACTGCTCAGAAAAGATTGGGGGCATGGTTGATTCAAATAGCCACCGAAGGCTTCAATATTATGTGTGGCCCCAGATCTCTGGTCAAGTGTTGGGGAACATTTTCATTGATTTAAGTAGGTGTTACAGCTCCATAAAGAATGGCCCTGTGTTTGGCAAGAAAGTAGAGATGGAAACTGTACTCACAGCCAAATTTACAAGAATAAAGTAATTGGTTAACGTCAAAGGAAATGGCTTCGACAGATTTACACTCTTGGGGTGTGTTAGAAATCCACCAATATTTGGGATTTAAGTGCATTTTTATCCTGAAGTGGAAGAGCCTGACGTGGAATGTGGAAAGCAGTTAAGGGGACTGCCATGAACATATCCTGTCACTTTTTCCCATGGTGGTTTCTGCCCTGTTGTGTCCTAGGTAGATCTGAAGTGTCCTCCCGATGGTCCTCTTACTTTCTCTCCTCTGTTTAGATTTAGATGTGGACCAGCCTACAGAAGAAAAGAAAGAATGCTACTATAACCTCAATGACGCCAGTCTCTGTGATAACGTGCTGGCCCCCAACGTCACCAAACAAGAATGCTGCTGTACATCAGGGGCCGGGTGGGGAGACAACTGTGAGATCTTCCCCTGCCCCGTCCTGGGGACTGGTAAGAAGCAGCCCAGTGTGACGTTTGCACTTGTGTTTTTACATGTGGTGTCCACGGGCCTGGGGAGGATTTCATTTTGTTTCTTACTTTGAGGCCCTGGGATGGTGTATTCACGGCCATAGTCAACTCGAGGGCAAGTTACCTTATGGTGACTGTAATTCAGAGCTAGAGCCATCACCCTCTTCCCACTTCAATATGAATTCTTCAACTTCTGTCTCTCAATGGGAGTGCTGAGACACTTGGGTGCTGTCAGATGCTTTGGCAAAAAGATAATTGTTTTATTCCATTTTAAAATTAAGATCAACCTCTTTTGCCAGCCATGACACAGCGTTAACTGTAAATAGAGCTTGGATATTTAAGCTAAAATTTTGCTTTATGGGCTTTTATTGATCCTTTAAAATACTAGACACCACAATAGTGCAAAAATAATAGTCATAATGTCCAGTTAAACATGGGTAAATAAAACATGGGTGAATTGAGAGCTTTAAAAAAATGTTAGTAAATTTATAAATAATGTAAGTATATAAATAATATGGAATAAGTCATTAGATTTATTTGTACCTAATCCAAAATAAAGGGGATTGTTCTGAATTTATTTGCCTAAATTGCTTAAAGATACTGAATCTGGGAAAGTAAAACTGATTTTAAAATCTGCCTGCAGGGAAGAGGTTGATTCTTTGTTTTTATTTTTCGACTTATTTGCTTTTTGGTTTTTGTCTGTTTTAAATTCAGCTGAATTCACGGAAATGTGTCCTAGGGGGAAAGGTTTTGTCCCCGCTGGAGAATCCTCTTACGACATTGGTGGTGAGAACTACAAAGGTCAGAGTCAAGTGGCTGTGAATTTGCAACACCTGTCAGAAGTTCTAGTTAGAAGTGTGGCTTGGGTTACACAGAATGAGGGTTCTTTGGGGCCATGGAAACTAATTACAAAGCCCTTAATTCTATCACTGGAAGAAGGTTTCTGATCTCTGATCAGAGCTGAGGCTTGGGAGTCAGAACACTCACGGCTATGTGACCATGGGAGGTCACTTCACCTTCTGAGTTGTTGTGTGCTCATCTGAGAGATAGAAATGAGGTTATAATGAGGATTAAGTGAGATAATGTGTGTAAACCACTACAAAATTCTGCATTGAGTTCATACTTAAATTTGTCCAGTTATCCTCGGGGTGTATTAGAAGTCATGTAAATTATGACCCTGTGAGTTGGGCCATTGACATGTGTGTTTCTGTGGTCATCAATAGAGTCAAGGTTCGTGCCTTTTTAGAATTAACCCTACTATTTCTAGGACCTTGTACTAAGAGCCACACATTCATAATGAGGAATGGGAAAGAAGAAAACAAAAAGTAGATGTTTTAGGACTGGGGATGTAATTCCACAATGGAGGGAAGGCCCTGGGTTCAGTCCCCAGTATTGCAAAAAACAAAACAAAACCAAAAAGGAAGTTTTACATATTTAATGCTGCTATCATATAACGCTAAAGTAAATATGCAGCCTCTTAATTTTTGTGAATATTTTAATGGATGAATATTTCCTCATTAAATGCTTACTTTTGACATTTTCATAGTAGATATATTATAACCTTTCATGCACAAAATGATTGTTTTTCATTGTAGTTTAATATTTAAAACTAAGTGGGTGGAAAAGAGACTATAATAATATTTTTATTGTTCATCCACTTTTGGAAAACAAGTGTTTGAATAATATGGAATAATTCAGTAGCTGGATAAGAAATTCCATTTGTGTTTTTAAAATACATCTATGATTTAGTCCAATTGAATAACAAGACTTGGTCTGTAATATGTGTCAAATGGTTTTCAAGTTCACAATTATCACATACTATATTTTTACAGGGATGTAGTTAAATTTCACTTCATGTTATGGAACAGAACCCTAGTTCCACCATAAAGCCATCTTCTCTTATATAAAAATAAGTGCCTCCTCACCCTGCCTGAATAGTGCTGGAAGTGGTTGGAAGAAGACTGGGTTCAGATCCAGCCAGCCCTAAGTTCACTGCACTTGGCTTTGCCATTTTCCATGTGTGTGAATCTGAACAAGTCATCTATAGAGTCTCTAATTTTTGAAATGGGTGCTAGCTGATATTAGCTGTGAAATGCTAGAATTGAGCATCTGCCCATGCCTGAGTGTATACTGAGTCTGGCATGTGAATTATCTTATTTAATCCTTTCAATTTTAATCAAGGCAGTATACCCTTATTTTCAGTTTATCATTATGTAAATTTAAGTGATGGCCAGGAGACCTTAATTCTATGGGGGAATGGGTCTGCCAACCCCTTTAGCAATTTATACTTTTGTTAGCTTATCTTTATGATCATGGAAGACTTTGATCAGGTTCCATCAAACTCTTGTTGACAGCTCTATACATTTCAACTAGTGAATGGGCCAGAATATACATTCCTAGAAAGGCACATTTCTTAAAAGGTCTATTCTTTAGAAAATATCCTGGTAACACTATGGAATCCATAGATTATTTCATCAAACTTAAAGTAGTATCTCAGGTGCTGTATTACAAATATACCTTCTCTGATAATGTTTTGGGTCATTGTTCCACAGACAAACCACATCTGCTTACATTTCTGTATCTATCAATTATACCTAATTTTAAGAATTTGTATATTCTGGGTCTTTAAGATTCTTTGGAATGTAAATAATATAATATTTCATTTGAAGCTCAATATTAGTTTCTTCTTGTGGGAAGATTAAACTATCTCCTCTTTGGTATTTCTCAATTTTCCCCCATAGATGCCGATGAATGCCTACTTTTTGGACAGGAGATCTGTAAAAATGGTTTCTGTTTGAACACTCAGCCTGGTTATGAATGCTACTGTAAGCAAGGGACATACTATGATCCTGTCAAATTGCAGTGCTTTGGTAAGCTTTAAGAGGATATCATATGGTGTGAAATATACAAATGGAAAAAATAAGTAATGCTATGTAGTAAAAACAATTTCTTTGAATCTAAATCACATGTTAAAACAATGTATAAATGTTTCATGGATCTCTTTCTTAAGCAAGATTTTTGAAATTTAAGAAAAATAAAACCACCAACTATTTGAATGGATTTCAAACAGTTAATATTCAATGTGGAATTATAATTCCGGTCACTGGTATAACTGAAATGTCCTTTTGGTCTGTGGAGCCTCCTGCTTCATCACTCATACCAAGCAAGTGAAAGTCACTTTAAAATGCTGACACAGACTCTAATGCTTAAAGCAGAAAACCATATACACTAGGCAGAAAAGCATAGAAAAGGAAATAACTTTAAAAATATCATAAAAAGGCATTTTATCTTAAATTTCAAAACGTATCCTGTTCATAGATGTTTTCTTTCCATATTTAATACCATTGGTGGCGGCAACATTATTTTTGCAGTCAGTACAACTTAACGTTTTTAGAGTCAGAGCCGTTCTCTTTTGGATGATGATTTGTAGTTAATTAAACTTGTGGCAGCCTCTGGAATCTGGACTAAATTTAGCTATGTGTTAACTTGAGTAAGTATATGAGGTACAACTGATTGCTGATTTGCTTTAGTAATTTTTTTTTCTCTTCAGATATGGATGAATGTCAAGATCCCAACAGTTGTATTGATGGCCAGTGTGTTAACACAGAAGGCTCTTATAACTGCTTTTGTACCCATCCAATGGTCCTGGATGCTTCAGAAAAAAGATGTATCCGACCAACAGAATCAAATGGTATGTTTGGATATGAGATGCAAACTTATGTCTAGATAAATACCATAAGGTTTGTGTTTTGACCAAAGTGTGAACTACTAAAAAATAGAAAAATTGATTTATTGAATATTTTGAAATAACGAAAGTGAGATTCTAAGAGAAATAATAAGATGCATATGATTGACATGTGAGAGCTTTAATGTTTTGAACATACTCACCAACCAGGCAGCAGGATACAGAGTAGCACAGAGCAGAAGGCAGAGCTCTTCTAAGCCCGAGGTCATCATACTTGACCTTCAGAGGCAGATGAGGAAGATGTAAGTTTAGGGAAGGCTAATCAGGGACATACTGTGTCAAATTTGAGAGCTTTGGTAAGCTTTAAGACGATATCATATGGTGTGCTGTGAAAATATACAGATGGAAAAATAAATAACACTATGTAGTAAAAACAGTTTCTTTGAATCTAATCTGGAGGGAAAGACACAGATGAGGCTAGGTAGAAACAGAGGATGGAGTTCTACAAAGTGGTAGAAAGCCCTGAAATCCATTGGTAGGAATCCCTGTTCATATCTGATGAAGTGACATGCCATTAATAATAGGCATAGCTGGGCTGGGGTTGTGGCTCAGCAGTAGAGCACTCACCTAGCACGTGCAGGGCCCTGGGTTCAATCCTCAGCACCACATAAAAATAAATAAGTAAAATAAAGGTATTGTGTCCAACTACAACTAAAAAATAAATCTTTAAAAGAAAATAACGGGCATAGCTAATCAATCAATCACCATATTCAAGAGATTGCTTTGGGTGAAGTCAGTTGAAAGGTAGAAAGATTAGAACTGAGGAGAACTGTTCTCGTCCAGAGTGCTGGCAGATGAAATAAGTGACAAAGCATGAATCAAAAAAGAAGAAAAAATTAGAGAGAAATGGTAGGATCTGACAAAGGAGTAAATGTGAAAAAGTGAAGACTGGAGGAAGTCTCTCAAGGACAAGATAGTGGGTCACTTTATATGACAATGCAAGCTATGGAAGCAAGGATTTAGTTGGAACATGATGGGCAGTCTGAATTTTAGCTGGTGGAATGACACTCAATTGGAGACGACAGAGGTTTCATTGTGGAAAGACCAGGCTAGATTCAGACTTTTATTTGGAAGTCACTCTTAGTCGTAGGAATGGAAACTTTGACGCTCACTGGCTTCCACCACAGTGTTGATGAAATAACAGTGCAATTGTCAAGGAACCATCGCTTCCCTTTTAGAACAAATAGAAGAAACCGATGTCTACCAAGATCTGTGCTGGGAACATCTTAGCGAAGAGTATGTGTGTAGCCGTCCTCTTGTAGGGAAGCAGACAACATACACCGAGTGCTGCTGTCTGTATGGAGAGGCCTGGGGAATGCAGTGTGCGCTTTGCCCCATGAAGGATTCAGGTAAGCCCAGATCCACTTTTTTTCTGCAAGAAACCTGCAGCAGGTTCTTCTCACCTCCTCTGGAGCCTGACGTTTCTCTTTTATGTCTTCACTCCTTGGGTCTTACTTTATCACAGGTGTGTATGTACAAAGGATTGGATAAGTCTATGGCTTCTGGTTGGTTACCTGCATGCCAAACCCTGTCATGAATTTTTGAAACCATCATTCTATTTCCCAAAAGAATGATAAATGACCTGAAGAAACAAAACTTGGCCATTGGTGATGTATGTCTGTATATTTCCTAATACTTCATTTATTTTCTATAATCCTCATTCCTAGCAGTTTCTACATATAGCAAAATATATTAGATCCTTCTAGGTCAAAGTCCAAAATTTAACGTCAGCCTGTATTGAGAAATACCAAACCTGACAATCCAAAGTCTGAAATGCTCCCAAAAGTTCAGATTTTAGAATTAGGGCTACTCAACTGGTGAGATTCTATGCAACTATCCCCAAATCTGAAAAACTCCAAAATCTGAAACACTTTTAATCCTAAGCATTTTGGATAAGAGATACTCAATCTGTATAAGAAAAGGATTAGAACAAAAAGGAAAGAAAGTAGAAGTAAATGAAAAATTATTTAAACAAATCTGCTTTCAAGTTTTAGATCTGCCATCAAATCTTTGGTCAAATGGAAAAAATGAGACAGGCTCAGGCCCCAGCTTTGTCCCACCTCCTAAGTGTTGGAGGGCAGCTAGAGGGGCTTGTGCCAGGTTTCCTGGCTGGGCTGTTCAGTGTCTGTTGGGTTGTCCACCAATGGTTCATTTCCCTCTTTACCACTTCTCATTTAAAAGAAAGGCACTTGAACGTGTTTGGAGTATCATTTTGTGAAACTGATGTGTTAAAGCTAGAAAAACAATGTGTGGGTGTAAAATGAAGGGTTTTGTAATGAGTACATTCTCAGGATAGTTAAAAGAAGAAGAATTTCTTGAAGAGAGAAAATGCATTAACTTTCAGTTAATTCAATTAGAATTTTTCTTTCAAGCTATTTATTAATTAACTTTCCGGCTTAGAAATAACTTAAAACCAATGTAGCATGAAAAAAGAAAATAATTTGAAATGCCACAAAAAGAAAATGAATACCAGAGGACAAAAAAATTAATAAATAAAGGCATAGATGGCAGCCAGCTATTGGCTCTGGGGCCAGATGGGCTGAATCTGAAATCTGCCACAGCTGCTGCATGCTCAGGGGGAAATTGCCTCACCCTGCGTAGCTCATTTGCAAAGCTGGGCCACCTATTTCTCCCTTGCTGGGTTGTTTGTAAAGGCTGGGAGGACTTGGGCAGAACAGGGTGTGGTTACTAGTGCTTCTGTTGTCTTGTGCCCGAGAGGCGGATGCCCTAGGAGATGAAAGTGAAATTAGTAGAGTGAGCACTTAAAGTTTGGGTCATTTTCTCACAATGTTCTAACACCTCAACTTTTTTTCCTTTGATCTTTATGCAATATTTTTTCATTTTAAAAATGATACATGCTTCTTTTTTTATAATTTCTTTTTTTAATATTCATTTTTTTTAGTTGTTGTGGTTAGATACAATACCTTCATCTTATTTATTTATGTTTATGTGGTGCTGAGGCTCCAGGGCCTCGCACATGCTAGGCCAGTAGTCTGCCGCTGAGCCACAACCCCAGCCCTAATACATGCTTCTTCTAAAGAATAAATAATCAAAGATATTATGTTCCCTTCCACCTATCCCTTCACAGGTGAACTTCCTACCTTTAAGATGCTCATCCTTGAAAGCTGGGTTTTTATCCCCTTAGATTTTCCTACACATTGTTATTATTATGAGATATATATGTATATGTATATATATACATATATATATATATATATATATAACAGAATATTGAAAACTGAAATCAATGTCACCAATCTACATTACACTTTGTTTTTTTGTTTTGCACTATCAGATGATCCCAATTTCAGCATCTCTGAAATTGGAGTCATCTGATAACCAATGGCACCTGAAAATGGCCACAGGCCATCCTGTTACATGTTAACATCTGGTGATGGGAGGACATTTACAATCTGGGGTATCTTAAAATGGGTGAAAGATGGTAACTCGAGAGGCTGTGCAGAATCTGTTGTATAGATGCCCTGTGGTTTATTTACCACATCTTGTGCTAGCCATTTGTGTAATTCCTCCCCAACCTTTCCCCACCCCAGTCCTAATTTGCTGCTATAAATAATGCTGCAACGAGCCTTCACATAGGCACCTGCAGGAGTGCCTTAGGAAGAAAATTCTTATAAAGATACTGGGTCAAGAAGTATGTATGCTTTCAATTTATTTCCTGAAAATATTGTAAAAGTTCACACTTATATTGGCAGTATTCAGAAATGCGTCCTTCTTCATTTGCTTCTATCAGTGTCTTTAAATTTTGTTGTTCACGCTGGGGACTGAACCCAGGGCCTCATGCTTGCTAAGCACAAACACTTATCACTGTGCTATGCCCCTAACCCCTTTAAAATGGTTTCTATCAGATGGGTGCAAAGGTAGTCTAGGAAATTTGAACATATTTTTTCATGTTTATAGTTGATTTGTCTTTCTCAGTGAATTATTCATCATATTCTTTGTCCTTTTTTGCTGAATTCTATGTCTTTTAAAAATTTATTTATAAGTTTTTTGTACATATTCTGTTTATAGCCCTGACATTTGGGTGACAGTATGCTTTTGGTTATGGGAACTCCTTTATGAAAAGGTTTGCATATATTTACATTTTATTCTGTCTCTAACCTAGTCCTATGATATAAATATTTAAATATTAAAATTTTAGTGCCTGTGTCTTTGATTAGGCAGTTCCTTTGATAATCAAATTTAATTGACTGAGTTTTAAAAAAACAACAAATATTCAACTAGGTGTCTCTGATCAAATGCATTTTTAAATGTAATTAAAATCTAAAGATAGTACAGTTTCCTAGTAGTATCATAATATAGCTAGGGAATCAAGAAATGAATTTCAGAATAATTATCAATATTCTAAACATGAATTCTATTTTAAATATGAAATCTCTTCTAAGATGGATTTTAGAATGGTGCATCAATTATTTTCAATGGAGGTTTTAAGAAACACATTTTTAATTGCAAATTCGAATGAATGAATGTGAAGAAATGTATACTGTATCATACTTTAGGTTCCAGGGAACACATTGGAAACCATTGTTCTACATGTGTCAGTTGGAGTAAAGGAATTTGTTAGGCAGCCCAGAAAGCACATTTATTTTATAAGACCAGAATTATGGTGCTAGAACTAAAGTCAGGAAGAGTGTATCTGAGAGAAGTCCATGCCCAAGTGGAACAGGTTTTCTGAAGATCTGATGAAGAGTTGGCATTCCGTTGGTTAAACCTGATCTTCCAGTCACAAGTACACTAAACGCCTTCTGTTGGGCACATTTCTCTGCAGTACTATAGCTGAGAGGAATCAGGGCATGGGCTCTGGAACCAGATTGCCTGGCCCCGAATCCTGGCTTGGCAACTTCTTATGTGCATGACCTTGCTATCTCGTCTCTCTGTGCCTCAGTTTCCTCATGTGAAAATAACATCACCTACCTCACAGGGTTGTTTTGATAATTAAATACTATGATAGTAAAGTGGTAAAATAAACATGAAATAGTGCTCAATATATGATAAGACTTCAGAAAATATAAACAGTTATTACTACTACTGCTAGGTGTCTCTGATCCAATGCATTTTCAAATGTAACTGAAATCTAAGGATCTTATAAAATACATGATTACGTCATAGCACCTGTATATGAACTGAGGATTGACAAATGCATAAATAATTTTTTTCAAAATAAGTCTCTCTTCTAAACCACTGATTCATAACATTAATGAGTAGGTCAGTTTTCTGGGGATTGTATCAAAAATCAGATTGCAGTTCATTGTAGAGGTCGCGGGTGCAGGATTCTGCATTTCTATCTAAAAGTTCCGAGCATCAAACTGCTGCTGGTAGTCCTTAGACTACACTAACAAGGCTCCAAAGACATTGAACAGCACCTGACTTTTTGTTAAAGCCTACTTTAATGCTGGTAGTTATTACTTGTTGAGAGGAAGCAAAGAATGTGTGGATTTTGAAACTTAACTCGTATGCTCATAATTCCTGTCTTTGTGTCTTTTAAGCGTGCTGTTTCTAGATGTCTTGATATTGTGATGGACCAGGTTATGTGTTTGTTAACCTTAACACTGGACTAATCCCACCCTGCCAGACACTGAACTTTGCAGTTTCTTAGGAAGCAGCACTGCTTTGGGGAACAATTAGTTACTGATGGAAACAGTGCTGGTGGAATTTGAAGAATAAATCGTACCACTTGTCGTCAGGTTTGAGCATTAAAGTGCGGTGTAAAGTAAAGCTTTGGCTCTGGAGCTGGCTTTCACACTTCGGGTCCAATAGGTCACGGGCATTAATTCTTGCTAAAGCCGCAGCCATACCCAAGAATAGTGGTAGGTGGAGGAGGCAGGAGCGGCTAGCTCCCTCAGTGGCGTTCCCTGAAGTTAGATGGCATCTCGTGGGTTGGTGCTACATGCAGGGGAAATGAGTGGAGGGTGATGGATTGTGTCGGGGTAACTGTACATGAGGACAATTGCCTGATTGTATAATTCAGTACATTTCTAGAATCGCTTGAGATCTCATTTCAGTCCTTAGCTAAAGTCACCAAGGTCAAACAGCAGGCTATAATTGGAGAAAGTTCCAGGTTATTTGTGGTGGTGGTCAGTTTTGCACAGTGGTCATGGATGGAGCCTCCCCTCCCACTTCTAGAACTCTGGAAACTTCTCTTGTTCTATTCCTGTCCCTGCTTCTACTTCCTCTCCTCTCCTCTGATCCTTCCCACTCTTAAAATTATTTTGGTAACTGAATTGCATTGGAAGGATCCTCAGATTTGATCTCTTTATCATACTGTCATAAGAGTCTCTTTAAAAAAAAGCTATTAGGAAAACAAACTCAAGAAAAACAAGTCAATTACTCATATCATAAATGAGAGAGGGTGGTAATTGATCTTTCCTTGAATTTTTAGTACCATGCTAGAAGGAAATCATACAATTATTGGAACTTTGAGATCTTGGTGGATATGGAATTTATTGGAGTATGAATTTCCTGTGGCTTGGGGTTTTGGGGTCTCAGCTATAAAATAACATACATATAGTACTGTGCCAGGCACTGTTTAAAATACTTTCCACCTATTAATATATTTAATTCTTCAAGCCACCTTAAGTATATAGTTATGTCCTATTTCTGGAAGAGGATCTGAGTCACAGAAAGATTAGGGTAACTGCCATAGTCAAATATCATGAAATGACAGTCAAATCCAGGCATCCTGGATCTAGAATCTGTGTTCTTGCCACTTCAGTGTTATCTGAGTCCCTTTTGCCCCAAGGCCTGGAGATACATCTTAAATAAATAGTGTACTTTAGGATATAAAAGTAACAAAGTGCACTACACCCTAAAAGGTCCTTAATAGTTCATTATGATGATAAGTCATCCTCAAAACTGGGTTGATATCTTGTCATGAGAACTGTCTTCATACAAACTCTGTTTCAGAGTAAAAATTTCATCTACCTGAACATTTTTTTTTAGCAATTTATTTTCCTATTGGCTACTAGCTTGCGTCCAGGGGAATAATTTTACGATGGACATGCAGTTAAATATGTCACACAGTGTCCTAATCAGTCCTTCTTGGTGTTGCTGCCATATTGTTGCTGGGTGGGGAGAGTACAGATATTTCCCTGTGTGTGTCTGTGGGTTCACCTGAGGGGAGGGATGGGGAATGGATGTGCTTTCTACATATTATAAAGACACATTGAAAAATTTTTTAAAAAATTAACGTGAAGAAATAGAGATTTAAAATTTTTTTCATGTTGTGTGAAAAACCACCATTTTAGTTATAACAGTGAGCATAGCAAAACCAGAGTTGATGTGTCATCAAGTCTGTATCCCTGAACATGTTGGTGGGCATAATAGAGAATATATGTTCAGTCAACTAATGAATTAAAGCAAGTCAGTAATTCTTGATAAATCAAGATGATGGTGATGCTTATCATTTTTAAATGAGTTTTTAATGTTTTTTATTGGCACTCTTAAAAGTATAAACTTAGAATTTCTGGAACATACCTGTGAATTACAAGATATATAAGGTATCTCACAGAAATAAAAATCTTTTGATCAACAAATGAAAGAAAATTAGGTACATGAGCTTTCTTGATAGGGCCTCTCTACTGTGTTGAGAGTGCCACCTATTGGTAGTATGATATTCTACAGTACAGGTGTCCACCTTTGAAGCACTTGGTGTGTGTGTTCCTGGGGATTGAACCCAATTCCTTGCACATGCTAGGCAAGCATGCTGCTTCTGTACTTCATAATCAGTCCTTTTGAAGTGCTCTTGGTGAAAGAGTTCAGGTATAGAAAGGTGATATTGGTTTTTTTTTTTTTAAATGTCCCAAAGGAGACAGAAATGGCACAAAAGAAATTGAAAACTCTTACAAATTTTAAAGAAACACTAATGATGATCAAAATATAGAGAGAGGTCTGGGTCCTCTGTGTTTCAAGGAGAACAGTATGAAGATATGTATAGACACATCTAATTAAAAAATTCTAGTTCTGGGAATTCATCCTATAGATGTACTTGAATGGTAGAAAGAAAATATACTTACAGCTTAATAAGGAAAAATTGGAATCAATTCTGTCACTTGGAATTGGTACATAAGTTATTGGGCATCTGTGCAGTGTAAAAACTATGCAATCATTTTTAAAATGAGACATCTATAGAACCTAATGTAGAATGATTTCTAATTCACATTTAGAAAGGCATAAAACATAGACTTAGTAAACCATCCCTTGCATAAAAAATGGAAAGGAAGAACATATTTAGCTAGGTGACTTTATCAGTTGATCCCCTTTTTACTATTTGAGTTCTTTTTTGCAATGTGAACGTTTATGCATTCAGAACAGTTTCTTAAATGCTAAAGCTACAAGCACTAGAATGGTATAGGAAAAAGGTCACGAGCTCTGGGGAAGATGTTGAAGGACATAGCTTCCACTTCCTGTGTGGTAACCCTAATGTGCTATCCGGAATAAAGGGCTCTCAGCACCTTGTTTTCCTCAAGATGTAAATTAAGAGAAAATTCTAACTAGGATTTGAACCCCGAGGGCACGGATTATGTGTAGTTTGTTCATTGCTGTATCCCCATGTTAATGTTGAAGGAATAATTTTTGAAAAAATGGATTTTTATTTAGTGCCTGTGAAATAGAAGAAAAAAAGCACAAAGCCGTACTGTAGATGTAGACTTAGTGGGGATCTATTAAAGAAAGCTATGTCAGAATTCCTAATTTCCTTCTGTTTAGGTGGACTATTCTATAAGGGAATGAAAGGTATTTGTAAGAATTATTCCTACTTCTTGTTTTCCTAAGAAAAATTATTACTGCATGTAAGTTATGCACATCTTACATTTTACAAGAAGAGATAAATTATCTGAATTGAACTCTCAATTATTTATAATTTACCTGTTTTTGGTTTTAAGTTATTTATATATTCCTTCATCTTATTATTTATTGAACACCTCCTATATATTAGGCAAAGAAGTTTGAACACCTGTACAGTTTGTATCTAATGGAATGGAAAAGGAAATTTAGAATTAGGATATTTTTATTCCTACATACTATGTCATTAAAATGTACAAATGACACCCTTATTTAATAAATTCACCGTTTGCTATCACAAAATTTTGGAATACATTCTAATAGCTAATCTAGCCCAGTATGTCCATAGGGTTTTGAAAAAATGAAAACAATTTGGAATCTGCATTAAAACAATTGGGGTAGTGATTTCCTTCATAGCCATACACGGCTCTTAATGTTCCCAAAGATCTAAATGTAAGAAATTTCATAATACCCTTAGAGGTGTGAAGGAATACAGGGATTTGACTCTCAGACTGAACTTGAAAAAATATTATAACTGGGAAATAGTTGCAAAAGGCCTCTCAGCTGTCATGACTTAAGGCTTTTCCAAGAAATATGTTTCCAAAGAATGTTAATAACTTTGGAACATCCTACATGTGAGACACAGCAAATGGTCACCGCCTCTGGGTCAGGCGGTCCAGGGATGTTGTGTTTTTGTCACGGGTCTGCACATTGCACTGGACAAGCTACTTCAGTCTCCTTTATCCAAAATTGAGACCTCTTTGTAAGGTTATGATAATTCATACTGTCTTAGTATGAAAGTATTTATTATTTTGATCAGAGATCCTAAGCATTATGATTCAAAAAAAAGTGTAGCTATTAAATCAATTGTAATGGAAAATTAAACTAGAAGGATATAGAAGTCCTCCTGAATGGAGTGGCTAACGTGTCTGCGGACATAATGTAAACACACCGTGCCCACTGGGTGTATTCTCAACAGGCAAATGGTCCACCTCTTAGATGCCATATGGAATGGCCAGTGAGCAATTTATATTGTTCCTCATTTAAAAATATTATTGATTTAGAAAGCTTCCTTTTGCCCCTCCCAATGGAAAAGTGCAAATACTTTTCCTTCTATAAAGGGATTGTTGCAAAATCAAATTCAGTCATGAATTATGCACATACAGCTCTTTGCTGTAATGTGATGATTGTTAGTTCTCCTTTGTAAAGTGGCATTATCCACACCTGCCGCGGGGGTCGCTTGAGGGTTAATTGTGATGATGCAGGTGGGAGGCACACAGTAAATAATACTTCATAGGTGTTAGTGATTATGATCAAAGCCTGTTCCAGGAAATACGTTGTACAGATGCTTATTTCACAGGGCTACCTGGTTACGCAGCGCTAGAAGTCTTTTTGAAAGGAAACAAGAAACAAAAACGATGCACAATGCAAGGGATTCAGGACTAGTGCAGATTAGAATCACACTGCAGACTTGTAGGAGAGCTCCACGTGTGTCCTGCAGGCTCCTAAATTACCAGTTGACGGTGATGTCTGAGTGAGGCTTATGCAACCATTTACTGTTGGATTTTGAAAGAACATTTGACACATACAATTTATAAATGTTAAAACCCAGATTTTAAGAAATTAATATACCCATTTTTATCATCCACTTCTATGAAATAGATTTTTATGCTTTCATTATTTATGTCTCAGAGAAGAGATTAAACTTGTTCTTTTAGACATAACTTCTGACAATTTCACGAAGACTTTGGTCTTCACTTACACATTTTATGCATTTGATCTTAAGTACTTTATTTGGCTGAAAAGGGCAGCCCACAATCTTAGTAAGCATTTTCTTCTTAAATATTTAAGCAGCTCTTATAAATCTGGTAAATCAAACTTAATTACAACAAATTGAATCACCTAATAAATTTAAATCAAATTCCCTTAATTCTTATTCAATGCATATCCTAACTCTAAAATCAATTATATTTCAAAGTGAAGTCACAAAGCCAGTCTGATTCTTTTATAGGATTCTCTTAGAAACAATAGCTACCCATAATAATAAGGAAGAAATGAAACCAAAAAACTTGCTGTTAAATTTTTAACAGAAAAGTGTCAGTATTCTCAGATTAATTTGCTCCACTATTTTTGTAGCGAAATTACCACGTTTGGCCAGCTGAGGTTACCCGGTGGAGAAATTCAAAACTGACTGAGTCAGTCAATGGAGAATTAAAATCAGGACGTGAGACCTCCAGACTCACAGTGTGAGTCTACCCAGCCATATGTGAGACATAGAATGTGTTCTTAACGTTCCCATGGTAACAGGGGACCCCCAAGTTGTTTCCATGTATGATTGATATATATTTTACAATCAGCATCTTCCGCTGCAGTAATTTTGGTTATGGTTTAGATCTGGAGCAGTCATGTTCAGAGGTGGGGCTTTGGGGAAGTAATTGGATCAGGAGGGCTCTGACCTCATCAGGGGATTAACTCATTGAGGGACTCATATCTGATGGCATTATTGAAAGGTGCCTACAAACTGTAGGCAGTGGAACCTAGGGAGAGGAAGTAGGTGGGGGGGGGGGCGCTTGCCTAGGAGGATTTATCCTGCCCCTCCCCACACGCAAACAACCCCCGACCCTCCTCTTCCTGGGTGCCTTAAGCTGGGTAACGTTCCTCTTCCATGTCCTCCTGCCATGATGGGCCTTTCCTCAGGCCCAAAATAGTGGAGCTGATCATGGACTGAAACCTCTGGAACCGTGAGCCAAAATGAATCTTTCTTCCTTTAAGTTGTTCATGTCCCATATTTTGGTCAAATCAACAAAAAGCTGACTAACACAATTCTCAAGGTAATAAAAGGTCAGGAAAAATAAAGCCTTTTATCCAATTCCCTTGAGAATCAGATCTACTCTCCTAAAAGGAGGGGCTCATCCCACTGGGCCTCCCTACCACGCTGATGGATCCCAGCCAGACAGGGATTACGTGGCCCTTCAGAGCCTCTGTTCCTACACTGGGAAAAAGATACTGGACTTGTCGAAGGGGTGAGGCAAATGGGAACAAATAGCAGAGGAGGCAAGTACAAAGATGGGACGGAGTGAACTTGAAAAATACAAGAAATAAAGCTAAGACATGGATGTATTTTTTTTTTAAACCTGAGTTTTGGTAGGTGCAATGGATAAGGAAAGAAGTCACATTCTGATTGTGATCATATGGCAGTCATTGATTAAAGGTATATTAGGAGAAAAATAAACATAGTTTGCCTCAGAGTCAGGAGAGTGGAAAAAACAAACCCTGGTAAAGGGAAAACATACTCCTTCACTTCTTGTTAAATTATTGAGGACAAAACTCTGCACCAGTGTCATGGAGTGAGTTGCAGTTCCCAAAAGCCAGTTCCCTGGATATGGGTGAGTCAGTGAGCACGTGGAACACCAGTGAAAGAGGACCAATGGGGATTGGTAGACGGCAGCTAACATACGCATGAACTCCATGTTGAAAAGTGGTTGGAGCCAATTGTCCCAATGTCCTCAACAACAGTCACCAGAGCAGTCCAATGAGAGGGGAGTTTGATGAACAGATTATACTTGGCGACTTGAGCACTTCTGAAATTTTAATATTTGTACAGCTTGGATTTAGGAGTGTCTCTTTGATTCCTATTTATTTTCCAAGAGCCATGATACATGGAGGTGCTGGGAAAGTATTTGGCCACACTACCATATAAAATATCCGGACTCGAAAATAAATTTCAATATGATTACAGTCTCATCAGTCTCACTGATGGCCTATTAGAATCCAATTTTGAGCCAAAATGGAGAGATAAAGGCATGCATGTAAAGTAATGTGATCAAAAAACCCACTTTTAATTAGTAAGCAGTCTGATTTATCTCAAAAGTAACAACAGCTTCTACTCTTTCTCCTTTGAAATCAGGGAGTATGAATAGGCATTTGATGTTTTAGAAATGCCCTTTCAGTATCATCTTATACTAAATGATTTGTTCTGTAGTGAATTTTATTTTCACATATGTTAAATACAATTTCCTGGGGGATTTTCCTCTTGGATAGGAGGGATAGTTGAAGTATACCCTAAGATGAACGGTGAAGAGTGGAGTAAGAGAGGATACCTCTGCGCATGCTTGTTTATTAAAGTCTGTTCCCTGATTGAGTTTTTTTTTAACTCAAATAATGTGTATTGATTTTGACCTCTTTTTAGCCTTTTATAAGACAACTATGGATAGAACAAAGCTGCTGGCTACTGGCTTTTAAATGCTGACCTCAGGGCCAGAGCAGGCAAGCCTGGCAGAGTAGGGGTGAGGAAAAGTTTATCTACTCTCTCTTCGGATAGATTGTGCCCTGGTTGATTGAGAGAAAAGCATGTACAAAGTGCTTAGAAAGCAACCAGGTCCTTGAATTTGCACAAATTTGCGGGGAGTAGAGGCTAGGAAGGTCATGGTTTTGCTTAGCATCAGTAGCCAATTCCTTAAGAAAGAAGCAAATTACAAAAAGAGTAGCTCATTGGGAGGATTCCTGACACAATGAAGCCTTCCTTTGTGCTTCCTTCTGAACTTCAAGTCTCAGCGACAGGCAGAGCTCTCATGTACATTTGTGCTGGTTGCACACTGCTCAACCCCAGAAGATAACATTCATGGTAACCTCTGAGCCCCTACCAAGGAGAGCCAAAGAAATCACTGCCAGAAGTAGAAGCTACTAGGACTGTAAACAGATCCAGGGGGAAGAGGAGAGTCATCTCAGGTTAAGGTGAATAGCAATGTATTAAAAAAAATCATAAAAGAAATCAAAGATCTTAAAATAGTTCCAGTTTTCTACTTAGCAGCAATGTCTTATTTCTTATAAGTGAATGAAAACCATGTTCATGAATAATCATATATGGACTCTGTTTAGGGTTATTTTAATGTTACAGTAATTACCCCAAACTTGCTTTTCCAATAATGGTTATAGATGCAGAGAAATATCTTCATCTTTTCAAAACCTTGAGAGCTATATTTGATATTAATTTGATTGCTCTGCTGTAAAACTTTGAAAAATAAGCAATGTTAAAATATACTTTAAAACATAATTGTCTTTATCCTCATGTTTTAATAATTTATTATTTTTAGTTAATGACTTGACCTTCAGAATACCATTAAGTGTCTCTAATTCTCAGTTTCCTTGGAGCAGCCTGTGCCTGCTTCCTTTGGTTTGTTCAATTCCATGTCAATCAATTACTCTGAAAACCTCCAGATGGGCAGCACTTGGGGGGTAACAGTGCCATCTAGTGTTGATTATCTCATATTGCAGCTGCAAGTTTCAAGGACAAATTATCTTCCCATGGTTTTCCCATCCTAATGGTGAGAGTGTTTTCTGTTTGGAATCATAGGATGTGCAAGTTTAGAAGGGACCTGGGGGATTTTCTAGTCTTGTTTTTTCACCTTATTGTTTAAAGGCAGGTTAGGTGACTATCAGGATTAATATATAAAAAACACATCTTCCCCTGTATTTTTTGTTTTTCTAGATTTTTTTTTAAACTGGTAGAAAAACTCACATAACCTAAAGCAACCTAAGGTTTTATTTTAAGCACATGCCCATTTTCTGTTTTTAAGTAATTCTTAGTTAATGAAGAAAAAATGAAATACACTCCTGATGGATAATAACTTCTCGTTGACTTCTTTGAATATCACTTTGAAGTGACAATCTAAGACCAGGAAAGGGGCGGAACTGGTTTACCTGTCCTGACAGTTGATGAAAGAGGAAGTAGGTTGGAAGTTTTTAAATCCAGGTTTTAGAACACAAAAGGAGCCTCCATTTGGGGATTTGTGCCCAACAAATCTCTGTGTCAGCCTGGCTCACTAAATAGCCATCTTTTGGACAACGCAGGAAGTGACTGGACTCAAAGGGTAACATCAGGCGAAGGCTGGGGTGGGCAGAACTTGGCTGGTGTATGGCCACGAGTTTCCTTAGAGCATTAGCGTTTCAGGAGTCCCACAGAATATAAACCCTGCCAAAAACTTTAGACTTCATTACTTCCCTGTCCTCAACAAGTACAATTTAATTGAACATTAAGCAATTTGATCTCTTTCACCTAATAAATCGAGCAAATTCAATAAACATAAATCCTGCTAATGATAGAGCTGACCCTGGTGGAGCTGAGCTCATCAGCATCATGGTTATGACTCTCCCTGGAATTTTACTCACAAATGCTTATTGCCGAATGAAGTACTTACCTGATGCTTGGGGTCTGGGGAGCGCATTTAATAATTTTCCTAGGGTGTCAGAAGGACAGTTGTGGAATAGGAAGAACATGGTTTGGCAGAGAGACCACTTGAGGTTCAAATTCTTTACCTGACCTTGGGTAAGGAATGTTATAAACCTTGGTTTTCTTATGGGAAACAAAAGGAGCTAATTACAGTTATTTCTTGGGTTGTTCTGAGATTTAAATGAAACTGAATACAGAAGGGCGTAGTGCCTGGCACAGAGGAGCATAACAGTGCGTGCTAGCTAGCTTTCCTTTGTTCAGTTGTTCTTAAGCAGGGACCTGCAGGAGCCAGTATTGCCTGGTACTTCAGTTTTCCTGATGCTTTCTTATCTGTTACATATGCCTGGGACACACACCCCCATGCACCCACACACACACACACACACACACACACACACTCTCTCTCTCTCTCTCTCTCTCTCTCTCTCTCTCTCTCTCTCTCTCAAACATTTTATCTGCTTCTTCATCTGGCACTCACCTCTTAGGTGAAGTTCCCCCAGCTCTTCCAAGTTACTTCTGTGGTTCTAACAGGTGTTGCCCCATGCCTTAGTTTGCCATTGCTGTATCTGTCCCCTCCCAGCAACCTGAATCTGTTCATACTCTTCTCAGCCTCTGGTTGTATGAATGAATGAAGGAGCCCACTCCGTAAGTCCCTGACTGAACAGTGAGTGATCACCTTTCATACAGCTGAAGCAGAGTACCATGATCCTGTCCAGTAGATGGAGGGACTAACGCATGAAGAAACACCTTCAGAACAAGGAAATAGGAAGTAGAGAATTTGAGACTAGCACCCAAGTCTTTTTTTCTGGGGGGGGGGGGTGCAGGAGGGGTTACCAGGGATTGAACTCAGTGGCATCGGACCACTGAGCCACATCCCCAGATCTATTTCGTATTTTCATTTAGAGACAGGGTCTCACTGATCTACTTAGTGCCTTGATTTTTCTGAGGCTGGCTTTTATATCATGATCCTCCTGCCTCAGCCTCCAGAGCCGCTGGGATAACAGGTGTGCACCACCATGCCTGGCTAGCACCCAAGTCTTTTGGCCACAGGTCTTTTCTCTTTTTAGAGTATCCAATCCTCTGTTGTAACTCCACACATTTTAATTTTGGGGAAACAGGGTCCCTTCCTATTCTGTGGGGATCAAGGGTAAGAGTTAATTCTCTGAAAAGGAGTAGAAGGAGTGACACCCAGGCAGATGTCCAATTCCACAGTGTCATTTCAGTACCAGCAGAAGCGCCTCTGTCACCTTCCTTGACCATACCAGATGAAATATTCTGTAACTGGTCAACTTTTTAAATTTTTATAGCTTTTCAATTAATAATCCATGTTTAAACCTGTGGGAAAAACACCTGTGCAGAAATTTGAGTCAAGTATGACCTGTTTTTATCAATGAATAAGAACTGGTCCTTGTTTCTCCTGCATATGCAGTTCAAACCCTAGGACACTGAATTTTTAGTTCTGGTTATGTAGAGGCTGAGATGTAGCCTCTGCTTCATTTCTGAGAGCAGCTGAATTTAATCTGCCTCAGATGGAACTAAAACTTCACCTCCCACTTTCCTCACATGCCAGAGTGGCACTGTGACATGTGACTGTCCAGACCAGCCCTGCAGATGTGTGTGTCACCAACAACGGAGACATCCTGCCAGGATATAGTAATGTGCTTCCCATTGCTGCTGACAGCAGAGGCCCCAGACCTACCGGCTCTAGGGGGTAGTTTAAAAAAAACTTTTTTTTTTTTTTTAATTTAAAGTAAAAAAATCAAAGCAGTACCATCTGTCATACAAATCTGCTATGCCAGGGAAATTAGTGTGATCAGTGGCCTGGATCTTGTTCAGAGCACTCAGGGATGGTGTCCCATACCACCCCACGTGTCCCCTTCATAGCTTTGATCGAGAGCTGAGCATTTGTGCTTGGGGAGGAGGGAAATACCGTGGTGGAGGAGGGACTGTGAGGTGTCAATAGTTCCCTTTCCTGTTCATTTCATGTTGGTGTTTGGTGAGGTTCCAGACGGACACAGTGTATGGGCTCTCAGAAACAGCACTGTTTCACCAAGTGTGCCTTCCAGGACAGGCCCCGCTAAGCAACTGCTCCTCTGCACCGAGCCCCTGACAACTGGGTGATTCATTGTTGCTAACGTGCATAAGTAAGGGGTGTTTTGGAAAAGGAAAGAGACTCTAAGGACAGAAAATATGTGTGCATGTCCACATGCTGATCTGGAGGATGCAGCAGCCAGGAGATTCTCACAGTTCTCATGGGAAGTTGTGGAAATAAGTCAGGGATCTGCTCTTCTTGGTCTCCATACCTGAGCCAGCCACAATTCACTGCCATCCCCATAGCAGTGACCCAGCCCTAGGCACACAGAGGCCCAGCAAATGCTAGAAGGTTGTCTATTTCAAGATTCTGAAGAAGACACCTTGCCCAAAACTTGTCTGAATGTTCTGTGCTGTCCCCTTTGCCCCCCTGGAAGATAAATAACACTCTCCCCTGTAAACCTGCTCTCCACTCAAGACCTTTCCAATCTGTTCAAGCATGTGCCAAGAATTAGTGAACATCCTCTTTTCTCAATAATTTGAGTTCCATTGGTCTAATGTTAAAATGGGCTGCTGGTCATTCTTTATCAGAATAGTTAAATTGGCCAAGGCAATCAGCAATTTTGTGCCTTGTTGTTGAACATGAAGTTTGCAAGGACTATTTTTTCTTTATTTACTGAGCTAGAGTTTACCTTCATCTGTGTAAAAACTCCAAATAATCTTGGAATAAAGTTAACAAAAAAATTTTTTTTAAAAATACCTGGACTATGGAAACTTGCTCTTAATTTACTGTACATTTCTTTGCAAATTGACAACTTTGGGTCTTAACATTAAAATGTGTATCAGTCACTTATTGTAATACTGTCTCTGAAAAATCTCCATTTGTTTCCAGATGTTTAGTAGGGACTTTCACCTACAAGAAAAAATGATAACGTCTGTTTTCTTGGTGCTTCAGAATTTATGAAGAGTTCAATAACATTATCTCATTTTTCATGTCAGTAACACAGAGGTGGACAAGTAAGAATTATTATCCCTGTGTGATAGCTATGGAAACTGAGGCCTGCCCAACATTACTAAGCCAGAAATTAAGCAGTACAATCAGGACTGGAGCCCCCAGTTCCTGCCTCCAAAGCCCACATTCTTTCCATATTCCCACACTCACTTCACCCTTGACCCTGGCCAGGAATCAGAGCAGATGTGCGCCACAGAAGAGGCAGCATGGATAGATTAGGATGGACCCATCCATGCTCCCAGAAAAATAATTCAAAATACATATCCTAGTGATGATGGGATGCAGAGCATCTTCAAATACAAGAGAGAGTGTATGTAATGCAGAAATGATATATGGGTAACTGACCAAAATTGTCTTAAAGTCTGGCCACTTCATGGACTGGAGAAAGTGAAGCCATGAAGGTCAACCATTTCTTCAGTTGTAAGAATAAAAATGCATGGTGGGGAGTGCGGAAGGAGGAGAAAGAAGATACAGTGAGTCCCAGAGGTACCACCCCACTGTTTCTCTCTGCTGCTCCCTCACCAGCCTGAGTCAAATCAGACGCCTTCTTTAGGAACCACTTGGTAGTTTCCAGACTCAACTTACTTTCCTTTCACAATGCCTTTGGGTAAGCCCTTTAAAATCAATCCCAAATATTTTCCCTTCATGTAACTCCTGGTCATAGTTAGAGTTGGGAACAACTTTTGCAGAAAGCTGTTTCTGAACATTGCACAGGAATAAGAGCCTTCTTTTCCTCTTCCCTTTTATATTGAGTTCCTTTACTTTGGCATTGCTAGATGGAGAGAGCTCGGAACATCAAGGTGGTTTTGTTTATTTGGTGGAGGAGGCACAGGACTGAGGACTGAGGACTGGGCAGCCCTGGCCAGGCCCTTTCTGTGACCTCAAGTCTCGGCGAGGCTTCCCTGATGACTGACAGATATCTGAGGGGAGGATTCTTAGCCATCTCTGGATTTAGTTTTACAAACTAAGTACATGAATGAATTCATTTTAAAATCCACTCTTGATCCTACTGTGGCTTCGATATGTTGAACAAGTCTCCCTTTCACATGTGCAACAAATGTATATAAAGCCATGAGAGAAGATGACCTCAGCTCTTGAAACTTATAAACATTTGAGCCATCTCCCTCTCGAGGGAAAGCCCCCCAAAGAATTTCAAACTTCAAGCAGAACTGACAACCATTTATACTCTCTGTTTGAAGTTGTAATTTTTTTTTTTAAGCCAAAGATGATCTTACGGGTTCAGCCATTTCCTTAATGAAATTAATATTTCTCACTGAATGGTTTCATGCAAAAGTGCTGGGGATGTCTGGGGTCTGGATGTCATTCCTGTGATTTTTCTACATAAGGAAAACTGTAAGCAGGGGCAACCACTATCCAGGGGTTCAAAATCTTTTATGAACTTCATGCTTCCTTTGTGTGGGTCTCAGAGAGAATGGAATTGTGTGTGTGCATGTGTGGATACAAGTGACACACCTCTGACTCCTCACCCTCACGCCTCAGGTAACTTAAGCAAAGGGATTAAAGGCTTCTTCAGAATTCACACTGTTGCTTTAGTGTTGTTTTTAGTCTGCAACATTCCAAAAGAGAGGAAATCTCTAGGCAAGTGTGACTGTTGCCTTCTGTGCCCCAAGATGTCTGTCCTGGGGTCTGCTGCTCGTCCTGCCTCTCACAGTCCTAGTAGAGCTGTTGACCTTGGGGAACCCCAGAACTTTGACCAACTGCTAGAGGTATCCTTGGACAGAGTATTTCCTTTAAATTATACACTCAGCACAGGAAGCTCACCTTTCTAAACAACTTCTCTCAACTGCAGGGGAGAATCTGAGATCATGACATGCATTTAAGGCTCAGGAACTCCAAGCAAGGTGCTGTGTGCTGGGTCCTGAAAGGAAGTTTAGGGGTCTAACAGCTGGCCCAGTGTGGAGTGGGACTGTGGCCTCAGGAAGTGGTAGCTGCAGGTGAATCTAGCTGGGGTGCAGAGAAGGTAAGGACAGAGTTCCAGAGGAGCGGAGATGGTTGAAGGAGAGACGAATGTTCCGAGTGAGCACTCTAGAGCTTCGTTTCTGACTTCTGATCTGGTACTGCCACATAGCAACTGTGAGTTCACCACTCTGTGCCTTTATTTACACATTGGTGAAATGCGGGAAGATAGAACCTCTTCTGAGGGTGGTATTTTAGAGGACTTGTGTGTTAAATGCTTAGAATAATACCTACGTACAGCAAGCACTACACAGCGGTTAACTGCTATTATCGTCACCACCATCACACTTACCCTCATTAATGTGATCACAGCTGTAATGCTATTCGTAAGCTCTGCAGAATTATACAGTGCCATAATAGAGTTATGACAGTGGCTACTCCATTCAAGCCAGGGAACTGGAGCATCCTGACTTGGATTGGGTTGAGTGGTACATCTTTCCTATTTCTAGTGTGTGAAAAAGTAACTGCCCTTAAGAATGACCTCTTATCCCTTAAAGATGTTTTTTGTTTTGATAATTAAAAAAAAAAAAAAAATCAAGTCATTCTTTCAACAGGCCTAAAGCACTCTCCCCGATGGCTCACCTCAGTTCCTTACCATTCTGGGATGTGTTCTACCAATTGTTCCTCAACTATTAATTATGCTCCGCAGTATTCTTATAAAGTTCCTGTAGAAATGTCTTCAGGGTCCCAGGGGCAGCAGAGTGTGAGAGGTGGAGACGGTGGAGACCCTGCTGCTGAGCTGTGAGGGGTATGTCCGGGTGTGATCCAGCACCCACTAGGTCTCACGCTACTGCCTGTCCTTTCCTTCCTAGATGACTACGCCCAGCTGTGTAACATCCCTGTGACCGGTCGCCGGCAGCCGTACGGACGGGACGCCTTGGTCGACTTTAGTGAACAGTATGCTCCAGAAGCCGATCCCTACTTCATCCAGGACCGTAAGCAAAACTCTTTGGTTACTTTGAAATTGAATTGTGATTAAAGATTACTCAGTGGTTCTCAAAATGTGATCCTTGGGAACTTGCTTGGAATGGAGATTTACCAGGCTCAGAAGGCTGGTTCTACTGAGGCCTCTGAGTGACCTGTCCCCACGCTTGATCCTGAGAACCATGGAGTTCATGATTGGTCTTGCTGGTCCGGGGCACTGCTGTGTTCACTTTCCTTTCGGTAACAAACATGATCTTATTGTTACAATTGTTACAGCAAAATCATTTCTTTTCATGGTAGGAGGTGGCCTAGTTCCAGGGTTTCCTTGACAGCCTGGTTGTATTGTAGCCTTTGTTTTATACGAGGAAATGACAAATGTTAACTGAACCAAGTTGATCTTTACAAGTGTTTTAGAGTGGGAGGTCAAACAAAGAAAAACAGCTGTCTTGGTCAGAAATGAATTTTGAGAATACACTTGTGAAGGGATTTATTAAGTAAGAAATGATGTGTGCCAGCTTTTTTTCTGGATTCGTGAGCAGAGCTCTTCTGGGGGAGGTGGGAGTGTGTATGTGCCAACAGCATTCCCCCCCCCCCCCCCGCTCCCCTAGGGAAGGAAACGTCCTGGAGTGTGGGCCTAGGCCCTGGCTGATGAGTCTCACCCACAGGCTTGATGTTTGCACGGGGAACTTCAGAGCTTTCAAGTAGAGAATAAGGACTTCTAGTCTGAAAAATGAGCAGTTCACAATGAAATATTGGCAGATAATAAATTGGCTCACTACAAGAACAGTAATGGGGAGATAGGGAGTGCTAGTTCAGGAGCCCATCCTCATCCCAAGGGGGCACGCATCCCAGGTGTAGCTTTGCCACAGTCTCAGACAGGGAGTCCCTGTGGACTTTGGAGGTAGGACTTTAGGGATGCTGCTGAATCACAAAGTACATGAAGCCTTTTCTTCTGGGCCCAATCGCTGGTACAGAAAGCCAGTCCTCTAGGACTGGGCCCTTGAGGAGCTCCAGAGGTGCTGTGGTTGCATTTGGAGACTCTTTCCATTCCAAGTCAAAAGAGCTTTTTCTTTTCCCCTTCTCCTGGTCTTTTCCCTCTTCCTCCTGACCTTTGGTTCTTTAAGGCATAGGGGAGGGAAGGCCCCACCTGCTCCCCCTAGTTCCTACGTGGTCTCTTTGGCTAGATCTAAGAATCCAGTTAATACAAGTGCCGATGAACAGGAGAGAAGCATAATCGTTTTGTTAAACTTACATGTACCTGGGGATCTCTCCAAGAGAGCAGTAAGAAGAATTGACCAAAGCATGATGCTTTTAGAGTTGTTTTTTTTTTTTTTTTTAAGACAAAGAACAGTAAATTAGTGAAGGAAATGATGAGATGAAAGGCTATCTGAACTAGGATAGTAAGTTCTAGGGATGTTACTAAGGAATGTCTGGGAGGGGAACATAGAGGCTAGTGAAAGACAAGAGACATTTCAAAATTTGTTTATCCAGGTTCTCTGCAGCTCCCATCACCAACCTCTGGTGATCAGGCTGTTTTCCAACATTGGGTATGTGAAGGTCATTCCTCCCGAAAGAATCCTTACGGCCTGCTGCATGTGGGGGAAAATAGGCCCATTCTGAAGTGACAGTTCCTCAAGTGATTTCAGCTTGAAATAATCAATATACCAACTTGGCTTATTTTGAGACGGCACAGCCTACACTCTTTCAAAGGATGCTGTGTACTGATCACCCAGCAGGATTGGGAATGCCTTAGAACATACATGGAAACAGTATTCCACTAATCCAGCTAGGTTGAATAGCAGCCAGATCAAGAACTGGTGCCCTTTCCCAGGCTACCTGAGGGTAACCCCCATCCTGCCTTCTAATGCCATGGGTTAGCAACATTTGACCTTGTTCTACCTCGTGAAATGGTGCTGAAGGTGCTCACAGCCAGAAAACTGAGCACCTGTAGTTTATACACATCACTGCATGAGTTCAAGGTCAGTAAACATTTACATAAAAAAAAGGAATATCAAGATTGAATGAAATCCTAGTTTGCTCCATAAATCCAGAAAACAGTCTGTTTGCAACTCTGGTGCAACCCATGGCTTTTATGTGTGTAGCCTCCTTCATATTATAGATCTGATTCCAGGATTTTTAATTTTGTTCTAGTTTATGGACCTTCTTTCTAATGCTGACATTGGACTAAAGCTCTTTTTCTTTTCTTTTTATAATTCACTAAAAATGATAAGTAAACATTTTGGTGTCACATCAAGCCATATAGGAAGTTGATATATAGTTACGGTCTGGACTCCATAATGGCCTTTAAAGGTCTTACAAGTTGCAAAGAAATCTCTCCCCCTCCCCAGCCAGTTTTCTGATTAGCAGCAAGGGTTTTGGGGCCCTGCTGCGGAGAGGAGCAGATTGAACAGATGGTAACAGAGGAGGCTGTGGGAGGTTCCTCATCACCTTTATGGTCACCATCTCTGTTACCTTCAGCTGCAGCAGTTTCCTAAAACTGCAATTTATTAGAGCAGAGATGAACATATTTTCATAATGAAGGGCCACATAGTGACGTTTTTAGAATTCACAGTCCCTATGGTCTCTGTTGTACTTATTCAACTCTTCCCTGATACCACTAAAGCAGCTACAGACAGTCCTGTTAGCCAATGGCAGTGTGTACAAAAACAGGCATCGAGCCTGCTTACCTGTTTAGAAGCCTAAACAAGTATTATCTCCTTGTTGTGTATGGGTGTTTCATGTCTTAATTTCTGCAGTAAAAAATAATTTTACTAGCTATAAAGTATAAATGATTTTTTTGGTTATACATTGAATTTTGAAGTATTTTGTAGAAAGACTTCATTTTCTTAAGTAAGCATTTCTCAAACTGGCTTTGGGTATCTGCTGTCATATTCTGGATAGCCTGTAATATTTCTTTTCCCTTTAAATTTTTGAAAAGAGCCCATCATGCATGTACATGTTACTTAACTTTTAAAGGCACCAACTTAGACCTTATAGCCTTTCCTCCAGAGCAATATTTTGCTGCCCCCTGTGGTTCCACTGAAGAATCACTTCAAAGGCCAGATAGAAATACAGCGAGAACTTTCTGCACTATTTTTTCTGAAGGAAATTTGTGGTGTGGAGCCGAGATGCGTAGTGGTGTTCTTGGGTCATTGTAGATTTATATTTACAACTTTCCTTTCTAGAAAGCGGGCTAAACACTCTCAATGCCTAGTTAAATTGTTTTTATATTACTCCAACTCTAAATGTCTTCAAACTGATTCAGAGCTAGTTTCTAAACAATAAAAAGAGCCAAACAAGAGTTTCTTTGTTTCCTTTTTAAAAGCCTTTTGGTTTTCTAAACACAAGTCTGATGTCCTTTCCCATTTATCAGGATGTTTGGAATCCTTTTTACTGCCTTCAGCCTTTGATCCCTTGTGTAAGGCCCTTTCCAAAGCCAGAGCAAACAGACACTGAGAAAGGCCAGCCTGGCTTTTCTATGGTCTTGCAAACCCCCATTGAAGAAGCATGTCCTCACACTCTCATGGAGCTTTTTAGCAAATGCCTGCTGAGCTCTGATTGTGAATCCCATTGGTTCCTGAAAGATTTTCTGACATTTGCCATTCTGACAACTTAGGAATTTGGAAATGAACATTTTTCATAATTAAGAGCTAAGCCAAAAACCATACTTGCTTTCTCATTTTATGTGATTTTTAATATAAAACTTCAAAATTCAAGATGTGGGACAATTCTGTACAACGTATACAATATTTTAAATATTTATATGCTTTATATGCTTAATATTTGGCAGGGCTTTATTTAGTATTGACTTAAATTCTAATACTAGCTTGAAGGTATCTTGAATGTACAATGAACCTTAACCTTAATAATAATACAGTTAAACAGTATATAGGAGGGCTGAAAATTTCTAATCTGGCTCCTGTTGTTTCTTTCTAGGTTTTTTAAATAGCTTTGAGGAGTTACAGGCTGAGGAATGTGGCATCCTCAATGGATGTGAGAACGGCCGCTGTGTGAGGGTCCAGGAAGGTTACACGTGTGATTGCTTTGATGGGTACCACTTGGATATGGCCAAGATGACCTGTGTTGGTAAGAATGAGTGGCCAGACCCCAGTCAGTTGAGTACATTGAAGATATATTTGTAGTATCAGTTTGGGAAGATGAGAAAAGTCCTGGAGATTGCATTAAATACAGTATCATTAACTGTACTTAATGCCACTGCATTAAGTTAAAAATGGTTAACATGGTCACTTTTATGTTCTGTATTTTGTACAATTAAAATAAAGGTTGATACCTCATTTAAGAACCTACAGTGAGTGGGGTCAGAGGCATAGCTCAGGGTTCTAGCCCAGTAGATGTAAGCCCTGGGTTCAATCCCAAGCTCTGCACATGAAAAAAATAAATAAATTCAGAGTGGTAAATATGGAGGAAAGGCAAGAATATCCCAGGTAATTACTTTGACTCTTAAATTTAGCTTTTGACTATGCAACAGGAAATGACTACTGAATACTTGATACAGACAGAAAGGAGAGTAGATATCTCAAAAATATATTGCTTCCATATCATTTTGGATAAAACTTCTACTGAAACCATCTTTCACCCCCACCTCCCACTTTTGAGGTGAATAGGAAATATGCATTTGGCATCTTCTGTGTAACTCTGATGTCTTTTAGGCCCTGTTTGCGTTGGATAAAAGACCTGTGACTTGACACTTCTGCTATTTTTCTTCTCCTTCCAGAAGTGTTCACTTTGCCCACCAAAGATTTTTGTGATTTTTAATTTGTGGTGGGTCTGGAAAACATGTAGCCTAGGTTCTTACAGGTGTTTTGGGCACTTGGCATTGAAACAGAACTCGTGTGGAAAGATATCAGAGAGTGTCAGAATAGAAGGCTCTAGAGAGGCTTCCCTGAGAGTTCTCTGCTTGCTCACTTGGTTCCTTTTCATAAATCGATCAGTCCTAAAATTTGGGAAGGAATTTTGAAGTAATATGGTTCCTCCAACTTTCTTGAGGTTTGGCTATAAAGTGTCAAGATAAAAAAAAATGTTCATGTTATATTAAATATCAGGGAAAGACATTCTAGAACCTCCCTGATATCTACCTTAAGATCACGATTGAAACAGACCATAATAGAAAAGTCCATACAGACTATGGTTGGTGGGGAGGTAGGTACCTGAATGCTTTTCATTGAGTGTAGGTTGGGTTTCTCTAAGGAGTGATCTTAAAGATTGTTGACCTGCATGGTTTGGCTTATTGCAGATGTAAATGAATGCGACGAGTTGAACAACAGGATGTCTCTCTGCAAGAATGCCAAGTGCATTAACACAGAAGGTTCCTACAAATGTTTGTGTCTGCCAGGCTACGTCCCTTCTGACAAGCCCAACTACTGCACTCCGTTGAATACAGCCTTGAATTTAGAAAAAGACAGTGACCTGGAGTAAAAGAGAATCTACGTAACCTAAGCCCATATACTCTGCACTGTGTAAAGGAAAAGGGAGAAATGTATTATACTTGAGATATTGCACCTAACCCAGAATGTTGGAAATACGGAAACAGCAGAGAGTTGTGCATCCTCCAAAGACAATGAGAGGATTTGGTATGAGCCTGACTGGTGTTAACAGACCAAAAGGACATTTCTCTGAAAAACCAGTATATATAGTCTGTTCATATGTAAAATTCAATGGAAAAGAGGCAGAACAGTGCTGTTATTTTAAACAGAAGTTTGTATTATTATGTTGTTTAGTTGTTTTTTTTTTTTCTATTGCTTAAATTTGGCATTTAAATAGTGGTGGAAATGTTTTATATAATTTTCATTTTTTGGTTATGCAGTTCTTTGGCTACTGTTTTTCTTTTTCTTTTTTTTTTTTTTTAAATCTCAACTGCAAAAGTTTGATAAAATATTGTTAAGCTGTATTATAAGTATTGTGACACGGGGTTCTGCTATTCCTGGTCTGGAGCATTTTTAAAATTAAAATTGTCTGTCCTGTGGAGCAGGCAGTGATCTTGTTTCAAAACTTTTATACACATTTGGAGAAAAAAAACAAAACTTGATATTTTCAGTGTGTTGTCTGATCTTCCTGTCCATTCTTAGCCAAGCTGCTAGCAGGTTTCAATTGGATACATTGAGATGGAAGAATTTAGGAGCTTACAATAGTATTGTGATATGTAAAGTAAGTCCAGCAAATTTTCAAAACTTGATGATCTCCAATATACTTAACATTGTATGTTAAAGCAAAATAAATCACCATTTTTGTAGAAAAAATTCTACCTGAGAGTGATTGTCAGTGAGTGCATCTTAACACCTTGTATCCCATCAAGCTACCCCCAATCTAACAAAAACAATGATCTTCTATTAATGTAGATTTTTTTTTCAAATTAATCACAAGTTAATCATTAGTTAGATGTTGTTAAGGGCCGCATTGTTTCCCCCCATCTAAAATTCATTTGTTAAAGTTCTAACCCTCAATACTTGAGAATGTGCTGGAGATAGGATCATTAATGTTAAATAAAGTCAATGGGGTGAGCCATATCCAATATGGCTGGTATGCTTATGAAGAACTGCTACAGATACAGACACACACAGAGGAGAGGACTTGTGAAGATACAGGGAGAAGATGACCACTTACAAACAAAGGAGAGGCCTCAGGGAAAAAAAGAAGAAGGAAATCAGCTCTGCTAAAATCTTGATCTTGACCTTTTAGAGTCCAAAATTGTGAGAAAATAAATTTGTTTAAACCATCTAGTCTGTGGTGCTTTGTTACAGCAGCTCTAGCAAACTAAGACAGACGTGTATCACAAGACTAATGAACAATAACTTTCAAAGTTCCATTCCTTGCTTACTTAATCCACATCATGAGTAATGCAATTTTTTCCTAACTTAAACTGAAATTCAGAATCCATTTTCATTTAATTATAGCATCTGTGTTTAAAACAACAAGAACAACAACAACAAAAACAAAAAAAAACTAGGTACAGGCACACATTGTGCAGAAAAATCCCCCAATTTAACATTTCCCTTAGGGCTTTGCTTTTTTTCTATCTATAGTAAGCAGAATAATCGCACTTCAGATATCTGTGTCCTACTCCTAGGAACCTGTTGAGCAAAGGAGAAGTAAGGTTTCAGATAAGATTGCTAATCAGCTGGCCTTAAAATGAGGAGATTATTCTGGATATAGAATATAAGTTATATGGTTGAGCTCAAAATGATCACAAAGGTCCTTTACAAAAAAAAGAGAACCTTAAAAATAGAAGGCGGCAGAAGAGAATCAGAGAAAGTTGTGAATAGGGAAGATGTCAGATGCAACGTGGAAAAAGACTCAATCTGCCATCTCAAGCTTTAAAGATGGAGGAAGCAGAAAGGCGGCACTAGCCAAAGAATGCGGGCAACTGGAAAAAGAAGAAGCTTTCCCTAAAGCCTCCAGAAAGAAATGATCCTGGTCAGCACCTTGAAACCTTTAAGTCCAGTGAGACTTGTGTCAACTTCTAACCTATCTTCTAACCCCATCAGGTGGGGAGCCCTGGGCAGGTGAGAGTCAGGTGTGGGGCCTGGACGGAGGGCACAACGGGAAGCTGTCCCTCTGCTTTAAGAACTAGGAGGCGAAGTGGGGGACTCGGACCTGGCAGGCAGGGCCACCCCACAGCTGGGTTTCAAGGTCTTCGTGGTTTGTTTGCTGGTGTTTTTTGCCGCGCTGGGGATGGAGGCTGGGGCCTCGTGCGTGCAGAGCACCCTGCCTCTGAGCTGCACCTGGCCTCCAAGCCCTCGGAGGGACTGTGGGCCCTTTTTCAAAACAGAAAGTCATTTAGGAGCTCGTTTTCCCGTTTGCCGCAAATGCAGATTCATGGCTGGCTCATCCTGTCATGGCTGTCCCTCGTGGTGCACTGGGGTTGGGGCATTGAGTGGGTGGGACACCGAGGGCCTGGGGAGGTGCCTGCCACGCGGGAGCTCTAGTGGGCTGCTGTCACCCACACCCTTGCACCGAGGCTGTGCCCCACCACCAGGCAGACTCTCCTCGTCCCCCCGGCCCCCGGGAGGCTGGAACGTTCCAGCTCGAGCCCCAGGACAGGGTCTTCTGGATCTGCAGCCCAACAAAGAGACTGAGTCTCATTATGGCCTCGCCAGCAGCCGGGGCCTCATCCCTCCCGCTCCCTTAATGAACTCCACTTCGCCTAATTGCAGCTTTCACGAAAACGATCCGGTGGGGCCGCCCCGCCCCAGCCCTGGGCTCGCTCCAGCAGCAGATCTTCCTCCTCCTGCGCAGATTTCAGGCAGCAGCTGCCCCTGCGTCCTGGGAACTATCGGGCCTCGGGGTCCCACGTGGCGCCCCGCACCCGTCACACAAAGCAGCCTCATGGCAGTCCCTCCCTCCGTCAGTCCCTCCCTCGGTTAAGTCTTGGCAAGGTCGTGAGACGGGGCTGGCTCTCCCCTTGCACAGGTGAGGAAACTGAGGCTCCGGGAAATGAGCGGCCTCCGAGGCCAAGGTCCCGGAAAAGTGCAGGCAGAAGGCGGGTCTCTGACAACAGCGGCTTGTTCAGAGCCAGGGACCCTGGGTGATGGCCCCCAGGGAGCCGGCAGGTAGGTCAGGGTGCGCTCAGCTGCTGTGCAGACTCGGGGGGGGGGGGTGCACAGGGTTGGGGGTTCTCCCCCAGGGGACACTCGGGAAGGGAGCGTGCCTGATCTCCCTACACGACCCAGAGGCTGCCCACCAGCCAGCACCAGGGGGAGGAACATGAGCCATGCCTTTTGGGACAGGACAGGGACATCCTCACATGGCTCCTGCCCACTGCCCTGTGGCCAGGACGTGGTCACATGGCCAAGTCGAGCTGCAGGAGATGGTGGGAAGTGGAGACGTCACCCGGAGGCCGTGGGTCCACTGTCAGACCTCCTGGGGCTGCAAAGCAGGAGAGCAGCATTGAGGCGGCCCCCAGCCACTGCCTGTGCTCTTCTGGGCACTTTCAAGGTCAATCTGACCTTGATTTCCACCTCTTGAGTGGACTTCAGGATTTAGCCACAGAAACAGGTTCTAGAAGTCCAATGCAGTCAGCAGTTCCCAACCCTCTGACCCCCCAGAGCCAGAGCTGGTCCATGGCGAACCCCAGGGTGTGTGTGGATCGTGGGAACACAGGGAACCAGGGGTCCCCCGAGAGCTAGGGAGCAAGGCCCAAGTTCACCTGAGCTGGCGGCTCCGCCACAGCGGCCAGTGCAGCCTAGGGGTGTCCCCTGCACAGCCTTTGCTGTCCTTGGATGATCAGAAGGGCCTGCACTAGGTCTGTGTGTTCGTCTTCTGTGACACGGGAACAAATGACACCACCCCAGTGGCTTCAAACAACAGAAATTCTCTCCCGGTCAGGAGGCCAGAAGTGTGGAGTCAGGTCGTCAGCGGGCTCCAGGGAGGACCCACCCTGCCTCTTCCCACCTGTGCAGAGCCCAACATCAGGGGGCGTTCACAGGGTAGGGGTCCTCCCCCAGGTGACAGTCAGAGGTGAGCTGCCTCCTCCGCCCCAGGTGTCCCTCGGCCTGTGTGCACACTGCTCCCGCCCCTGGCTCTGTCTTCTGTGGCCCCCATGGCGTCCCTCCACCTCCCTCACCTGCCCCTCATAAGGACGTGCCTCACCCAAGGAGGCACCTTGACTGAGGGCCTTGACTTAATCTCATCAAAGGAGACCCTTTTATTCTCCCAAATAAGACAATTTTGGTAAAGGTCCATATCTCTGGAGGGGTCATTATCCGAGCCACTGTAGTCACCCTGGGCTTGCTGGGCATCCTGCAGGGGCCTCCTGTCTGCCAGCCCTGAGCCGGTGGCTGGAAAACTGGTGATGGGCACAACAGAGTGGCCCCTGCCCTCACAGTGCCCAGCCTAGCCCGGGGGGCTGGTCAAGGACCAGGTGATGAGGGTGTCGAGAGGAGAGGGACATGTCAGTGGCTGTAGATCCCAGAGGAAGGTCAGGGAGGGCTTCTCAGGTGACTTCTACACCAAGTCCCAGTAGGTCAGTAGTGGCCACACTGAGAGACGGCTTTACCCTGGGGCAGCGGGAGCCCCCTAAGGTCCTCAGGCAGGAGAGCAGCAGTGCCCAGCTGCCGGGGACTTTGCCTCCTGCCCTGCATCCTGACATCCGGGGGCACTCCTCCCACCCACCGTGGGCAGCCCTCAGCAGGGACCCCGCCTGGCAGAGCACAGCCCTGTGCAGAGTCTGAGCTGCAGAATCCTTGCCTAATGTTTGAGCCTAAGTGATCAGTGTGTAAACCCCGAAGGCCTTGGACCTGCAGGACTGAGGGGGCGTGGCGCTCACTTGCGCTGTCACTTCTAGTTATGTAATGAGAGACAGAAAATTAGGTGTCTGCTTCTCGAGCAGGGGACTGGTTCGAGCGTCTGCACCAGAGAAAACACAGGAATCTGTCTCAGCAGTGGCCGTCACTGTTAGGAGACATGCTTGAACCAGGCACCAGAAACCAGGCGTCCCTCACAACAGTTGGAAGCCATGGGCTGATATCCCCATGTGATAGAGGAGGAAAGAGGCTCAGAGAGGTGGTGACCTTGCCCAGGTACAGACACCAGGCCACATGTGCCAGCTGGATTCGTTTTGATGGAGTCAAGACAAAATTCTGCATGGAACCAAGCGTCCCATCCCTGTCCCCATCCTGGTCTTTGTGTCCTGGTTTTGGATATACTTTTATGAAGCAGATGTGTGTATGTTCTGCCTTAGGTCATCAAACTGTTTGCTGTAAGCTGCTGGGAGCCATTAGCCAAGTAGGTATGACAATTTCCTTGCCAGCGTACCCCATGTTGCAGTGACATTGAATGTAGGTGACCTTGCTCAAGGACCAGGGCGGATTAGGGTGTTCCCAGTTTAGGATAATCCAGTTTAGGGCGTTCCAGGTTTAAGATTATTCCTCCTGGGTTTTTTTTTTTTCTTCCTATTTTGTGGGTTTAAAATTCTTGTCTTCCTACATTTTTTTTAACTTTCTACATCTTCTTTATCTTTTTTTCTTTTTAACTTTCTATTCTTCTGTCTTCAAAGTTTTTCACTTTAAATTTTTAATCTTCTTTATCTAAGTATATTTTATCCTATTATCTTCTCATTTTTTTAAGTAATGTCTTTATGATTAACTAGGCTTCGAATGACGCAATAAAGCAATCTTTTTTCCGCCATGAAGGTATCTCAACCACCTTCAATTTAACCTTTTAAAGCCTTCCAATTGTCATCTATACTGTACTTTTAAATGTACTTTTTCACCACCTACAACTTCACTCTTTTAAACGAGGCTTGGATTCTGTTTAAATCGCTTTAATGTTAGTTTACATGGCTGCCCTTCAACCAAAGGCCTTTTTTTTTAACTCCATTGAGAAGCTTTGTCTCAATCTGCCATGTACAAATATCTTTTTCTTCTTTCTTCCTTTCAAGCTTTTAAAGTAAGTCTAGTTTCCTCAAAATCTTTTTAAATGGCATTTTACAACTTTTTACTTTACCACACAGAGATTATCTCATCTAGAAACATTTCTTTTTCCTTTAACCTTTTATATTAAAATATATTTCCACATCTTGAATCTTTTTCTCTCTCTTTTTTAACCGTTAACCCTTTTTATAAATTCACATTTTGAAACAACTCTTATAAAATTTCTGATTTAGACAAATTACTCCACTTTAATAAAATGAAAGACTTTCATGTTTTTTATGATACTATAATACTATAATTGAAACCCAACTGAAAATTTTTCTACTCTTTGTATATAAATTACACATGATAGAATCTTAACTCTTAGTAACCTTGTTTTAGCAAAGACAGAGACACAAAGCAATATTAAACCTTTTTCCATTTACCAATTTATGAAAATACACATAATGTTTAAATATATTACCTTATGGAACTTAGTAAGTAAAGAGTACTTGATTTCATATTTAGTGGTTGATATTTTAACACTTTAGCTTTGTAAATTAATCAGATGTCTGTAAAAACCAAGATCTTAGGCAAATGTAGTAAACAAAACTTGTCATCTCTTTCTTGAAGAAAAATCCTTCTACAGGATACCATGATGGTCCCATTGATATACTTAATAACTCGTCTTTAAAAAGCCATGGGGTACATTTTTGTATTGTATCAACATATGCCCTAATTGTTCTTGGTCTCACTGGGGTGCCTCCTTCCTCTAACAATTTCTCTTGCTCCGAGGCGAACAACTTCAAACCTTGAGTCAACCATTTTCCCCAGTTTGCCTGAGAAAGTTCTAGGAACAGGCAACTTGAAATAAAAACAAAATAAGTCAAAACAAGAACACATTGTTTTTTGAATTGGTCACCCATTCTTTCGCTCTTCTTCAGGGGTGAGAAATTTCACTTACCTCTAAGCTTCAGAAGTTCCCCGCACGGGCCGCCAAATGCCGCAGTCTGGCTGGGCACAAATGCCGCAGTCTGGCTGGGCACACAATCACGAGCCACCACACAGCTTGTAGATTCAAACAGCAACTCTTTATTCCCGAACTCACACCAGCCGTCTACAATCACGTTCTGGGGAAATCCACGTTCTCTGCCCAAAATCACCTCCACTGGGCTTCTATCTCCAAAATATACTGTCTGAATTCCGTGAGAACTCAAGGGGAACTCAGGCAGCAGGATACGCCCTAGACCCAGGAGGAATAATCTTAAACCTGGAACGCCCTAAACTGGATTATCCTAAACTGGGAACACCCTAATCGGCCCTGGTCCTTGAGCAGGGTCACCTACATTCAATGTCACTGCAACATGGGGTACGCTGGCAAGGAAATTGTCATACCTACTTGGCTAATGGCTCCCAGCAGTAAGCGTTGAATATACTTACTTCAAAACAAAACAAACAAACAAAAGTAACCTGACATCTGTACAATAGCTTTGCTTTGGAAAAGGATCTCAGATCATTTCTCAGCGAACACCTAGGATGCTGTAGCCAGGTGCCATCTTGAGAAGTGTGCTATTGTCTGAGTTTGGATTTCTCTAGGGGTCAGAAATCCTTGAATATTCCCATCTTTGGGATTCCACAGACATTCCACAACACTGGTGTGGGGGTAGCTGTTTTGTGAACCCACTGGGGCCAAGCAAAGTTATTGTAACCTAAGCCATGCATTGTAGGAGACAGGTATAGCAATATGAAGAGGAACAGAGCGCACCACCAGGACATGTGGTCACTTGATCTCTAAGAATATGTATGTGTCTAGTCAAGTAAGGACTGCACCAGTGCCAGGATTTAAGGCAGGCACTCACATGGTTTTCAGTGCCTATCTTTTGGCCCCTGTGCCGTGCTCAAGTGCCTGTTATAGACTGGGCAGGGAGGGACCACTGGCCACTCTGCTGCCCTTCCCTCAAGCTGGGCTGAGGGGCTGTTGTGGATATAAGATACCCCCAAAGCTCCCGTGTTTATACAAGAATGTTTGGAGGTAAAATGGTTAGATTATGGGGGGAATAACCTAATCAGTTCATCCTTGTTTGAATGGTCTGGTATGGTAGTAACTGTGGGCAGGTGGGGCATACCTGGAGGAGGTGGGTCACTGGAGGTGTGCCCGGGAAAGGTGCATTTTCCCAGTGAGCCCCTACCCCTCTCTTTCTCTGCTTCCTGGGCACACCATGAGCTGAGCAGCATTTGTTCACTGGACCCATCCACCATGATGTGCTGCCTCATCCTGTACCCAGAGCAATGGATCAGCCACCTATGGATTGAGACCTCTGAAACTGCAAGCCCCAAAGAGACTTTTTTTTACTCCAAGTTGTTCTTATCAGGTATTTTGATTACAACGATGATAAGTGACAAAAACAGGGACCTTGAGCAACTCTGTGACTCCATCTGTCATCTTGTCCCTGGGCACATGCTACAGCTAAAGGAATAGTGGGGATACGCCCTAGCTCTAACCATTGTTCTACCTCCAGGTGCCCATAGCCAAAGAGGGTATAAGGAATTTTTTTCTACAGTTCTGTTTTAGGTATACACTGCCACCAGATGTACACTGCCACTGACACTATGATTCCTACTGTCATTCCACCTATGTGGATCCCACTACTGCCCCACCTCTAAGTGTAAATGCTAGAGAAGGGTAGATAGGGTTCCTACCACTGTTTTCCCCCTTGTAGCATCTTGTCCCATACCATTGACTGAACAATGGTCAAATGCATCAGGCCCCCACCACTGTTGAGGCTGCCAATGCCAGAGGCCCCTTGTGGTAGCAGAGCTAGAATCAATATTGCTTAAGGAAATTCCATCACCTGATAGGGCCACCACTATCATCCTTGTTGTGGCAGTAGACACAGAGGGAGCTCCCCACACCCATTGCTGTACTACCCTGCCAGAATTGCTAGTGTCCATTCTCTTGTATGGCCCCAGAGACAGTGGGCCTCTCTGACTCCACTGTGCTACACACAATACCCAAATTCACTAATCATGGCCAAAGTAGTTATAGGGAAACTACACTACAAGACCCAGCTGGAAACAAAGTCAACATTGCATGACAAACTGACACTCTTTTTCATAACCAAAGGACATATCTTAAGGATGGCCTTTTACTAAGGACACCCGTGGAAGTGGTAGATATACCTTATCCACCAGATGTGCAAATCTCACTGTAGAAGCACAGGAATATGAAAATACAAGATAATACGATGACCCTGAAAGAACATAACAAGTCTCTAGCAAAAGAACCTAAAGAAGTTGAAATGAATAAAGTGCTGGCAAGATATGGTAAGTTGATCTCTTCTCCTCTTTCATACTTAACCTTGTTCATCTTCCATCTGACTATTCCTGAGTAGTAAATATAAACATATTTTTTAAAAAATTGAGATTTGCTACTAAACAACAACAAAGAAATCTAATTCTGAGATTCAAGACAGTAGAATACAGAAAGACTGCATTTCAGGTGCTCTGTGGCTTCGAATTTAAGCAGTGGGAGTCCTGCTTCTCAGAAAGGTGCTGGGAATCCATGGGTAGAGACTCTGATGCCTAGCTAAACCCAGCCAAGAGACAGCACAACTTGTTCCATATACCGCTTAACTAGACTCAAACTTTAGTAATACTTTAATACAAAGAATAGAGGAAACAAAACCCCCAATCTAACAACCAGGCTCCAAGTTGGAACAATGGGGGTGGGGTATGTGTGTGTCACAGATCCTACTAACTGACATGCAATTTTAAGCAAAAAATAGAATTAACACAAAGGCTATGGATACCCTCACACAAGAGGTCTCAATCTAGATCGTGTGAGAACATTTTGGCAAGAGAAGTCTCTCATATAAGAGTGGAAGAGCAATCTATCCAAACAAATGCATGAAACTAAACATAGGAATGTAAGAAATATGAAAAAACAAGGTAACATGATACCTCCTAAAATTCATAATTCACTAGCAAGTGATTCCAAAGGTACTGAAGTGAAGGAAATATCAGATAAAAAATTCAAAAGAATGACTATTAAAAAACCATCAGAGAATTTCAAGAAAGCATGAAAAAAAAAAAAAAAACAACTGAATAAATTAAGGAAGTTAGTTCAGGATGTGAACTAGAAATTCAATGGGATAGAACTATTGAAAAAGAACCAAGCAGAAATCTTGACAATGAGAGACATAACAAATAAAATAAAATGTTCATTCGAAGATCTCTCTAATAGAATAGATTATACTGAAAACAGAATCTCAGAGCTGGAAGACAGAGTGGCTAGACTTGAATATTCAGATGGTATTAAAGGAAAGAAAATAAGTAACCATGACCAGAATATGCAAGAACTCTGGGATAACATTTAAAGACTAATCATTTAAGAATCTCTGGAATCAAAGAGGGTTGTGAGATGCAGGCTAATGGTATGTATAACCTCTTCAGGAAAATACTAAGAGAAAAATTTCCAAACCTTGAGAATGAAATAGACATCCAAATATGGTGGATCCAAACCACAGAATCCCAGGTAGACAAAAATCAAAAAATCTCTCCATGGTATATCATAATTAATATGCCTAACATATAGAATAAAGATAGAAATTTAAAAGCCCTAAAGAGAAAAATGTCAGGTCACATTTAGAGTCCTGCCAATCAGAATTATTTTTTATTTCTCAGCACAAACTCTAAAATTTGGGAGGGCTTAGACTGATGTGTTCTAAGACCAGAAAAACAACAACAACAACAACAAAATATCAACTAAGATTGCTATATACAGTGAAACTAATAATCAAAATCAAGGAGGAAATAAAAACCTTCCAAGGTAAGCAGAAGCTAAGAGAATAGGACTATAGAGCCTGTACTACAGAAAATACTTAAGGAAATATTATACACAGAAAAATAAAAAATAAACCCCAGAACTCACAAACAGTCAAATCATTTGAAGAGAGTTAAGCAAATTAGAAATCTGCTTAAACACTAGAAATAAGTCAACATGCCAGAATTACTAAATTTCTCTCTATAATAACATTAACTGCAAATGGTTTCAACTCTCCAATTAAAAGACATCGACTGGCAAAGTGGATTAAAAAACAAGACCCAACTATGTGTTTCAGGAAAAGATGGCCACAGGCTGAAAGTGAAGGGATGGAAATTGATAAGATACGCAATTGGAGCCTGAAAACAAGTAGAAGTAGCTATTCTCCTATCTGACAAAGCAAACATCAAACAAAAATTGATCAGAAGAAACAAAGGTTACTTTATATTGGTGAAGGAAACAATGCATCAAGAAGATACAATGACAGTAAATATTTATGCTCAAATATTGGTATACCTAATTACATAAAACAGGTACCACTTGAATTAAAACCCCATATAGATATAGACCCCAGTACAATAATACTGGGTGACTTTGACATACCTCTCTTACCACAAATATGTCATCTAGATATAAACTAGGTAAAGACTCTTCAGACATAAAAAATATTATAAATCAAATGGACTTAACACATATTTATATACTGTTTTGTTCAACAATAGCCAAATTCACTTTCTTTTTAGCTGCTTAAGGAGCCTTCTCCAAAATAGACATATCAGGCCACAAAGCAACTCATATAAAAACAAAACAAAACCAAAAAAATTCCTTATATCTTATCTGATCATAATAGAATAAAATTAGAAATCACACACACATACACACACACACACAAATATCCTACAGGAAATATAATAAACACATGGAATTTGAACAATACAATTTTGAATGATGAATGGGTAAATAGAAGAAATCAGGAAAAATTTAAAAATCCTTAGAATCAAGCTGGGCACAGTGGCACATGCCTGTAATCCCAGCAGCTCAGGAGGCTAAGGCAGGAGAATCATGAGTCCAAAGCCAGCCTCAGCAAAAACAAGGCGCTAAGCAACTCAATGAGACCCTGTCTTTAAATAAAATACAAAATAGGACTGAGAATGTGTCTTAGTGGTTGAGTGCCTCTGAGTTCAATCTCTGGTACCAAAATATATATATTTTATATGTATTTGATATATATATTAAAATCAAATGAGAATAGTGATATAAAATGTCAGTGTGGGAGACCAACCTTACACGTGACTGGGTTACATTCCCTGGCTGGGTGCTGAGGCGCTCAGTTGCAGAAATGTGGCAGAGCTTTCCCCACCCTTCTTGGATGCGAGGGTCGGTGTCTTGGACATGGGTGTGTCTTGTTACAGCCCCGTGGGTGAAGCTATGCTCACCTGTTCCTTTGTAATATAATCCCTTGCCCTGTTTAGGATAGAATCTTCCATGGAAGTGCCTTGTGTGTGTCCCCTCCTCTTACTGTGCCCTTGGGTGTGGCCTACCCAGGTGTCAGTCAACCTGCTGACAGTGGACATCATGAAGATAGACTCAGCCCCCTGAAACCAGACCCTTTGCCTCATTTTAATAGCTTCTCCTCAATAAAAGGGGTCAGCGCGTGCTCTTGCTCTCTCTCTTTCTGCAGACCCTTAAGGTCAGAGGAGTTGACACAGTGACCCCAAAGAAAAAGGTATTTGTGTCTCTTGTGTGGTTATTTCATGCAGCCCAACTAGCCCAGTTTATCTGGAGTGAACCCTGAGCCTTTTAGTCACGAGAACAGAAACCCAGCATGTCAGAACCTCTGGGATACTGTGAAGGTGTTTCTAAGAGGAAAGTTTACAGCTATGAGTATCTGCATAAGAAAATTTAAAAGATTCTAAATAAACAACCTAATGACTAATGACACATCTCAAGTTTCTTGAAAAACAAGAACAAATTCCAAAACTAGTAGAAGGAAGTAAATAATTAAGATCAGAGATAAATCAGTTAAATAGAGAATAAATAATACAAAGGATCAGTTAAACTAAGAATTGGTTCTTTGAAAAAATAAACAAGATTGAAAGACCCTTCATAAAACTAACCAAGAGAAAAAGGACAAAACGAAAATTAGAGATGAAAAAGAATATACCACAGACATCACAGAAATCCAGAGGATAATTAGGAACTGTTCTGAAAACTTACACTTCAACAAATTGGAAAATTTAAAAGAAATGGATATACATATATGACCTGCCAAAATTGAATTAAGAGGAAATAGAAAACCTAATAACCAGCAATGGACACAGCAATAATAACAGGCTTTCTAACAAAGAATAGCTCAGGACCAGATGGATTCTCAGCTGAATTCTACCAGCCTTTAAAGAACTAATGCCAATGCTCCTCAAATTATTCCACGATATAGATTGGGATGGAATGCTTCAAAATTTATTCTATGAAGTCAGTATCACCCTCAGATGAAAACTAGATAAGGACACATCAAGGAAAGAAAACTATGGACTAATATCCCTGATGAACTTTGATGTAAAATTCATAATAAAATATTAGTATATCATATTCAACAACCTATTAAGATGATTGTACATCATGACCAAATTGGTTTTATCTCAAGGTTGCAAGGGTGGTTTAATATACCCAGATTGATAAATGTGATTTATCAATTATAAATTATCAATTATTTTGTTATAAATAAAATTAAAGACAAAAATCACATCATCATCTCAAGAAATGCAGAGAAAGTCTTTGACAAAATTCAGTACCCACTCATGATGAAAAAAGTCTGAAGAAACTACGGATAGAAGAAACTTACCTCAACAGTATACATGCTATATGTGAAAAAACCCACAGCCAACATCATTGTGAAGGGAAAAACTGAAAGCATTTCCTTTGAAATCCAGAATAAGATGTTCCCTCTGACCATTCCTATTCAGTGAGAAACCAGGCAAGAGAAGGAAATTGAAGGGATATAAATAGGAAAAGAAGAAGCCAAATTATCTGTTAGTTGATTACATAATCCTGTATCTAGAAGACCCAAAAACTCCACGAAATGACTCTAGAGCTGACAAATTAAAAAATCAACATACAAAAATCAATGTCTTTCCTATATACCAATAATGAATCTGCTGTGAAAGAGATCAGGAAAATGATTCCATTCACAGAGCCTCAAACACACACACACACACACACACACGAACAAATCTAACCAAGAAGGCAAAAGACATCTCTAATGAAAAACTAGAGAATATTGAAGAAGGAAATTGAAGAAGACACAAGAAGATGGAAAAACCTCTCATCTTCATGAATAGGCAGAACTGATATTATTAAAATGGCCATACTAAATACCAAGCACAGTATACAAATTCAATGCAATCCTATCATTATCAATGACATTCTTCACAGAACTAGAAAAAACAGTCCTAAAACTCATATGGAAGCACAAGAACCCTGAATAGCCAAAGCAATCTTGAGCAAAAGGATCAAATCTAGGGGCATCATAATTCTTTTTTTTTTCCTTTTTAAAATTTATTTCTTACATACATGACAATAGTGGAGTACATTACATTCATGATTATCCATTCACAACACAACTTTTTGTAACCCTGTATATAAAGTATGTTCATGCTAAATTATGCCATTATACATGAGCTCTCATTTTTTTGCATACAATTTTTAATACACCTTTATACAACCATTTATCATATCTCTATTTGTATATAAGGTATGTTGACACCAAATCCACATCTTCATACATTTTGTATAATGAAGACCTTCTTCTTCCACCATCCTAGCATCATTATTCTTGATATCAAGACATATTACAGAGCCATAGTAACTAAAACAGCACAGTATTTGCATAAAAAAGAAATGGCAACAATTTCACAGAACAGAACAGAGGTCACAAAATAAACCCCTTCATTTATAGCAAACTCATTCTCAACAAAAACATCCTACTTTGGAGAAAATATAGCTTCTTCAATAAATGGTGCTGAGAAAACTGTAGACCCACATGCAGAAGACTGTCTCTCATCCTGTATAAAAGTCAACTAAAAATGGATCAAAGCCTGACATATAAGACCTGGAGCTCTGAAACTACCAGAATAAAACAAGATATGGTTTAAGTAATGCTTTCCTGGATAGGACTCCAAAACCAGTGGAGAAAAGGCAAAAATAGACAAATGGGATTACTTCAAACTAAAAAGCTTCTGCACAGCCAAGGAAATAAGAAACAGAGTGTAAAAGCTACCTATGGAAAGGGAGAAAATATTTTCTATCTATCTATCTGACAAGGAGTTGATATATAAAATATAAGGGATTCCAAAAATTTAATAGGAAGCACCAAATACCCTTATTTAAAAATGGAGTCTAAATCTAAATAAACATGTCTCAAAAGAAGACAAATGAATGGTATATGAAAATATGCTCAACATTAATCATTATGGAAATGCAAATTAAAACCACAACAAGGTATCACTTACCTCAGTATATTATCACAAAGACTAAAGAAAACAATGGCTGGCAAGGACATGGAAATAAGGGAACCCTTACACTTACTTGTAGGAATGTAAAATAGTACATCCATTATGGAAAAGTATAGAGGTATCTTAAGAAACTAAAAATAGATCTACCATAAGATCCAGGAAGCCAACCTCTAGATATAGACCCAAAGGAAATGAAATCAGAATGTCCAAGACACATCTGGACGGCCACGTTCATTGCAGCACTATTCGCAATAGCCAAGAAATGGAAACATCCTAAGTGTCCATCTGCAGATGATCAGATTAAAAAAAAAAGTAGTACACATACACAAGGGCACACACCTCAACTATAAATAAGAATGAAATCCTGTCATTTGTGGCAACATGGATAGATCTGTAGATCATTTTGTTAAGTGAAATAGCCAGTCACAGAAAGACAAGTACCACATGATCTCACTCACATGGAAACTAAAAAAGTTGATCTCATAGAAGTTGAGAGTAGAATGGTGGTTTCCAGAGGCTGAGAGAGTAGAGTGGGGTGAGGGATGGGGAAAGGTTGACTAATGGGTCCTAAGTTATAGGTAGACAAGAGGGAGGAGTTCTAGAGTACAATAATGAACTGTACATTTCAAACTCTAGAAGAATTTTGAAAGTGTTCACCATAAAGAAAAGACAAATGTTTGAGAAGATAGTTTTAACATCATTTAAACATCATACAGTGTATATACATGTATCAAAAAATTGCACAGTACCCCAATAATGTAATTTTTATGTTTTAAGTATCAGTTAAATAATAAATTATAAAAAATAAAATTTTTTTATTTTTATTTTTTATTTTTTTTAATCCTTTTTTTAATTGGTTGTTCAAAACATTACAAAGCTCTTGACTTATCATATTTCATACATTAGATTCAAGTGGGTTATGAACTCCCATTTTTACCCCAAATACAGATTGCAGAATCACATCGGTTACACATCCACATTTTTACATATTGCCATACTAGTGTCTGTTGTATTCTGCTACCTTTCCTATCCTCTACTATCCCCCCTCCCCTCCCCTCCCATCTTCTTTCTCTACCCTATCTACTGTAATTCATTTCTCTCCTTGTTTTTTTTCCCATTCCCCTCACAACCTCTTATATGTAATTTTGTATAACAATGAAGGTCTCCTTCCATTTCCATGCAATTTCCCTTTTCTCTACCTTTCCCTCCCACCTCATGCCACTGTTTAATGTTATCTTTTCCTCCTGCTCTTCCTCCCTGCTCTGTTCTTAGTTGCTCTCATTATATCAAAGAAGACATTTGGCATTTGTTTTTTAGGGATTGGCTAGCTTCACTTAGCATAATCTGCTCTAGTGCCATCCATTTCCCTGCAAATTCCACGAATTTGTCATTTTTTAGTGCAGAGTAATACTGTATTGTGTATAAATGCCACATTTTTTTTTATCCATTCATCTATTGAAGGGCATCTGGGTTGGTTCCACAGTCTAGCTATTGTGAATTGTGCTGCTATGAACATCAATGTGGCAGTATCCCTGTAGTACGCTCTTTTAAGGTCTTCAGGGAATAGTCCGAGAAGGGCAATAGCTGGGTCAAATGGTGGTTCCATTCCCAGCTTTCCCAGGAATCTCCACACTGCTTTCCAAATTGGCCGCACCAATTTGCAGTCCCACCAGCAATGTACAAGAGTACCCTTTTCCCCACATCCTCGTCAGCACTTGTTGTTGTTTGACTTCAGAATGGCTGCCAATCTTACTGGAGTGAGATGGTATCTTAGGGTGGTTTTGATTTGCATTTCTCTGACTGCTAGAGATGGTGAGCATTTTTTCATGTACTTGTTGATTGATTGTATGTCCTCCTCTGAGAAGTGTCTGTTCAGGTCCTTGGCCCATTTGTTGATTGGGTTATTTGTTATCTTATTGTTTAATTTTTTGAGTCCTTTGAATACTCTGGATATTAGGGCTCTATCTGAAGTGTGAGGAGTAAAAATTTGTTCCCATGATGTAGGCTCCCTATTTACCTCTCTTATTGTTTCTCTTGCTGAGAAAAAACTTTTTAGTTTAAGTAAGTAAAAATAAAAATTTTGAATGCAAAAAAAGAAAGAATGTGTTCTTTGAAAAGATAAACAAAACAAACCTTTTGTTAGAATAAGAGAGAGAGAAAACCAAAATAAATTTAGAGATAGAGAAAGGAGATGTTACAACCGATACCACAGAAACACACAGGATCATTAGGGATTATTAGGCAAAACTATATGATAGCAAATTGAAAACCCTAGTGCTGATAGTAGGCCCGCCCTGGCCCCTGGGGACTCAACCCCCAGTTCTTTGTTATGCATGTCAATGTGGCCAGCTCACAAGGCCATGACTGGGGCTTGCAGTTCCCTATTTATCTGCCTGGAGCATATGTGTCTCTCGGGAACATCTTGACCTGTTCGAGCCTCCTGATAGGGGACGGTGACGTGACGGTAACCCAAGGACGCAGTTATTACTCTCCCCTCCTCACTTTTGAGTAATTTCCCGCAGCTGTTAAAAAGATATATAAGGGGAACAAATTTGGCAATAAAGCGCGCACACGCTCCCTCCTGGATGAAGAACCTTGGTGTCCTGTGTATTTTTTAACCCCGCCGTCCCTCGCCGGACTCGGCTCCGTTAGCCGGACGCGGCACCTAGAATAAATGGAAAATTTTGGGGCACATATGAACTGACAAAATTAAACCATAAAAAACCTGAATAGACCAATAACAAGTGATGAGATTGAATTAGTAATAGTTTCCCAGCAAAGAAAAACCCAGGACTTGCAGGCTTCGATGCTGAATTTATCAAGTTTTTAAAGAAAAATTAATACCAACTCTCAAACTCAAACTATGTTACAGAATTGAGAGGGAGGGAACCCTTTCAAAGTCATTCTATTAGGCCAGCGGTACCCTGCTAATGAGACCAGATAAGGATACAACAACAAAATAAATAAATAAAGCTATGACAAACATCCCTGATGAACAGAGATTCAAATTTTCTCAACAGAATACTAGCAACATATGCAAATGGATGATTATAATGTATCCCATCAATAGAATAAAAGATAAAAATCATGTGATCATCTCAGTTGATGCCGAAAAAGCATTTGATAAACTTCAACAACTCCTCATGATAAAAGCCCAGAACAAATTAGGTATAGAAGGATCAAGCCTCCACATAATAAAGGCTATATATAAGAAACACACAGTCAAAATCATGCTGAATGGAAAAAAGTTGAAAGCATTTCAGGATCAAGACAAAGGTACCCACTCTCAGTGTACTTTATTCAATATAGAAGTTTTAGCCAGAACAATTGGGCAAGAGAAAGAAATAAAAGTCATAATAAATAGGGAGGAAGTAAAATTATCCCTGTTTGCAGATGATATGATTTTATAAATATAGAATAACCTTTTAGACTCCACCAAAAGACTATTAGCACTGGTAAATGAATTCAATAAGGCAATAGCATACAAAAACCAACATACAAAATCAATAGCTTTTGTATACAACAACAATGAATTACTGAGAAAGAAAGTGTGAAAGCAATCTCATTTACAATAGCTATCAAAAAATAAAATGCCTAGGGATAAAATTAACCAAGGAAGTGAAAGACCTCTACAATCAAAATTACAAAACATTGATGAAAGAAGTTAAAGCAAACAAAAAAAGTTGGGCAAAACACAACTTGTAAATTGAGCAGCTCCTAGAACCAGACTTGAGATCTCCAGCCTAAAAGACAGCATTTATAGGAAAACAGAGGCATTGCATAGAAGACAACTCAGCTGACGGCAGCCTCGTGAGAGAGCCAATTACTTACACCTTGCCTAGGTAGTTGTTTACAGCCCAGTTAGTTTATTGGCTATAAGGCTTTCTGCAACCAGCCAAAGCTCAGTTACTATGATGAAACTCTATTGGTTTGGTCTGTTATGTCCTGAGAAGGTGCTCAGTCCAAGTCCATGGTTGCCTAGACTATTTTATTTCATTCCACCAAGACGGTGACCACTCAGGTTGTAGTCCCAGTCCTGGGCAGGGAGCATTCCACAACCCTGCATCTACATGCCTTTCCATGATCTCCTTTCCCCAACAGTGTAGCTGTATTTACTGATTAGTAGTTCTGTGCCCAGTCTGCCCTTTCACTTCCATGATGAAGCATAATTCTTGTTATGAATGAGGAAAACTGTGGCTTGAAAAGTTTAGGAATCTTGTCTAGGGTCCCATAACTAATAATAATATGAGTTTCCAGGCCATATGGGTCCCTATTACACATATGGACTGATTTTTCTCAAAGTCTTGCTTAGGAAGAAAAACCACACACTTCTCAGGTTACAATAGGAAACAAAAATTCACCACAATCCAAGATCAAATTTCTTCTGCCAGAGAGGTTTCTTTGGCAAAGTCCCTCAGGGCATACCCTTCATCAGGCTTCTAGGCAGTCAGCATTAGTGAGTTCCATGTCACAAAAGTTAAGCAGGATGTGAGGCTGAGGGGCATGCATCCTGTCCCATCCATCCATCCATCCATCCATCCATCCATCCATCCATCCATCCTCTCAATAAAGGTTTACTGAGTTCCATAAACTTTGGTGCTGGTCAGTGCACAGATGCTGGGACCCAGTCAGTGGTGATCTAGGAAAAAAACATCCTGTCCTCATGGAACTCCCATTCTAGTGGAGGGACAATAATAGCAAATATAAAATCAGGTAGTGAAAACTCTGAAGATAACAGGATGACAGAAGGAGGTTATTTTATGTGAGATCAAGAAAGTCATCTAATGGGATTCTATTTCCTCAAAGGCCTCAGTGAAGCAAAGCAAAGAAGCCTGTGGATATCCTGAGGAAGAAGTTTCTCTCTGTTGGAGGAAGTAAAAAGGAGGACCTGAGGTGAGAACATCAGGGGAACTTTAGAACCAGAAAAGCCAGTGTAGCTGCAGGTGAAGGAGAACCCAGGGAAAGTGGCAGGCGATGTGCTTAGAGAGGAAAATGGAGGCCCCCTCAGGTGAGCTTTATGGACCACGTAGTTCTCCTGGCTACCAATGTATTTTTAAAGTTCCCCTTCAACCTTGAGGCATTTCACCTTTTTCAACCCATTCCTAGACTTAAATTTCTTTGAGTGGTGAATCATTTTTTTTTTCTGCTATCCTTAAGCAAACTTTTCTTTTTCTCTCCATAGGGATTATTTCCTCTTCCTTCCCTTGAGGTTTTGAGAGCCCTCTGCAGTTATACTCAACTGTAAAAATCCCAGGCCCTTCTAAGTAAGACACATTCAGAACAGGATGTCATGTTGCTCCTGAGCCCCAAATGGAATGTCCTGCTTTTGGAAGAGAAAATAGCCCTTTTCTCTTACTATTCACAGAGGCTCAAAGAGCAAAATTAAAAAGATAATGAAACCCTCCTAAGGAAATAACAAGGGGGCAGCTATTGGGGAATATGCCCAGCTGGGTCACCTTCAGCCCCTTTCCTTTAAGACAAAGAATTCCTAGCAGGTGGGATCCTGGGGGTGTTGTGTGCTCACCAAAGTATACAAATTCACAGGGTGGGAGGAACAGAGGAGAAAGTGATTGAAAGGGGGAAATGGTTTGTTCAGAACTTTTCCATTGAAGAGAACTAGGTAGGTACTAATTAGCTTCTGCTGAGATTTTAACAGTGAAGGTGTTGCCACTGTGCATTTAATTTGTTCCATAAACATTTGTTAAATGTATTTTGTAGGAGACATTGTGCTAGATTCTGGGAATATGAAAATAAATAACTTGTCCTATTGGACCCCATACTTCGCTCTGAAGACAGATGGGAGCCCAAATAACCATAAAGTGCCAGGGAGAATAATCTCATGGAAGTTAGAATTAAGTGTTCACACACACACACACACACACACACACACATCTTATTTTGCTTGGGTGTGGTGTGAGAAGTTCTAAGGATAAAATAATGTAATTGAAATTGTATGGATCTTGAATTTCACTAGGAAAAGAAAATAAAAGAACACGGTCACTTCACCTGTCCCTTTCTCTAATGTCCCATTATATGCTCTTAGTCTTCAAAGAACAGTGGATTTGGTGTTTTAGAGCACCTTCCTCGGTCTTAACTTCTGCCTCTTCCACAGATAGCCATCAGATCTTGAGCAAGTGTCTATCTCTTGTAATTTATTTCTCATCAGCAATGAACTCTGATATTCCAACCACATCAAAAATTGTCCAGTTCTTTACTTTTTGTTTGGAAAGCTGCAAACTATAAATGGACTTCCAGGAGATGCATGGAACAGGGGCAATGGCTGGAGCTATGCATGGTGTTCTGTCTTTTCATTCTCTTAAACCCTTTGCTTGTAGGTCAACTTTCCTTTCTATAACAAATACCTGAGATAAATCAACTTAAAAAGAAGAGAGGATTATTTTGTCTCATGGTTTCAGAAGTTTCAGCCTATGATCAGTCGGTCCTGTTGCTCTAGGCTGTGGTGACGCGGTACTCATGGCTGGAGCTGGTGGTGGAAAAGGCTGCTCACTTTCTGGCAACAGGAAGCAAAAAATGAGAAACAGGAAGGGGCAAGGGTCCCAGTATCCCTTTCAAGGGCCCGCCCCTGTCCACTAGGCCCTATCTCTTAAAGGTTAGATCACCTTCCAGCAGTGCCACAGGCTGGTGGCCAAACCTTTAATACGCCTTTGGGGGACATTTCCAAACCATAGCATGTACATTTTAGAATCAGTTTGTCATTTCGAAAACAAAACCACAAGCACACCCCCATTGGAATTTTGATTAGAATAATATTGATTGCATAGATCAGTCTGTGGAGAAATAACATCTTTATAATAATAAGCCTTCTGGTCCATGACATTTATTTAGATTTTCTTTAATGTCTATTAATAAAATTTTATAATTTTCTTCAAGAAAGCTTTTATAAATATTTTAGTAAATTTATTTTCAAGTATCTTTTTTTGGGGGGGATGCTATTGGAGATTCTCTTTAAAACATCTGTTTAATAGTTTATTTCTGATGTATGGAAATATAATTGAGTCATGTCAATCAGAATCTTATTAAACTCTCTATTCAATTAAACAAGTTAAGGTGTTTGAAGTTTTATTGTACCTTCTATAAATAACATTAGTTTTGTTTCTTCCTTTTCAGTCTGCATAGTTTTAATTTTCTTGTCTATTAGTTAAAACTTTCAAGACAACACTGAATTTAGGGAGTAGTGATAGCAGGCATCCTGAGTTTTAAAAAAAATCTTTTTACTGTTGTTTTATTAAATATAAGCTTGAATAGTTTTATGTATACCTTTTATAGTGTAAAGAATGTTTCTTCCCAGTGGCTTAGGAGGCTGATGCAGGAAGATTATGAGTTCAAAGACAGTCTTCGAAACTTAGTGAGGCCCTAAGAAACTTGGAGAGACACTGTCTCAAAATTAAAAAAAAAAATATATATATATATATAGATAGATAGATAGATAGATAGATAGATAGGCTGGGGATGTAGCTCAGTGGTTAAGCACCCTTGGGTTCAATTCCCAATACCAAAAAAAAAAATGTTTCTTTTTATTCCTAATTTGGCATATGGGTTAATAGGAATGTAAATGCAGAATTTATTAATTTTTTCTCTTGGCTAAAAAAGAAATTCCTTTTGGCTTTGTCACCCAGGAATAAACCTCTTAGTCTGAAACATGCCTGAATGGACCTCTGCTTGAGAGGACAAATGGGTCATCCCAGAAACTCAGGCCACTTAGGATTATTTTTTTAAATGTCATTGTTTGAGATAATAAAATATTTTGTTATTTCCCTCTTTACCCAGGCCTTAGTCAATACCTAGCTATTATAACTTGACTTCTCTTAAATAACACACAATTCCAAATATATACCAAAGTGCAAAGTGAAAATGATGAGTCAAACCTATTTCCAGGGGGTTGGGGTCGTGGCTTAGTGGCATTGCGCTTGCCTAGGATGTGTGAAGCATTGGGTTCAATCCTCAGCACCATATAAACAAATAAAATAAAGTTAAAAACAAACAAACAAACAAACATATTTCCAGAGGAGTTTGTCTAGGACACATTCAGCTCAGAGGCACTGAACAGTTGAAGGTGGTGTTCCGGCATCTAGGAAGCCCAGATATTTTCTGCACTCTGACATCATGCATCCTCTGCCCCTCCCCCATTCCAATGGACTCTGAAGATGAAAGGCCCAGCAGTGCTGGGAGTGGGTAAGAGAGGAGCAGAAAATGGGAAGAAAATAGTGGCAGAGCCAGCAATGTTAAACATCAGAGCAAAGTGGACACCATCCATCTCAGGGCCAAAGGGGCGCTGCTGTGAAGTTAGCACCCAGGTGTCTTGCTGAGTGTTTTATATTAAGTTTTCACTGACACCCCCCCACCCCCCACCCTTGGCTTCATGTGCTTTGCCTACTGTTAGGAAATTATTCATATGCAATTCTGTCTTACTGAGTGATTTGTATTAGGTATTATAAAAACTTCTTTAGATTTATTTAATGTCATGATTTATTTTTGGTTTACGATATTCATTGGAAGTTTCTATTGCTATCAATATTTCACGTGGGATATGGGATTTCATTTACTAGTAAATTTGATTTTTTTTTTGTAGTCTTCTTAGTACCAAAAATCACAGACACTAATATAGTGCTGTTTAATCATCTGATTCTATATTTTTTCAGGGTTAGTAGGATATTGCTGCACAACTGAAACCTGTAGCTTTCATCTGAATTCCTATGTATGGCATACTGCAGAACCACTAAACACCCAACTTTCCTTATAAAACTGTCATGTTATATACGCCAGTAAAAGTGATATATATTGTCCTCGCATTATATGCCCTCTGTGTGCTTTGGTTTTCACACCTTTATGAATTAAACAGGTAGAGTTTGAAATTTTTGTTGTTGTGCTTTCGTTTGGTTTTTGGTCTGGATCTGTCCCTGGGAATCAATTGCTCACGACCAGTGGGCACAAGCAAAGTCTTGGTCTCTGAGTCTTTACTGATAGACCCCACTTCAATGGACTACAGACCTGAAGAAGAAAGGAAACAGAGATCTGAGTGGTGTTTTTTTTTCAGAGTCAAGAATGCAGTCTGTATACGGGGTAAAAATGGGAGTTCATAACCCACTTGAATCAAATGTATGAAATACGATATGTCAAGAGCTATGTAATGTTTTGAACAACTAATAAAAAAAAAAAAGAATGACATCACAGCCGGAGATGATGACTGCGGACCAGCTGATGACTGCCTTGACCTTAAAACACAAAAAGTTCAACCCTCTGCTAACAAGTCAAATCACAAGCACACAGAGAACACGCTGCATTTTAAAAGTAGGAAACATTAATGCTTTTATGAGCTTTATATGCCTTGGATGATGTTCATCAATGCCAAAAAGAACGCTTTATAAAACTTAATGACATGCGCTGGCTGGTTAATTTTCTTTTATTCTAAAATCTTATGATAATAACTTTATTATTTTCCTCCAGTGAGTTGGAAAAGGCTCTTGTTTGAAATCAGCGACCGCCTCTTTTTTTTGTTTTTGTTTCCATGGGTTGGCTCTAAGTAGTTCATTTGGAAGCCCAGAATTATCAAAGCACAGATAAAAAAATGGGTTGGTAATGCCCAGTAGAGCTGGTTCACACTCCACAAGGGTGTGTATCACACTTCACAGGGGTGTGTATACAGGGCGGGCTAGGGAGAACAGGGTGTGGGTGTGAAATCAAGATGAGGGCTGCCTACATTAAATTATACTCTCCACAGCTTGCCGATGGAAGCCTGTGTATGATCTTCTGTTCTACAAGAAGAACGAATGAAGTTATGCTTTTCAGCATCTGGGAAAACATAACACAAAATATCTCTAGGTCTTTCAAGGTGAAGTTCCAAAGGCCTAGAGATCGACTTTGTGCCATGGTTTTCTGAAAGCACCACCACTGGATGGCAGTAAACATCCTCAGATTTCCCTCTATGCTTTCTTTTTTAAAAAACTCATTGGCTGGGCCGGGGCTGGGGCTGGGGCTCAGTAGTAGAGTACTTTCCTTGCATGTGTGAGGCAAGGGGTTTGATCCTCAGCACCACAAAAAATAAATAAATAAAGATATTAAATAAATAACTAAATAAATAAATATATAAATTTATTCAACAACAACAAAACCCTTATTGGCTAACCCTTCTTGCCCAGTTAAAACCACCATCCTTTCACAGTTGATTTTTACAGAACACCCGACTGTCCACTAGACTCAACTGCAAAAATGAAAAACAGGGAAAAATACAATTCACACAATAAAGATGATCTGGATGAACACCAAAGTCAGGCAGTTTCCCTATCAGTTAAAAGCAATACACAGTCATTATGCCATCTAAACATCAAATTAGGTCCAAAGTGATGAGGTGTTGACACACAAGGTCTCATGGGGACTTCTAACTTCTAAATACTGGGGGGAATAAAAACATCAAGTTAAGGATAGAGGAATTATCTTTTCACTGGTTACCTTCAGAATTGAATGAAAATTTATGCCATCCCCAGAGAAGGTTTTCCAAAGAACACTCACAGGCACTCAAAATTCTCCATATTCAGAAGTGAATTCTTTAATTTTCAAGCTTACTCATTCACTCACTCATTCATTCATTTATTCAACAAACATTTATTGAAACCAATAGAGGAGGACTGAGTATAATATAATAGTCTCTGAGACAAACAAGGCCCCCACTGCCATGGAGCTTAGATGTCCCCTGCCTTGTCTTTTGTCAAACCAGAATCTGAAAGCTGCTCTTCCCTCCTCCCATCCCATCTCCCACAGCCAATCAACAGCAGGCATTATTAATTCTACATTCTAAATATCTCTGGATTCTATCCAACTGTCATCTTTCCCATTTCTAGCCTATCTAACTGGTCTTCCTTCCCCTTGTCTCATCTCCCTCCTATCCACTTTCCACTCAGCAGCCAGGGTGGTATTTCAAACATGTAAACCTGATCAAATTTACTCCTTTGCATAAAACCATTATGTGACCTTCCATTGTCTTCCAGATAAATGTCAGTGTGTCTCTTGCTTATCTTCTCCGTCTCACCACATGCGTCAGCCCTCCAGGAATCAGTCACATGCAACATTTAATTCCATGATGATAACTCACTCTCTTCTTTGGGACCTTCCTAATACCCATTTTACCTTGCCTGGAATTCTCCCTTTCTTCTTCCTGCCGAGACTCCTTGAACAAGTACTGCTTCAGTGTCAGCTTAACTGTCACTTCCTCAGGGCATCTTGCTTGACCCCGTGAACATTAGGTCATTTTTTGTGTTTCCCCATCATACTCTAAATTCCCCCTCTCATCATCACGTTTTATTGAAATTTGCTTAATGTTGACCTTTATCATGATACTGATGGTTCTCAACCTTGGGACTTAATAAAAATATTGAGGTTGGTACTCTGCCAATGGAATCACTGGAAATGAGATGAGGTCTGGTCATTTTAGTTTTGGAACTTTCTATTTTGATATAAATTAAAATTTATTGGAAAATTGCAAGAAGAGTATAAATAACTCCCCTACACCTTTGACTCAGATTCATGGGTTACTTATATCTTCCTATTTTTCTTCCTTTCTTTCTTTTTCTAATCCTGCAACTCTCCTTGTACATTTTAAAATGAAACATTTGTAATTAAATTGAAGATATCATGTGTCTTGACCCCCATTTACTTCAGCGTGTGCTTCCTAAGAAAAAGGACATTCTCCTAAAAACACAATTATAAGGGTTAAACATCAGGAAATTTTACATGAATACAATTCTATTGCCTAATAGAGAATACATATTCAGATTTTAATCAGGTGTTCCACTAACATTCTTGTTGAAGGATGGGTTCCCAGGATACATACTCTAGATTGGAGATTAGTGTTAAGGAATTTTTTTTTTTTTTTTTTTTTTAGGATTGGTCTTGGAATAAACACTAGAGAAGGCAAGGGAGTCCTGAGTACTGGACAGAAAAAGAAACTGGTCTGTGATGCAGTCTCAACAAAGGTGAGACCCTCCCTTTGGGCTCCCTGACAGCTGTATGACCCCCTAATATTGTTCTGAGATAATGTGATGGCCTGGGGGCCTTTATATTTTCACTGACCACCTATTGGATCTTGGTTGCTCCTAGAGAAAGAGGCATGGCATTGTGCAAGGCAAAACTTCCCAGTCTAGGATAATTTCTAGAGGGCTGATAGCTGAGAACTATTAATAGCACAGCTTTCAGTCTTAAAAGATATCAGAGTAGCACATCTCAGCTTCCACCACAATCTCTCATTTGTACTACTCAGATCTACTTCTTCATATAATTTCAGAGACGCACTCTTAAGAGCCTGTTATGCCTCTCTTCCTGGGGAAAATGTGTAAAAAGATTGTTAGTATAGAACAGAGTTCTGCGCACTGCAGTTGGAGCCACACTGGTACTCACCATTTGCTACTCATTCTAGATTGTGTCATTCTCAGCCACCGTCTTTGCCCAGGAGATGGCCTCCCTGTTGGCATGATCCAGATCCTTGTTCCTGAGACCTCTGAGCTCCTGATTACATTTCTTAAACCTGACACCTTCTTAAGCTTGACTGCTGTGCTGATCCTTTCACAAAATGGGCAAGGGAATATCAATAGGTGCCGGTGGATTACCAGGACCCCAACATTCTCCTCTGTTCCATTGAGGAGCTTCAGCCCTCACCCTTCTGCTGATCAGCCTCCTTGCTACTAGCCAGTTGGTGGGCGGCAGCTTCGGAATCCCATATCAGTATGTGCTTTCTTGGACGACTCTTGCTGCAGCTGCAAGTTAGTTTTCTTGGAAATCAAACTCTGAGATGGAGATCAGCACCCAGGAAGGAGGTGAATTAGGGAGTGTTCTTAGGAACACTGCCCCTATATGAAAAGCAAAGAAATCAATATTGTGTAGAAGAGGGACATGATATAATTTCAGGATTCTCCACCCCATTACAGCCTCATAAAGTCCTGCTGCTTTAAGGCTGTTGTTAAACCAACCACATCAGTGACTTCTATGAGTGTCCCCCAGCATCAATTTCTATGTGCATAAGCCCCCCATCAATGAAACACTGGATACACAACATGGAGATTAATGTCTCTGCCAAGGTTTCCTCAAATCTTTCCTTTTATTCCTCTGCAAAAATGCCTTTCGTTCTTCCCAATATAGCAGTTATACTTCAACATTTTCCCCATAAAACATTTTTTTGACTTATGAATAATTTATCATTGGGATATTCTTTAATACAATTTTTTTCCTGAAGTTCTTCAGAAATGGAACTGTTAAAATAAAACAGAACAAGTACCATAAACAGAGTCATGTTAGAAACATTTGTATTTTCACCCAAATGCATGGCCAATACTGAGTAATTTGTTCTGATATTTGTTTCTTCACATCTCCAACAATGTTTTCTACGTGACTTCCCCAAAACGGTGCTGACAAAGGAATATGTTTTAGTTGTTTGATCTTTTATTTTAGAATTATTTCAAGCACTTTTCACTGTGGCAGGATCAACTGGAGAACTGGTGGTTTGTGGCTTTTGTTGCTTCATTGTAAAGTTAAAAACCCTAAAAGAGATTCTAAGCAATTATCAGTACAGTACTAGTTTCACAAACTAGTCAACAACTCAGTTTGTTCTCTATGATTGTGAATGCCTGAAAAACTGCTGAAGTTTTTCTTCCTTTTCTGAATATTTGGTTTTTAGATATCTTGTAAACCACAATGACTTCATATTATTACAGTTAATATCATGAGACATAATCTACCAGCCAACTAGCAAGAATTTTATCATTAATGGCAGTGAATATAAATCCATATTTCAGATGGCTTTCTTGGTAATTTTTAGATTCACAGGAACTATGTCCTGCTGGCTTAATTATAATATTTTATATATACATACATATGTGTGTGTGTGTGTGTGTGTATATATATATATATATATATATATAGCATCTTTGCCACTTTTTATACATATAAATATATATTATATTATTAATATATATCATATATGTTACATATATAATATATATATTTTATCCATTTATAGGTTAAAACTATAAACATATATTTGTATACATATATTTGTATGTATATCTATAGTTTATCCTATATTTATAGCATATAATTATTTATATGTAGATTTTTTCCATTTTTTTAATCTATGTGGCTGATAAAGAGTTTATATTCTGAGGAGTAGAGTTTACTCAGAATTTTATTTAGGTTTATTTGTTATCCTTTTACCAATTTGTTTTTTGTTTATGCCATTCTGGGGATTGAGCCCAGGGCTTCCCCCGGGCTAGTCAGTGCTCTACTACTATATCTCCTGTCCCCCGTTGTTATTTTTCTTTCACCTGTTTTTTCTTTTCCCCCAGAAATCTTTCAAAGTCATTTTTCTACTGTGAAGGTTAACTTAATTAAAATTAAACTCTTATTATCTAAAATTCCCTTACCAGGCACATGTTAATGGAAATATCTTAAGACTTGCTAGAAACAATTAATAAAGCCAGCACTGTCATCTTTGCCACTTCTTTCTCCACAGAATATTTTAAACCCACGGAGGCTTAGGAGTTGTAATTATAACAGGTTATTAGCATAACCTGACTGATAGGACATCAATAACAAGATTGAAGAGTATGGGTTTCTGTTCAGCCAGATCTTCCCAGTCTTGACTTCTGAAAGTGGTGTTTTGGAGCTCAGTGCAGAATTTTACCTTCGCCCCTATTAATTTCATTTTCTTTCATTTGTCTCCTTACTTTAGCCTGTTGTGATATTTTGAGATTCTGATTCTGTCTTCTAATGCGAGTGCTCACTCCCTCAGGTTTGCATTCCCTCTTTATCTTTCTTTAAGACATTTATATAAACATTAAGGAGTATATCTCTTTAAGATAGGAAAACAGAAGCAATATCAAAAAAAAAAAAAAAAAGCAACTTCCTTTGCTCAAGTTGCTGAGCTCCTTGTGGAACTGACAATGGCAGGATGGTTTAGTCTGTAGTCTCCTTGGGGTTTCCTGCCAGGGGACTTCAGGATTTCAAGATCGGGCAACATGAGTCAAATAGCTCCTGGAGCTCTTTGTTCTCAAACTCCCCTTGCAAATCAGAGCTAGAGATCTTTGTGATTCTTTCTCAGGTTCCTACTCACCAGTCTTGCCCTGTCCCCGATTCCCTCAATTTTTCATAACTTCCTTCTGAGAGGGACATTTAAAGAAAAGTCTTTCTCAGATTTCCCTGTTACCAATTTTTTTCCTCCAACTCAGTAACAAGACCTCATTTTATTCACTGATATGTTGCTGATTATTCAAATAGTGTGAAACCAGTAGAATCAAGAAGGGAAGATTCTAGGACTCCAGATTGCCCTTTGTGAAGGCTACACTGAAGGAATCTAGCACTTCCCACCTACTCTCCAGGGGAAAAGCAGTTAAAATGAGGTTGAATCAGTCTTAAGCATGGTGAATTTGAAATGCTTGGGAATGTCCACATGGAGATGATGAGAGACCATGGAACAGATCATGAAGTCTGCCTGGGCGTAGTACTCTACTGAGCAAATGCTGTCACTACTTTAGTCTCAAGGCTATCTCGGTCCTCAGAATAGGCATGGGTGGCCAGAAAGAGCTACAAGGGAGGAAAGGCCCTCTTTGCATGTCTGACTCTATGATCATGGACAACACATTAGGAATCATGCTACATGTTGCTCCTAGAACTCAGTGACCCAATCTAGACAACCCATGTGGAGTTTGCCCTGAGATTACTGAACCAGCCTCACCCACCCAGTAATTTATGCATCAGAGCAGGATAGCTCTGGGTTGAGGAGAGGGGAAGAAGTTGGTAGGTGGTAGATAATTTTCCTCAGCAATTATCCTAAGCCTTCTATCTTGCTCCTGCCCTACTCTTATGTTGGTTGTGTCTCTGTGCAACTTCAACCTTCTAACTTTGGGATCACTGTTCCAAATCCCATCTCTGATCCTTGCATTTGGAATTTGAACTTGGTCTCCCTGATATTTGAATCATCAGTTATCCTTAATATCAGTTACCATAACAGTTTATCTTGGAAAGAAGTATCTGTGTTTTAGTAAGGGTCCATTCAGAACATAGAAACCATGTAAGTAGAAAAATGAACAGGAAAATTTTAATATAAGTAATCATAACTAGATATGAAATTAGCCTAGGCTTAAATATGCCCAGGCATAAATTCTTTGAATAACAAAGGTTCTTAAATTGTCTTTCAGGAAAAGCCTCCAGAGGTTTTGGAACCAGCTTTTCGAGATAACATAAGCTCAAATCCCCCTGCACAGAACATGATAACTCATTCTGAAAAGAAGCATGTGACCTGTAAAGAGGCATGATAACCATTTATGCTTGTGCAGAAGAACCTTCAAAATCTGTCTCCCTTGCTTTAAATTCCTCTGCTACCAGCTGATTGAGGAGGTAGATTTGAACTTTTTTTTTTTTTTTTTATTAAATCCCGGCCTCCTTGGAGGTTGACTGCTCAATAGAGCTTTTTCTTTTTTCACAAGAAACTTGTACCCAGTATTGGCTTCTATGTGTGTTAGGCAACGAGTCTGTTATGGTTTAAACATGAGGGGTCCCCCAAAAGCCCATGTGTGAAACACTGTAAGAAAGTTCAGAGATGAAATGATTGGCTTATGAGAGCCTTAACTGATCAGTGCATTAATCCCCCGGTGGGGATTATCTAGGTGGTAACTGTAGGCAGATAGGGTGTGACTGGGGTTTATATTTTGTGCCTGGTGACCAGAGCTCTGTTTCCTATCGCCGCATCCTGAGCTGTTTTCCTCTGAAGGCCCCTTTGATGCTGCCTCTCCTTTGGCCCTGGCAATGGAATCTGTCCTCTATGGACTGAAAGCTCTGAAACGGTGAACTCCAGATTAACTTTTCCTTGTCTAATTAATTAATTGTTCTTCTCAGGTGTTTTGGTCACAGAGATGAAAAAGCTGACTACAATAGAGTCTTTGCTCAATAACAGGTCAAAAGTGGTTCCCTAGATAACCAAGAATAGAAAGGAGAACTCAGGTATCACAGAGGTAGTGACTGCATTGAAGTAATTACCAACCCTTCCCCCAAAGGAACTAAAGGGAGAGGTTGGAATCATTCAACTTAGAAACTAAAAGCAGGAGTCCTGGGGAGGAGAAAGTCAAGTTTCTCAGGAGGTAGCTCTAGCTGACGGAGGCTGATGTCTCTAAGGAGGTAGCTTTATCTATGGGACAAAACTGAAAAGTAATCGTTACAGCTGTGGGAAGATGGTCCTCTGCCTTGGTGAGGAAGCTTTGCTCGGGTGCCACCAGAGGAATGGGGAGCAGCAAGTCCTCTCTTCCTCTTCCAGTCTTGCAGGCTCCCTCTACCACCCCTGGAGGGCCTCACAGGGATCCAGCTGGAAAACTAGAAATGCCAGCCACACTCAGCAAAGTGCAGAAGGGAGTTTGGACTTGAAAGTGAACTTAAAACTGTACTGCTTCAGGCTCACCAAAACCCAGATTGGACACTGATTGCTGGGCCAGCTCCTACTCCTCCGCAACTCACTACCCTCTCTGCTACTGCCAAGATAGAATGACATTTTTGTCATTTCCCACTTAAGCTCTCAAAGTCACTGCTTTTGCCCTGCCAACTGGGGACAAATTGTTATCACCACTGTTCTGATCCATGTTACTGCATGAGTAAATGATAGTGGTCTCGAGGCAGGCGTTCACATTGCTAGTTTCACCCTGGTGAAGACAGACAGGCTGCCTGACAAGCAGAGATGCCACTAGCTTCAGCAACTTCAGGATCTTTCACCCACCGCTATGCCTTTCTTCAGAGAGGTAGTTCCAAGAATCTCTTGGGCTCTCTTAAGCAGCTTGTTATTCTTGGGCTCTGGTCTGCTGGTGGAATGTTGCATAACAAATCACCCAAAGCAGAGGCATAAAATCACAAGTGTGTATTTGTTGTCTCTCATGGTTTCAGGGGGTTGGGAATTAGGAAGCAGCTTAGCTGAGCTCAATTGGGGGTCTCTTAGGAGGTTTCAAGATTGAGCTCATCTTGAAAACTTTTGGTGCTTGAACTGGAGAGACTCAAGATTCTGGGGAGAGGAACACCTTGGATTCCTTAGGACTCCATCTATATATTCTCCCCATGTGCTCCTTCTTAGCATAGCTAGATTGTTACATGGAAGAGGACTTTTTCCCCCCAGAATAATCATCCTTGAAGGAGCCAGTAGCAGCCATATGCTTTCTCTGATTTCACTTGGAAATCTCACACCATCACTCTACCACATTCTGTCCTTCAAGCCAGCACAAAAGCTCAACCAAGTTCAAAAGCAAGAGACATAACTCTATCATTTGATGGGAAGAGTGCCAAAGAATTTTGCAAACATTTCAAAAATCACAACAGACCCCTATAATTTGGGGCTTGCAGAATACTCTGAACTGTTGTTTTTCTCATCTCTAGAATGCTACCATGTGGCATGCTATGTCACCTGTACATGCCAAAGAACAGAAGAAAGGGACATTCAGTCATGACACTTGAGGCCCAATGGTGGTGCAGGATCAGAAATGGAATCACCAGAGGGTCCGATTTTGTTCCAGGAAGGCCTCTGAGTATTGCTGCCTAAAGAGTTAATTCCCATGTGGAGCCTACAAAGCATCTGGGGGCAGAATGCAAGTTACTGTCACTAATTACAGTCACCAGTCTATCCTAGCACCTCTGGGTAGACACACAGCTGTCCAGATATTGTGCTGGGGCATGTCACATCATATATGGGACCTGGCCTGAGAAGCACATACCCACTTCTGGAAAACTGAGGCTTCTCAGGCTCTACCAATGGAAGGAAATCAGAGCAATTTCCAGGTTTGAAGCCATGATGGAAGTAGAGGTGTGATTAGAATTAGAGGCACCAGTAACAGCACCAGAGCTTCTATATGTGGCTTGGGTGTGACAACTCGGTTGGGAAGGAGAACCTGGGAGTTTGTCTTGAACATACTTTTTGCGTAACCAGAATCTAATTTTCACTTAGATTGTTCTGGGATGACTTTGATGGTGAAGGTTAGAGAATGTCATGAGAGCGAAAGACCCACATGAGTTATCCCTTGGTGCTGTGAATTGAGCTATTACATTGTTTTGAAAGCCAAGGAATGGTTCAGGGAATGGTTCAGGAAGCCCAGTTACCTATCAGCCAAAGTTTCAGACTGAGACCTCCATATATCTCCATGCTTTCCCTGCTTCTTCTCAGCCTCAGGGTCCTTACCCCATCTAATTCTTACTAGGATGCTTTCATCATCGAGAGGAGAGATGGTGACTCTGCGCCCAGAGAGCATCTTCACAAAGTTAAGCATGTAGAATACATGTCCCTGCCAAGAGGAAGTGCTTGCTTTCTGAGCTCAAGACTTCCATAGCTCCACTGACACAGCTAGTGTTGAGAGTTCATGGGACCCTCTTCCTCCCTAGTGGCTGAACCATTGCTCTTTATAAAGAAGAAGGTTTCCAACTCTTCCCAGCTGACTGTGGCTTCTAGGGATTTCCTCTCCATGTCTGTACCCATTGTCTTATCCTTGACATCCAAACCTACTGTTTAGCACCTGGATCTCCATGAAATTGCACCTTTAGAAGACAGGGAACATTGTGAGGATCTTGAGATGCACTATGGACTGAATATGTCCTTCCTAGATTCATATATTAAAACCTAATCACCAAAGTGAGGGTATTGGAAGGTAGAGACTTCAAGAGGTGATTAGGTCATGAGGGTGAAGTCCTCATCAACGGAATTAGTGTCCTTGTAAAAGAAGCTCCAGAGAGATGTCTTTCCCCTTCCCTTCTGTCAGATGAGGACTAAGTGAAAGGGCAACTTCTATGAGAAAGCAGGCTCTCAGCAGACACTGAATCAGCAGGTGCCCTGTTCTTGTAAGAAATAAATTTCTGTTGTTCATAGGCTAGTTAGTTTATGGTAATTTATTATAGCAGCTCGATTAGACTAAGACAGAAGGCAACACATGTAAAGCCCCACCTCAGTTGTGCCCTGTGTCTGATAATTGCTGCATCCTTTGCATTGATTTGGCCACTTTCTGAATGCCAAAAGGGGGAACCCTGTAAGAACCCATAGATCTATGTGACACTATTCTTGCAAACAAGTAATCCCTGGAGATTCCAAACACTTTTCACATGCTTGTACACTTAAATATAAGACATGTCTGATCCACTGGGGTAAACAGAAGACTTTTCTCGACTGGAAGAGTATTGACCTCAAACCCTGCTCTGCTTTTATAGTAACCTATAAGACTTTGGTGCCCTTCTTAGAAAATGCGGCAAGGCCAGAGGTCTGGTAACAAATGACCACAAACTGGGTGACTTAAAACAACAGGAATTTATTCTTACCATTTTTGAGGCTAGAAGTCTAAAAGCAAGGCATGGGAGGGAACATGCTCCCTCCAGAGGTTTAGGGGGATTTCCCTGTTTGACTTTCCCTAGCTTCTGATGGCTCTAGGAATTCCTTGGTGTTCCTTGAATTGTGGCTACTTCACTCTAATCTCTGCCTGGTCTTCACGTGGCCTTCTTCTTCTGTGGTTTGTATGTCCTCTCTCCTTACAAGAACATGGGTCCACCCTTAAATCCAGGATGATTTCACCTTGAGATCCTCAACTAATTACATCTGTAAGGATCTCCTGTTTTCAAATGAGACCACATTCTGAGTTTCATGAATGAACATAAATTTTGGGGGTATACTAGTCACTCCTCTACAAATGTACAACTTAAAAATCCTCCTCTGTGGCTTCTCGGTGTTGAGCAATTCCTTTTTTATTATGTCACTTTAATATTCAAACATTTTGGGACTCTGTACTTATAACTACTTTCAAGTACAAGTCAAAACAAAATTTTCATTTATATGCAAACAATACAGTGAAATGAATATGCTTAAACTTAATAATATTAATTTAATGTGATGGATGACATTTTCTAAGATTAAATTGTTCTTCACACATGTGACTTGTACTGACTGTTCTTGCTTGCTAATATTACCATTATTTCTTTCATCGCTTTTATCTCTTCTAACTTTAATGAATTTGGGCTGATACTTATTCATTCTCTGGGTACAAATGTGTCCTCTACTTATTTTCTTATACGAATTCATTCTTTTAAATCATGTGGCAAAATTTAGTTAAAGGTTGATGATCAGTATTTTATGTTAATTCTTTAAAGATTACATCACTTAAATTACATCCAAAATCAATTTTTTCCTCCTAGAGAATTTAGACATCTACATGTGAACCCCGTTTTGAGAAAACTGATGTCTGGCCCTAAATCATTAGAGTTCCTGTTTGAGTGCTCTCCATACAAATTGCAATCGCATCTTCTCTGGATGAGGATTAACAAAAACCACTTTAGGGAACCAGAAATGGAGGTCCTGAGCTAATTTATGTTTAGCTCTACAGCTTGAGATTCCAGTCTTGGTAGCAACAGGCCTGGAGTAGAAATTCCCTAACATGTTATCAGCTAATTCCTGGGGATTTTTAGACTCAGCCTGAGATTTTCTGTTCTTTATGTCCCGCTAACCAACACAACAAGAAACAGAGCTTCTTTGCTTGAATACCAGCCACCAGATCAGAATTCTGAGAACTGCGAATTCTTCATCATTGTTTTGGCTTATCTTGATTTAGATTTTCCTCTAATCTTCAAAGCCAATGTCTTTGGTATATAGGTGGGAATAGGAGGCATGTTCTGGGCTCCATTGTTTTGTCTGGCCAGACCCCTTTCCACCTTCCTCTCCAAAAGAATCAGCCTCTTTGACTTTGGTGATGGTCATGAGACTCAGGCAAGGCCAGTTATATTACCTCCTTTCTGGTTACAGTGATTGTTATAAGAAGTGGCCAAGCCAATAGGAGTCCTGCCACACGAGTTTTCTCACCTGAAGGATGAAGGAGGGAGCCCTTTTTCTCTCGGTTGCTGTGAGAATTGAAAATGTTTGTCCAGAAGAGAGACATTGCTAATCTCATGGAGAATATAATCTGAGAGTTGGAAATCATGATGAAAACCAAAGAAAAAGACTTAAGATAGTGTTCCAGTATGGGCTCCAGATATCTTAGTGCCCCTCCATCTTAGCTTTTCCATAAAATTGCCCCCCCTTTTAATGTAAACTAGTTAATTTTGGATCTTCTCCCTTGTAACAATCGACTGTGAGTGATTCGTTGATTTTTAAAAAAGATACCTCACAGCTGATATTTTACCCTCTACTTCTAAAATAAGCTGGTCTCTGCTCATGTTAGCTATCTTGAATTGCTTTAGGATCTCTGTTAGAATCTACCAGGAGTGGGACATGGTTCTGAAGGCTTGGGTTCCTGGGAATAAAGATCTCACTCACTTTTACACTAATTCCTTTTGTTCTGAAAAGCTATGATGGGCTTGTTGGGTACATAAAACATAAGGCAAAATACCCTATTGTATTTTAAGCTAAACTGTTCAGCACCTTAAATCTGCAAAAGTTACAGTAGCAGAAGTAGCGAGGAATTGGGTGGTTGCTGATTTGAGCTATGTAAGGAATTTACTCTTCTCTCATGGTCCGTACTTCTGCCCTGGACACCTGACATCTTCTCTATTCTTCACTCCAGGAGCTTGTGAAGTACCTAGTCCAGCCTCAGTCAAACAGAAATATTTTTCCTATGATTAGGATTGGTTCAGTGTTGTGCACTTGATTCAGTCAAAACCAGTGAGTCTTTGGATGACATTTCTGGGAAAGCAGTGTTCTCTTTTCAACACTAGGTTTAAATGTGAGAGGATGAAAGACTGGTGCTGTTGTAACCATCTCTTGCCTGTAAACGGAATCTGCTCAAGAATGGAGCTAACTCAGAGGAATGGGGCACAAACAATGATGAGAAAGAAGCAGCCAGATCTTACTAACAATTTTGGACCCACTGCCTCAAGTCACACCTGAGGTTTGGTTGGTTTTGTTGTTGTTTACTTGTTTGTTTATTTTAGTTGTACATGGACACAATACCTTTATTTTATTTATTTATTTATTTTTTAGTTGTAGTTGTTCACAACACCTTTATTTCACTTGTTTATTATGTGCTTAGGATCGAACCCGGGGTTTGGCACATGCAAGGCGAGCGCTCTACCCCTGAGCCACAACCCCAGCCCTTATTTGTTCATTTTTATGTGGTGCTGAGGATCGAACGCAGGGCCTTGCATGTGCTGGGTGAGCACTCTTCTGCTGAGCTACAACCCCAGAGCCTGTTGTTGTTTTTACTTGTAAGGGAACATACAATAATGATAAAATAGATTTTAACAATACTTAAACACACATTCACAGTATGGATAAGTCATCTCAAAGTACCAGACTCTGTGTGACAAAAAATCTAATGACTTGGATCTGTGCCATTAAAACAAAACAAAGATGAACCTATTGGCCTGCTGGGCTGCCTAGCTGACTGGCTGCCTTCTCCCTCGGCCCCAACCCCCACCTCCGTCTTTGAGTTCATCACATACATTATGAACTAAATATCAAAAATATCTGGAAAAACAGCAACAACAAAAAACCTCCTATCCTGCAGTTTGGAATAACAGAGGGGACCACAGACTACTTTGCAGGCTGCTCTGAGCTAGGAGACAAATTGTTATGATCACTGCAATCACTTATTGACTGCATGTAGGCCAGGAATTGTGCTAGTATATTGCATAATTTACCCTTAATTCCAGAGCAGATATTGCTCTAATTTGGAGTATACACGAGACGATTGATATTTACGTGGTTTAAGGTCACCCATATGTAAAAGGCAACACATTTTGAAGTTAGATTTGTCTGACTTCAAAATCTATTGCTCTTTCTACTTTTTTCATACTTCCTTCCACCCCAGCATACACAGTAGAAGTGGTGTCTGGTCCTTCACACTGGTCAGTTTGATGCCTTGGGGACACCATCATCTAAGTTCTTGACCTCTCTCAGTCTACTTTCCCAATGCTATTAGGTCATCATTGGCATGGTGCCCTTTGATACATAATGCTTATGGTTTCTGTGCCCAGATTGCAATACCCCAAGGACTTACTCAACCACTCCACTCCTGGTGAACTATCACAGGGGGTTTTATCACAGATCTGCCCACTTCTCAAGTCAGCAACAAATCCTGATAGTGGCAAATACCCTTTGTAATCCCCAGTCTTCACCCTCTGACCTGCTTTCCATCTACTTTAGTCATAGTCATTTGCTCACCAATCATAGATGGAAGTCTTATCTGATATCTGATAGTGACCTACAGTTCATATTCTGCTTTAGTGAGCACACCCACATTCCAGGCACTCACTACCCAAGGCCAGACCATCCAACTCATCTACTCAATTCTGAAAACTGCCTCTGCTTCTACATCCATTGCTTTACTCCTTCTTACTGCTTGATGATTGAATTCCTTCCACTGAACCTCTGATTTTGATGTTTGGGCTGAGCTCTTCTTGTTCTTCTTTCTCAGACCGGACCGTCCTGGGCTCTTCATCATAGAAACAGAAAGTAGAATGGTGGTTTTGGGTGGGGGCTGCAGGAGAGGGAAAAGAGGGGCTGTTGTTTAAAGAATATAGAGTTTCAGTTTTTACAAGATTAAAAATATTCTGCAGAGCTGTCTGCATCACTATAGTGTGAATACACATAACAATATAAAACTGTACACCAAAAAATGGTTTAGGGTAAATCCTATGTTAGATGTTTTTTTTGCTACAACTTTCTTTAAAAATTAATTTTTATTTTATTTTTGTACCCAAATGGAGCACAACTTTTCATTTCTCGGGTTGTACATGAAATAGAGTTACACTGTTCGTGCATTCATACCCATACATAGCGGTAATAATGTCCGTATCATTCCACCGTCCTCCCTACTCCCCTCCCCCTCCTCTCTTTCATCTCCCTCCCCTCTGCTCAATCCAAAGTTCCTCTCTTCTTCCCTTGCCCCCTGCCCATTATGGACCAGCATCCAAATTGTCAGAGAAAACATTTGGCCTTTGGTTTTTGGGGATTGGCTTACATTGCTTAGCATGCCACAATTTCATTCTTCTTTAAGGCTGAGTGGCATTCCATCGTGCATATATACAACAGTTTCCTTATCCATTCATCTATTGAAGAACATCTAGGCTGTTTCCACAGTTTAGTTATTGTGAATTGAGCTGCTATAAACATTGAGGTGGCTGCATCTCTGTAGTGTGCTGATTTTAAGTCCTTTGGGTATGGACCAAGGAGTGGGATAGCTGGGTCAAATGGTGATTCCATTCCAAGTTTTCTAAGGTATCTGCATACTGCTTTCCAAAGTGATTGTTTCATTTTGCAATCCCAGCAATGAATCAGTATACCTTTTTCTCCACATCCTCGCCAGTACTTATTATTGCTTGATTTTTTGATAATGTCCATTTTGTCTGGAGTGAGATGAAATTTTAGAGTAGTTTTGATTTGCATTTCTCTAGAATGCTAGAGATGTTGACCATCTTTTCATAAATTTGTTGATCAATTGTATATCTTCTTCTGTGAAGTATCTGTTCATTAGCCCATTTATTGATTGGGTTATTTGTTTTTTTTGGTGTTAAGTTTTTTGAGTTCTTTATGTATGCTGGAGATTAGTGCTCTATCTGATGTGAGTGTGGTAAAAATTTGCTCCCATTCTGTAGGCTTTCTCTTCACTTTATTAATTCTTTTGCTTTTTAATTTTCTTTTTAGAAGCTTTTTAGTTTGAACCCATCCCATTTATTGATTTTTTATTTTACATCTTATGCTTTAGGAGTCTTGTTAAGGATGTCAGGTTTTAAGCCGACATGATATAGATTTGGGCCTGCTTTTTTTTCCTATTAGGTGCAGTCTCTGTCCTAATTCCTAGGTCCTTGATCCACTTTGAGCTGAGTTTTGTGCAGGGTGAGGGAGAGAGGTTTAATTTCATTTTGCTGCATATGGATTTCCAGTTTTCTCAGCACCAGTTGTTAAAGAAGCTATCTTTTCTCCAATGTATGTTTTGAGCACATTTGTCTAGTATGAGATAATTGTATTTATTTGGGTTTGTCTCCATGTCCTCTATTCTGTACCATTCCTTGGTCTACATGTCTGTTTTGGTGCCAGTACCATGACGTTTTTATTACTATAGTCCTGTAGTATAGTTTAAGGTCTGATATTGTGATGCCTCCTGCTCACTCTTCTTGCTCAGAATTGCTTCGGCTATTCTGGGTCCCTTGTTTTTCCAAATGAATTTCATGATTGCTTTCCATGTTTCCATGAGGAATGTCATTGGGGTTTTGATTGGAATTGCATTAAATCTGTATAACACTTTTTGTAGTATGGTCATTTTGACAAAATTAATTCTGCCTATCGAAGAGCATGGAAGATCTTTCCATCTTCTAATGTCCTCTTCAATTTATTTCTTTAGACTTCTGTAGTTTTTATTATAGAGGGTTTTCACCTCTTTTATTAGGTTGACTCACAAGTATTTTATTTATTTAGGCTATTGCAAATGGGGTAGCACCCAGAAAAAAATGATCCCTTCATCCAAATCTTTTCTAAGACACTCAAGCTCAATTTGCTACCAATGGGCACAAATTAAAACTAATTTTAAAGAAAGTTTACATCATAACATGCTCCAGTGTGAAACTTGATGTTGGCTATAGCTATAATCTAAATTCACAGTATAGCCTGTTCCCTCTCTTATATCAGCTTAGAATGTATGTTTTGACCTCTGGATCACCCCAATGTCACCAGATTGTTGGTTCTCAAACTTCAGTGTGCAATAGCAATCGCAGGCTAATTATAAATGCATATTCCAAAATTTACCCTAGACATACTAAAATAGAAATCCTCCAGAGCCGAATCTCAGATATTTGCATGTTCAATATACTGTCCATATTATTCTGATGTAGGCTGTCATTGGACCATGACTTGAGAAATTTGGCTTTAGAAGGTATTCTTCTCTTAAGGAAAGAACCAAATGTCTAATATTATTTTTTTCACTTATGGCTCAAGCTCAAAGTTTCATACTTAGTAAGGACTTACAAGTAGTAAAAAACAAATAAAAACAGGAAGAGAAGTATTTTGCTGGAATTATGATCCAAATAAAACATGATTTATAGCATGTGGTTTCTTTTATAATTAGTTGTACATCATCATTCAATATTTGAATAAGCTATATAATAAGGAGCTATGACATGATGCTCGCTCCAAAAATGTGGCTTTAGTGTTTAGTGTTTTGAAAACCAGACTCTTAGATGGTCTGATCTCATACAGCCCTGCAAGTCATTTTCTTCTTGAACTTCTTATCTCTCTGGCCTCTATAAGGGATGAAGAATTTCTAGTTTCAGTTTACAACTTCTAATCCTTATTCTTAAGTGGTTTTAAAGAACATTTATAGTGTATTTCATAGTGTAGTCTGTCTGCGCAAAAATAACTGTGAAAAAAAAGTTCAAAATTTCTTATATTTTACAATTTAATTTTTGCCTGAGGAAAAAGAAAAAAAATTTCCTAGTAAGCAATCAATTTAGAATTGCCTCATTTGGATTAAATTCATAATTTTATTTTTAAAGAGTCACATTTATGATATCACAAGGATGAACAATAGACAGTCTATGAAATTTTTACTTAGAAATTAATGAGATAATTTGTTCATGTTCTGGATGATATTTGCCCATAAATGGGTGATTACATAGATGACTGAGAAAGTCCTCTCTAACCCTGAGTGTGCCTAAGTAATTTTCTGGAGGCACTCAGTATTACTTGGAGGTACTGTGAAATGTAATTTGTTTCTCACAAAGAACATAGTTTTTAGCCAAAATTTGCCTGTATGAAGTGAGGTTCACAATGTTATATCTCTGTGTATTTTTAAAATGACATCATGCTTTAGAAATATAAACATTCAAATGGAAAACGAAAAATTGGATCAGCTAGTAATACTCCAATAGATTTGGCTCTTAACTTTTCAAAGGGACTTATCTATCATGTATTTTCTTTTTCTCTTATATTGTTGTATTAAGATGTCAATAGTAACACAGTGGTTGGCAGAATGCTTTCTTTGGATGCAGCCAGGATCTGTAGCATTCCAAAATGTCTTGAGAGGCTTGGAAGTGCAGGTTGAAGGTCACAGGGTTAGAACTGAAATGACTTCAGAGATGGAACATGAGGACATCTAGGTCTCTGAGTCGCTCAAGTGTGCATAAGGCAGAGCTACTTGATTCTCTCTTAAGACAATGCATTTTCTACCTGTTTGAAGAAGAGATTAAGTCATTTTGATTACTCTGCCTTCGGATAATACTTTCCTCAACTCTCTTTCACAATCTACTTGGTATTATGTGTACTTGTTTCTTCTTTCCCAGTTGGTTACCCACTGTGGCAGACAGATGATGGGGAGGTCCCCGTGACTTCGCTCTTGGTATTCGTACTCTCTCTCCTTGAGTATGGGAAGGACTATGACTTGCATTCCAGTCAAGGTGACAACTTGATGCCACAAAGGTGACTGGACATACATGATCACATGTACATGACTGCCTTACACACGATGGGATGCCATCTTAACAGGAGCTCCTCTCCCACAGCCTGCTTGGCTAGGCATGGACGAGGTGAGTCCACCTCTTCATAGTCTTAAAAGGCTACAATCAAAGTATTGACGGGACTTAAGTCTCATCTAAGGCTCAACTGGGGTTGGATTTGCTTCCAAGCATGAGGTTGTTGGCAGCACCCAGTTCCTTGCAGGCTGTCAGATTAAGAGCTTTAGTTTCTTGCTGGCTGATCAGAGAGGCTAGCTACACGGCCCTACACAACTCATAATATGGCAGGTGCTTCTTCAAAGCCAACAAGGAAGAGGGAGAGTCTCTTGGCCATACTGAGCACAATAAGAAGACTCCTCTATTTTAACTTGCTGCATCTAGTAAGGGTAAATTTTTACTCATAATTTATGATAGAATTCTAAAGCTTATGATTGTGTTTATCTTGCCACTATCAAAATAAACTCAGTTTAAGTTTTTTTCATTAATTGCATAATTATATGGTTCAGGGAATCATGCAATATATTGACCCTATTGTGCATTCAAACACAACCCATTGCTTAAGTAAGGAACCTGTATAAACTATTAAATCAGTAACCATCCTACCATATGGCTTTTTGCTGGACTAGAGAGACTGCCAACACAATAAATTCTAATTATCAAGGGGTAAATCAATTTCACCGCCACATTCTCTCTTACTTCCTTTCCTCCTTTCTTCCAAATATTGCACAAGGTAAGGCAACATGGAGGCACTGGTGGTCTTGAAGTCCATAGCAGTCTCCCTTTGCCTTCAGATGTGTGCCATGCATGGTCCCTATAGGGGTCTGTCTTCTTGACTGCAAATTTTATTCCAAAGGATGGTTTTGCTTCTTCCTGCTGCCAACAGTGATTAGCTTCACAAACAACCTTGTGGTTGAGTCCAAAGGTTTTTCCCAAAGGAGCATACAACTGGCAGAAACAGCAAAAGAAGTGTCCATGTTTCAGAATTAATAGAAACATGTTTACCAAAACACCAATTAGAATTTCCTTTAGTTATTATGACATCAGATTTTTAGCTTTGACAAAACTGAACAAACTCTACACATTTATCTCTAAAGAATCTCAAGATCTTTTTGTTACATGGAAACTAGTGCTGTTTTATTTTAGGTGCATGGCAAAGTGACAGAATAGCAAGAGAGGCCCAAGCCAAGTGCGGCAAAGGCAGTCTGGTTTAGATTTTCCCACTGAATGTTACTGAGGCTGGGCCTCTCCTGGGAGATGTCATGAAGGCTTGCATTTGTGCTGGGGTTTTCGTAATCTTGCAAGGTAACATCAACATGTTTACTGAGAATTAAATTAAGGAAAAATAAACTACTGATGAACTACAAATTGATTTTAATTAAGTTAATGGCAAAGTTTCATTTCTATTCCATGAAGTCTTTTTGTCCCTTCAAACAGTTACTTTTATGTTTTATTTTAGAATGTAGACCCCTTCCTTACTTTCAACCATCTTTTCAACATTCCTGCTAAAATATAAAGGCCCATCTTTCACCTGTGTCCTGTTGAGTAGTTATTTCAACATTTCCTGTATATTGTTATTATTATGCTACACCAAACAAATCAAAGCAACATAGTTCAGATCCCTAGTACAGTTTCTGACCCACCCCCTTTTTTTTAGTTGTAGATGGACAAATACCTTTATTTTGTTTACTTATATGTGGTGCTGAGGATCGGGCCCAGTGCCTTACATGTGAGGCAAGTGCTCTACCACTGAGAGCAGCCCCAGAGCTTCTGACCTTTGTGAACAAAGATAGGCTACTTATCTACAGGCTCAACTACATACAGTGCATTCAACTCATTGGAACAATAATAGCAGACTTTTTCTTTGCGGATGTTAGCTTAGGTTTCCTCTATATTGCATATGTTGAAATTCTTTTTAGATGACTATAGTAAAAAATGCATTTCCTTCCACTACCAGCACCAAAATCATCGAAGAACATCACACATTCCTTTTCCTGACAAGGCCTTTGGCTTTTCCCCTATGCCTTTTGAGAGTCTGCCATTACTTTTAGATTAAGAACACAGAGCCTTTCTGTGCCCATAAATGTTTTAATGCTTCATTTCTAGAGATGGGTTATGTGGGGAGATCCAGGAGGTTGTTCTTTTCTGAGAAGTAAAATATTTCCCCATGAGAAGGAACATTTCCAAAGGACAAGGAAAGCCTGGTAAATGTATTTGATTTTCTCAAAAGCATTCATTCTTTTCACATGGAGGCACAGTTTGCTTCCCAAAACCTATTACCCCATTGCCGGCCATTTTCATGCCAATGTCAACTCATGGACCTTTCAGTCTCTGCCACTCCAGTGCAGCTGTTCTATCTCCACCACCACCATGCACTCTCTTCTTCTTTTTAACTATTACAAGGAAGTCATTCACCTCTTTCTCTCCTTCTCCATCTCTCTTTCTTTCCCTCCCTCCCAGTCTGTACCTGAGATATGGATGCTCTAACTTTCCTCTTAGCAACCTGGTTGATCCCAGAGTTCAACCTATTGTTTTTACCATAAGGACCTTGCATTAAGGCCTAGGATGGATGAGGAATGGCTGGGTTAGGAAGCAATAATCAAATCACTGAGCACAGAGAGGGGATGAAACATTTTGTTTCCAGGAGATACTTTTAGTTTCTTTGTTGTTTGCTTTTTGGTTTTGTCTCATTTCAGGTAACTTATAATTTTCAAATGTATATATTCGTAAAGTTTGCTCTGAATTTTCATGATAGCCCAAAACACGTGAGCTCTTAAATACCTTCAACTCTTCTTTCCACAGCTTTTGCCTTGCTTCCGACAGCTTTTCCAAAGTAACTGGGAAATGAGTGTGTTTTTTAAAACATTCTACGTAAAAGCTCTTCTTCTAAATAGTAGTTACTAGTATAAGGAGCACTAAAAGGAGTTACCAGTACAAAGAGCATGAAAGAAGTTGATTCTTACATTTAAAAAAATCTTCCATCTCAAATCCTTTTTAAGAAGGTGAGACACTGAAACAAGAACACAAAACAATTCTATAGGCCCGTATTTCCCATACTTTAGTGAGCATCTGAATCACCTTAGTGCCCTGGGCCCCACCTGCAGAGATTCTGATCCAGGTGCTGCTGATACTACTAGTCCTTGGACCACCCTGAGTATCTTCTCCAAAGGACATATTCTCTAGCTATCCCTGCACTGCTTCTCCATGTGTTACCCCAATGTGAAGAGCAGCTTGCTGTCAGGCAATAGTATAGAGTGATACATAGACAGAGGGACAGGTGGGTAGAGGGAAAGAGAATTAGAGAGAGTGATAGAGAGATAATAGATAATAAATAGATATCAAATATGAAGGAGCTTAAATAATGCAGTTTAAAAATTCTGTCTTTAAAATTAATAAAGGTTTAAAACATAGCATATGCATTTTAATAACTATGAGTACAAAATACGTGTTATAACTAAACTACCCTCCCAGACTATACCTAAGCTCCCACTCTGCAGAAACAGCCACACTTAAGTATCTTGTACTAAACATTTTGAAAGAAGTTGAGATTTTCCCTCCAAATATCATAGGCCAGTCTACACTCCCATTTACTATTATACAAATGATTTTTTTCTCCATATTTCGACAGTATCAAAATTTCCAACTTTTTGTCTGTCAATCTGATATGTGAAAAACAATTTCTAATTTTTATTTTAGCTTCTGTTGTCTATAATTATGAGAGTTAAACAACTTTGAGTAGTAAGACTATGGACAAGCTATTAACTTAGGGCAGATAAATGGCAGATGATAGCTGCCTGTTCTTGAACCTGGCTTCAAAAAGTGCTTCACTTCTTTTTGAATGAAAAGAAATGCCTAGAGTCTTCCCATTGTTCACCCACAACCATTTCCCCTGGGACATTCATTTTCTATGGCACTTCTATGGGAAATAAAGGGTGCAATGTATGTTTGTTTGTGGTATTTTGTACAGAAAATGATACAGTTCCAAACCCAAGCTTTGCCTATGGTAAATGACAACTTCTAGTCAAACAGAGGCTATAGGAGCTTAAAGAAAATCTCAACTGTGGTGCATATATCAAAGCTGAATTATTTAAGGCCAAATTTTCTGTAGCTTGTTTACTGGTATTCACTTGAAAGAAACACACACACACACACACACACACCCCTAAGACTGCTTTTTGAAATCAAATACATTTCCTGCCTTCTTCATTCCTCAGTACTCTTACGACCAGTCTATTTATAGCCCAGGAAAGGAAAAAGCTCCACTGGAGGCAGGAAAACTAAGTTCGGAAAGAATAGGAGGAAGTGTGCCTGCCATTTAGCTAAACAACCTTTTATTCATTGAGCTCAAAGCTTAGCAGCTTCACTGTGGTTGTTAGGCGTAAACAGCTTGCAAATTTCCATTTTTTTTTCCTCTTCACTTTTGAACTGGATTTGGGCAATGGAGGTGATGACAACATTTTAGAAAAGAGAATAGGAATCTCCAGGTGTTTGGGCACATTGAAGAGAAATTTGCAAGAAGATGGGGAATAGGAAAAAGATGATTCGACAGTGGGATGAACTTTAAATGAGTGCACGTCTGCAAATTAAGGTAAGTGTCATTTTTAAGTCTGGTCAGTTTGTGTGTCTTCATGCATTTTGAGAACCACATATTTTAACCACAGAGGGTATTTATACTTTGAGGGCAAATCCTCATGTAACTTTTCAATGAGTTTTGCTTATAGCTCTGAAGAAATGTAGCAATCAGCCTCAGTGACAACATCTTCAGTTTCTAACAACAAATGTTTCAAAATAGTTGTTTAAGGTACCTTTATTGCCACTAACTTTCTTCAATTTCAACATTATTAGGGGATTACATAGCATAATTTCACTGATGACCACTTTTTTTTTTTTTTTTTTGGTGTTGAGGATTGAACCCATGGTCTTATGCATGCAACGGAAGCCCTCTACCAACTGAGCTATATCCCCAGCCCCTGATGATCACTTTTGAAAAAATATTTTCTTGATATTTGTGCTTTCTAAAGTGCTGGTCAATAATCCATCTGCCGTTCTTTTTATCAATATTGGTTAAGAATGCATTTAATAAATGGGTTTTTGTGCAAAAAGCAATGATAGAAAAGTTAGTTAACTAAAATTTAAATTTTGTATAAAATGTAGTGAAGATAAAGCCCCTCCCCCCCCAAGTACAAAGATTCTTCTCCTGGTCACTCATTTTCAGACAAAAGAGAAACTTCTAGAAGCATAAATCCCAGCACTGAACAGTTTCCAGTCACGGAAACAGTTCACAGTAATTATTGACATCTAAATGACTATTTCAAAACATTCCCTCAGCATATATGTTCTGAATGCCTTGAAAAATGTCACTGGGTTTGGAAGTGGAAAGGTTGAAAGGAAATGGATCAAATCCAAGAATAGTTGATGCTGCCCACAGAAACTTGGAAAGCTCCTAGGGACATTCCAAATTCTTTTAAGGTTCCTGGCCATCAAAGGAGCTAGAGCACCTTTGTTTAAATGATGCACCACGTTCGCATCCACTGCCCATAACGTCTGCATTTGTGTCTCAGTGGCTTGATTAACGTTTCCACCAGACTAGCAAGGGATTAAGGTCCTGGTGGCTTATTGGAAGGGAAATGTGCTGCTGTTCTTTTGGCTCCTCCCTGACTGAGACTGGTATGTTTGGAATCTGTGGAAGAAGGTAGGAAAATTGGAAAGCAGAAGCACTGAGCCAGCCAGAACCTGCCAAGGGCTCTGGTGGATCTCATTGGCTACTTTCTTTCCCGGGAGAATTTAAGTTTTTTTTTTCCCCCTTTTCTGTTTAGAAATTTATAATATATCCCATGGAAACTGTAAGAAGACTTAATATTTTTGAGTAGAAAGAGCATGATTTCTTAGTTGCTCGTATGTTGTAAGAAAACAGGAGAAAACAAAATTAATCTGGATAAATATATTAACACTAAAAATATTTTTAGGACACTAGTGCTGCAAAGTCACGACTGAGCCCTTTGTTACTTCTACAGTAGGGTGAGAGCAAAGGGAACTTCATTAATGGCTCCTCCGACCTGTATTGCAAGTCTGTAAGCAGTGCCACACCACAAAAGCATACAGACTGCACTCCCTACTAGTAATACAATCTCTATCCTTGATAAACTCTACATTTGGTTGGAGGAAAGGAATTATGTAGACACAAGACATTCTATATATGGAACCAAATTAATGACATAGATCTTGGCTACCAACCAGATAAGGAAGAGTTGATCCAGGTAGGCTTTGTGGAGGTCTGAGGCTCAGCTGTGGTGGGCAGGAGATCTGAAATACAGATAGAGGTAAGGGCATCTGAGATAGGACTGGAACTGTGAGCACGGACAGAGATTGGAATGTACATTGTGCACCCAAGGAATCAGGGTGCCAAGTGAAATACAGGATGCCCAGTGAAATGTGAATTTCAGGTAAACAGCAATTGCATTTTAGTATAAGCGTGTCCTATTGCCTGGAGGTATGAGGCCTACTGCCTGGGACATACTTGTCCCAAAACATTATTTGTTATTTATTTGAAATTCACTTTGCACTGGGTGTTCTGCACCTTTATTTTCTATAACTGGCAGCCCCATTGGATAACTGAGTCAATCAGCTTGACTGAGGAACAAGCATGCAGAGCCAGTGAGAAGTTTCTGCAGGAGGTTGGGGTCAGACTATGGTGTGACTATAACACCACACTAAGGAGCTTAGAATCTAATTTAAAGATGCCATGGAATCACCAAGAGTTTTGAAAAAGGAAATGGCTTGATAAGATCTGCCCACTGAGGCAGAACTTGCTGGGATAAGGAAAACAGGTCACTGAGGCCCTGTGCTGACGAAAACAGAGAGGAAGAAACCAGTTGGAGACACATTAGGGAACAAATTTACCTGCTTTGAAAACTAACTGGAAGCTGGGCACAGTGGCATACTGCCTGTGATCCCAGCCACTTGAGGGGCTGACACAGGAATCACAAGTTCAAGTTCAAGGTCTGCCTCAGCAATTTAGCATGATCCTGTCTCAAAAGAGAGAGTGGGGAGGGGAGGGAGAGAGAGATGGAGATGAAAACTAGTTGTTTATGGCTATTAGAAGGAGAGGGCATGCTAAAGAGGGCTGCATTTTTTTTCGGCCCCTCCAAAGCAACAGCTAATCAAAGAGCCAGATGCCAGTCAGGGAGTTAGTAAAGGAGATGGGGAATTAGGTCACAGACATATTAAATTTAAGGTGATGAAGAAATAGTTGGGTAGAAATCGTAGACTGACAGTTGGAAATGGGAAATGGCTTAGGAGGGAGGTAAGGCAATAATAAAAGCTAACCTATGTCAAGGTTTTTGTCATCACTATCTTATTTAATGCTTGCAGCCACCTATGAGTGTGCTTGCCACAGTTTTATAGGTGAAAACTCTGAAGTTCATAGAGTATAAGTAACTTGTCTATGATTTGGGATTGCATAGCTAGTGAGAGAGATAAAAGAAGATGGAAATTGGGTACATATGCAGCTGAAACCCATGCATCTGCTAATTCCCATCCAGATGTTCAGTATCTTGTTCTGGACTAACTTTCCCCATCAGAAAAATTCTAAGGGCACCAATTTTTCATGCTATAATCCAATTTTTGGGGGTGGTGGTGCTGGGGATTGAACTCAGGGCCTTGTGCATGTAGCTACAACGTGAGCTACAACTCCAGCCTCTATAACCCAATTTTTAACTAAGTTCTTGTCTATTATTGTTCCTATCTTTGGTAACCCTCATAAAACTACTTTTTGGTTAAGCTCTCTGAAGAAATGGGAATAGTTTGTACACAGAGGTTTTATTTCTTTTTTATTTCCCTATTCATTTATTACTTAAATTCTTTTCCCTTCACTGTCTCATTTTCCATTTTTCCTTGGTTGTCTGTGAAAATAAATATAGAAGAGACCAAGGTTGTTAATTGCCTCTCCCTGTTGGTGGCTGCCCCCTAGTGACAGCTCTTCAGCTAACATCGTTCAGCTGGGGCGATAACACAGCGAGGTACCAAAAAACAGGCTCCTTGGGAATCCCTAAAATAGAACAAGAGTTCACAGAATCTCATCAGAATCAGCTTTGGACTCTCAGATGGTTTGGAGACTACTTATGCTAGGAGATTCTGGAAAAAGACTTTGTGGAATTACATATACCCTTGCAGCTGCCTAGCCTGAGGGCCTTTTGAATAGACCAGTTTTAGATTTATCTTAAACTTTCTAATTATTAAAAGTGTTTCATTTGTTTACCCTTTTAAAAAGGCATGTGGGGGACAAAGCTCAGTGGTAGAGCATTTGACTAGCATATGTAAGCCTTGAGTTCCATCCCCGGCATGCCCAAAACACAAACAGAAAACCAGTATATATATTATGCTTGGTCATTAAACTTTTAATGCAAATATGGCACTTGCCTACCATGGACAAAGTCCTGGGTTCAGCCTCCAGAACCATACACACAAAAAATTCCAGGATCTTTTATTCTATATATTGACTTCAAAATTTTCAATATATTTTTAAAATAAAAAGTAAATGCTCTATCTTTTAGCAATCTATCTGAAGGAAAGAATCATAGATTCTGGGGAAAAAAAGTGTGTAAAAGAATCTTTATTTGTAACAGATTTTGTAAATAACCTGTATATAAATAAGGGAACTGTTAAACAATATTCCAATATATGGAATTTCATACAGCCATTAAATTATATTAGGCATTAAATGGTGCTGAGAAGGGTTAATAGGTAATGTTAAGTGAAAAGGGAAAGGTTACAAAGTTATAGCCACAGTATGCTCGCATTTGCTTACATAAGAGCTAAAATTCATTTAACAAAAGGTTAACAATAGCACTTTATGGTTAGTGGGCTCATAATAACTTTTATTTTCCACTTTGTCTCTAGGATAAACTAATATCTACCACTTTCTAATCAGGAACAAAAAGCAGTATGTTTTTAAAAAGTGGAGATTGAAGTCTCTGTTCCAGTTTCTTGCTGTCGTGGCTATAATATGTTTGTGCTAATTCAGCGTCATTTATGGCCTCCTTGCCCAGTAAAGAGCTATATCCTGTTTGTGACAGCATAATTTATTGTCATGGAAAAGATCATGATGCACTGGCCTCATTTGTGACTTCATTGCATTCATTGGCAACAGGAAACAAAGACACGCACACTTTTTTTTTTTCATAATTGTTTTAGTAATAATTGACAATTGGAGGAAATGAATGGCAGAAAACAATTATGGGCAGACAAGATGGTCAGCAAATCAGACTGGGAAACGCAATGGAGCCAGACTCAGCTTTATTCAAGCAATGATTTTAGAACATTACAAAGATATTATTGTTTTGTTCTCAATCTACTCCTGAAATCACTATTGTTTTTACCAGCAGTTACACAATTTTTTTGCTGGCAGCCATAACCTCCAATATGTTTTTAATTCAGTAATCCGGTAATCCCACATCAGGGGTTTGGTGCTGAATTTTTTATGTTTATTACTATCTAGGGTCAGTGTGAACTCCTCCCTGTGCACATGTCCAGCAATGATATTCAGGGATTTTGCTGTAATTTTCCTGCCTCGGACTAGCTGCCCTGGTGCTGGGACCTCAATTCTTAAAAGTTTTATTTTTCATTCAACTTTAAACAATCAAATTCATGTTTCTATTTCTGTGAATTGATCCCTAGTCTCCATTTTAGCAGCAGTAAACAGGGGGAGAAAAAAATAATAAACACTCCAAACAAATAAATTTATGATTTGCTGTCTATTTTTCTCATGCCATGAAATGGGCATAATTAATAACTTCTTAGATGAAAATAAGGAATATATAATCAAACAGGAAAGAGTGAAGTAAGATAGCTATTAGACTGTATCCTAATCTTGTGTCTATTTATTCTGTTGTAGTACCATTTCTCTCTTCTATGGCTTATGTCCATAGTTATTGTTGGGCACTATGAAAATTCTGTGGACAGGGGAACTAAACATGCATAACTGTTTTAATCTTCTCCAAGTAATATTCACCTCTGATTGATCTGGTTTGGAGTAAATTCTGTAGCAGTTCTGACTTCAAATCTTAAAAACTAGTTGCTGGTCATGCTATTATTGTGGAGGCCTTAGACCAGTACTGTCCAAAAGAAATAGAAGGGGAGTCACAAATGTGAGATACATGATTCTTCTTACATTTATTTGTTAGTGACCATGCTAAAAAAAACCAAAAACCAGGCAAAATGAATTTTTTTAAATGTAGTGATAATATAGTTTACTTAAGCAAATATATTCTTTTTTATATATTAACTTAAAATTGTTTTCTTAGTTAGTTATACATGACAGCAAAATGCATTTTGTTCCCCAAATATATTCTTAGCATTACCATTTTAATGTGTAATCAATATAAAAATTATTGAGATATTTTACATTCCCTTTTTGATACCAAATATTTGAAATCCTGTAATGCTTGTTACACATCTCAGTTCAGAATAGCCTCATTTCAAGTGCTTAGTGGCTTCAAGTGGCTTATGGCCACTGTACTGGCCAGTGCAAATTTAAACAGAAGAGCTACGGTGCTATCCACAGATGCATGCATACATAACAACTGAAATTGGGGCTGTGAGGTCTGCCATGCAAGAGTCACAGACTCCTGCATTCTGCTATACTGAGCTGACGTCTGGAAGTGTTTGAAGCTTAGTTTATTAGGACAATCTGATTGTTCATTTAGGGCAGGTAACTACAGATTCCTCACTTGAAAAGAAGAGCCAGAGACTTTTTAAAAAATCCCCAAATTTTGAAATGTGAGTTACATGTTTGTAAGAGACTTTAGTTTATTATCATATTTCTAAGTGCAAATTCACTTAAAGCAATAGATTCCGTTATACAGTGTAAAATGAACTTCTAGAAAGCCTAATAGAGTTCACGCTCTTATTGCTGCATAAAACTTAGTGCAAAGAAAGCTCTTTAGCAACTGAAGCACTCTGTCTTGTTGTGGCCACTTGCTGCTGTCCCTTCTGCATTTTGCATGGTTTTACTTGAAGGGTAGGAAGCATGCTTCAATAATCTTGTGTAACTACTATGCCCTGGGGACTCTCATGCCAGTCAGCTGGGGTGATGAAGAAAGCACTGTGTGCTAAATGTGGAGACACAAAAATAGAACTGGTGGAAGTGGACAAAACCAGAAGATGCTATACGTTCTTGTGGCTCCACCAGTGGCCCGGACCTGGAAATGCAGGCCTCTGAAGTCCTGGCAAGGAGTTGCAGCCAACTGGAACAATCGTGTTTTGGGTTCATTTCTTACTCTACGAGGGTTTGATTATGAAGCTAGATTTAAAGCAGTCAGAAAAGGTCTCAAATCAAAATAAAACTTAAAGACTTTTAAAATATAAATAATGACCATTCATTGCATGATTTACAAATTGGTAAGGCTCCAAAACCTTGAGAATTTTCTTGGCACTCTGAATTCACTTTCCATTTTCCCCCCTCAGGAATGAAGTTATAAATAGTGACTGGGTATGTGCACCTAAAATGCCATATGTCTACAGTAAAATTATTATAATGTATTTATAATGTATTAATTACGTTCTTGCTTAATTATTGTAAATATGAGCTAATTATTGAATTGTTATAATACATTTAAAATGAAATAGCACGATGAAGGTATCATTTCTACAGTAAACCATGCATTAATAATGTTAACATTAACTAGTGTGTTAACAATACATTAACAATTAACACAGAAGAATAAACTGTATTAACTCACAATCACCTTGTATCAAAAGCAACAAATACTAGTAGAGAATCCAGGAATTCCCAAGTACTGTGCTATATTGGGGACCATCACAAGAGATAAATCTTATTTATTTTGTCTCGAGTGGGTAAAAAAAGCAAATTTACTAAAGAAGAATGAGAAAATATGAAATTCTTTTCAAAAAAGAGGCCTTTTTTTAAGACTTTTATGTCTAATGTTACTTTAAACTTTAGGTTTGCTTTTTCTTTAAGGAACTACCTCTAGCACCTCTTAATGTATAGCCACACTTAGGACCTTTTCCATTTTCAAGTAGGGCCAGATTTTCCTGAAGTAACACTTAGCTGAGGGGTAGAAGAGAACAAGATGGAAAGAAAGGCTGTATATTATCCCAGCGTATCATCCCAGCAGCTTGGGATGCCATGGCAGGAGGATTGGAAGTTTAAGGCCAGCTTCAGCAATTTAAGTAACTTAGCAAGTTCCTTTCCCCCAAAATAAAAAGGGTTGGGGATGTGGCTCAGTGGTAAAGAACCCCTGGGTTTAATCCCCCAAAATGTACAAATATGGAAAGTTTAGAATTAAATATGTAGGCATGTAGGAAAGAGAATTGTGTGAAATTGCTCAGAATCCTGGGGGAGAGGGCAGGGAGGACTTGGGAACTGACTTTGAGAAGTGATCCTCTTCAGCCTCTGGGGTGGGGAAAAAGGAGGGGAGGGAGGCGCATGCAAGTAGCTTTCACGCGTGGAATATGTTTCCCAGTTTTTAAATGTCATAGTGTGTTTGTTTTTCATTGGTGTGACAAAATACCTGAGATAAACAACCTCAAGGAGGAATGGTTGATTCTGGCTCATACTTTCAGTCTGTGGTCACCTGGTTCCATTGCTTCTGGTCCGTGGTGAGGCAAGGCATCAAAGCAGGGAGTGTGTGGTAGAGCAAAGTGGCTCATCTCACGGCACACAGGAGGTAAGGGTAGGATCCCAACATTTTCAAGGACATGTCCCCAGTGACCTACTTCCTCCAAATAGGCCTCACCTCCTAAGGTTTCCACCACCTCCCACAGCGTCAATGGCTGGCTGGGTTGCAAGCCTCTAGGGGACATTCCAGATCCCAACTACAACAGTAAGTGACATCAATTGCTGGATCCTGCAGATACTGCCAATGTTTTTTTTTTTTTTTTTCTAATCACTAGTGAATGAGGAAGCTGTGACCAAGTCACACATTAACTGACCTTCAGTTATATTTGGCTCAAATGGTGCCACTGGTTGGTTTCACAAAATAACGTGAGAATGCAGGGACCCAGGATTGAGTTGGATTATGTATTGTAGCCCCAGAAACAGGAGTTTGGGCCAGGGGAACAATAACACCTTCCTGTAATTGCTTCTTCCAGAGACCTGGGGCTGCTTCTGTGGTGCTGGGAGGCCCACTGGCAAAGACAGAGAGTGGTGTGAGCATGTCTGTATTTCACATCTGCAGCCATCCCCATCCCTCCTGAGCAGTTACCTTGTTCTTCTTTAGTATCTTCTCTCTCAATATCTTTGGTTTTCATTTAGGACATTTCCTTTAAAACATCCACATTTCTTCCTGACCATGAAAACTGCCACCCAACCTACTGCCTCTTCCGTTAACCACGTGGATTCTCTGAATCCAGGCCTGAATCCAGGTGGTATGTATCCCATTACATACCACTTAGATTTTCCCTTTTTTTCTTTCAGATTTTAAGTACATAAAATCTATTGTCCTTCCTCAACTCCCCGGAAACTATAATGTCAGACCCTTTCTAAATGATAAAGTGAACAACTTAACCTTTACTCCTCTTCATCCCTGAGCCATTTAGGATCCTAAAATTCTCTTCCATTGACTTCTGAGACTCTGCATGGTCATTGTGTTCTTTCAATTTTCACAAAAATCTTTTTTTTTCCTCCTTTGTTTACAGAAGTAACCATTTATCAAGGGTCATTTTTCTCCATTTCTCTCTAAATACTTTCTTCCTAAGAGAACTTATTCATGGTGTCACTGTAACCAGCCCTGAACTTGTTACACATCTCCAAGAGAACTGCAGTCTACACAACAGCACGAGTGGTCTCTCTGCAACATGTTTCTCCTTGGTGTCCCTCCATCCTCTCTAGCCTCTCATATCCAATATTAGAATCCTGTCCCCTTCCCGTATTGCCCTGCCCAATGTTGTTTCCTGTGATGGCAACATGACCCACGCAGTTGAAGGTGTCTCTCCTCCTCGGCGTCCTTCACCTCCCACTAACCTGGTGGATCATTCTTCCTGGTAAGTGCCTCATATCCACTCCTCCTTTACCATCATTGCTGCTTCCGGTCTGGTTCCTGCTCACCTTATTCATGGCTGCTCTCAGCTGATTTCCTTCCCTCAGGGACTCTTTTTTCATATACTCCACTTTCTGCACTCCTGAGGGAACACAGTCTTACAGAGAAGGGTTGCAGACTGACTGGAGTCTTTGCTAAGTTGCAAGGGACAGAAATGTCATCGAAGTGACTATACTTGTTAAAAGGAAAGGTTTCCTCATGGGAGTGTGACAAGTGAGGAGCCGACAAGGGACCTCAGGCTGTGCCTGTTGGAACCTGGTGGACTCTCCCTCCACTCCCCAGAGGGCTCTGCTCGATCTTTCCAGCTTTCTTTTCTTTGTCAGGCTTCCACGCCCAAGAAGTAGGAGGATGTCTATCAGCTCCCCATCTAAGTGTTTCTCATAGACGTGGATAAAGCTTTTGATCCCAATTTCAAACATGTTTGGAAAAAATATCCAACTATCCAAAAGGCCCAACCTTGCCTCAGGTGTCAGTTCCTTGTCCAGTCGGTTAGGCCTTTGAGGGTACAGTGACTGTACTAATCTTGAGGATGGGGCAGACTTTAGCAGGGTGAGGACTGAGTTGGAAACTTGAAAGCTATTACACTTGGGACTTCGGTGTAATAGAGCTACTCTCTCCCTTCCTTTCTCTCCAGTTGTTTTAGTCAGGATTTTCACTGCTGTGACCCAAAGACCTGATGAGAACAATTTTAGAGGAGGAAAACATCTTATTTGGCTTACAGTTTCAGAGGTCTCAGGAACATTATGCAAAGGAAAACTGCTCAGGACATGGCACAAGGAAGTGGGGAGAGGGAGAGAGAGGGGGAGAGTGGAAGGGAGGGAGAGAGAGAGAGAGAGAGCGCAGGAGCTCACGCAAGAGACAAAATATAAACCAGGGACAAAATATAAACCAAAGGCATGCTTTGTGACTCACTTCCTCTAGCCACACCCTACCTGCCTGCAGTGACCCCCAAGTTAATCCCTGCTCAGGTCAAGGCCCTCATAACCCAATCATTTCACCTCTAAACTTTCTTGCATTGTCTCACAAATGAGCTTTTGGGGGACACCCCATGTCTAAAGCTTAACACTGGTCCTAGCCAGTGTGTCTCCTAACTTTCCCTGAACATGTCTTATAACTTCCCTCTCAGTGGACTCCCTGTGCTGCCCCTGTGCTGATCTGGCCAGGAGGAATTTGCCTCTTCTCCTCCTCCATCTCGATCCCAATTCAACTGTCTCCTCCAGGCTGAGCTCACAACAGTCCTCTATGATGAAACCATTAGCCTTCAATGAGATTATGTGCTTCACAAATGCCATCACATTTCCATGTTAGAATACTAAGTGAACACTATCTAACACATTTAATCATGTTTGGTGGTGTTTCTTTAACGTATTCCACTATTATTTACCTCCATAGTTAGTTTTCTGTAAGTTTCTTCTCTCATCAATATAATTACAAATTCCATAAAGTATAGGCCATATTTTGAGCTTTAAAAAAAATCTTCTCTGAAGTGTACCAATGTTCATAGTAGCATTATCCACAATAGTCAAAAACAACCCAATTGTCCATTCACAGATAACTGGATGAACACAATGTAGCATATGTATACACTGGAATTATTCAGCCACAAAAAGAAATGACATTCTGATATATGCTATAATATGAATATACTTTGAAAATAGGCTAAGTGAAATAAATTCAGGTATAAAAGAACAAGTATTATATGATTTCACTTATGTATCCTATCTATAATAGCAAGTTTATACACATGGAGTAGATTAGAGTTACTATGGGGCTGGGGGAGGGGAGAAAGAAGGTTATTCCTTAACGATTATTCAGTTTATATTTGGGGTGTTGAAAGAATTTTGCAAACAGTGATGGTAATTGTACAACATTGCAAATGTAATTATTCCATTGAATTGTACCCTTAAAAATGGCTAAAATAGCAAATTTCATGTTACATGTATTACAATTTCTAAAAAACTATGCCGTGTACCAAAAAACAATGAATTGTTTGATGAATTATATGTCAATAAGCTCTTTTTTTAAAAAAAAATCTCTCTGGAACCAGATATAGCTTATGTATAGTGCTTAAGTAAATTTGTTGCGTCATTTTTTTCATTAGGACACAAATTTATAGGTAGCGGAGATCTGATATATTTTTCAAGTTATATATACCAGAAATAAAACAATCACTCTCTATTTGGGGGTTAGGTAGGTATTCAGACTCAAGCTGAGTGCTCTCCAGGTGTGATTAGAGAGCTTAAACCATTTTAGTCTCTTTTGTCTCTCCTGGAGTACCTTACACATAGCCAATTCCAAATCCTACGTTTAGTGAATGAATGAATGAATGAATGCAGGACCAACAAGGTATGCAGGTTGTCCACTCAGATGTATGCGTAGATATTTGATCCCAGCCAACTTTTCACCTTTGTTTTTTTTCTTCAGGACTGAAACACTTTTTTTTTTCAAATATCTGCCTCTAAGGCATAGTGCATTATGTTATATAGATAGGATGGAATTTTGTTCAGCTAGCTAGGAAAAAAATCATATTTGGGGAAGACTATTTGATAATAGTGGGAGAATTAAGAATATGTGATGACACTGGAAATGTGTATAATATATGATAAATACAAAAGGCAGGCTAAGACTCTGTGTGCCCATTATGCATTTTAGAAAAGACAGAAAAGGTGTTTTATTAGTTCCCTGTTTCTGTGTCACAATGAATCATCCCAAAATGAAGTGGCTTTGAAAACAGTAGCCATTTATTACCTCTTGTATTTTCTGTGGGTTAGAAATTCAGAAGTTCAGACTTGAGCATTTCATGTGAGGCTGCATCAGACATCACCTGGGGCCTGTCATCTGAAGACCAGAAAATCTGTTTTTATCCCCCTCCCTTGATATATTATTTTATTTTTATTATTATTATTATTATTATTATTATTATTATTATTTTGGTATCAGGGATTGAACTCAGGGATACTCTACCACTGAGCCAATCCCCAGCTCTATTTTGTATTTTATTTAGAGACAGAATCTCTCTGTGTTGCTTAGCACCTCACTTTTGCTGAGTCTGGCTTTGAACGTGTGATCCTCCTGCCTCAGCCTCTGGAGCTGCTGGGATCACAGGCATATGCCATTGCGCTCAGCTCTTCTTTGACATATTAAGGTATGACTGATAAACAAAAATCTCACTTATTTACAGTATAAAACAAGATGTTTTAATGTACATTTACAGTATGGAATGATTAAATCAAGCTATTTAACATATTCGTTGCAAACTTATTTTTTAAATAGTGAAGTTTTTAAGTACTGCTCTCTTAGCCACATTTGAGTATACTGTACATTATTATTAACTATAGTCATTGGGCTGTACATATAGAAATTATACATCTATATAACTGAAACTTTGTACCCCTTGACAAAGAGTGCCAAGCGCCCACCTGCTTCAGCCTCTGCAAACCATGATTCTATTCTCTAATTCTGTGTTAGCTAACTTGAGACTTTCTTAGGCTAGGTACAGTTGGATCTTTATTTTTATTCATTTAGCTACTCTGTGTATTTTGACTGCGTCCATGGGACCTAGACTAAAACTGTAGTGCATAGGGGCAAGCTTGTGCAGGATGAGCCTTGAGCCTGAGTCCTTGGTGTCCCACCTGGCCCTGGGATGGATGGGCAACTGCATCTACAGGAAAAAACCTGAAGTCTGAGTCTGCAGGGGCTAGCTAGATTAAGAATCTTATAAAGAATGATGAGTCCTTCACATCAACTAAAGATAGATTAACACATGCATTTACCTACTTTGAGTTTCCAGCTAAAGAAATGTTTAACACATATATTTGCCTACTTTTGCTTCCTTCCAAAATTCCATTAAAATTAGATTAAAGGGTTTCTGCACAAAAGGAAGACCACCCTTCTCCCACTATAGCAGAAGAGAAAAAGTTTATTCTTTCAAGAAGGTAAAATATGGGGTGTTTAGACTAGAAGACAGTCGCTGAAGGCCAAGGCAGACATATTTAAAATATGGAAAGTAAATGTAATTTGAGACCCAACCCTCTCCTCTTTCTTGTCTTTCAGAATGCTGTAGGCAAGGCAGAAAAAGTATCTGCTAATAGGTTCTAGTTTTTTTTTTGTTTGTTTTTGTTTTTAATCTTACAACTTGGTCACAGAAAAAAGGATGACCTGGTTCTATGTCTAAAAAATATGGGGAAAGGACTCAAATTAGGGAATCATCCGCTTGAACATGGTGCTTTGGAACACTCAAATGTGGCCAATGCAAGACAGAGACCTTGATTGGCTCAGTTTGGGTTACATGCTTATCTCTGGGTCAAAGAAGGAGGGGCAGAGGGGGTTGTGGTTGAAGGTGATGGTAGAGGAAATTGGGAATGTCAGGTCGACAGTGTCATAGATTTCAACTGTAACTTTGCAGTTTCTTCTGTAGGAGATGATATCATATAGGAAAAGGCACCATAAAGGCTTAAAGTTATCTTTAAAAAATTCATATACTTCACATTTCTGCAACACAGTATAGTTTTTCAAAGTATTTTTTTCTATATTATTTTCTCTCTTTTTGAAAAAAAAAATCCATGAGACAAATATTGCCGTTCTTGTTGAAAATTGATCGTGAAGGTGGACTCATACGGGTAATGTAGTAAACCTGCACCATGGACTAAGTGGATTAAGACTGGGATGGGGTGAGAAATGTCTTTTGATTCTTAGTCCTGTGCAGTTTTCTATTTTAGCATTCCACCATCATGACAGGATCACAAATTCTTAGATAACTGGGAGGAGTGATGTGGGACATTTGGAGAGAGGCGACATTCGGGCAAGTGCACTAATGCTCATGATTTCCTAGTGTCTCGCCTGTAGTCCCTTTGCACATCAGCCCCAACACATGTAAAACCAATTGTCTGGAGAAAGTGCTGCCAAACCTAGACAGCCCGCGGAGGAGCCACATACCCTCTTTTTGGAATAAGACTAAAGAATTAACTTCTGGAAAGAATTTTCCATCTGTTTTCCTGATAAGACTGATTAGAACCATTCTACCCAGTTTTGCAGATTCTATGAAAGAAGAGATGAACTGCACCATCTGGTCTGGTTAAGTTTAGCTCAGATTTCCTAGAGGATTTCTAGCTCTGTTATGCAGGGAAGGACTTCACCTTCAGGTGTCCTAAGGAGAAGAGGAGTTTTGAGGTGCTAGATGTCACCCTACACTGCCCTGAGTGCCTCATTTTAAGTAAGAAATGCAACATCATTTTCAGTGCACACTAACTGGGCATGTATCAGACATCTCCACATGCACTTCATTTACTATTTTGCTGAGATTATACCACGGAAACATTTTTCTTACTGCCAATTCTCCATCTCCTGGCCACTTCTCCTACCCTCTCCTCTCCCCATCAACTCAGTTTCCTTTGTTATTTTTGGTGCAAACAACTTTCCTTCAATTAATTTCAAGGCTTTAGAAAAGCAGTTAAAAGGACCCAAACTGGGGAGGATCATCTAGTTCTGTTACCTACATGTACACAGTCCTATACCTGCGGAGCTAACTGGCTGTGGATTCATCTTTTTATTCATTTAATGATAGGGTTTACATTTCAATGGTGAATTTAGAAAGTCTATGCTGTGGTAATGGAGGAATTAATGTTATTTTTGCCTTTGATTATCATTCTTTTTCTTCATTTTATCTCCTTTTCTGCCTTTATTTTTAGAATAATTTTTCAAGTTTTATTTTTTTCAATTTTTCCTCTTTCATGGTCTGAAAGTTACATAATCTAAATTTCTTTTGTTTTAGTGGTTATGCTTAAAAAACATACTTGGTAAGTCTAATATTAACTTCCTCAGTCTTCTTCCAAATAAAGACCTTAGAAACCTTGAATTCTGGTCTCATTCTCCTACCTTAATATTTCTACTGTTTAACATTTTAGTTCCATTTGTTTAAAAAGCACCTTATCAAAGTTATAATTGACATATGTTGTACATATTTAAAGTATTTGATTCTTAACATATGTTTACACCCATGAATCTAGTACCACAATAAAAAATCTAGAAACATTTATTTTCTTAAAAAATTGATCTAGTTCACTAACAAATATAATTGGTTGCATGTTACAGGGTCTGCTGTTTTCTCCAAACTTGTTTTCCTTAGTGTTCTGTAGCTTCTGCACAGAGGTAACTATGATAATTATCATTCATGAAAGTCCTCATGAAAGTCCACTAGGCATTGTGCTAAATGTTTATGTTTGCTAGTTTTCCTTTGCTATGACAAATACTTGAGATGATCAACTTGTAAAGAGAAAAGGTTTATTCTGACTGACAGTTTTAGAGAATTCAGCCCATGATCATATGGCCCCACTGCTTTGACACATCATGGTGGCAATGCATGGTGGAACAAAACTGCTTAACTCATGGCCAGGGGGTAAAAAAGAGAGAAAGCCAGGCGGTGGTAGTGCATGTTTGTAATCTCAGGGAATTGAGAGGCTGGTGCAGGAGAATTGCAAGTTTGAGGCCAGCCTCAGCAAATTAGCAAGGCCCTAAGCAACTTAGGGAGAACTTCTTTTAAAATAAAAATAAAATAAAAAGTAAAAAGGGCTGGGGATGTGGCTTAGTAGTAAAGCGCCCCTGGGTTCAATTTTCAGTCCAAAAAAACAAAGAGAAATGGGCTGAGATCTTGAGATCTTGCAATCCACTTGAAAGACACACCCACAAAGACCTAAAGATCTTCCACTAGGCCCCACCTCTTAAAGATTCTATCACCTCCCATTAATGCCATAGGCTGGAGCTGATCACTGAGCCTTTAACATGTGGACCTTTGAGGGACATTTATCTAAACCATAGCAGTGCTTTTACTTTATTATCCTTAATTTTTAATCATAGAAGCAATTCAGGTTTGTTATAAAAGAATGTATTCAAATGCTAAAATGAATCATACAGAAAAGGAAAGACCTGGAATACTCTTTTGTTTCTTAAAAGTGGATATATGTTTATTGCTTGATGTTTCTACAGATATTTTCTATGCATTTGAAAGCATGTGTTATTGTACGGGACTAAAGGCATGGCGCTTTTTCAACTCATTTTTTGCACTTTGTGCATCCAGACCACCTTTTCATTTTATCCCTTTCCTGCCTGTCTGGTGTATACAGCATGGAATGCCAGCATTGTGATTGTTTTGCTCCATCTCATCTTTAGGTGGTTTGTTTCTCCTTTTAGTGTGACACAAGTCATATTTAATGTGCCTTACATCTATCTTTGTGCACATACTGTATATTTTATAGGATAAAATCCTGAGGTAGAGTGCACAATTTCCTGAATAAGACCTTTGCAGGAAACCTACATAGCTGCACTTTGAGTTGGGTATTATCATTTCCTTTTTACAAATGGGGAATTTTATCCTTAAAGGCTTAAGTCTATGACTTGGAAGTGACGGAGCAGGGAATGAGAATCCTGGTTTCCTGTTCTGTGGTAGTTAGCATTCTCACCTCTCACCACGCTGCCTCTCTTACTAGTTTAGAAAGTGATTAAAAAAAGAAAAAGTTTATTTATGGTGGAATTGTAATGAGGATTTACTGCGAATTTTCAGCTTATAGTACCCTATGGAATTAGAATTCAGGGGACAGATTTCAAGCAATTTATACTTTCACCTGGCCTTTTGACTGAGAGTACTAATGTGAATACTGAGGGTCTATTTATAGCAGATTTCTTTTGAGCACTGGGAGATGTTGTGAAATAGCTGTCGATCACAGGCAGCTAGGGCTTACTTGCCCACTTTTTGTTCTGAAGGAAAGGACACAGACCATCTGGGCCAGTAAGTTGAGTCCAAAATCGGACTTATGTTTATTTTACTTAATAAATGTGCTCTTGAATAGTATGAGTTGAATTTTGGTTGGTTAAGTGCCATTTTTAATGCACCAGGGGTGCACACATTTCTTCTAATCTTTTAACAAGTGAAACTTTATAAAACAGAGAATGCTTTGGTAATGTGAACAAATTTCCCTTAATTTATGTTGAATATAACATAGTTTTTCTTGAAGCTGGGAACCCTGCACTCAGTTGTTTGTGTCTTATAGTGTGTTGGCTGGTGCAAACGTATCAGTTAACAGGAATGTGGAATATATTATTGAAAATACAGGCAAATATGTTCCAACGTCTTCCTCCAACCTCCCAAACCAAACCATATGGTGAAACTTTATCATTCAGAAGAGGTGGCTTTAGATAAAATTCTGTGCCTGGAAGAGTAGAACTGGACAATGGGTGCTCCTCATCCCTGTGTTTATATTGCAGGCCTGTTCCTGCCTCCGATGGCATGTGAGGAGCTGGCTCCTCAGTTATAAGGCCACAGTCAGCAAATAGGACAGAAACTGGTGAGGGAATCACTGCCCCTTTCCCTCAGCAGCACCGCTGCCCGCTATGAAAGGGCGGTCATATGTTTTCAGTCTGATCTTAATATATATTTTTTAAAATTATTTTTTAGTTGTAGTTGGACACAATATCTTTATTTTATTTATTTTTATGTGGTGCTGAGGATGAAACCCAGGGCCTCTCATGTGCTAGGCAAGCGCTGTACACTGATCCACAACTCTAGCCCCCCAATCTTAATATTTTTGTTTTTAGTAGCATATCAGTTCACATTTTCTCATGAAAACACTTTTTTAAACCAATCGGCAATTGATTCCATGATTTGGAATGATATTTAGAATTCATAGACATTTTGGCGTACAGAGATGACAGGGGTACAATAGCAGAAGATAAATAGACTCCAGCTTTTAACTTTGTCCATTAAGTTTTAGATGCTTTGAAAAAATATCATCACTCTTCACGAAGAATAAGCCAATATCTTCAACTTTCAAGGATTCAATAATCGTACGTGGTGAGAGATAATTCTGAAATGAAGTTTTAGTGATTCTTATAGTAATCTTGATCCTCAAAATGAATATTTCTCAGATATGTTTTAAGGCTGTGACCTTTGCATTGCTCAATTTTGGGGAAAGTCACTGAGAATGGCTAGTGTCAAGCCAGACACTAGTTAAAGTGGTAATGACAGATTTTAATCAGTAATAACTATTGCAAAGGTGAAAAAGGGCAGCATGAACTGAACTCAAATCTGATTTGTACAAAAGTAACCAGGCATTTTAAAGGGAGAAGAGGCAGTAGGGAGAGGACAAGTTGGAGCTCAGCAGTCAGGAAAGTGAAAATTTACAAAGGTTTGGTCAACATAAATGAGATTAGGCCAGTTGTGTCTGTGTGCTGGCCTTTATCATTTATTAAAGTTAGCATTCTTTCTCCCACAGAGACTAGAAGACAGAGGCCCTATCCTCAGGTATTGGCTGAGGATAAATTATTTTGGCAATCTTGAGTTTTCTCAGGCAGGCCCTTGAAGGAGGATTAGAGTCATTTTATGGATGTGGCCTTGAACTGCCAGAAACTATCTTAGGATTCTTTTTAAGACTTCATAACCCAAGAAGAGAAGAGAGCTCAGAGGAACTTGGCTAGCTAGCATTTGGTCAAAAAGAGAATCTTGGTCAAGAGCAAATGAATAACTTTTGTGACTTCAATAATCCCAGTTTGGGAAATGTATGCTATGGAAATAAAAGTACCAGGAACTGAAAATATATGTGTAAAGATGTTTAGTATGACACTGTTTATAGAGGCAAAGCCTGGGAACATTTAAATATTCATCGACAGAGTGAATAAACTATGATATAGCTATACTGTAAGTTAGAATACAACTATTAAAAATAATTAATTAAATCTATATTGCTGATTTTGGAGCCAATATACAGAACCATTATTAAAGAAAAAAAATCAATTTAAGAGTAATGGGGGGGGGGAAGTAATGGGGCTTTAGAAAATGGAAAAGTAGAAAAAAATTTGCATAATACATTTTTCTAATCCATAGTCCATTTTGATATAGATAAAAATGTGTTTTATCTCTGTAAGATAGAATAGATGGGGAAAATGAGTTATCAAGTTATTAAATTTTTCTTTATGCATATCTCTGTATTGTTCAACTTGTTACAATTGGCATGCATTGCTTTTAAAATTTAAGCATCTTATAAAATAAGATACACACACACACACACACACACATACACAGGACTCCTGTTTTTCTTGTGATGGTGAAACAAGGCTGTTGTTCAATGCAATAATGTGTCTGCATTCTGGCCACTGGAAGATATATCTAAAATGAACTTATATGCATTCACATTCCTCTCAAAGCTTCAGGACTTAGGGTGGTATTTTTCAACTGTAGCCCATGTTCCTCTGTATTTTCTTACTAGAATGTGTTTCCACTAGCTGAGACACTTTACTGAGTTTTTTTTTTTAACTTCCTATGGTCTATATTAAGGAAAGAACCCCACTCTTCAGTTCTGCTCCCTCATTTTGAGAAGTTTTACCCCAGCATAAATAAATCTACTACTTTTCACTAAGAAGAGTGGCAATCACAAAGACGAGCCAATAACACTCCATTTTTAATTAAAACTTTAGACAAAACTGAACATTTCCAGTTTTCTTTTTTTAATGTGCTGTTAGTGTGCTTTCTTGGCTTCCCTCCTAGGATCTACAAATAAGAAAATCCTGGTTACAATAATACCAGATCCTCATTCCTTAGCAGGTTTCTACCCCACTTATGGTTGATTCTGTGTTCCCTCAGGAAGTCCAAAGAAAAGTGTCTTGTCCAACGATTTTCCCTGCACAAAGGTATAAGGAATACTGAGATTGTTGTCAAAAGTTCGAGCTTACTTATAAGTAAGTTGGGACACTGTTAAAGGAAATGTGAGATCAAGGGAGGGGTGTTTTAGAAAACAGTATGGAAAGGAGGTCAAAAGCCCAGGCTGCACAGATTTATAACCTAGAGGCTGTGATGGTTGGATTAAAACTTCAGCAAGTGGTTTGGCACTAAGGCTGGAAAATGGAACTTGTAGTTCCCTAGCTGGGTTTGGATAATCTGGTAATTAAAGTGAAGAGCAAAAGCGATTAACTGGAACATTAACGTTGTTAAGAATTACGCACAAGTTTGAGCCGAGGGATTTGTTATCAAATTACTATGGCTATTTTGTAATTATGGCTACAGTGTGTAAAACTCCATTGGTTCATTAAGTGGACACTGAGCATTATCCTCCAGCCAAGGTCAGGGGGCCCTGATGTGAAGCCACAGCAGCTCAGTGGATTCAGAAGGAGGTGTCAATTGAGAGTGAGGCTGGTGAGGGAAGTAGTGTGGTGGAGGAAGTCTAGAGTTCACCTCTGAAAACAAAGGAATTTCTAATTTCTAGAAAGTTCCCTTGGGTGGGCTTGTTGGTTTGTTTTTGCAGTGCTGGGGATTGAACCCAGGGTCTTGTGCATGCTAGGCAAGAGCTCTATCACTGAGCCACACCCTCATTCCTTCCTATGATTCTTAGGAAGCTGGACCTGCACCCCCATCTCATGCCTTTAGCTACCCCACAATTAGAGAAAAATATTTAAACACTTACTTTCCCTCATTTATCCCTGAATAGGTTTTGCCTTTTCTGCTTTGAAGGAGCAACTATGCCGATGCTTGATCAGAAAGGAAATCATCAATCTGAAAACAGCCTTTATATTATTCTCTGCCTACTAAATGATTCTCAGAAAACTGTAGTCAGCCACTGGATTTTTGCTTGTTTGTTTACTATGAGCAATTCTTTTCAAGAACCAAAAGAATCCCAGAAATAGCAATGATATTTTAAAATATATAGGTTTGGATTAATTTTACCACTAATCTGTGGTTCATGGGGGTAGGAGCCTCAAAGATTAATAAGAGTTGCTGTCAAATCTGGGTCTTGAAATAATACTCTTAGGGGAGAAAGTTATTGTGTAAGTAATTACGCCAGGCAAGTTGCTTTGTGGCATGAATGCTAAATTTTCCTTCTTACATTTTATTGAGCCCACTTTCAACCCAACCTCATTTAAGAAGCTGGTTAGTTGAAGGAGGATTTTTAAGAGGAAAAAAAACTACCATAAAGTTAAATTTAAATGAGTAATAATGCCAAGGGTAATGTTTTTAAAAAGTGAATTAACAGGAAAAAGAAAGAGAACTGAAAGGGAAAGTCCACAAATTTGGGAGTTTCTCCAGGAATGCTGAAGAAAAGGAGGTACAGAGGCCAGGGTGCAAAGTTGCCTTCTACAGAGTCCTCCTCTGGTTCACACTCCATTGTTCTTCTTGTTATTTCTATACACCTTATCTCCAATTCACGTATGGATTGTGTTCCAAAGTTTCACATGTAAATTATTGTTTGAAACTCAAAACACATTGAATGCCTTTAACCATAGAAAGAATGCTGCAAATGGCCTTCAAAACATGGGCCACTCCATAACTGCTTATCTGGTCTCACATTTGCAATGGATAATGTTAGCAAGCTACTGTTAAAATGCCAGTAATGAGACCCCTAAATGCAATCCAGTTGATTTTGGCTGTTGTACTTGTGGGTAAGCAGGATTAGAAGAGAATGAGCAAGTCCATGGAAACTTTTATAGCTACTAAATCACTTGGGGGGGATGGTCAACGCTCAGGGTTTGGAAACAGAGAGGCACGGGTTAGCAACTTTCTGTGTGTGCTGCTTATTAGTTGTGGGCAGGCTGGTTAACCTCACTAAAAGTCATCTGGGGGTAATAATAGCATCTCCCTAGAGCATTGCTATGAGAATTAAAGTGCATTTTGCACACATGTTACTTGTTAAACATTATTAATAATATGTGAACAATATATTATATATAAGGCCCCATTGCTACTATATGTAATAATCATTAGTACTTATATATGTCTTTCTACACGTTCCTTATTCCTCCCCAAGATATTATTAACTTTGAGAACAGTGGTCTTCCACACACTTTGGAGAATCTTTAAATGCAATGTATACAGAACACAGGCTCTATATTTCTTCATTTATTGACATTGATTTGCTGTGTTCAAAAGCATTATCCATTAAAAACTCTACTCTGATTCTTTTAAAAAGTTTCTTTTTTATTTGTTACAGGCATGTTGCTAGCACAACTCTTATTAACTGAGTGTGACTGGGTATTTTATTTTGACACCACAGAGTTCAAAGAGAAGTAAGAGGGAAGAACAGGAGTGACAGGGAAAATACTGTGATACTTAGACAAATACCGGAACTAAAAAAGAGAAACAGAGAAGGTATCAAATTGCTAAGCCATGTCTCTCTGTTTCCAAATGTATGTGTCTGAGAGACAGAGATTGCACAGGGTAGAATTTACTGAGTTGGAGGAGGAAGGGAGTAATGTTGTCTACTAAGCTGCCTGCAAGGGAAAACTTGGAGGTGCAGAAGATGTGTTCGTTAGTGTCTCGAGGTGACCAGCAGGTGGTGTGTCACCAACTTGGAGTCTGGAATTTGGTACCAGGCAGATGGATCTGAAGCTTCAGGAGGCTGCTGCTATTATTGTGTGGGATGGGTACCATTTGGGAATTTCTTCCTAAGGAACAAAAGCCCAAGAGGATGTCTCTGAGAAACTAAATCCAAGATGCTTAGGCTAGAACACCCTTTCCTCCTCTTCCTGCATCCTTTGAACCTTGTAGTTTGGCCACTTCTAGTAATTTGCTGTCAAACATTGGGCTGGGCCCAGGACTAACATGTTAGAGAAGCAGACTTAGGAGAAAGGGTCCCACTTTGTTAATGAATGAAGAGGATTTTTTTTTTCTTAAGATCATAGTTCTTTTTTCTTGATCCCTTTTCTTGTCAATGGCTTTTCTTCTTTGTGTAGGTGATTAAAATACTTTAGTGTTAGTGTAGGTCTAGTTTTCCTTTTCTTATTTTAAAAAAGATCATTTTAAAATAAACAACGAATATATATTTACCATAGAAACAGTAAAAAATGTTGATAGACATAAAGAAGGAGAAAATATATGAACCCCAATACTCCTAAATAACCATTATTTTTAAGATTTGATATATAATGTTTTAGACTTTGTCATATGTTCACATATATTTTCTTAGGAAAAAGGGATCACTCTGAATAAAGTTCTGTAACTTTTCAAAATCTTAATCTAGGTTGAATATTTTTCTATGCTAATAATATACATCAACAACATTATTTTGCAGTGATTGCATAGTGTTATAGCTTACGAATGTTTTGAAATTCGTTCAACTACTTGTGGCACATAGATTGTTTATAATTTTTTATAAACAGATGCTTTTATATACAGATGCTTTATACTCACACAATCCATATTTTTCCTTGGAATATAGTTCTAGAACAGGAACTAATGAATTAAAGGGAATCCACGTTTTAAAACATTTTTCCATATATTACAAAATTATCTTCACATATTGTACCAATTTATATTTTTGCCACCAAAGTAGGAGGGTGCTATTTTATAAACCTCCCACCAACATTGGAAATCATAATTTTTGCATCTCTGTCAAATTTATAGATAATAAATGATACCTTATTATTATTTAATTTCAACTCTTTTTTTAGGGAATCTGATTTTTTTCATGAGTATGTTTGTTATTTATATTTCTTTCCTTATAAACTATTAATTAATAACCTTTTCCCAGTTGTTACTTGTGCATGCTATTTACATATTAAGGCCATTTATCCTTTGTCATATATGTTTTACTTTTAAATTTTATTTTGTCACTTTTGATTTAATTTTGGTTATGATGGGTTTATATTTTATGTTTACAAATTTTATATTTTATCACTTCAATATTTTAATTTCTTCATGGTTTTTTGCTTTTATGATTGTTATTAAAATATTTTTGATAGAAGGATCTAATCATGACTAAAATAATTTTAAGACTGTGAAAACAATCACATGAGTTTCTACAAGTTTCCATGTGGTTTTATTTTTACATTTAACTTTTTAGTCTACCAGACATTTACTATGTCTGGCATGAAGTAAAGATTGCATCCTTCTTTTTCCTATTAGCTGAATATTCAACCTCTATCAAATAATCCATTTCCTTCTCACTGAGCTTAACTAGCATATTCTTCAAATAAATATTTTAACATAGTATCTTTATTTGTATTTTTAGGCTTTCCAGAGTCCATCCTATTGACACCAATACCAAACTTCAAATTTTTAATATTTTTGGCCCTTTTAATACCTCAAATCTTCTTCATTCTTTTTTCACAATTTTTTCTTCATAATTCTCAGTTTTTTATTCTTTTAAATAAAATTCAGAATTTCTTTTTTGAACTATTTGAAAAAATCTTTTTGAGATTTTTAACCAAAATTCAATCATTCATATATATGTATGTATATATGTATTATACATACATATATATGAATGATTATAAATGTTATAATTATAAATATATGTTATTTATAACCTAATTATAATTATGGCATATATATACTTATGTATGTATGTATGTATATGTATAAATATATATATATATATAAATTTGGGGAGACTTACATCTTTTTTTAAAAATATTTTTTTAGATGTTAATGAACCTTTATTATATTCATTTATATGTGGTGCTGAGAATTGAACCCAGTGCAACACATCTGCTAGGCAAGCACTCTACCACTGAGCCACAACCCCAGCCCGAGAAACGATATCTCTATAACATTGCATCTTCTAGTCCAGAAAAGTATATTCTTATTTTCTCAGTAAAGTTTTAAAGTTTTGTAAATTTTTTGTTTAGGTTAATCACTTTGTCATTTGTAGAAGTTTTGTTTAACTGTTGCTATTTTATTTCTAATAGTTCTTGGATATTATATGAGAAATTTTATGAAACTTGTGTTTTTTTATATCATAACTGTTCACTCCTCTATTTAAAACTTTTTAAAAGTTGATTCTATTGAGTAAATTATTATAACATCTTCAAGTTAAGTAATTTTGTCTCCTGCGGAGGCTCCAATACTTATTCTTTAATTTCATTTTCTTGCCTGGTTGCCTTGGTTCACTATGCAGAGCCTGCCAAGTGATGGTAGTGATAATGAGCATCCTTCCCTTTTGTCTGATTTTAATGCTAATACCCCTCGAGTTTCACTATCAACATAATGCTTATGTTTGTTTGTTTTGAGAGAGAGAGAATCTTTACTGTGTTAATAATTCTTCTAACTCCATTTTATTAATTAAAAAATTGATATTGAATTCTATCAAATGATTTTTCAAGATCATCTCTTGTGGTAATCCAAAAGTTTTATGACTTACTTATTATACTAATGGATACTGTAATATTGACATATTTCTACATTTTGTTCATGCATGAGGTTAGTTGATGATTTCTTGTATTATGCTTTATCATTTTTTTTTAGGTCAGGGGTATTATGTAGCTTCTTGTTACTTTTATTTATCTGAACATTTTACATTGCCCAAGAGTTATCTGTGGCTTGAAGCTCAGGGAGAACTTAATTGTGTAAGGAGCCCTGACTAAAGCTGTTTCTTGGAAACAATTTCTTAACAACTCATATGTTTTTCTGTGATTGTTGATCTGTTTTTTGAACATCTGAGCTTAGTTTGCCTCTAATCATTACTTTGGCTATGGCTCACAAATTTCATTATTAAAAACTTACAAGCAATCTGTAGTTGTCTTTTGGATTTCTTCTCCCATTAGCTTTTCTTTTCTTTTTCTTTTTTTTTTTTTAAGCTATCATGTTTTTTGGTAAGGGTTTGGCTCTGGTTTGACTTACAATTTGTAATTAATTTATAGTTTTTTTTTTTTTTGTGTGTGTGGCCATAGAGCATAATTCCTTTTGTGGGGGAAAATACTCAAGATTTTTTTGGTGGCCTAATATAAACATGAGTTTTGCAAACTTTCCTTACATCTTTTTTTTTATAAAATAAGTGGACAGTCCTTCTCTTGAATCATAGTTATACATTGAGCCTTGTTTCAATGAAAACAACCCTTTGCAAAGGTTAGATGGAACTAACCTAATTATAACAGTAAGAAATGCAACGAAGGCAGAATACCTGAAAGAGCGGGCATCAGGACTTGAGTTCTGCTTGGTTCTGAGAACACAAAGCTTCCTAAGAAATCACCAAGGCCCTTAGAGAGAGGCGTGTTCCATCCTAAAATGTAAGAGATGAGTGGAGGGTAAGATTCAGGGTTTTTTGAGTGAAGACAAGTAATTAAGAAACCAGTATTGTCATCCAGTCATCAATGAGAACACATGAGAGATGTTAGAGAACAGAAAGGGAAGAGGGGACTTTTACATTTAAGGGCCAGATGGAATAAGATAGGTTCCCATCAGAGGAAGTAGAACTAAAATTTGACAGAAGTCACTGGAGAGCACGTCAAGCAGCCCTTGATCATTTGGGGTCAAATGTGGCCAAAAGGTCAAGTAGAATAAAAGAGTGTCCATTGCTCTTGGTCTTTGGTAACTTGGGGAGAGCCTTAAGTGGGATGTGGGATGGAGAGACAAGTATTTCTCCAGAGATTTAGCTGTGGAATGAATGAGCTAGGGTAGTAACGGAACAAGGGATCAAAAAGAGGGTTGTTAGGATATTGAACAATGTCTGGACGATGACCGGGGTGAGCTGAGAGGGAGAGAAGGCTTGACTGATGTAAAGAGGGTCCAGACAGGTGGGGGACAGGGTGAGATCCAAAGCCCAGGTGGGAGGAGACATCGCTTCTTGAGTGAAGGGAAATGAAAGGTACATGTGAGTGGCTTCACAAGAAAGGTGGGCTGTCCCTTCTTTGCAAGGCTGGAAGGATGTCACTGCAGAACCTCAGTCACATTCTTGGACCCTACTAGAAGAGCCCAAGTTCTGGTCTCTTTGTCAATAGTTTGCTTCATAAGTGCCTTCTGGATCCATGCTCCCTTGCCGATAGAATTTTCAATCGATTTAATCTGTATACCGTTTCCTCTGTTGGTCATGAAGAAATTTTCAAAAGACTCTCTTTCTTGAACTATGTGAGATGCAATGGGTCGACAGAAAAATTAACCCAGTCAGTTGCAAATAAAAAGATTGATAGATATCATCAGGTAACCGTTACTATAAATACAAAACATAAATAAATCAAAATAATATTTCAAATGATCAATAGTCTTCCTTTTCTGTTTCTGATTGATGAGTGTCACATCAACACATGGGCAAAAATGTCCATGAACTTGACTCGTACTGTAGGGCATCATGTTCTGATATCTAAAGTTTATTCCTATTACTAACTTTAAACTCTTAGAAAGCAATTTGTTTCAACATTTCCAAAATTTTTCCCTTTACATTTAAGACTCTCACAAGTTGGTAACAAATTTGTTATGGCAAGACTCAGGTTTTTTTTCCCCCGATTATTCTAGAAAACACCATTCTCTGTATAAAGGAAAACTTCTAGTTGAATTATAACTGTAAATAATTATGAGATAAAGCCCACTATGAACTATTGCCCCCATGTGCTTCTATATTGAGTAAGATTTCACTTTTTAAAAATCAAAGTTGATAGTTGAACAGGCTAATTATGGTTCAGAAATCCCCTGGGGGACTTGAACCATCTTTTCTGGATGTTCACTTTGCCAAATAAGTTAACTGTAAGATTCCTACACTGGAGGGTGAGATCAGATACAGATTTTGGGAAGTGTCCCTTTTATTATACCAAGAAATCAGAAATTGAAATGGGGACACCATCCACAATCGGATACTCCAAGAGCTTTTCTTGGAGAGGAGAATGGAGAGGGTAGGGTGGGAAAATCAGCTTGGGCAAGAAGTATGGATCCAATAAGACACCCAGGACAGGTGAGCACCTGTGAGCAGTACAGAAAACTGCAGGTTGGCCAGCCTCCCAGCCAGCCAAGCAGGCAGCAGCACCTCTGTGGAGGGCTTTGTAAGCCCGGTGATTCTTTGTTTCCACTCCACCAGGAGGTGCTTCAAACTGCTTACTGTGCCTGAAAATGTTGGCACAATGCAGCAGATACCTACGTGCAAGTGTGGTCTCCAGCTACCTGAAATCCCGTTCACCGGCTCTGCAGAGAAAGCTGCATTTGATCTTCTTCCTTTGCCCTTCATATGTTTACCCCTCCGTGCCTCTGAACACAGCAGCCCTGGCCTCTGAGGTCAAACCTAAGCCTTCTGAGATGATGAGTTAGGATCTGCCTCCCTCAGGACCAGTCTGCTTAGGACTGTGGCTCTGCCAACAAACTGGAGCCTGGAATCCTGAGAAAATGAAACCCAGCACACTCACGTGTTTCAGGGCCACCTGACACATAGGACAGCTTCCACCTGCTGCTGTTCCCTGACCTTGCTGCGCGGTGGGGCCCCAGTGAAAACCTGACTGAGATGGGACTGTCAGGCTCCCCTCCCCCCGACCACAAACACGATTAACTTTCCACTTGCAGTGACCTGCCCTCCGGTGTGACTTATCAGCTGTTGGGTGTTTGTCACTAAAAAGAAAACTAATTGTGAAATGTACAGCTCTGCTCTGCTCTGCATGCTAATGAAAGGGCCGAGCCAACCCAGGGGGTTCTGAGGTTTCGGAAGGAGGAGAATAATGATCTTCAGTTTCTGACCTCCTGGCACCGAGCGGTATTTATCAGGAGGCGCATGTGACTGGTTAAGACACAGAGAGCCCAGGCTTGAAGGAAACAGCTGCTGGCGGCATGCTCCGGCACTTGGCAGCTGGACAGGCAGGGTGCTGATGTGAGGAATACGGCCACAAAACCACCCAGTAAGTAACTAGAGACTAGAGACTGCGTGTGTGTGTACATGTGTGTGTGTGTGTGTGTTACAAGCTACCAGCAACTTTTATTTTATTTTGATTTTGGTTTCCCTCTGATGTTATAGGAGGAGATGATTTTATTTGTACCAGTATCCATGTGTGTTTTTAGTGACTTTTTAAGAACCTGCTATTTTTAGCAACACCGTCTTTTAACTTTGAGGATGAATGGGTGTATTGCTTGATTCCTGTCTGTAAAAGTTGATTTCCAGGTGTCCGGGATTTCTATAGTCTGTCATATTTAAGTTCATAGCCAAGATTCAGGTGACAAGTAGGAGACCTGTGGAAGTGAGTGGATGACTAGTTTTGATTCTATTTTATTGCTGAAAATACAGTGGTTTAAAATAACTTGTAAGCCAGGTGTAGTGGTGTATGCCCACGGTCCTACTACCTGGGAGGCTGAGGCAGGAGAGTCCCTTGAGTTCAGGACTTGAGACTAGCTTGGGCAACATAGTGAGACCCTATTTAAAAAATTAAAAAAGTAAATAGATAAAATAACTTGTGAACTTATTAGATGACTAGCTTGACATTTCTAGTCAATACCGAAGAATATTTATTTAACAACGTTTAAGAGCCTGAGTATAGATAAGTGACAAAATGATATGCACAGTTAGATTAGAAATCGTATTCAGATTTCATGCATGCTTTCCAACTCACTAAAGCTATATTTTATAGCTCTTTTCTCCAATAAGCTAATCCACCTCCATTGCTTTAAAGTTGAAGTTTTCAGTTGCCCTGGCCTTCCTTACTTTAGTGTTTTGATATTTTTATGATGCTTAGGCTCTTTCTTGTTTTTTTTTTTTTTAACGTGGATTGTAGAAGTGCTGCCTGAATCTAATTATCACCACAGGAGAGGAGGGGCCTGGCATGCAAAGCCCTGCAAGGACCTTTTTTCCCAGGTTAATTCAGCAGTAGTGGAGCTTGCTTTTGAGAGAAGTGGAAAGTGGCACCATCCTGGAACAGAGCTGCTGTTTGGATGTTTGTCCTCTGCTCATCGCCAGACAGAAGGCTTAAGAGAAAAGGAAAAAGGGGAAAAGAGAAAGGGTCAGAACCTGAACAGAGAGATGATGTAACTTCTGGAAATGGCAGGCCTCTGACTCAGAGGCTGCAAGGAGATAACCAAGCTGGTTCCTCTCTTTGGATTGCCTGGATAATATTGAGGGGGAGCAGAGAATGGTTGTTTTCATTTGAAGTCTTGCTAGACAGTGTTTTGCCTGGATGAGCCTAGGACACTGAGTGTGTGCAGATTAACTAGAGGATTGTTGTATGGGCTCAAGTTGGCAGTGTGCTTGCAGCTCTGCCCGGCTCCTAGGACACACTCCCCTTTTTTTCATCCTGGCTACTCCTTGTTGCATGTGGAGATTGGACTGGAAATCAGTTCTGCTGCAGAGGTTCCTCCACACAGTTTGTCTCAAGTGCTTTATCTTTGACGTAGGCAGCTTCAGATACCCTGCTGTAGGGGGAAAAAAATGTCTGGCTGGCATTTAGAAGTTCTTCCTCTTCTATTCCCTAAAATTCAGGAGAATCCATAAACTCTAGAATCACCAATGATTAAAAAAAAAAAAAGTCATTCTAACCCCTCTGTTCCTCTTTATGTCATTTGTGTGAGGTCCTTGGGTCGGTGTCCACGTGGCCTGTGACTTCCCTTTTTGGCTGCAGGGGACCTGTGACTTCCCTGTCTAACTGCAGGGGCCCTCTGCCCTGCTGGGCTATTCTTTCTTTCATATATATATATATAAATAAAATAGAATGCAATATCCACTGAGGTCTGAACTCCCTACTTATCCTGAAGAACTTATAACAACTCATAGGACTGAGGGTATAGCTCAGTGGTAGAACACTTGTCTAGTGTACTTGAGGCCCTGGGTTTGATCCCTAGCACAAACACAAACAACAACAAAAGTCCTACGAAGTGGAACATCTCAGTGGGGGTCAGAGCCTCCTTTGAGTCATCCAACTGCTAAATTTTTGAAAACTCACAGATTTGAGAAGTCCAATGGTACTTGGACTTTTCCAAACACCAATATTATTCAAAAATAATAAAAATAGCTAGTTTACATGACCTAGCACATCCAAACTGCCAAAGAATTGTGGATTTGGATAGCAATTATAGGATGTTTAGTTGAACACCTCTGTTTTGAAGATGAGGACATTGTAGTAAATATGTCTGGGTCACAGTGCTGAGTGAGAAACGAGAGGTACACTGTTCTGCTACAGCTGTAGGATAATATCAATGCTGATAATTAAAAAACATTTATCAGGCAACTTGCTGTGCCAGCTGATGTTCACAAGTGTATCTATTTTCATAGAGTTCTCACAATAACTCCTCTATAACCATCTGCGTACATGGTCCCTGACTTTTGGTGGTTTAACTTAATGATTTTTCAGCTTCACAATGGTGTGAAAGCGATAGGCATTCGGTGGAAACTGCATTTTTAATTTCAAATTTGGATCTCTTCCTGAGTTAGCAGTATGTTGTATGTTCTTCTGAGATGTCTGACAGCAGCAGTGAACCCCAGCTAGAGGTCAACCACAGTACCACTGCGCAAAACAGCCAATACCCTGCAGCATACTGTGTTGTTAAGCTGTGATGTTCAGAAGGTTAGGAATATCGAATGTGTTCTCACATCATGATATTTTCAACCTTTGGTGGGTTTATTAGGCTATCGCCCCATTTTTAGTTAAGGACCATTTGTATTTTATTATTCCAGTTTTATTATATGGGGAAATGAAGGCCCAGAGACCCCCTAGGATGCACGAAAGAGTGACACCCAGGTCTGATTCCAGAATCTGTACACATCAAAAAAAAAAAAAAATCAAAGTGGAATGCACGTGGGAATCCCACACATTTGAACGTAAAACCCCATGAAAATGCAAACAAGAGTATTTCCAGCACAATAAAATTAGATACACAATGTGTTTTATGGCCCTTCTAAACTTCATGGCAGGAAGGGCTAGGCTTCCCCTGAGACCGTCTAAGCCCGGGCTACACAGCACTGACAGGCAGTGTGCTTTTATCTTTGAAAACAGTTTGCAGTGATGGCCCTTGCATCGGTGAGGCCAGCAACAGAGAACTTTGTTATTAACCTGGAACCTACTGCTGTCTCTGCCCTTTCTGGCCTGTCCCTCCATTTTTCCTGTCAGTTTTTCCTTTTCCTTTGGAGGACAGACACTCCACCCAGGCCCCACCCCAAATAGCTGGCTTAGTGTTGATGAAACTATGATCAGAGCTGTTCATTGTGCTCAACCTGGAAGATGGGGTGTCCAAGTAAGTTATTTCTGAATAGAAACAACCCAGTCCTCTGCTCCCAGTTGTGTGTGTGTGTGTGTGTGTGTGTGTGTGTGTGTGTCCTGGGCCTGGGGTTCCAGAGCCTGCTGGCTGGGACTGGCTGGGAGTGGGGAGGGAGGAGACATGGGCTTTTCTCTGCTGCCTGCCCCTACCTGAGAAGTGTGCCCTTCTCCCCTCGCCTGTTCCATATTCCAATGCTGCCCATGAACCTGTGGCTTCTCTGAGTCACCAGATTAAACAGAACCATTATAGAAACCTACTTCTTAAACGTTTTTAAATTTTCCATTTGTTTCTCCACATTCTTCTACTTGGTTAAATGTCAAAATTCTAAAGAGCACAAGAGCCACAGTAGGGCTGAGGGAGTCCTTGGCTGAAGCTGGGTGGAAATTAAGCCAGTAGGCTGTACATGGATGTCTAGGAGAAAATTGTCAAGGTTTTTTAAGGTCATTGTGATAAGATTACATGTTTTGGAGATCAAGTTATTTATAAGAAAAGGAAATTTTTAATCCTAATTTCATCCATCTAATGCCTTTAAATCAAGCCCAACAATGATAGTCATCAATGGAGTCTACTAAACCAGAGCCTCTAGGCTTACTCCAATAGGAATTATAGTTGTCCCTCAGTATCCTTGGGAGGTCAGTTCCAGGACCCCACAAATACCACAATCTAAGGATACTCAAGTCCTTTCCATAAAGTGGTGTCAGTTTTGCACATAACCTATGAAACCCTCCCATCTACTTTACATCATCTATAGATTACTTACAACAACTTATGCCACGTGAGTACTATGTAACTAACTGCTATACTATGTTATTTAAGAATAAGATAAAGAAAAAGGTCTGTGAATGTTCAGAGCAGGTGCATTATTCTTAAAAATATTTTTGATTCCTAGTTGGTTGAATCCACAGATGTGGAACCCAAGGATCAGAAGGGCCCGCTGCACCTCCCATCATTGCTGGGAATGGCTTATTTCTAAGGCATAACCCAGTGGATGTTATAGGGAGATGTGTGCAACGGACTCGATTTCCACAGAGTCCACAAATTGTACTCCAGAGCTGCTTTGAAGCAAAATAAACTGTTTGATTATTTTCTTGGGACCTCTTACAGCAAGAAAATTCTGGGCTGCAGAACTCGTTTTTGTTTCTTTGTTTTTGCCAGATGGCGTATTTCAAAGCCACTCATTCCCAAAGAGTTAACTCCCTCTGAGCCCCCTTTCTCTTTGTACCGATCCCTCATTTACAGTCTTTGGAGTTCACTGTTGGAGTCATGTTCTTATTGCTTTCAGGGATTTGGAGTCTTGGGGGGCTTTTTACTGTTTCAATAGGCCATTATATACTTCCAGAGTCCATGGTGGGTAGAGTCTCTATGCTTTGGTTTTTGATCCCCTCTCTAGTAGCGAAAAGATAAACTCCGGTGTTTATATGGGAATTTGCCAGCATAAGGCACTTTCTTGAACTCTGCCACAATCCCATGAAAGAGGGAGGCCATCATTACTGTTGTTTTCAGAGAGGAAACAGAAGGAGAGCCAGTGGTGACTTGTCCTTGATCAGGGAACAAGTAACTGATAGAGCTTAGTCTGCAGTGTACTGACTCCAGATTCCCAACTTCTCTTCACATATCCTGTCATCAGAGAAAGACCCATCTCAACTATTTCAAGACCATGCATTTACATGTAAGCTGTGGGATTGTCCTTTGTGAAGAAAAGTGTCGTCACTTGGCTTATCACCTCCTGAATAGGTGAAAGGTATAATGTGTGGTAGTGCATACCTGTAATCCCATTGACTCAGGAGGATGAGTCAGAAGGATCTCAAGTTTGAGGCCAACCGCAGCAACTTACCAAGGCCCTGTCTCAAAAAAAATAATAATAATAATAATAATAAAGTAGGCTGGGGATGTAGCTTAGTGGTAAAGTGCCTCTGGATTCAATCCCTAGTACCAACAATCAAAAACAAAAACAAAAAAGGTATGGTGTGTAGAATGTGAAGTAATGTAAATCTTGATACCTTATTATAAGTGGGGAATTCCACTCACTATATACATGATTTATGTAGCTGCAGATTTTCCAACATCTTTTAAGCCTCTATTTGATCAGATGGGTAATTTTATTATTTGAAGCCTTCTATATTTGTCAGATCCTATCCTATCTTTTTGCTTAATTTAGTGTTGGTTTAAGTGGACCTGTCCCTACCTACAAGATGTTTTAAGACCCTTGCATAGATCATTATACCATTGGTTTGTTTAGTATTATGAATGTATTCAGAGTTTAAACTTTGGACATGTACCTGGAACAATATTTGACAGAGAACTAGTAATAGGGTGAAAGTAACATGTGAGAAAATTAAATCCATATCGAATCTCTGAAATTCATTTTGGTTATTGCTTTTCTGTTGCTTAATTGCTTCAAAAGTCACAGAAGAGTAAGTGCATTTGAGTGTGTAAGTACTTTAAAGGGCTTCTCCTTTTTCTGCCTGTGGTGCTGAGATGGTCTAGAGTAGAGCTCAGGCAGAGGTCACCAATCTATGATAGAATCAGACTCTAGGTTTTTTAAAAGTGGCTTTTCGGTCCTTTGTTTTGTTTTGGGAAGCCAAACATCAAAACCCCAACAATTTAAAATGAGCCAAATCAATTTTTCTCGGAGTCTTCTACATACATTAACTTTGGGCAGACACCATGAGTGAGTCCTTCCTAGGAATTTCCACATGCAGGTCAGTTTTATAGAACACTTTACACTTGGCATCAAGGAGTTAGGAGGAATAAAGTCCTTTTCTGGCCCTATCATTGATTGAAGTTCTCTGAGGCTTTCCCTCACTATAACAACTTGTCCTGTGACTCTCAGATGAATCTTCTTAAGTCTCAAGTTAATATAGATTTCTGAAGTTCATAAATTACTTGAGAATTTTGAACAGCTTTAAATTGAAGAACTGAGTGTCATCTCCATATTTGGTTCTGGAAAACCCACACTATGAGTTCAGTTTGACTGAATATTGGAATCTGTTCCACTTTCAGTTCTGTTTTTTTCAAAATAGAAAGTATTTCATTTATGCTTGGAATGCCTGCTGTTCAAAATCATGTGAGTTGACAGGATGTTTCAGAGATCATTACTTTTTCATGGCAAGGACAGAGCCGAATCAGAAGGGTGACGCTAGAGATTTCTCTGCAGCCTCTTTCTGGCCCCGTCACTCTTGATTCTGAGAGTAATCTGCCTCTTTCTGTTTTCATTCTATAGTAGGCATTTAAACTGTTGTGCTATTGGGGGAGGGAATGAAATAACATTTATTTTGACTTCCCACAGACGTTGACATTATTGCGGGCACTCTTATGGGAGAGAAAAATTTCAAAGAGGTCAAGTACATTGCACCATGAAAGGTCATAAGCCAATGAATGGGATTCTAGTCCTGGTCTTCCTGGAAACAAAGAACATGCATTTTCTATTTAACCATGCTGTCTTTCACTATCTCTATGTTAAAAACTAATGCTTTCTATGAAAAGTACAGCCATTCCGTGGAGTCGGGAATAGGCTGGAATTGTCATGTAACTGACATTGTGTCATTCCCAGTACATGCCTCTTTCCATTAGTAGGAGGCTGTAGGACAAAGAAAATTCCTGAGACTGTGGACTGTATGTACTCTGGAGTCTCTTTTTAGCTCCTACCCAGAACGCACTCATTCTGTTCTCATTTTTCAAGTGTTCTCTTGACTGTGGTGCTTTGCACCTTGTGGTCCTGCAAAGCTGAGCCTCTGGCAACACTCAAAAATCATTATACTATTATAGATGATGACAGGTATAAAAAGGATCATGACTGCCCAGCTAGCTGATTAACCAGCAATGACAGTTTGCTTTAAATTAAATTTGGTTTTTACAAGAAGTGATATAATATTGGCACCAAGAGGGGCAATCATACTCACTCTCATAAATGGTTTTGGGGGCCATGATTGCTGATAGCTAGAAGGGCCAAGAACAGCTTAAAGCAGGAACAGTATAACATATCTTATGCTATCTTGATTTTTTTTTTATGTTTTAGAAGAATTACTGTTTTCAGCCTTTCTTTGGAAATTTCAAATACTTTGACCTAGGCTAGTGCTGTGGTATTAAGATGTAAGAATTGAGAAATTATCTTGTTCAGCTATAAGGATTACAGATATGTCATGCATAAAATTCTGCAACTTATCTGGAATATGATTGCACATTAAACTGTGGAATAAGAACTAACATGTTTAGAAAATTGTCTTAATTCCGAGATTTGGAAATCTTACTGAACGAAAAACATTTAAATCCTCAATAAGTATAGTCTGGTTCATGGGCCCCCTCTGCAGAAGCCAGGATTTACATTTAGGTAACAAAAGTAATATTTAAAAATCTAAAATATGTTTTCATACAAGATGGTTCATTTAGAATTTTTAAACACGTTTTTTGCACTGTATATTGCACAAACATAAAAAATGAGGCTTTACCCTATATTACTACCTGATTAAGCAGATTTATATTTTTGAGAATATTGTAACAATCATCTTACAATATACAAATAAATGTTCTATAAAAATCTATGGTGCTGGGGATATAACTCACTTGGTAGAGTGCTTGCCTCACATGTACAAGGCCCTGGAGTCAATCCCCAGCACCATAAAAAAAAAAAAAAACATACACACACACACACACACACAAAACTATGGTAATCCTGGGAAAGGAGATAGCTATATCAGGATGAGTCAGGGAAAATTCCTGAGTCTTTTGAGTTGGACACAAAATGATAAGTAGTCATTGTTCAAGAAAGAAAAAAAATGATTTTTCAAAATAGTCCATCCTAGGAATAACATATAAGTTGCTATATCATAGGGTACATATTAGAATCATAGGGTACACATTAGAAGAAGGATTGCAGAAAGGGCTCAAAGACAAGGTAGCTCTACTGGCTGGGCATGGTGGTACATGCTTATGATCCCAGTTATTTAGGAGGCTTAGGCAGGAGGGTTGCAAGTTCAAGGCCAGAATATTTAAGAAGTAAAAATGATAGTGAGTAAAACTTAGTGAGGCCTTAAGCAATTTAGCAAGACCCTTTGTTAGAACAAAAAATATAAAAAGGGTTGAGATGTCTCTTAGTGATTAAGGCCCCTGGGTTCAATATCCAGTACCAAAAAAAACCAAGATAAAACAACAACAAAAAAAACTTTTTTATCATGGAAAATTTCAAATATGCAAAATAGAGAAAATCCCCATGTATTCGTCACTCAGCTTTAACAATTTTCAATTCATGGTTGATCTTGGTTCATTTATATCTCTACCAATGTTCTTTCCTTTGGATATTAGTTCTGAAGCAAATCTCAGGTATTTCCTTATTCCAACTGTAAATATTTTAGTATGAATTTCTAGAAGGTAAGTTCTCTTAAAAAGTCCACATTGTCATCAATATATCTAAAAATCATTGCTAATTATTTCTAATTATTACTGTAGTTTGTCAAGTAGAGCGATGATACGAACATATTTACATTCTGGAAAGAAAACTCTGGAGACAATGAGGAAGACAGGTTAGAGAGCAAACACACACACACACACACACACACAAAACACCACAGACCAAAAGAAGAGAGAGGTCTGGATGAAGGCAGTGATATTCAAGAAGATGGAAGAAATTTCAGAATATTTGAAAAGTAAAAATGATAGTACAGGGAGGTGTGAGAGAGGAGGGAATTGAGTAAGATTTGGAGGTTCTAATTTGGGTAATTAGCCTGTGAATACACCATTAGCTGCAATAGTGTGGAAATTCTTGGAAAAGCAATTTGTCACTCTACAGAGACTATTAGAAACAAATCAAAAAATAACTTCCTACTACCCTCAAACAAAACTTTGAGAGAGCATTTGGAGTAATTTTGATGGCTCTACCTTAAGAAAGACATTAACAAAATTTGGAAAACATGCAGAGAATAGCATCTAAAGGGCTCAAGGGAATAGAGGAAACTCTTGGACAGACTGAAAACTGAGATTTCAGTTTACATATGATTAATAGTCATAAAAGTCATAAAGGCTAACGAACGTGACTTTTCACCAAACCCCAAACCACCAGAGACTTGAAAGAGGTGAATTTAAAATAACCAAAGGAATTTCCCCCTCCCAATTTATGGTGAATATGTTCAAACAAAGAAAAAGTTGAAAGAACTGGACGGTGAATACCCACACACTGCCAATTCAATTCTACAATTAACAGTTTACCTTATTTTTCTTTTTAACACATCTATCCATTTATCCATTCCTCAGAGAGACCATTGGTCTTTTTTTATCAAAATAAATTGCGGACAGCAGTACACCATATTCCTAAACAACCTAATGTGCATATTGCTAACAAGAGTTTGATTTTTGTTTATGAAGAATTTTTATTTTACACAAGAGAGATTAAACTTTTACTACATTTATTTTCTCAAAAGGAAGAATGAACACAATTTATGGCTGGTTCCTACCGGGTTATTATGAAAACAAGAAACCAAGAACTTCTTGATCTTTAAAAACTGCCACCCAGAGAAGACACACCCTACTGCAAAATAGCCTTTGAGGCACTGTCAAGTTTTGACTTGGCAAAGCCATATTCATCACAATTGATATTAATTGAATTTGAATTTGAAGAAACAGATACCCAGAAATGCAAACTTTTTGTCTGACAGACTGGGTACTAGAAACTATTAGAGTTTCCCATTGAGCATCATTCCCTGCCTCTGACTGCTCTGCAGAGTATTAATTTAGCATAGTAGGTGGTTTATAATAAACAGGCCAAGGAATGGGGATATAGCTCAGTTGGTAGAGTGCTTGTCTTGCATGCTCAAAGCCCTGGGTTTGATCCCCAGCACCAATAAATAAATAAATAATTAGGCCATGATCCCACTCCATACAAAGTCATCAGGAGATTGCTCAATGGGAGTGGTTGAGCAACAGGGAGAGGAGACAAAATGTTCTCAGAAAAAAGAACTCATTATTCACATATAGAAAAAAAAATGACTCTGCTCATATTTATCCTCTGATTTCCTCCAAAATGGATTAAAATAGTGTGTGACAACAAAAATTAGATAAAATAAAATTAAAAATAAGAATAAAACAAGCGCCAAACTATGTCAGTTAGTAGAGTGGAGAACAGGTCTGGAATTGGAAAGCTTTTTAAATGTTCTCAACTATTTCAAATTTTGACACATTAAATCCTGATGATTGGTTCAAGAGTTAAAAAATCAGACTAGAGGTCTAGATGTGTGGTGTAGCTCAGAGGTAGAGTATATGCTTAGTATGCACAGAGCCCCAAGTTCACTTTCTGGTGTGCGCACGTGCACACACACACACACACACACAATATCAGGCTGAGAGGGTCTTCAAAAGATGTGTTCATCCAATGTTTGTTGTTGATGAAGACATTTAGTATTCATTTGAAAACTTAAAAACTCAGTCAAATAGCCAGGTATTTGTCTATACAAAAAGCAGACATTCTGATACTAGAAAATATTTTAGGTGTTTTGTGGAGTTTTCAGTTCCTATTTTGATGTCATGATGTCAGTCTGTATTAGTGATCCTTGAGTGGTAGTGATTCTGCCCTGTAAGGGAGAGTTAGTCATTTTTGGTGGTCCCAGCTAAGGGTGGTGTGCAGTTCTATTGTGTGGCTCCACATCTCAGAAGACTCAGGTCTGCTTCTACAACAAAAAATTATCCAGCCCCGAATGTCGATGGTACTAGGTTGAGAAACCCTAGTCTATACCAGTCAATTAAAAATCTCACTGTAATTCGCCTTAAAACACTTCAGAGGGGTGACATCCAGCATTTTATTTTGAAACCACAGTCAGTGGGAACAACCTGTTCCACTTAATGAATCATTGCTGTATCCGCACTGCAAGAAGATGAGATGTAAGATGACCAGTTCATCGGAATAAGGTCCGTGAAAGGCTGAGTCGAGCTGACAGGTTGCCAGGACTCCTTGGTGCCCCAAAGATCCAATGTTGGCAGGCAAGGGATACTGATCCTTAGTTGACAGAAAAATGTTCAAAGCAATAAGGGCCATACTATTGATCAGAACAAAGGATCATTAGGTCCAAAGTCATAGGACAGTTCACCCGGGGACCTGGGAAGCTCATTTTTCTGCTTGTCTCTTTCCTCTTCTTCAAAAACTCAGGAAGGAGAAAGGCAGTGTCAGATGGAAGCCAATATCATACACTCTTGCTGCCACACTGATGACTATATATCTCTGGTTTATGATATTCTCAAATTCTTATTGTGAATTATATTTTATATATATATATATAATTCACAATATCCAAATAGGACTATTTGGATATTGAGCCCAAAACAGACACTATTACTGTGTTTGTAACCTTGCTTTCCTTCATTCATATCACAACTTTACCTGTCCCCTTACCTTTATCACCTCTTCTTTCTGAGTTTCAGCTTCTTCCTCTCTGTTAGAGCATCCCCATCAGTGCAGAGGGGTGCTTCATTAAGTCTCATATAATAACATCTTTTGCTCCCCCCTATCCTCTGCCAATTTCTCTTCACTCCAATCCTAGAGCAACCTGTTAGGCTTGATGCACACTGTCTTTATTTCTTTTCTTTTTTTTTTTTTTGAAATTTTTTTTGTGGTTGTAGATGAACAGAATACCTTTATTTTATTTATTTTATGTGTTGCTGAGGATCGAACCCAGCACCTTGCACAGGCAAGCCACAACCCCAGCCCTTCTTGTAACTTTTTATGGTAACCATAGCAATCTGATTATTTCCCCACAGGTTACATAGATTCTGCTTTTTTTTTTTTCTATATGTGCTTGATTTTGGATAGTATATATTGCTCCAACTTCCACTCAACTTGTCTTTTGCAGTGGTTAATTTGCAATTAATTCCATCCAGGGCACTTTTCTTTTCAGACATGGTATGTTTCAGTCAGTTTTTTCACTGCTGTGACTAAGAGGACCCAACCAGCACAACTGTAGAGGAGGAAAAGTTTATTTGGGAGCTCACAGTTTCAGAGGTCTCAGTCCATAAGTGGCTGGCTCTGTTCCTCCGGGGCTCAAGGTGAGGCAGGACATCATGGCAGAAGAGTGTGGGAAAGAGAAGCAGCTCACAAGGTGATCAGGCAGCAGAGAGAGACTCCAGTCTCCAGATACAAAATATACACCTCACAGCCACACCCCCAGTGAACCACTTCCTCCAGGCATACCCACCTGCCTTGTCACCACTCAGTTAATCCCATCAGGAATTAATTCACTGTTTAGGTTAAGGCTATGACCCAATCATTTCTTCTCCAAGCCTCCTTGCATTGTCTCACAATGTGAGCTTTTGGGGGATACCACATCTAAACCATAACATGGTATTTTTTATTTCTTGGAGTTCCATTTTGAAATTGTTATTTTATACACACACACACACACACACACATACACATAACCCTATATATGTATGTATGTTTATTTTTTCACATCTGTGCTCATTATGTTCATGTTTTCATTTACATTCTTGGAAAAATTTATATTTATATAGCTGTTCTAAAGTCTCTGCTAGTTCCTTCATCTCCATCATTTTGCTTCTTTCTATTGATTGCTCTTTCTCTTAGCTATGGATCATTTTCCCCTCTGGAATTATTGATCAGATCATAGACATTCTGAACTTTATGTTGTTGTTGTTGTTGGTTTTTTTTTTAAATTTTTATTGTTGGTTGTTCAAAACATTACATAGTTCTTGATATATCATATTTCACCCTTTGATTCAAGTGGGTTATGAGCTCCCATTTTTACCCCATATACAGATTGCAGATTCACATCAGTTACACATCCATTGATTTACATATTGCCATACTAGTGTCTGTTGTGTTCTGCTGCCTTTCCTATCCTCTACTATCCCCCCTCCCCTCCCCTCCCCTCCCCTCTTCTCTCTCTACCCCCTCTACTGTCATTCATTTGTCCCCCTTGTATTATTTTTCCCTTTCCCCTCACTTCCTCTTGTATGTACTTTTGTATAACCCTGAGGGTCTCCTTCCATTTCCATGCAATTTCCCTTCTCTCTCCCTTTCCCTCCCACCTCTCATCCCTGTTTAATGTTAATCTTCTTCTCATGCTCTTCACCCCTACTCTGTTCTTAGTTACTCTCCTTATATCAAAGAAGACATTTGGCATTTGTTTTTTAGGGATTGGCTAGCTTCACTTAGCATAATCTGCTCTAATGCCATCCATTTCCCTGCAAATTCTATGATTTTGTCATTTTTTAATGCAGAGTAATACTCCATTGTGTATAAATGCCACATTTTTTTTATCCATTCGTCTATTGAAGGGCATCTAGGTTGGTTCCACAGTCTTGCTATTGTGAATTGTGCTGCTATGAACATCGATGTAGCAGTGTCCCTGTAGCATGCTCTTTTTAGGTCTTTAGGGAATAGACCGAGAAGGGGAATAGCTGGGTCAAATGGTGGCTCCATTCCCAGCTTTCCAAGAAATCTCCATACTGCTTTCCAAATTGGCTGCACCAATTTGCAGTCCCACCAGCAATGTACAAGTGTACCCTTTTCCCCACATCCTCGCCAGCACTTGTTGTTGTTTGACTTCATAATGGCTGCCAATCTTACTGGAGTCAGATGGTATCTTAGGGTGGTTTTGATTTGCATTTCTCTGACTGCTAGAGATGGTGAGCATTTTTTCATGTACTTGTTGATTGATTGTATGTCCTCCTCTGAGAAGTGTCTGTTCAGGTCCTTGGCCCATTTGTTGATTGGGTTGTTTGTTATTTTATTGTCTAATTTTTTGAGTTCTTTGTATACTCTGGATATTAGGGCTCTATCTGAAATGTGAGGAGTAAAGATTTGTTCCCATGATGTAGGCTCCCTATTTACCTCTCTTATTGTTTCTTTTGCTGAGAAAAAACTTTTTAGTTTGAATAAGTCCCATTTGTTGATTCTGGTTATTAACTTTTGTGCTATGGGTGTCCTATTGAGGAATTTGGAGCCCGACCCCACAGTATATAGATCGTAGCCAACTTTTTCTTCTATCAGACGGCGTGTCTCTGATTTGATATCAAGCTCCTTGATCCATTTTGAATTCACTTTTGTGCATGGCGAGAGAAAGGGATTCAGTTTCATTTTGTTGCATATGGATTTCCAGTTTTCCCAGCACCATTTGTTGAAGATGCTATCCTTCCTCCATTGCATGCTTTTAGCCCCTTTATCAAATATAAGATAGTTGTAGTTTTGTGGATTGGTTTCTGTGTCCTCTATTCTGTACCATTGGTCCACCCGCCTGTTTTGGTACCAGTACCATGCTGTTTTTGTTACTATTGCTCTGTAGTATAGTTTGAAGTCTGGTATGGCTATACCGCCTGATTCACACTTCCTGCTTAGCATTGTTTTTGCTATTCTGGGTCTTTTATTTTTCCATATGAATTTCATGATTGCTTTCTCTATTTCTACAAGAAATGCCGTTGGGATTTTGATTGGCATTGCATTAAACCTATAGAGAACTTTTGGTAATATCGCCATTTTGATGATGTTAGTTCTGCCTATCCATGAACAGGGTATATTTTTCCATCTTCTAAGATCTTCTTCTATTTCTCTCTTTAGGGTTCTGTAGTTTTCATTGTATAAGTCTTTCACCTCTTTTGTTAGGTTGATTCCCAAGTATTTTATTTTTTTTGAAGATATTGTGAATGGAGTGGTTGTCCTCATTTCCATTTCAGAGGATTTGTCGCTGATATACAGGAATGCCTTTGATTTATGTGTGTTGATTTTATATCTTGCCACTTTGCTGAATTCATTTATTAGCTCTAATAGTTTCTTTGTAGACCCTTTTGGGTCTGCTAGGTATAGAATCATGTCATCAGCAAATAGTGATAATTTAAGTTCTTCTTTTCCTATTTTTATGCCTTTAATTTCTTTCGTCTGTCTAATTGCTCTGGCCAGTGTTTCGAGAACTATGTTGAACAGAAGTGGTGAGAGAGGGCATCCCTGTCTTGTTCCAGATTTTAGAGGGAATGCCTTCAATTTTTCTCCATTCAGAATGATGCTAGCCTGAGGCTTAGCATAGATTGCTTTTACAATATTGAGGTATGTTCCTGTTATCCCTAGTTTTTCTAGAGTTTTGAACATAAAGGGATGCTGTACTTTGTCGAATGCTTTTTCCACATCTATCGAGATGATCATATGGTTCTTATTTTTAAGTCTATTGATGTGGTGAATAACATTTATTGATTTCCGTATATTGAGCCAGCCTTGCATCCCAGGGATGAATCCTACTTGATCATGGTGCACAATTTTTTTGATATGTTTTTGTATCCGATTCGCCAGAATTTTATTGAGGATTTTTGCATCTAGGTTCATTAGAGATATTGGTCTGTAGTTTTCTTTCTTTGAAGTGTCTTTGTCTGGTTTAGGTATCAGGGTGATGTTGGCCTCGTAGAATGAATTTGGAAGTTCTCCCTCTTTTTCTATTTCCTGAAGTAGCTTGAAAAGTATTGGTATTAGTTCCTCTTTAAAGGTTTTGTAAAACTCTGCTGTATACCCATCCGGTCCTGGGCTTTTCTTAGTTGGTAGTCTTTTGATGGTTTCTTCTATTTCCTCAATTGATATTGGTCTGTTTAGGTTGTCTATATCTTCCTGACTCAATCTGGGCAGATCATATGACTTAAGAAATTTATCTATGCCTTCACTTTCTTCTAATTTATTGGAGTATAAGGATTCAAAATAATTTTTGATTATCTTCTGTATTTCTGAAGTGTCTGTTGTGATATTGCCTTTTTCATCCCGTATGCTAGCAATTTGAGTTCTCTCTCTTCTTCTCTTTGCTAGCATGGCTAAGGGTCTGTCGATTTTGTTTATTTTTTCAAAGAACCAACTTTTAGTTTTGTCAATTTTTTCAATTGTTTCTTTTGTTTCGATTTCATTAATTTCAGCTCTGATTTTCATTATTTCTTGCCTTCTACTTCTTTTGCTGTTGTTTTGCTCTTCTTTTTCAAGGATTTTGAGATGAAGTATGAGATCATTTATTTGTTGGTTTTTTCTTTTTTTAAGGAATGAACTCCACGCAATGAATTTTCCTCTTAGAACTGCTTTCAATGTGTCCCATAGATTCCGATATGTTGTGTCTGTGTTTTCATTTATCTCTAAGAATTTTTTAATTTCCTCCTTGATGTCTTCTATAACCCATTGATCATTCAGTAACTTATTGTTCATTCTCCAAGTGATGTATGCTTTTTCCTTCCTTCTTTTATCGTTGATTTTCAGTTTCATTCCATTATGATCAGATAAGATGCATGGTATTATCTCTACTCCTTTATATTGTCTAAGAGTTGCCCTGTGACATAATATGTGATCTATTTTTGAGAAGGATCCATGTGCTGCTGAGAAAAAAGTGTAACTGCTTGATGTTGGGTAGTATATTCTATATATGTCAATTAAGTCTAGGTTATTAATTGTGTTATTGAGTTCTATAGTTTCCTTATTCAACTTTTGTTTGGAAGATCTGTCCATTGGTGAGAGAGGTGTGTTGAAGTCTCCCATGATTATTGTATGGTGGTCTATTAGACTCTTGAACTTGAGAAGAGTTTGTTTGATGAACATAGCTGCACCATTGTTAGGGGCATATATATTTATGATTGTTATGTCTTGTTGGTGTATGGTTCCCTTGAGCAGTATGTAGTGTCCCTCTTTATCCCTTTTGATTAACTTGGGCTTGAAATCTATTTTATTTGATATGAGTATGGACACACCTGCTTGTTTCCGAAGTCCATATGAGTGATATGATTTTTCCCAACCTTTCACCTTCAGCCTGTGTATGTCTTTTCCTATCAAATGCGTCTCCTGTAGGCAGCATATTGTTGGGTCTTGTTTTGTGATCCATTCTACTAGCCTGTGTCTCTTAATTGGTGAGTTTAAGCCATTAACATTTAGGGTTATTATTGAGATATGGGTTGTTCTTCCAGCCATATTTGTTTATTTATGTTACTAAACATGGTTTGTTTTCCTCTTTGATTATTTTCCCCGCTTTACTGTCCTACCTCCCACTGTTGGTTTTCATTGTTATTTTCCATTTCCTCCTCCTGTAATGTTTTGCTGAGGATGTTTTGAAGAGATGGTTTTCTAGCTGCAAATTCTTTTAACTTTTGTTTATCGTGGAAGGTTTTAATTTCATCTTCCATCCTGAAGCTTAATTTCGCTGGATACACAATTCTTGGTTGGAACCCATTTTCTTTCAGTGTTTGAAATATGCTATTCCAGGATCTTCTAGCTTTCAGAGTCTGTGTTGAAAGATCAGCTGTTATCCTGATTGGTTTACCCCTAAATGTAATCTGCTTCCTTTCTCTTGTAGCTTTTAAAATTCTCTCCTTATTCTGTATGTTGGGCATCTTCATTATAATGTGTCTAGGTGTGGATCTCTTATGATTTTGCACATTCGGCGTCCTGTAGGCTTCTAGGATTTGGGATTCTGTCTCATTCTTCAAGTCTGGGAAGTTTTCTCGTATTATTTCATTGAATAGATTGCTCATTCCTTTGGTTTGAAACTCTGTCCCTTCCTGTATCCCAATGACTCTTAAATTTGGTCTCTTGATGTTATCCCATATTTCTTGGATGTTCTGCTCATGGTTTCTTAACAGTCTTGCTGAGCTGTCTATGTTCTTTTCCAGTTGAAATACTTTATCTTCATTGTCTGAAGTTCTATCTTCTAAGTGTTCTACTCTGCTGGTAGTATTCTCAATTGAGTTTTTAAGTTGGTTTATTGCTTCCTGCATTTCTAGCATTTCTGTTTGTTTGTTTTTTATAACCTCTATCTCCCTGTATAGTTGATCTTTTGCTTCTTGGATTTGTTTATGTAATTCATTGTTGAAGTGATCTTTCATTGTCTGATTTTGCTGTCTGATGTCTTCCTTGAGACTCCAGATCATCTGAAGCATGTATATCCTGAATTCTTTATCTGACATTCCATCTGCTGCAGCTATTACCTCTTCTAACATTGAGTTGACCTGCATTGCTTGTGGTCCTTTCTTTCCTTGTCTCTTCATACTGTTCGCGTTCCTTTCTACTTGGTGAAACTTTGTGCTATTGAATTTTCCCCCTATATATTTATATTGGTCTTGTATAGTTGCAAAGTCTCCCTCGCAGGCGCGGGCGGCGGCTCTGCCCCTCCTCCAATTGGGGCAATGTGCCTACCACGCCGGCAGGCCGCTGGGCCTGTTCTGCCGGTGGGTCGCAGGTCCGCCTACCTTGCAGGCGCGGGTGGCGGCTCTGTCCCTCTGTGGGCCGCTAGGCTTGTTCTGTCGGTGGTCTCAGTTCTGCCTACTTTGCAGGTGCAGGCAGCGGCACTGCCCCTCTGCAGGCCTCTGGGGCTGTTCTGCCGGTGGGTCGCATGTCCGCCTTACTTGCAGGCACGGGGGGGGGGGGGCGGCTCTACCCTTCCGCAGGCCACTGGGCCTGTTCTGTTTGTCGGTTGCAGGTCTGGCCTGTTCTGTTGGTGGTCACAGTTCTGCCTACCTTGCAGGCGCTGGGGGGGGGGGGGCAGCTCTGCCTCTCAGCAGGCCGCTGCTCCTGTTCTGCCGGTGGGTCGCAGGCCCGCCTACCTTGCAGGAGTGGTTGGCAGCTCTGCCCCTCCGCGGGCCACTGGGCCTTTTCTGTCGGTGGTCACAGTTCTGCCTACCTGGCAGGCGCGGGGGGTGGGGGGCGGCTCTGCTCCTCAGTAGGCCACTGGGCCTGTTCTGTGGGTGGTCACAGTTCCGCCTACCTTGCAGGCGCTGGGGGGGGCGGCTCTGCCTCTCAGCAGGCCGCTGCTCCTGTTCTGCTGGTGGGTCGCAGGCCCGCCTACCTTGCCGGTGTGGTTGGCAGCTCTGCCCCTCCGCGGGCCACTGGGCCTTTTCCGTTGGTGGTCACAGTTCCGTCTACCTTGCCGGCGCGGGGGGAGGGGGCGGCTCTGCCTCTCAGCAGGCCGCTGGGCCTGTTCTGTGGGTGGTCACAGTTCCATCTACCTTGCCAGCGCAGGGGGAGGGGGCGGCTCTGCCTCTCAGCAGGTCGCTGCTCCTGTTCTGCCGGTGGGTCACAGGCCCGCCTCTGTCTTTATTTCTTTGCCTCTCATTTATTCTTCAAATACTATCAACCTTGCTTCTGCCCAAAACTCCAATAAAAGTCCTCCTGTGAATATCATCAGTGACCTCCTGGTAGCAACTTTTTGAAAAATGGATAGTTTCCCATTTTTTCTTATTTGACTTCTCAATAGCATTCAACACAGTTGATTGTTTCAACTTCTATGAGCACATTTCTCTGGTGGCATTGAGGCATATTTTTAAGTTTCCCCTTTCTCTGTCTCTCTCTCTCTCTGACAGCAACTTCTCAGGATAATTTGCTGCTTCTCCCCCTTTCTCTGACCTCTATGTATTAGAAAGCCCAAGCCTTATGGGTGGGACTTCTTGTCCTCTCTTTATACTTTTCTTTCTGAGTGATCAGAACCATGCCTATGTTACTCAGCTTTCTGTCACTGTGACAAAATACTTGAGAAAGTCAACTTAGAGGAGGAAAGATTTATTGGCTCACAATTTCAGAGTTTTCAGTTCATGGTTGCTTTTCCCCTTTTGCTAAAGGACCATAGTGAGGCAGAACATCATGGTGGGGGAGTAGGTGGTAGGGCAGAGATGCTTATCTTATGGTATCTGGGAAGCAAAGACATAAGAGAGTGAGAAAAGGGCTAAGATATGTTCTTATGGGTATGCCTCCTATGGCTTACTGGCTCCAACTAGTTCACCACCTCCCAATAATGCCATCAGCGATGAGCCCATCACTGGGGGACATCACTGAGGGGGCCTGAGCCCTCATGATCCAATCACTTCCCTAAATCCCTATGAACATTGCTATACTGTGTGACAAGCTTTTAACGCAAGACTTTGTGGGATATTCTAAATACAAATCATAACAGTGCCTATAACTTCAAATGTTGTTCATTTGGGGATTACTCCCAGTTTTTAAGTTCTATCCAAGATCTTTCCTTGAGGCTTTAGATTTGTGTAAATAATGGCCACTGAGACCCACCCACGGAAGTTAACAGGCACATCAGCTTTAACACAACTTAGATTTCTTCCCGCATTCCCCTCCATCCTACAGCTGTCTCCAGTTCTCAGTAAATGGAATTATGGTCCAGCTGGGTTTTCAAGCTTTTTGTTCCCTTACATCCTAAACCGAATCAGTCTCCACATTTCAGCTCCTGGCTTCGGTATCACCTGTTCCAAGAGATGTTTCCTGAACTCTCAGCTAAAATGCTCACTTTTACCATTCTCTGTCTTACACCTCCACGTGGGTTTTCCTTCATAGCTCTCATCACAGTTGTAATTATTTACCATCTTGTCTGTCTGCGTGTTGCATGTTGGTTTCCCTCATTAAACAGTACATGTCATTGGTAAGGAACCTGGTCCCATCTGTTCACCTCTAGATACCCAGTCCTGGTGTAGTGTCTGGAAAGTGGGGGCATTTGTGTTGAGTCAGTTAAGGACTATTTGGACATTGAGCCCCAAACAGACAGTATTTTAATTTTGTCCTGCAAGACTCACACTTTTTTTTTTTTTTGTACCAGGGATTGAACTCTGGGCACTTAGCCACTGAGCCCCATCCCCAGCCCTATTTTGTATTTTATTTAGAGACAGAGACTCCTCTAAGTTGCTTAGCACCTCACTTTTGCTGAGACTGGCTTGGAACTCCCAATCCTCCTGCCTCAGCCTCCAGAGCCACTGGGTGTATGCCACCATGCCCAGCAAGTCACACTTTTATTTAGACTAAAAGAAAACATTTAAAACATCACCCAGAAGAGAAAACTAAGATAATATTTAATAGTTGGCTTTGGTTGATTGATTAACCAATTGGAAATTTACTTACTTCTTTGTATTCCAATCTATTTGTTCATAATTTAAAAATAATGCCACTAACTATTTGTTTGAATTATTTTATAAGACAAAGTTAGATAATTGCTGTCTTCTTTGGAGAAAGTCATTAAACACAAAGCCACACTTGAGAAGGCACAAAAGGTACTATTGATTTCTTTAGTCTGAGGACCATACTACACCAGTGCCTGAACTCTTATAGTTTTTAAGTCAATAAAATGCCACTGGTCTTCATTGTTATGCCTTATTTGAAAAGGTGTTAGAGTCAACTTTCTGTTGTTATAACAAATATCTGAGATAATCAACTTATGAAGAGGAAAAGGCCCACAATTTTGGAGGTTTCAGACCCATGATCAGGTGGCACCAGTGTTTTGGGCTGTGGCAGCACATCATGACTATGGGCAGAGCAAAATCTGCTTACCTCTTGGCCAGAAAGGAAGGGAAAAAAGAAAGAGCCCAGAGTCCCACAATCCCCTTCAACAGCATGCCCGCAGTGACTCCAAAACTTCCCACTGGGCTCCGCCACTTAAAGTTGCCACCACCTTCCAGTAGTATCAAGTGGGGGATGAGACTTTTAATACATGGGCCTTTGAATGACATTCCAGATCCAAACACTAGCAAAAAAAAAAAAAAATAGCCATTGGACAGTGCTTTTGTGAATCGATTGGAACAATGTGATTGTGCAGCCTTGGAGCCACGCCTCAGCTGGCCTGCTCTGTGGGAGGCACCACCTGAGGCTGATGGACCTCACAGCACAGCAGTCCCTGGTTGATGCCCAGGACAGAGCACGTCAGATGGTGGAAACTCAGGCAATCCTGATTTCTCTTTGTCTTCTTTTGAAATTTTGTGGGCCAATCAACCCTTGTGTGTTTGAGTTGTGGTTACTAAAATTTATTACGGACTCCTTTAGGACCTTGAGGAAGGCTATGAATCGTCACCCTTGGAAAAAAGCCCATGCATAAAAACACAAAAATTCCACATATGATATCATGGGTCTTAAGAACTTTGCTATGGACTGAAATTTGTTCCCCCAAGTTCATATGTTGAAGCCTTAACCCCAGAGTGACTGTGTTTGGGAGACACAACTGAAATGAAGGTCATTAAGGTTAAAGGAAGTTCTAAGGTTGGGCTCTGATCTGCCAGGGCTGTTATCCTTATGAGAAGAGTTTTCTCTTTCCTGCTCTCTCCTTCTCTCTCTCCTGCTCTCTCTCCTCTCTCTTCTCTCTCTCTCTCTCTCTCTCTCTCTCTCTCTCTCTCTCATGTAAGAACGCAGAGAAGGTGGCCATTTGCAAGCCAGGAAGAGGACCCTCACCAGGAACCAAATTGGCCAACACCTTATCTCCTACTTTTTGGTCTCCAGAATCGTGAGAAATAAATTTCTGTGTTTAAGCCATCCAGTCTACGACATTCTGTTATAGCAACCTAAAAAGATAAACCCCTACCCTAAAAACTGCTTTGGCCTCTAAGGTAGTTGCACTCAAGGCTACTGATTCATGGAGCAGTCAGGAAAGGGGGCAGGGAAACTCTATTGAACATGTTCTGGGGGATTCATGGGGCCCAATTCTCTCTGCCTTAGGCTTTATGAATCCACAATGACCAAATAAATATGTTGACCACGCAGAAGGCTGCTGTGCCCTTGTTCTGGGCATCATCTGCAGTATTCATTTCACTAGGCAGGCTGTCTATCTGAACCTAGGAGCCTTTCCTATATTTTTTTTTCATGTGTTTGGTCGGAGCCAGGTATCCTCCTAGACAAAATAGTTCCATTTTGTAAGGTAGGGAAGTATAACTCCACATTTAAGATTGGAATCACTCAAGCTTTAAACAAACCATTGGGAACATGGCAAATATCTACTCCTGAAAAATCCATTTACCTTACCCTTATTCCTCTTGATGAAGCTGCTGCTTTCTGATATGGTTGGAATTTGGCAACAAGGACAAAAGGAACTTGAAGTTTTAGACTAGCCAATCCAAATACTTTTACAGAAGGGGCAGAGTCCTGAAGCCTAGTGGTGCTGTTGAAATGAGCTAGGACTGTGGGAGGGAGCACATGAAGGCCTTTGTGCTGAGACCATCTTGAGTTCGAAGACCACCTTCATAAACACTTCCATCAGCTCACCTCCACTCATTTCACAAATACCCAGAATTGCTTCAGGTGCCCAGCATGCATCTATCAGAGATTGTAGCATTCTTCTAAAATCCCCACTATTATTTTAGATCCCTTAATAGAAAATGTTATTTTGACAATGTTAGAAAATGAGGTTGGAATAATTTTTATAAAAACCAAAGAGCTAAATTCCCTTGCAATCAGACATGTGAGCAGAAATCTCTGCTCTGATAGCATATAGCTGTGTCATTCCTCCTTATCTAAATGGCAAAAGCATGGCTTCAGGTCTGAAAGCTGACTTTTTCAAGCAGGTGCCTTACTTGAAGACCAGTCTTCTGCCACATGTACCTTTTATGTCTCAGAGACCCCATAGGACTCTGGATTCTATGGAAGCTCACTGCAGTAGAACATTTTCTTTCATCCACTAACACACTGTTTAAACTTGGGAAAATCATGTTATAATTTTGGCCTTGAGGCTCTCCTTTTAGAAGGAAATAGCTGTTAATAACAACAACAACAAAAGTCACCTTGAAAAGTGGAAATGTTCTCTGTATCTCCTAACTACCACAATCTCTTTCTTTAGTATTGCGAGAGTTTCTTCTGAGCAGACCAAAAACACTATCAAAAGACTTGAATGAGCAAGAGGATGAAACCAATTCTGCAGCTGTGCTGACCAGTAAATAATCCTTCTGAGGTTTCTGGTTTCTCTTTTTAGAGTAATAAACAACAACAAAAGAGTAATACAGCCTAATGTACATAGTCACCAACTGTGCACCTGACTCCTTTTGTCTAAGCTGGGAATTATCCACAGGAAATTATCTTGAAAAGTCCATAGGGATGAGTACCTGTGATTTACATGAGTCTGACTTGGAGAAGTAAGCTGCTGTGCTTGTTGTAGTCAACACATTCGGAGCAGTTTAGGGAGGAAGTGAGAGAGAGTGAAACTATATACTCTAGTGTATAGAATCTGAAAATGTTTGCCTCTAAGCATAAGTAGGTACATATTTTTTTTAAGTAGCTCATGCACATTTTATTTTCTCTTAATCTTTCAAATCCACAAAGTAAAGTGTTGAGGGGGCTTTGGCACCAAATCCTAGGTTCTTTGGGAATTATTAATTAGAGCACCTGTTTTGTGGATGACAAGAACATTCTATACAAGAAAAACAGAGATCTGAGGAAATTGCAAAATCTAGACATTTAAGGATATTATAAATGAAAAAAAATAACAATTTGTTAGTTTGAGAAATGCTGTAGAAATCCCCAAATTTACCTCCTTACTCAGGCAAGAGATGAATTTGCCTTTTGGGGAGGTATTCTGATATTTTTATTGTCTCAATTAAGAAATTCTCTGGTGGAATTCAGAAGAGATTAAAGGATGATCTGATGCCCATGAAAAAATTAGAATGATATCACATGCATGAAAGATGAGATGGTGCTGATACCTCCGATTATTGGTGACGACTCCTGCTTCCTCACACATTGAAGTATAACATTAGAGAAGCATGCCGAGTCAAGCATATAAAGCAGGGTTTATTTTAAAAGGGGTAACATACACTTCTCCCTGGAGAGAGAAGGGGGCCATGGCTACATGGAGCCTTTTCTAAAATAAACCATATACTATGCCACAAAGCAACTCCTAGCAAATACAAAAAAGTAGAGATATTACCCTGCATTCTATCAGATCATAATGGAATGAAATTAGAAATCAATGATAAAATAAGAAATAAAATCCACTCCAATACCTGGAGACTAAATAATATGCTACTGAATGAACAATGAGTTGCAGAAGACATCAAGGAGATTAAAAAATTTTTAGATGTGAATGAGAACACAGATACAACAAATCGAAATCTCTGGGACACTATGAGAGCAGTTCTAAGAGAAAAGTTCATTGCATGGAGTTCATTCCATAAAAGAAGAAAAAGTCAACAAATAAATGACTTAATATTACATCTCAAAGCCCTAGAAAAAGAAGAACAAATCAACACCAAAAGCAGCAGAAGACAGAAACTAATTAAAATTAAAAATTTGCCATTTGAACCTAAATTTTTCTTTCTTTCCTTCCTTCTTTCTTTCTTTCTTTCTTTGGTACCGGGGATTGAACCCAGGGGTGCTTACCCACTGAGCCACATCTCCAATTTTTTTAATATTTTATTTAGAGACAGGGTCTCACTGAGTTGCTTAGGGCCTCACTAAGTTGCTGAGGCTGGCTTTTGAACTCTCAATCCTCCTGCCTCAGCCTCCCAAGCCGCTGGAATTAAAGGCATGCGCCACTGCGTCCCGGCTAAACCTAACTTTTGAATGAGCATATGCTACAAGGCTTAAATAAGCACAATGACTGCCTTTTTATTCTCCCTTATCCAGTGTACAAATAGTAACATTCTGAGGATTGCACATTGAAGGATCCTTCTTAGCTTTTGCACCTGTGTTGTCAGTGGGCCACCCAGTGAGTCTGTGGTAGGGACTTAGAAACTCAAATGACTACAAGACAAGAAGATACCATAATGGCATAATGACTAAAGTAGATTGGAGATAAGAAAAATTCTGTCTCTGTTGGGACAAGTAATCATTCATTTTCCTCTTAAACTTAGTAATGGAGAAAAAAATACATAATGAGATGATAAATGGTAACGGTTCTGGGTCTCAGTTTGGGTCTCAGTGGGGACTTTGGGGAGCTGGGAGGTTACTCGTGAACCCCAACAAAATATTGCCTTATGGTATGTGGCGCTAAAACTCAAAGATCAGATTTTTCTACAAGGATTTAGACAACTGGATTTTTTAAATGTGAAAGTCTGGATTCGTACATTTTGGCAACTAATTAAAAACTTTAAAACTTTGTTAAAGCAAAGCAACAAAATAATGGCTATGGGCTATTTTCTGTCCAATTCTATAATCTGTGGAAGCTGAGGGAGTTTGAATTTATTAGCCAGCACCTTCTTCAATTTGAAGAAGAAAGTAAGAATGTGGTTTATTATTTGTAAGTAATTAAATAGGCTTTCTCATACAAGGAGACAAATGTAAAAAAGAAAAAGACCTTTGAGAGCACTGTTTATAATGTCTAAACAGGCACGGTGCTCTTATATTTAATCGCAGTTGCATCAGAGCCTGAGTTCTGGGAGAACATGATGTGTTTTAGGGTCCACAATCACAGTGAGGAGGCTGATGGTATTTGTACAATCATCTTGCTATGAATATAGTCTTTGATAAAACACTTATTGGAATGATTCAGATAGGAACCATATTATAACAGAGATACAGAGGTTCAGATATATCTAGATGACATAAGGTATTTTCTAGATTAAAAAAATAGAGATGTTTGGTGTTCATAGACAGGATATTATTGAAGTAAAGACTGCCTTATCCAAAAGTAAATTTAGATTTGGAGAAACTATACCTGAAAGAGACAATACTTGAAAACAATGTCATAATGATGACACATTTTACAAAACCTGGACTTCTTACACAGTGATTTAGATGTGAGAATTTCTGAATTTTTCATGAGTAGATACAGCTTTAGATAATTCAGTATTTTTTCCTAGTTATTGATTTTTTTCATGGTGTCTTTTTGACTTTTGCTCTAAAAAATGTATATACTAACAAGTTACTGAGAGATTTAAACGTTTTTCTTTGCATTTTTATTTTTTGACAATATAGATAGAAGGGTTTTGTATTGCATTTAGTTGTAAGGAGGTATCTTTTGACCTAAATGCTTTGTGAATACTCTTCAGTTTTTGTGTGATTAATACTTGACTACTAAGATAATTCAATAAAAAATATGCTCTGTTTCCTGGGCCTGAAGTTAAAAGCAAATATTGAAAAGAAGCCACTGGAAATGAGATATTGTGGTGAGATACAGGCTTGCGAGGGTCTAAAATTGTGGAAACCTGCAGACTTGTAAAATCCCCGAAGATTACCGCAGAAGCTGGTGTGGTTCTCCTTCTAATTTTAGTGCTCATCTTGGTTTCACTTACTATTTCAGTTCTTCAACGACCTTATTGTGACTAGTAAATCCATTAGAAAAACTTTTATGGAAATGTCTTATGTAATATTCACTTCCCAATGTGGTGTTATTTCCATTCCACAGAAAGACTACCATATTGAGTCTTGGATCCCATTCAAGACTCATTGGTGCCCGTGAGATATTACTGCTATTTCTATCAGTAACTACTGAACTCTATTGGTCTTTAACCGTTTTAGAATCAGATATGTCTTTGCATTCCCTTAATATTTATCTTATGTATTCATGAATACTCTAAACATTAGATTGTAACTCACCAATAACGACATCATTGAATGGGTTGGGTTGCGGGTCTAGAGACAGCTAGATTTAGCCTGCCAACGTAATGAATACTACAGAGTAAGATGCAGATTATAGATTTTTATTTCAGAAAATGTGGGACTAAGTTATAGTAAAAATGGAATTTACACTAGTTCATGACTCAAATTTCTAGCCTATGCTACATTTCCCCCCTTTTTGCCTTCCTTACCTCACTTTCTTTGTATAAATGTATGTGTAGGTAAAATACATGTGGCTTATGAATTTGAAAAAAAACTTATATAAATAGGAAATATTTCATCCCTTGGATAGAGTCATTTGGTTATTTTCTAGGAAAATATTAACCCATTGAAAATGTACTGCTGGGCATGTTGGCACATGCCTATAATCCCAGCAGCTTGTGAAACTGAGGAAAGAGGATCCAAAGTTCAAAGCCAGCCTTGTAACTTCATGAGGACCTAAGCGATTTAGTAAGACCCTGTCTCGAAATATAAAAAAGGCTGGGGATGTGGCTCAATGGTTAAGCATCCCTGGGTTCAATCTCCGGTACCAAAAAAAAAAAAAAAAAAAAAAAAAAGTACTATGGGACAGTTAATAAGCACTTTATCTGTTATTAACTTATTTAATTGTCATAACACCACCACCACATAGATGCTGTTACTACCCTATTATTTAGATAAAGACACAGAGACAGGACAGATTGAATAACTTGCCCAAGCCCACAAGCCAGAAAGAATGAGCTCTAGAGTCCGTGTTCTAACCACTGAGTTTTACTCAGAAAAGAGCTCATTATCGATGTGGGGGATGTAAAGCCTACACAGACCCACAGAGAAGGGCTCCATTGGATTCTATCACATGGACTTTCACAGGTTTGTTCTGATGCTCTCTGTAGTCCCCTCTCTCTACTCCAAAATGCTTTTGCATGGAAAAGTTAACAAATATATACTTTACCCCTGGTTTTAAGACCTCACCATCCTCTGAGTATTCCTGCTCCTCCATGCCTTTCTCCTTTTCAAGGTCATTTTCTCTGTGAGTACTACTTTCCTTCCTATCTGTGCTCAGTGTAACTCATGCTTCAAGTCACGACTTAGCCTGGTGAGTCTCCTGACTTTTAATGGATCATAACTTCTATTCACGGTGTCCCCCTCTCTAAATCCTAAGTGGTCTCAGATCACAGTACGTACCTGATACATACTTAGATTTCCACTGTGGTGTTAATCACTATGTCTGGCATAGAAATACATGTGTATTAAATGTGAGAAAATGACTGGAAGAAGAATTCAATATATTTTTATTCTATGTAACACTAAAAATTTGGAAGCATGTCTTGAAATTCCATTATGGGTATGTTACTATGAAAAGAATAAATTAACTCAACAAGCAAAAGTAAAAGTTCAAGACAAGAATAAGATTAGAAAAGACAATTAGAGAAGACACCAGTTTAAAGTTTAAAGATCATGCTGGAAAAATAAGATGGCAGAGAAAGGTAACCATATAAAGATATCAGAGACATTTCTGAATTGGGGAGGGGCCTCGAAAAACACAGTTTTGTTCTTAAGATCTACTGCGGAGACATAACCATTCTGTATCAGAAATCATGCAAAGAATGAAGGAAGTCAGTACACTGGTATAAAGTCTGTGGAAGAGTTCAGGAGGGAGAATTCTTAAAAGTGAGGATGTGTTGCCAAGCAGACATGTTGTGGGGGGACATTAACAAAAAAGTTAAAAAAAATATAAATCAAGAGGACTATGAACAAGAAGTTATTTTTCACAGCAATATAAAACATGGTGGAGTAAAGAGGATGAGGGTTGGGTGGACATGAAATGAGCAGCCATTGATGAAAGACTTTGTATGCCATAGAATATTGAGATTCATAGAAGATGATGGGGAATGGTGCAAAAATTTTGAATAGGGAAGTTTGGTGAGCAATCTGACCATGGGGAAAGATTGATCTGGCTTCAGTGAGGAGACACAAAGGGGGAGGTGAGAGTCCATCTAGAAGCCTGATAAATACACCATTGCTGCAGGCAGGGGAAAAGCAAGACCTGCTTCATTTGTCTTCCTCTGCTCACACTTTAGTACATTACAACTCAACAGTTCTTTTGCTTCTTATGTAACCTCCACACAAAATCCTTATTCTCACTTCTGGGTCACGTCTCTTTGACAGCTAGTTCATGAAAAACTGTCTTCCTCTCCCTTTCTCCCTTTCTCCTTCTCTGTCTCTCTAAATCAAAAACACCCACCAGATTCTAGCCTATAGGAGTTGCACAATTTCTGAAGGCTAATTTGGAATGCTAAGGAACCAGTGGTTACCAACCTCTAACATTTTTGAGATTCCCAAAGTTCTTTGTAACATGTTGACAGATCTCTACAGACTTCCCTGTTTCCCGCATGTAAATATGCAAATAATATGTTTATAATATTGCTCTAATGGGGATATGAAATCTAAATTCCAAATGACTACTTTACAGAGTTAGTTTGGAACATTTCACAATTTTAGGACTTCCTTTTTCTCTTCTCATTATGATTTATGCTCTTTAAACCTTTTTTCAAATGAATTATTTTGTTCCAATGAGGAAGGCAGGTAACTTGATTTATCTCATGTTAGAGATGATATTAGTGAGCCTGAGAGAAGTTAAATGGGATTAGACAAAGGGAAATGAAAGGAAGGGAGGGGGGAGAGGAAACAGGAAAGACAGTGGAATGAATCTGACTTAACTTTGCTACTTACATATATAAATACACCACAACGAATCTCCACATCTTGTACAACCACAAGACTGGGATCCTAATTAGAATAAGATGTTCTCCATGTTTGTATAAATATGTCAAAATATACTCTATTGCCATGTGAAACTAAAAAGAACAAATTTTTTAAATCCTAAAAAAAAAAGTAGTTAAATGGGAACTGAGATGCTACAGAATGTTCACATCTTCTTTTGTGTAGGTATGTGCTATGATTTCTTTTTAGGCAATTAGTTAATGTCTTAGATGTGAGGGCGAGAGACATCACTGCCTCCTGGGTAAAGGAAGAAACATTTGCTATATAAGAAACATCTGGAATAAAAAAGAGAATGACAAAGTCATTAAGTGGAGCCTTCTAATTATGGGCTTCAAGCTGTGTAAATTTAATTGGGAGCACAGAAATAATCTTAAAAACACATTTTTTTTTTTGGTTCCTATACTTTACTTTTAATTGGTTCCAATAAAAAGTCTAGTTCCAAATCCCTGATTCAGAAGTAATTTTAAACTGAGACTTTACCATTCCATAAAAGAATAGTATAAACACATGGATTTCTAAATAGGAATAAAGTGTTTTCACTTAGATGAAAACAGAGTATGGTGTCAGTTGGAAAAGAGAAATTCATATTACATCTTCAGGTGGGTGTGTTTCTATGAATACAAAGTTGGTGTCAAAGTAATGCAAGTTTATCTTTTACTGGGCATGGTGGTACATGCTTGTAATCCCAGCTTCTGGGGAGGTTGAGGCAGGAGGATGGCAAGTTTGAGGCAACTGAGTGAGATCCTGTCTTAAAATAAAAAAATAAAAAGGGATAAGGCTGTAACTCAGTGGTTAACCCTGTGTTCAATCCTGGTACCCCCCTCCACCATACCCACTCATGTAAGAAGAGAAGAAGGGAAGAACTTTACCTTTTAAACTTATCACTGTCAATAGTGAAACAATCGACAATAAAATTAATAATAATAGTAAGGCACTATGCACCCCTATGTTTTTATAATGCTTTCACTTATTTGTGCCTTGCTTTAAATTTAAAGAGAGTTCAGAACTCACTGCATCCCTACCTGACCCCAGTTCTTTTACTCTGTCATCAGCTTTTGTTTTTAAAAATCTTATGTATGGTTGTCTTATATGTGTTCTTATTCCTTTTTTATATGATGATAATAATTTTGGGGAGGAGGGGTTGAACCCAGGTGCACTTCATGGCTGAGCCACTTCTCCAACCTTTTTTAAATTATTTTTGATTTTGAGACAGATCTCACTAAGTTGCTTAGGGCCTTGCTAAACTGCTGGGGGCTGGCTTTGAACTTGCAATCCTCTTGCCTCAGCCTCCCAAGCCTCCAGGATTACAGGTGTGTACCACTGCACCTGGCTAATGATAAATTTCTTGATATCTATCTTCAATTCTGAAATCATGCTCAGATATTTCCAACCACCTTGCTGCCTGATACCATTGGACTTAGCCTGTATTTTCTATTGTAATTTCATGATCCATGAAACTTGATGCCCTGGAAGTCTTCCTAGCTTTGTAGGTTGAATTTGCTCTCATTTCTGTGCTGCCATGGCACCCTGAGTATCTGTTTCTGTCACTGGACTGGGCTCATTGGTTTATGAGAACTGGTTTATAATCTTTCTTCTGCTCAAGGTTGTGGGCTCCTGAGAATGGACTTTTTATTTACATATCCAACCACAGCACAGTGCTTAATGATTAATAAGAAATGTTGGCATTTTTGTTAATTAAACTAATGCCTCTCTCTGAAGAGGGCAATATTTTATTATGTAAATGCCCCTTGATGCTTACTAGGTAGCAACTTAGAACTCAGGTTTTAAAATTCTTTCCTGGTGTTTTCAGAGACAGGCAGCTATACGCCACCATGGGGTGATGGCAGGTTAGACAGACATTTTGTACTCTAGGCTGTTCCTTCTGTCCATGTCCTCCAGATTTTTACAGACTTTCTGTGTGATGTCTTTATTCTCTTGGGACCTCCTTCATGTGACTTCTGTCCTCAGAGATTATCATCTGGCCCCAGTGGGAGGATCCATAAGCACTTTACATAGTCATGAAAGTATGTAAAACATCTTCTTGTTCATGGTGGGTACATTAAGGCAGAGCAAGTGAGTACTAGTGTCAAGTACTGAACAGAAGTCAATAACCAGTGCAAAATCCATCTCAAAAGTCTTTGTTGCATTTTTTGGAAACATTTAAGTACCAAGATTTTGCTGTATTTTGTTTGTTACTGGTTGATGGGGTGGGGCGCGACCTCCCCCAAATTCTTTGGGTAAAAAACTCAACATAGTGACTGGCACAGAGATCACTCAAAAAGACTCTAGCCTCCCTCCTCCTTCTCCTCCTCCTTCTCCTCCTCCTTCTCCTCCTCCTTCTCCTCCTCTGCCTCCTCCTCCTTCATCATCATTATCAAATTCACTCTGTAATAAACAAATCAAGGGAATAAGGGAATGTGACTTTATTTCTGGGGACTTGAGACCAGAGTTTTCCAGAGCATCTAGGCCACAGATAGTTTTCTTGTGAATACAATATTGGCATCTTCAGAAAAGGAAAATACTGATTTTTTTTTTTAATTTTAAAAAAATTTTTCTAATTATTGAAAACACTAATTTTTAAAAGATATTTTCCCAGAGTCTAAAATCTTAATTTCTGAGGGGGGGGGGGAAAGCCTAGTTCTTGGTCTTTTTCGAGGATATTATTTGCTATTTGAACATTGAGTTGTCATAGTAAGTGGTAACCCTCACTGTGGTTGAATGTGTCCATCTGGAAGCCATCTGACTGCAAGTGTCTCGAATGTGTATATATTGCTTCTCTCCCATGCTCAGTTCCAGCCAAATGCTGGGAAAGTACTCCCATGATTGGACTTCAGTATTTATTGCTAGAGCTTCTTTAAGATGCTCATTCAACTTATGTCAGGTGGCTGTAAATAAGATAGTTTGTTTGCCAATGTTAAATGCCAGTGACCAAGAAAAAATAAAGTACCACTAAATCTTGTTATTTGATTGTTACCAAAATGCAAAGCAGCCTTGTGGGATGAGCTCTGAGCTGCTTACTGACTTCCAGTCAGTAAGAAGGCCCTGAATTGCTAAGCTTGCTGTGATACTGAAGGTTATTCATTTTCAGACAATAGGGCCAGTAATCGAATGCTTAGGAGCAATGTGCAGGGAATAGCAAACATGTATTCTAGACAATGCCTAGGAATTGATCTAAGAAGTAAGCTTTAACAGCAACTAAAATTGTTCTGGGTAGCAGAAAAAATATAAAATTTTGGAGTCGGAATTGGCTTTGCAACTTAACTAGAAACATGGTATTAGACAAATAATTCAATCTCTGTAGGTCTCAATTTCCTTATCTGTGAAGTGAGGATAATAATACTTAGCATTCAGGGTGTTATAGGATTAAACATTGTATGGGCAATTTCCCCAACATTGTGTCTTTCCCATTACATTGCCAACAACACTTGATATTTTTACATGCTATTAGTATTTTATTTTCTAAATCTCAGGACAGCATTTATTCTTAGTACCCCATTAATTTAGTAAAAGCTCTTTTCATAGAAAAACAAGTAAACAAATAACAAAAATTTAGGACCCAGAAAAATCTCATTATCACATTAAATAAGCCCATTAGAGGCAAGAATGGGGGGGAAACGGTACCTTCAGAGTTGAAAAATGCAGCATTGTCCATAGTTTCTCTCTACTGTCATTATTAAATAAACTTTGGAGGGTGGGGGACATAGCTCAGTTGGTAGAGTGCTTGCCTTGCATACACAAGGCCCTGGGTTCAATCCCTAGCCCCACAAAAAACCAACCAAACAAAAAACCTTTGGAGATATTGATCCACTATCCATAAGTGGGTATAGAAATATGTATTCTACTCTTTGTGTCATCAGTCCTGTTCCATTTACAATGATTTAACCTTGCTGTAAGCACTGGCCCATTTTCTGTGTCATACTATTCAAGTAGGTTTGTGACAGAAACCACTTTGACAGCAATGTGAACAAGACTTTGATGGAGCCCACTGGGAAGAGCAACTGATCAGAGGAAACACTAGAAATGGAAATTCAAAGAACCAAGGAGTGAAGTTGAAACAAATGACAATGAAAGTTAAAATAAAGACAAACCAATGCAGAAATAACCTAAAATTACCAAATGTAAGGAGTGAACTGGGGAAAAACCAGTAATGATATTGAGTAACTTACAAACTTTTACACATAACAGTAATGAGGTCATTGGAGAGTTTGAATGGCAGGTGGTAGGCAATTAAGGTAGCTAAGGTTAGAGTTGCCAGAATGAAATATCCTGCATCAAGTCAAAATGTAGAGAGAAATAATTTCCTTGTTTTTGCATTTCCAGTAGTTTCTTAACTTTCTCTTCACCGTATCAGGCAAAGGTAGGTCAAATATGTTACTTGTTATGTTAGCTGAGATCTACTGAGGACACTACCTAGCAGATGCCAGTCCTGCTTTGGTTCTAAGGCTCCCTTATAGAGAGCATGACCAAGACACCATAGTCACAGGAACCCAGAAAAGACCTGCCATACAAGTTGTTCCAGAAGATCTATCCAGCATAATTTTAGAAACATGACACAAGTGGGTGATACTATAACCCAAAGAATAAGGAACACTGAACTTCCTCTCAAAATAAACTCCAGAAGAGAAACATCAGCCTTCTGTTCTGTTTTTTTCCTTCCGTCCTTCTTCACAATGTCTCTTGAAAATTTTCTCCTGTTGATAAACCTCAGACCTGTATCTATTGTATTTTCCAATAAGATGACCTTATTTATTTTCTAGTGTAAATAGAAGTCACCAGACAAGATCTTCCTTGACTTTTTGTCACCAGGATGACAAAGCTACCTATGTCCCATTTTTTTTCCCTTTTCTGCTATTTGCATTCAAAGAGGTGGCCTCTCCTTAATTCAAGTGTGTGAGTCCATCGCTCCTTTCCTCACGGGAACAAATTATATGTATCAACTTCTCATCGTCATGTCCTTGCAGTGTGCCTTTCTGTTAACTCTTAGCACTTAAACATACTCAACAACTCCAGAGTCTCTAACGGGTATCCAAAAGTTAACTCAAAACGCTCCCCTGGATGTCTCAGACAATCTCTAATTCAACAAGGCACCCCCCAGGAACTTGCTTTCCTCCCCTCTTACAGACATGGAGAAGCAGTAAGCAGCGCTTGGAGAGGAGAGCTCCAACTTTATTTTACTCCGGCAGGCCCAGAGCAGAACAAAAACTCCAAATTCTGAGCCCTGATCCACAGTTTCTCACAATATTTATAGGTGATTTGACATCATCTTAGACCCATCCTATTACTGGGGCTTTTTTCTCTTTTTAAAAAAATTCCTAATCTATGGCTGAAGGCCTTGTGCAAGGTCTCTAACATGAAGCAGCTCACAGAAACAGATAAGAAGAAACTCTTTCTCCAGACATCTCTTACATTTCAAAAAGGTGTAGTCAGGTTCTTAGGGCAGTTATTTACAATCCAAAAGGTAGGGACCCATAGTTAATTAGGCTTCTTAGAGAAAGGCTGAGAGAGGGGAGCAGAACCGACCCCTTCCCCAGGCATTGGTTTCTTACCATAACATTTTTGTAATTTCATTTCACAAGCAGGTCTGGTTTTGCCATCGCAGCTCAATCTCAAGGGAATGGCACCAGAATCCAGCCATCTAGCTAGAAAGTTTGGAATTCTCCTTCATTCTGCCCATTTCCTATAGTCTTTGAATTGGCAAACCTCATTGGATCTATCTTCAAAGTACATTCTGTAACAATCCACTTTTGTCCATCTCCATTGCTACGTGGTAGTTTAGACAACCATCATTTCTGGCTTGGATGGTTGTAACTGACCACTAACTAGTTCCAAGTCTTCAGTGTAGGATTTTTTTTTTATTGTTTTTTTTTTGTTGTTGTTTTTGTTTTATACTACAATCTCTTCTCTGTGCCTCAGCTGAAGGAATCCTTAAAAAAAAAACAAAAAAAAAACAGAATGGATCCTGTCCCTTTCTTAAGGAACTCACTTTTAAATCAATGGTTTCCCATTGCCCCTCAGATAAAGCCAGGGCTCCTCCATAGCCTATCCTACTGTTCATAACTACTGTCTCTTCCTGGGTCACATCCAACCTTTCAGTCAACTGTCTTTCAGTTGGTCTTCATTGCCATCTTTGCCTAGTTAAAACTCCTCTGGCTCCTGGGATAAATGAGTGCCCCTCCAGACGTGCTCTGTGTTTCATAGGATATTTTATTGCAGTTATTTCTCTAATTCTTTGCTATAGTATAAAAGCAACAACTGTGTCTGTCTTGGTCAACTACCTATCCTCCCCTTTACCCGACCCACAACACCTTCTAGCAGCCAATCTAGTACCTCCTTAGCATCTGGTGTCTAATACACCCCCAGTAAATATTTGTCAGATAAATTAATTATCATTCAAAGTTTTAATATCCTTCCTATTACTGAATTCAAAACATCAAGGCTTATAATAATTACTTGTTTTCACAAAGGCATTTAGAGTAACTTCTTTGTCTCCATATGAAGGTCACATGAAATGTGACATAAATGTGGTTGTTTATACATAAAGATGATGTCTGCTGTGGGGAGAGAAGCATCTTCAAGGGTTTCTGTTTTTGTGTTTTTGTTTTGTTTCTGGGAATAAAGATAAAATACTAGAGACAAAGCAATCCTAAATCCTAATGTGGCCAACATCATTCTGAGACTTCTTGATACTTATTAGACATAATATTTTACCCTATAAACCCTACAGTCCTGGAACCAGGAGAAACCTTCATCGTCCTATTGGCCTGGTTTTTAGGCACCATCTGAGAGGTTAACCTACATCCTCTCTGACAGTATTTACTCAACTTTGGCTCGAGAACTTTCAGGAATGGGAGTCCCTTGTTGATGAGGCCACCTGCCCACTACAACATGCTCTAGTGCCACAGTTTCTTTCTTCTTCAATTTCCTTTCCTTTCTTTAAATGAACATTTCTCTTCGTGCCCCTTCTATAATCGGTTCTTTATTTCAACTTAAGTCCTCAACTTGAAGGGCTTTAAATACTTGAAGGGAGGATGGAGCACAGGCAAGGGGAGACACCTTCCTGGACCACCTAGTATTTTGCAGGCCCCGTGGTGGGTGCCCTTTCTATTACCTTACTAACCCTTTAAACAGTCTCACGAAGCAAGCGGCACTGATGGCAGTTTACTCAGCTTTGAGTAAAACTTTCTCCTTGTGGTTATCTAATGTTGAAACTTCGTTTTGTTTGTTTGTTTGCTTGTTTTTAATTGAAAGGTTCTTCGTCAAGAGCCTGGGTGCCAATTTATATCTGTTAATGGATTAGGTGCAAGGAATTGGCTGATCCCTTTTAATATTTCCAAATTTGGGAGCATGGTTCTCATTGTCCTGTAACCTTAGGAGATTTTTTTTTTTTATGATAGAGAGTTCACAAGTCATATTAATGAAAGTCTTTTTGCTACATGAACATATCATGGCCTTTGAATAATAGCCAGCAAAGCCCTATGGCCCCTTTAAAGTGAGAACTTTTCCCTTAGAAATAATTCAAACTATCCACACTACAGCAAGCCCTAAACCATTGGGAGACTAAACAACCTGAACTAAAATAACATTGACATTTACGTTGAGACGATCAGGAGTGATTTAGGGACAGAATTTGATGATTCTCACAACAAACTGCTCTAAGGATTTGCTAACATTCCAAAGTCAATGTTTGGAAATTCTTAATTGAGTAATCCACTGAGATAAGCATATTTCAACTACAATAGCATTTTATACTATATGAATAAAACTTAGTTTTGCCATATTTGTGGGTTTTAAAAGACTGAATTAAAAATTTTGTTTTTAAAAATCCCATTGCCAAATAACTGTTGAATATTTTCTGTTTTATTGATTTTATGGGTGAAGATTAAACAAAATCTTCAATATCACACATATCTTAAGGAGTACTTTGGGTAATATTTTAACACAATGAAGATACTTTTGAGTTTCCTTTATTTTATTTATTTTTTTTTCTTTTCTCTTTTTTTCAGGTTTTCCCAAGTACTTAAAATTCAAATTGAACAAACCAGTTGTGCCAAAGGATTCCTCAATGCACTTCCCAACCATGACAGTTCTCCTTAAACATCCTTTCAGACCTGGAAATCTACCTGTGTGAAAACAACAGGTCGGTATTTTTTAAAAACCTATTTTAAAGTACATAAGAAATACCCCTAATAACTAAATAAACATGCTTAGAAAAAAATGTGCTTTAATGTTAACAAAGAGTTATTTTTGGATGATGAGATTATAGGTAAATATCTCCTTTCCTTTTTTCCTCATTGTCCTATTTTAAATAATAAATGTACATTGCTTTGACAATAAAGAAGCTTTATCCCTGAAAAGGCAGTTGTAGACACAATAATGTCCACAGGTAAGAAATGTGATCTCAGGTAAATGTGCGACGACAGAATGCTGAGCAGAGACACAGATGCACCACATGCCAGATGCACTACTGATGCCAGAAGCAGATTGTAACCAGATAGCCAGGTCTACCTGGCTCTCCACGCACATTGGCTTCATTGCGAATCACAAATAGAACTCCAGAGTGACAGGTTTTGGTACCAGGTTCTCTAACTCCTTGTGGGCAGGTCAACACCTTCCCAAACAGCGCAGAGGAATCGTTTTAGTTTTGACCCTAAAAACCAGTGTAGTTAATCTAGGCTATTTGGTTTCAAATAATGCATTTACTCCTCAGTGCATAAAAGGATAAAAAAATGTCTGTACTTATGAACTAATCACAATTGTTAATTGTTTGATCTTGAATTTTAAGCATATCAATGGAGCTTATGTTAGGGAAATCAGGGAAATGCTATCCAAAATGTCCTGGAAGAAGTATTAAGTTCTTATTATGACTATAGACAGATCCTAGTAAACCTAAAAAGTGGGCAGGATTTTCTGTCCTAATGATATTTACTTAAAGCTGATTTAAATAAGTGAATTAAACTAAAATCTATGGCACCTCTAGTATCACACAAATATACCTGTATTAAAAGATGAATTTTGGGGCAATTTTTATTTTATGCATTTCTTTATCCATGAATTCAATCATTCATTAATTTAGCAAATACTTCTTAGAAATCATGTACATGAGAGACACAGTCTTAGGCATTCAGGAGAGCAATAGAGGACAAATGCACTAATTCCTATGGTCACAGAGCTTATGTTCATAGTGCTAGGAGATTAAAAAAATAAACAAGTAAAATATATAGTATGTCAGATAATGATAAGTATTATGTAGAAAAATAAATCCAGGAAGGGAGGTAGGGCATGCCAACTGGGAGGTGGGCATGGGGAGAGGGGTGGTGGTGTTTAATTAGGGTAGTCAGGAAAGGCCTTACGGATAAGATAACTTTGTCAAGGGAGGTAAAAAGAATTCATTTACTTTAATAAACTCCTTTTACAAATCATTTGAACAGCAAAAGTAGGAGAGTATTGATTCAGTAGTCTTATTTTTATTGCACCCTTGAAATGACCCCTTTTTTTATCCACTACGAGTGATACATTCTGCACAAAAATGTGGTTCTTAACAGACCGAATCGAAGGAAAACATTTTTACTCCAGAGTTCTATGCCTAGTGAACAGACTCACTCAAATCTCACTGTTCAGTGGTCCAACTGAACCAATACGCTCATGCATATGAACATTAATTGTCTTCTCTTCCTGAGATGGTGTGGAAGAGTGGTGGTCTTCACACTAGATTGGGAGCAAAATTATCATAGTTCATGATATCCACCCTGGGGGACCTCATAATACAGAAAAAGGGAACCCAAAAGTTTTATTTTATAATGGAATCCTGCTTCTAGGCCACAATGATTATGCGGTTTGGATAAATTTCCAAATCTCTGTGAACCCCACAAACTCATCTGCAAATTGGGAATAATAATTACTACCTCAGAGCATTGAAGTTCAAGTTTAATGATATACTTCAAACATTTGTTATAGTGCCTAATGCCAAATGTGGTAGTTCAATAAACAATTGTGAATATTTTTGCTATTACTACTAATAAGTTCTATTACTAAATTTAGGCAAACAGAATTTTTGTTTATAAATGTTGAAAATTTATATAATCACTGAGATTAACACTTATAAATATATTTCCAAATAAAAATGTATTTCCCTATATATGCTTTTAAGCCAAATAACATAATATACCTGATTGTTGTGTTACTTGAGAATATGAAGGGCTGGGGTTGTGGCTCAGTGGTAGAGTGCTTGCCTAGCATGCATGAGGCACTGGGTTTGATCCCCAGCACCACATAAAAAAAAAAAAACTAAATAAACAAAATAAGATATTGTGTCCATCTACAACTAAAAATATCTTAAACAAAAAAGAATATGAAGAAAGTGTAGGGTATTGTTTCAAAAACATTTCAGCTGTGAAGTGGAATGATCTTTAATAGGGAACATCTATGGTCTCAAAGCACCACACAAGCTAAGGAACAGTTTTGCAGGAATTTTGCCCTCCTGGTGATTGGCATAATCTCAACCATTTTGATACTTTTTGGGTAGAAAAATATACAGTTGATGGAAGTCATATTTTTTTTCATGTGGGAAAAATAATGCTTTAGTGGGGACTGAACTCTAGTGCAATAATTTTCTCTTCTAAGGGTTTTCTTGAAGTACAACTAAGAACGGAGGTCACCACTAGGCACTGAGATCACTGATGGGCATGATTATGGACATGGTCCACCTGGTGCTGGAAATGTCTCCTAGTTTTTGACAAGAGCTAAATAACCATGGGGTCCAGCGGTCTTGGGAAAGCAGCAACATTAGATGAACTGCTGAGCACCTGCATAGAGATGTTTGGTAAGAGCCTCTTCTCCTTCTATCCTGTTTGTAGTTTGACACTTCTCTCAATTCAGGTGCAATCTCTGTACCTTGGTATTTAAGGCCTTTTGGATCCACTCCAATCTGTTTCTCCAGTTCCACTACCCTCCACATTTCTTTCTCTTTTCTGTGCAAAGCTCATACTCTAGCCAAACTGTCCACTTAATGTTTCTGGAACATTCCTTGCATCCCTTTCTATTTATGTGCCTTTATTCTATGCCTTTCCTTGAAATTCTGCTTCAAGGCTCACCTCGTGGTCACTGAGATGTCCATCATGCCATTTCTGACCATCCCTGTAAGAAATGCCCCTTGCTTCTTCCACTCTCCCATGCCCAGGGTAACTTTCTTATGGACATGTGATATACTGTTGGGATCCTTGCTTGGTGTGGGTCGCACAGTCTATTGCACTCTATTTTTACTCATCTTACATCTCTTACTAAATTATACACTTTAAAGTTATATGCTTTTTATGCTGTTTTTGTTGTATCCACCCAAGCATTGGATTTTAAATAAATGGACAAAAAAAATCACCCAAGAGTTTTTTTTTTTTTTTAATGGGTTACAATGTAAGAGTTGGAGTTAAGCCAGAGCAGAGATGCCAAAGTGCAGGATAATCAGTTAAATTTTAATTTCAGATAGACAACATTTTTAACATTTTTAATTTTTAAGTCCTAAAATCATGCCTGAAACATATTTATACAGAAAAAAATTAATCATTGTTTACCTTAAATTCAAATTTACCTGGGTGGCCTGTAGTTTTACTTACTAAATCTGTCAACTGTACTCAGACTAAGGATGAGACCCAGCCACCTTAATTTGCAAAGAAACACCAGCAAAAGTAAGTAGGAAAATATAATTTGGTCTGTGGGAAATTTTGACACTATTGTTTCTCTAGTGATATTAGAAAAAGAGAAGAGTAGCACTGTTATTTCCTCACACCTTATTTTATTTTATTTTTTACAGATGACAATGGAGAGCTGAATAATAGTTATTTGCCAAGAATAGTTCTACTGATGCACCGATGGTATTTATCTTCCACTGAATTGGCAGAAAGACTTCTCTGCATATATCTTTTCAACTACTGTGTAATTTTTACAGTCATAAATCAAGCTCTGTATTTAGATAGAGTGTCTATCCAAAGCCTGTAAATTAAGGTGAATAAACAGTCTTCAGTCAGTTATCCAGCTGTTTGGAGAATATATAGATGTCTAGAAAAAACATCTGGAAGATGGACCAAATAGTTGACCATCCATCTGGATGTTTTGGCTCTACTTGAAAATAATCACTAAGATGTTAAATGAAACAGGAGCCACAGGCTGAGTGTTTCTAACTTGTCTTAAACATTTTGACTGTTAGTGCAATGAAAGGATATTCAGCACTGATTCAATACCTAATTTATTCTTTCTACAATGGGAAAATGGTGGGCATAGAGGACATAGCTGAGACATACAGAGATGCTAGCCGAAATAATGGGCTCTGGTTCAGGCCCAAACATCAACTTGGTTTTCACATCTTCCCTTCTGTCAAGACACAGTGAACATTCTAGCAGATTCATTGTAATGTGTCAGTTGATGATAATTTTGGATTTTCTTTCACATAAAAATAAAAATATCAAAATAGGGCTGGGATTTTGCTCAGTGGTAGAGAGTGCTTGCCTAGCATGCTGAAAGCCCTAGGTTGGATCCACAGCACTGAAAATCAAAAACAAAAACACAAAAATCCACATAGTTGGAAGTCCCATTCTGTAATGCAAGCTTTTAGCGGCCCACCACTTCTGTAGGTAATGCAGTCTTGAAACGTGATTGAAAACCAAATGACTGATAATGCAGGGTCTCACATTTAGGAGGAGGTTTTGTTCCCTGAGATCTAACGCTTATTAAATGGTTTATAATGCTGGTTCCTGCAGTCTCTCCTTCTTCAAGCCCAGAAGACCTTGCAGGTAGAAACCCTACTAGGCATGGGAAGTCTGAGGGGGAGAGGATCCTTTGAGTGTTATTAGGGGTTGCCAAGGCTGTGAGGGCCTAGTGGGGTGTCTTCTGCTCAGCTCAAGTCTCTCCGCCTTCTATTCATTCTCTACACCCTCCCACAACCTCAGAGCAGAAGGGGATATTAGAGAGGATAAGGAGATTTTACATGAACCATGGTCCTTGGAAGTGAGCAAGATCCTAATCTCCAATGGTCCAAGGGTTCCATGGGGCCCCTTGTTGAAGAGTAAGAAACAGGAAAGGATGAAGGGAATTGACTTCACCCAGGCCCACCCTCCTCATGATGCCAATATTGTCCAAAGAACATGCTCACAAAAAACATTTGTACCCTTAGTATGGCCACTACTATATAAAACTCAAATAAAAAGGGAGTAAATAACTCAGGGGACTGAGGCAGGAGGATCACAAGTTCAAGGCCAGCCTGGGCAACTTAGTGAGACTTTGTCTCACAATGAGAAATAAAAGGGTTGGGGATGTAGCTCAGTGGAAGAGCACCCCTGAGTTCAATCCCCAGTACTAGGAAAAGAAAAAGGAGAAGGAGAAAAAAAAGAAAGATATTTTAGCTTATTAAAAATCTAATATGGGGAAATTCACATTGAATAAAAGTTGAATCACGGGCAGTGTTCAACATTTCTTTAAATTTTCCTTCCATTAGATTCCTTGCTACTCCATATCCATTGTGCCTTTCATACAATAGGAGCTTAATAAATATATTTTTTAAAAGAGTACCAAGTTTGGTGTGGTATACATGCTGTAATCCAGCGACTTGAGAGACCAATGCAGGAGGATTACAAGTTTGAGGCCAGCCTCAGAAGCTTAGCAAGAACCTGTCTCAAAATAAAAAATAAAGAAGGGCTTGGGGTAAAGCTCAGTGGTAGAGTGCCCCTGGGTTCAATCCCTAGTACTAAAAAAAAAAAAAAAAAAGAGTATCAATAAATAGACTTAAGAATAAATAACACAATTTGCATACTATCACACCTGAAAACTACGTTTTCAAACATTAAAGAAAGTAGAATGCTTATGTAAGGCACTAAATCAAATAAAAAAATCTTTTTGTAAAGATAAAGCTTCTATGTACTACCAATTTTAATTATGTATACTGGCAGTGCATTTGTAATAATAGTTGGCAGTTATTAATTGGTAAATCCTTAGGCAGGTAAAAGTAATTTTAAAAGTGATTTCCCCTCCAGACCAAAAAATTATTCCCCAGAGCATTAACAAATCAAGTTTTAATTATTCAATGTTGAAGTGGTCACAGCCTGTTTCTTTCCTCATTTGAGTGTCTATATACAAGTTGAGTATCATTTATCCAAAATGCTTATGACAAGAATGCTTCACATTTTGGATTTTTACAATATTTGCATACACATAATGAGATGTCTTACGGATGGGACCCAAGTTAAAACTCAAAAAATTCATATATGCTTCATATACTCCTTATGCACATAACGTGAAAATAATTTTATGTGAAAATTTTAATAAACCTGCATTTTGACTGTGACCCATCACATAAGGTCAAGTGTGGCATTTTATACTTGTAGCATTGTCAGTGCTCAAAAAGTTTCAGAATTTGGACCATTTTAGATTTCAAACTTTTGGATTAGGGATGCCCAACCTGTAACCCAAGTGTCCCCCTTCTTGTTATGTGCTTTCATGTTTTGTTTTGTTTTGGGTACCAAGGATTAAACCTAGTGATACTTAACCACTGAGTCACATCCTCAACCCTTTTTTATACTTTGTTTTGAGACAGGCAAGGTTCACTGAGTTGCTTAGGGCCTTGCTAAGTTGCTGAGGTGGCTTTGAATTTGTGATCCTCCTGCCTCAGCCTCCTGAGCTGCTGGGATTGCAGGTATATGCCACCACAGCCAGCTCTCCTTCTTGTTATGAATTCATATCGACTGATGAAACGACTGTAGGTGTATGCAAAGAAATCAAGGTGCGAGGACTTTTTCTTTAACTAGCTTACGTATCGTCATGCCAGTGGAGAAAGCTGCGACGAGTTTCGATTAAAGATCTGCTACTTCATGAGGTAAAGATACTTACAAATTTAATTTCTTGTAATTGTTAACAATTTCCTTTTCTCTAAGCAGTAGAGACCCAGGTTGACAATAGAATGTACTCAGGTCTCCCTTGGACTGACATTGTTAGAATTGGCCTTTCTCTGTTCTGGGGGATAGAAATGACTTCGTGGACTAGTGCTTAGATAATAGTAAATATAGTTAGGAAATAAAACAAGTCTTGGAGCGAATGCAATTCTTTCTACTCACTCAGGCATACATATTTCATTCCCACCTGCTTGCTGTGAAGCAGGGGAAGGGTTTCCCTTCAGTTGTGGTTTCATAGTTGGAAAAAGGCTCAGGGTTAGCATGGAAGACTTTGGTTCTTCATTGAAGGAGGGTTCAGAAAGACTCAGCCTGATGACTGGGGATAGAAGATGGCTAAGTGGGAGTATGGTCCTGGATTCTGTTGGAAGCAAAGGAAAATGATACAATAACTTCCATTGAGGCCCAATTTGAAAGCATCTAGCTAGAAACATAATTTTATGCCTTTCAGGTACTGGATTCTGAAGTTTCCTGCAGAGTTTAATTTGGATCTTGGTTTGATTCGTATGATTGAAGAGTTCCGAGAAGTAGCCAGTCAACTAGGATATGAAAAACACATCAGCCTCATCGATATATCCAGCATGTAAGAACAGCTGGAGCATCTTTCACCCTTGATAAATCCACCGCTTTGGGGAGGGAGTAGTGATAAAGTCCACTTGACCTGAATCCATATGGTCCCAGAATTAAGGTTTGCTTCTGTGAGGACAGCCTTACTGTGGTGAACACAGATGTACTGGACACAACTCATTTCTCTAAGTTGAAATTTATTTGTAAAATGGGGTAGTGTCTTTTCTTGTGGGATTATTATAAGCATCCAAAAAGTAGATGAGATAGTGTGTGAAAGCATTTGACACAAGATAGATGTTCAGTACTTAGTTACTGTATCTGAATCTAGTAAATGTCTTTGGTGTCCTGGCTATTCAAAAGTGCCCCCTTCAGATCAGCAGTATCAGTATTGCCTGGGAGCTTATGAGAAACACAGAATCTTGGGCCCCATCCTAAAACTGCTGAATTGGAATCTGCTAAGATCCCCAGTGACTCATACGCACATTCAAATTGGAGAAGCTCTATACCACACTGATTCTGAGGTTGGCCTGAGGTTATATCAATGTCGATCATAGTTGTGCCGTGAACTGCTTGGGTCAATTATTAGGAACTTGCTGCTAACTAGGCTTGTTTCATATTGACCAGCTAACTTTGCCCAGGGAAAGCTAGTTGATGATTCCTAAGTATCTTGCAAATGCATGCTACTGTGTCTTAGGCATTCAGACTATAATCTCCGTTACCTGAAATATTCCTTAAAGAGAGATCCACAGTGAATAATCCAGGAATCATGAGGGATATTTGTTTAAAATACATATTAATCAGGCTCATTCCTAGTAAATTAGACTCTCTGGCAGTGAGGTCCAGGCCTCTATCTTTGTAACAAGTTTTTCAGATAATTTATATTATACCAAAATGTGAGAACCCATAGCCTCTGGTAGTTTCCATGTGTCTTGAATCACCATCTATCCATATGCTGATAAACTTCCAAATGTATAGACCTCTCTTTTATGACTCAGATTTTGCTTGGTCACAAGGAAAACCGAGTAAGAGATTCTGGATGGATCAGTGCAAACTTAGGCTGTCTGGAAAAACAACTCAAAGTTTATGTTCTATTGGCAAGGGGTCAGTGGTTTTCTCTTTAAATACGAGGGACAGGGCGTATATTTTGCATAAGCTCCTGGACGCAGGCCAAGAGTTACAGTCAGTAGGTTAATAACTTCCATTGAGTGAAGCAGGTTTTCAGCACATTGACCAGTCTCGCTCTTCTTTTGTAGTCCTTCCTATGACTGGATGAGAAGAGTCACACAGAGGAAAAAAGTATCCAAGAAGGGAAAAGCCTGTCTGCTGTTTGACCATCTGGAGCCCGTTGAATTGGCCGAGCACCTCACTTTTCTGGAGCATAAATCTTTTAGAAGGATCTCAGTAAGGAACTTGACATTTATTCTTCCAAGGATAATAACCACCATGCCAACTTTCCCAAGAGCTGAATTTTCATATTCTAAAGTGTTGGCAGCTTCTGTCACTGTGCTGTGCTGGAAAAGTGCCCTTAATTCACAGGAACAATCCCTTTTAGCCGAAGATAAATATTATCCTGTCTTTATTTTATGGCTCAGGAGCTGTATTTCTGTCGCTATTTTCAATGTCTCCTTTCACAGGATTAAAGTGTGATTTTTCTAAATACTGTGGAGATTTAACCATTTGAGGTCTATTTAGCGCCACTGACTTCTCTCAAGTATTTGCATTTTGTTAGGATTGTCATTTTTTGAGGGTGGGGAATATTTAGTTGGGATTTTTATGAATGCCCAATTAAGGGTATAGAGTAAAAATAGGATTTGTAGGTTTTGAAGAGAATCTCAATATCAACCTGCTTCTTTCCCAGAGTTGGAGATTCTTAATTACACTTTTCTTTCCTATGCATCTTGTTAGGGCTTCCTTTCTCCTCTTTTCTTCCTCCTTTCTTTCTGTGGTCTCTTATTCTCTGCCTTCTCCATGTAGTCTCTGATAATATTTCCACACTGGTTCACAATCAGCCAGGTGCTTTGCTGATATACCATCAGATTCTGGAGAAGCCACCCCTCCTCCTTTTCCAAGGACCTAGGGAGTGAATTACATTATTTCTTGCAAGAAGACCATCTTGATTGTAAACATCAATTTCCAAAAGACTGATTTTTTTTTTTCACCAAGTAATCCAGAGAGAAATATGATTCCCCACAGGCAGGCCATGGGAGGAGATTCTTTGCACTGTTTTTATGGTAGAAGGCTCATACATATTTGATGACATCCATGCTAACCTTCTGGGTATTTGTCTATTTTGCTAAAAAGCTGCCTTATTTCAATTGATATGTTTTCTTTTTCTCTCACTTTTTCTTGAAACAACTTTACAAAGTGATTCTGATATATTTATGGCCATTTCCTGTTCTTTTCTGTATACCATTGGATCTTAAATTTGCTTGATCATTGGACTTATTGGTAGTGTGTTAAAAAATGGAGATTTCTTCATTTCTTTCTACAGAGATACTGATCATTTATGTCTTGGGTGTTCCCAGGAACCAGTCTATTGGCAAATGACCCAGGTTAGATATTATGATTTAGTAAATAGGGACTTTCTGGAATATGATTTTGACTCATGTCCCTTTCTTTGCCCTACCCCACAAGCATGTGATATGTAGTAATGTGTTTGTGTGTGTATGGGAATGGGGTTTGAAATGCAGCAAAATAACCTGTTAAAGGTACAGATATATTCAAACTTATAGGAAGCCATTCTAAATGTGAAATGAAAGAAACCATTATGTTGTTATGGAAAAAATATCTTAGACCTTCTATGCAATATTCTAATTTTCAATTTTACAAAAGCTTTTTTATACTTCAAAATTTTAGTACTTCAAAATCTCCAAATCTTCCTTTATTATAGTTCACTGATTACCAAAGTTATGTCATCCATGGCTGCCTGGAGAATAATCCAACCTTGGAGAGATCTATTGCTTTATTTAATGGAATATCTAAGTGGGTCCAGTTGATGGTTCTTAGCAAACCAACCCCCCAGCAAAGAGCAGAAGTCATCACAAAGTTTATCAATGTTGCAAAGGTATGTCCAATAATCCTGTTGGAGTACTTAGATTCTAGACAATTGTTTACTCTATTGAGAAAGTCATTGAGGAAATTCAGTGTTCATATTATAAGGACATTGAACAATTAAGCTACTCAGAGATATCTGATGGAAGAAAGCATACTTCTCTCATGTAAGAATATTTTTTTTTAAAAGCAATACTGGGTTGGGGCTGTGTCTCCGAAGTAGAGCTCTTGCTTGACACATGCGTGAAGCACTGGGTTTGATCCTCAGCACCACATAAAAATAAAATGAAGGTATTGTGTCCACCTACAATTTTTTTTTTTTTTTAAAAAAAAGCAATACTAGTTGGGCACAGTGGCACACACCTGCAATCCCACTCAGAAGACTGAGGCAGGAGGATCAAAAGTTTGAAGTCAGACTGGGCAACTTAGTGAGAATCCACTTCAAAATGGAAATTAAAAAGGGTTGGGTATATAGCTCAGTGGTAGAGCTCCCCAGGGTTCAATCCCCAGTAGGAAAGAAAAAAACAAAACAAAAAGCAATACTTAGAAGCAATTTATGAAGCTGGTTTTTTTTTTTTTTTGTGTGTGTGTGTGAAATGATTGACATTTTTCTAAAGGATTCTATTTGAGTTTTGTTTTAAATAGATGTTATTATTTCCTAGGTTTTTATTGTTAAAATTGTGCATGCACTCACCAGTAGTTCAGAAAGTTCAGAATAATTTAAAAATCCTTACAAAAGTATTGATGATTGATTTTTTTTTTTAATTGCAGAAGCTTCTTCAGCTCAAAAACTTCAACACTCTGATGGCGGTGGTGGGAGGTCTCAGTCATAGTTCCATTTCACGCCTCAAAGAGACCCATTCTCATCTCTCTTCGGAAGTTACAAAGGTATGGTGAACCAATCACAAACCAGAGGAAGGAATTATTATGACGTTAAATCAGAACCCTTTATTGGTCCTGGGGGTAGAAACAGTTCTGTGTTGAAGCACATGGACTGCTTTGGGAAAGAGAAGTCTGATCAAAATTGGGATCTATTAGGAAGGTCTGGTTGCTGTTAAGCAACTGACAATGAGTTATTCATATAAACAAGAGGAAGCAAGCCACAGAAGTACCACTGTTTGACCTCAAACTCTATACTTATTCCAAGCATAATGGAACTACTTATATGTTTTATTGTCTTTTAGCTTTGTACTAAATTTTGAATAAAAAAAAGAAATTTTAAATGTTTTAAACAATAAGAATTTGATAGACTCATAGAAGCTTTAAATTATCAGCTTGATTTTGAAAGTTATTTATTTGAACTCTTTTCCTTACAAAAAAGGAAACTAAGACATCCCACCCCCCCAAAAAAGTGAAGTGACTTGTTTGAGATCACCTTTCTAATTAGTGCAGAGTCTGAAACCACAGCTGTCTTACATTGTAGTGTGACTCTTCCTGCCCCACACTGTCCCAGATTAACCATCAAGTTACCTGGAATGTAACTTTCTTGGAACAACTAGGAAATTTTTTAATATGCTGCAAGCTTGAATATTTGGACTGTAATATCACAAATCACAAAATACTAAGTATACTTGATGCCGTTTAACATCCCACCATCCCAAGTCGGTAGGCAGACATACAAGCTATTGGAATACCTGTCCAATTCATGCAGGCTTAGGACGTTTTTCTAGCTTTCTTTTTCCTGGTTAATATTTCCCTGTATCAATATTGGTGCAACTGAGGAATTTCCCAACCACCATTGCAGGGCCTGGAGGTGGGCAGAAGAGGAGGGTGTTTGACAATTCTGCTTTTCCATCTGTTTTCAGAACTGGAATGAAATGACAGAGTTGGTCTCCTCCAACGGCAATTACTGCAATTACCGCAAGGCCTTTGCAGACTGTGATGGCTTCAAAATCCCCATCCTTGGAGTACACTTGAAAGACTTGATAGCGGTCCATGTCATTTTCCCAGACTGGATGGAGGAGAACAAAGTGAATATTGTGAAAATGCACCAGCTGTCCGTTACCCTGAGTGAACTGGTCTCCCTGCAGAATGCCTCTCACCACTTAGAACCCAACATGGATTTGATCAACTTGCTCACCGTGAGTGCCCGGGTTGGGAGGTGGTTGAGTTTGTGCTAAATAACCCTTCTTCCCTTCACTTTCCAGGGAACATAGGAAGATGTTTGCTAGATATCCATTTTGGAGGAAAATTGATTTGGGGGTTAATAGATGAGAAAAAATATCAAAGGATGAGGAAAAAGGAACCCCATACGCACAACTTGAGTCTATAATCTTGGGGCAAATAAACTTCCTTTGTCAGGAGGGGCTCAGTCCCTTCCCATATGAAAATAGGAGTTCCTAGAGAGCTCCCTCCAGAGGCGTCTCAGCCCCTCACTCTCCTTGGGCATACTTGTTCACTATCCACTTCCATCTGTGCATCCTCAAATCCTCAGCTTCTCCTTACTGGCTGCACTGCTTAGTTGGAGCCTGAGTTGCAAAATCCTCCTCTGTGATCCCAGACCCTCCCTTATTCACCATCCCCAAACTGCCAGGATGTGGTCCCCAGCCTGGCTTTTGAGGCCTTTTAGGGCTGTGACCATGAGTGCAACCTGTGCATCGTCACCATCTCCCCCACACACCAGCCTTTGAGAAACATTGAATTCATACTTTCTATCATGAAATGCCACCTTCTGCTTCTTGTGCATTCTTGGGAAATCTTTTCCCTCTCCAGCCACATGACGAGTTCAACTTCAAACCTCCATCTTTCTAGATTATTCTCTGCTTCCCTCCAAAGCAGTGAGGCATCCGTCACATGTATTGCTTTTGCACTTTTACATTCTCCTTATCTATGGAAGGTATTGCTTTGCATTATATTTTTTTCTGTTTACATATCTTATGTCACATCCCCAGCACCTTTCATAGTACCTGGAGCATTTAGAAACTCAATCAATGAAGTAAATGCCTCAGGAGTAATGAGAGCAGACAAAAGGAGTTCATCTACCATTCATGTCTTTTGGCAGTTGTGGCATGCTTATTTAGCTGGTGCCAGCTCCTGGAAATTTTGGGTACAATCAATGTGTACAAAAGAACATTTTCCATTGGCTCTTCTTTGTGGGGAGGAGAAGCATAACAAAATTCTCTTACCCTTGCTTAAAAAAGTGGAGGTGCAACTTCCCTGTTTGGGCTTATCACACTATAGCATTCAAAATTTAGCTGCAATACTGAATTAAATGTATTCCTTTTATGGCTGTGGAAAATGAAACCAATAACTCCTCTCATGCTTTGACAACCTAAATCCCTGAGTTCTGCTGCATTGGAAAGGAATGTAGTTCCTACACTTCTCACAAAGTGTTCCTAGAGCATGTAATTGTTTACACGCTCCTGATTGTAGGTGATAATGTTAGCTGCACCCTTGCCAGCACAGAGAAACACCAATCTATTGGGGCTGAGTTTGTGTGATAAATAATAAACCCGTGGTCATTCTCTACTGGGGAGAAAGAACCCGACCCACAATAATCCAAGCACCTGCATTTATTAATCATTTGCCATGTAAATCTGTTTCCACGAATGAGTGACCAGAGTTTCAGCCCCAACCAGACTGCAAACCCACAGGCACAGGTGATGTCTGAAGACCAGACCCAGTGTGTGGCTTCAGTTTCAAGTGTGTGTCCAAGCTGTATCCCTGATGTCGAGTGTAACTTCATAGAGCAAGTGCCTGCACTTGGGCATCCCAATCAAAGGCTGTGAGAGTAGGAAAGTTCATTTGAGTTATAAATACATCAAGCAACAAAATTTAAAAAAACAAACAGATATTTAGAAAAATATTGAAGACTTTTGAATGAAATTTCAGTGGCAAAAATTGGAAAACCTGAATTCCAGAAATAAAAACTACAAAGTAATTCCTTTTGGGGAAAACAGCAAAAAATAAAAGGTTCCAGAGCCTCACCTCCCACCCTTAGGGGCACTGAAGGAAGGTTTAGAAGCCACTAAGCGCCACTTTTATTAAGATGCAGTGTTGCATAGTATATGTGCCTGCAAAATCCCAGATGGGAGGTCTTGCTTTTGCTCCTGCCTCTGCAGTTACTTAGCTTTAGCTCCTTGCTAACTGGCCCTGACTTTGGCTTTTTCATAAGGATTTTATGCTCATTTGTGAGGTCTCTTCTGGTTCTAAATTTCTCAATGTAAGGAACAGTGGAGGCCTGAAAATAAGGAACACTTTCTGCTATACTGGCCCCGTGGCTCCCCAGGATTCCACAGTCCTACATACAAGTGGTGGAGAATCAAACCAGTTTCTGCTGAAAGCCAGGATCCTTCCCCTCTGCCCCCCCAAAAGGAGAAAGTTCAATGCACAGGAATAGATGCTCAGCCTTTTTCACCCCTGAGAAGTCAAGTTCCTCAAATGAGGACCAAGAGATTCATCATGTATTCCCTAGAGCCCGATGGCCATTTTATAAAACAACATATATATACGCAGATTAGAGCCAGATCAGATTAGAGTCAGTCACTGCAGCTTGTTAGGTGCATGTGAGCACGTTTCTAGCACTACAGAAAGGGCTGATGAATTTTCCACCAAGACTCCAAGTCAAGTTTCTGTCTGAAGTGATTTTGCCTAAGCATGGCCTCAGGGGAGGGAACCAATATATGATCGAAAATCCTGGAGGATATAGAAAATGAGAACTCTCAGGTTAATCAGCAATTAATTGTTAAATGCCTCCTCTGAACAGTCATCCATCAATGGGTTGGGCTTTCTGTAATAACTGATTTTGACATATATTTCCATGGTAAAATTTTTTTCTTTTTTTTATTTGTTTTAATTAGTTACACATGACAGTACAATGATCTTGACATATCATACATTTGATCCATGGTAAATTTTTACAAGCACCCTGTGATGCAAATGGCAGGGCAGTAAGTGTACTGCCAATCCCACCACCCTTCCTTTCTTATAAATGAAGAAACAGATTCATAAAAGGCTTACAATGGCAAACTTCTGCATCCTAGCTTTGCCTCAGGTGGACATGTGTTCTCTGATGTGGGCATATGGCAACATCTAATTTTCCTTATTTCATATCTGTAAAAAGCTACCTAGTACCTTTCTCTGTCTGTCTTCATGAATGTATAATAAAAGAGTTAGAAAAAATGTATGAGGGCAGGAATTATATCATTTTTTTATCATTGTGTCCGTGGCCCCTTAAATAGCATGGAGTATGTGAAGAAGGAGAACCATATCCCTGAACCATTGGGATTTGGAGATTTCCTGCTCTCAGGGGAGATCTAGAGAAGATGCTTCCCCTTGGGATCCTGATTGATGTGATCAGGAGCTTTGAAAACCAATGCTTCTGTTTCATAATTTATGAAACAGCCTAATTCTTTTCATAGTATTTTTAGCCATATCAGTTACTTTTACCCTTCTGGGTACATGCAAATAACTGGAAAGCCCCAATATTTTTACAGTCTCATTTGAAAAAAAAAAAGAGCTGTAAAAATAATGAGTGGGGCTGGGGTTGTGGCTCAGTGGCAGAGCACTTGCCTCGCATATGTGAGGCACTGGGTTCGATCCTCAGCACCACATAAAAATAAATAAGCAAAATAAAGATATTGTGTCCATGTATAACTAAGAAAAATTTTTAAAAAAATAATGAGTGGAGGTAGTTTGATAACCCAGTTTATTCTCTTGTACAATAAACATTCAAGCCAGTGTAGAGCTTAACATTAACACTGAATAAGCAACCATCTTTGCTGAAAGGATTGGCTGAAAGCAAATGCAGCAACCTGAGACAGGATCAGAACATTTGTCAGAAACAACTAGATTCACACCGTTAGACTACAGTAAATATTCTTGAAACCCTATTGACAAACTTCCTACATTATTAAAAGGTGTATAGGAGTTGGGGATGTAGCTCCAAGGTAGAAAGCTTGCCTGACATGTGTGAGGCCCTGGATTAAATCCCCAGCTCTGTGATAAATAAATAGGTGTGTGGAAAGTAGAATAGACCATTCTTTGGGTAGGTCCTTAAAGCCCAGAGGAGATCTAAAAGAGGAAGTAGGAAGCTAAGCACCATGGCATTTGTCTGCTTCATTGATTGGAATCCAGACCTACTTGTAAGCAAGCCCTCCTGGACACATTCGTTCATTTAATCTTCAGCACAGTGCTGAGAGGGAGCTATTATTTATGATTTTCTAAATCAGGAGACCAAAACTCAAGAAGGTCAATTACTTGCTCAGTTTCATATCACAAACAAGTAGAAAGCAAACACTGGAGAAGACCGAAGCCTTTCCACCCCTGGGTGTTGTCTGTCCATCTGACCTAGGAAAACACCCGAGGAGGTTCTGTTTCTTTTGCAAGAGCCTCACCTCAATTTAGTGTGTGGCTTACTTGAATTTCTGATTGGATGTCCTGGTAGTGCTGTCACCTCATCAGCAGATGCTGGTGCCAGCCATGCCAGGACTCGGAGGAGAAGTTGGGAGGAAAGGAATGTGCTCCAGTCAAGATCAACCCCTGAGAGCCAGGAATGCAGAAGTAAGGCATCTCTTGGTTTTCTGTCTTTATTTATGGGAATATCACAGAGTGAGCTTGCGAGCTGGGACAGAGGGTGCTGAGGTGCAGAGACAGAGGTGCTGCCCACTTCCACCAAGCGTGGAGCCCCTCAGAGCTGTCTGTTCCAGGAATTTGCAACGTGCTGGTCAAGTGCCCACCACAGATGGATTTTATTTGACTCGTGGAATTATAAAAATTATTTGTTGTTAGTTGCTGTGTTTAACTATTTCATATAAAACTCCAGATTTTTTGCTTCTCTTGACAAATAAGAAGATCTGGCAACCGATATCAAATTTCAGGATGACAGGTTGTCACAGCTGAATAGAAGCTGTTCCCTAACAATCACAGACCACACCATCACTCCCTATATGTCCCTAACAGAGACCTCATTACTCTGTGTGTGTGTGTGTATATATATTTTTTTAACTGTGAAGCTAAGAGGAAAGATCCCAGAGTTAATTGTCTCTGCACACTCTTTTTTTTTCCAACTAAGACACCACTGTGTTACTAATGTCTCTATCAAAATGTCCTTTCTGTGCATCACACTTTCCTCTTTTATATCATGCACTGGCTTCTAAAGCCACTGTTTGGACCCAGGTCCACCTGACTACAAAACCTCTTATATATTTACTGTGCTGCCACTGTGAGTCCAGTAAGCACTCAGGGGCCACTTATTTCACATTTAGCATGCACTGGTATGAGCATGTCTTTTTGCTTTCAGGTCCTGTTTATTAAAATAAACCATCAGGCCTTTGAGGGAAGGAGATGATTGTATCCCTTTCTGTATCACCAGGACTTAGCACAGTGCTCTAAAATAATAGGGACCTGGTTAATGTTTCCCTTGTTTCCATGGTTCTTTAATCAAAGCTCTAAAGCAGCATTAATTACATCTCCAGGACTCATCCTATGCACCTGTCCCTGCCACTAGCCTGTAAACCTCAAGTATGGTATCCCTCAAGTCTAGCCCAGTGCTTAGCACTTAGGAGATGCTCAATAAAAATTGCAGTGGAATTTGGTCATTTTTTTTTTGTACCAGGGATTGAACTTGGGGGCACTCCACCACTGAGCCACATCCTCACCCCTATTTTGTATTTTATTTAGAGACAGGGGTCTCACTGAGTTGTTTAATGCCTTGCTTTTTGCTGAGGCTGGCTTTGAACTTGCAATCAGCCTCCTGGGCTGTTGGGATTACAAGTGTGCACACTGCACTCAGCTGGTCAATAGTTTTGGTTGGTGCTAATAACCACACCAGGACCAACTTCTTTACTATAAAATTTTATTTCCAACTTCTGCATGCCATCTTTTTATTGTTCTACATTAATTCAGATTATTGGACATTGGATTTAGACATTCAATTTGAAAAATATTTCAGCAGTGTAAATAAAGAAATCTGACCCAACGTAACTAATTTTTCCCTTGGAATTTTCTCGTAGCTCTCTTTGGACCTCTATCACACAGAAGATGATATTTACAAACTGTCGCTGGTGCTGGAGCCTAGAAACTCAAAATCGGTAGGTGTTGTCTCCTCTAAAGATATTTGCTAAATACCACTGTTTGTCATTTACAGTAATGGACTGTTACAATAGTGTTTTGTGTTTTAAAGACTAAAGAACCTAGAAATTCTTTATTATTCCCCCTTTGCCAATAGGATGACTTACACTTGACAGTTTGAGAATTACTTTGTATCAGAGACTAATAAAAGTAAAGAACATTATCCCACCACTCTGATTTATTATTATCTTCTACTTCTCATTTCCACTCTGAGAAATCACCTACAAGTAGGATGAAAAAGAAAAAGAACCCATCTTAATGTTCACACTCATACCTTTCCAGACTTACCCAAAACTCCATTCAACATAAAATTAGATTTAATAAATTTTAAATATCCTGATCCTAATTCACAAATTTCTCTACTATGATTGACTCAACTTAGAATTTCAAGTTAGACACTGAGTAGATTTATAAGGAGATTGAGGAAATTGCTTTACTGAATGTATATTGCTATATTTTAGATGTTTTGTACTAACAAAAAAATTGTCTGAATGGGCTGGGGGTGTGACTCAGTGGCAGAGCGCTTGTGTGGCATAAGTTCAATACCCAGGTGCAAGAAAGAAAAAAAAAAAAAAGCCAGAATGAATTTTAAACAATGGGGATATGAGGATTACTTGTTGAAAGAAAAAATGTTGGTGTTTGCTTCTTATGCTCATATATCAAGATCTGTTTTTTGGTCTAATTATTTATACATAACAGCAGAATGCATTTTGACTCATTGTACACAAATGGAGCACAACTTTTCATTTTTCTGATGTAGAATCATACCATGTGCAGTCATACATGTACCTATGGTACATCTCATGATGTCCATCATTCCACCATCTTTCCTGTCCCCACGCTCCCTCCCCTTTGCCCAAAGTTCTTTCATTCTCTCCCCATTCCCCCTTTATGGATCAGCATCCACTTATCAGAGAGAACATTAGAACATTTGGCCTTTGTTTTTGGGGGGATTGGCTTATTTAACTTAGCATGATATTCTCCAACTCTATCCATTTACCTGAAAATGCCATAATTTTATTCTCTTTTAATGCTGAGTAATATTTTATTTTATATATATATATCACAGTTTCTTTATCCATTCATCTATTGAAGGGCATCTAGGTTGATTCCACAGTTTAGCTATTGTGAATTGAGCTGCTATGAACATTAATGGGGCTGCGTCCCTATAGAATGCTGATTTTAAGTCTTTGGGACAGCTGGCTCAAATGGTGGTTCCATGCCAAGTTTTCTAAGGTATCAAAATCTGTTTTCTTATGAAGGTCTCACACAGTGCCTCTTTACAGTTGAGTTCTGCAGCATGTGAGCAGCATAGCCCTTAAGTCTATTAATACCCTCTGTGATTCTGAACCACGGACTGAAAGGGACAGAATGACTGTGATAGCTCTTCTCCAGCCCCAGCAGGGCAGGCACTTGAGCCTGTCAGTTGAACTAGTAGCACCTGCTCTAAACACAGTGTGAGGGGTGGTTCCTTTAGCACATTCTTCCTCTGCCAGTTCCTGGAGGCCAGCGCCTGGGAAGATACAGCTCAGGCAAAGGGAGGAGTGGGGAGGTTGACTCTGAAAGAGCTACACAGAAAGGAAAAGCTATCCACAAAGAGAAATTATGAAGCTCCTCTCTCATTCTGCTCCTCTCTCATTCTCCTCTCTCATTCTGGCTGTGGTGTGTTGAGCCACTCATACCTGCAAACACAGGTTTTCCACCTCCTGACCCCTTCCTTGCCACAGTCTGGCTGGGCACAAATGCCGCAGTCTGGCTGGGCACACAATCACGAGCCACCACACAGCTTGTAGATTCAAACAGCAACTCTTTATTCCCGAACTCACACCAGCCGTCTACAATCACGTTCTGGGGAAATCCACGTTCTCTTCCCAAATCCCCCTCCACTGGGCTTCTATCTCCAAAATATACTGTCTGAATCCCGTGAGAACTCAAGGGGAACTCAGGCAGCAGGATACACCCTATTCCCAGCAGGAATAATCTTAAACCTTAAACCTGGAACCTAAACTGGGAACGCCCTAAACAGGATTATCTTAAAACCAGGAACACCCTAATCTGCCTTGGTCCTTGAGCAAGGTCACGTACATTCAATGTCACTGCAACATGGGGTACGCTGGCAAGGAAATTGTCATACCTACTTGGCTAATGGCTCCCAGCATCTCCCCCCTTCTGATTAATTAAACAACAAGCAATGTGGCTTAAGGACCGTGCCTGGTAGGTTGTCCAATTCAACATATGGTTCTTACCCGTCATCGGAAAACTGACCTTTAGGCGTCAGCCTCCTGTCTTAGGTTGATACCACTGCAATTGAATCATACCCGTCACTGACTACCAGTCCAGCATACAGCCATACTTGTGGATAGGTCTATGCACCAGTGGGGGGGTGAGGTTCTTTGCCTCACCTCTGTTGGCCCCCAAATTTGGCCTTGGTGCCAGTGGGGGAGTGAGGTTAATGTGGCTTATGGACCGTGCCTGGTAGGTTGTCCAATTCAACATATGGTTCTTACCCGTCATCGGAAAACTGACCTTTAGGCGTCAGCCTCCTGTCTTAGGTTGATACCACTGCAATTGGATCATACCCGTCACTGACTACCGGTCCAGCATAAGCCATTGGCCCCCAAATTTTAGACCATCACTAGCAGAAGGGAGGAGGATACAGAAATGCCACGACACCAAGCCAATTGACGGCTCCTTGGGAAAAATTGCATCACTGGTGACACCATCAGCAAAGATATGTCAGCACTACCACAATTAACATGGGGTGCGCTGGCAAGGAAATAAAAATTATATCACTGGTTAATCACTGTCGCAGATGTAAGAATGGCCAAGCTGGAGCTCTGGATATCAGCTGTTATGGATTTGCGTCAAATTATCTTCTTTTCGATCTGTAGAAATTGTTTTAGTTAATCTCTCTGGAATCCAAATCGGCTGCTGTTCTCCCTGTGGAAACACACAAACAAAACCCCGACTCCAGACAATCACTGGGTCAGGACCTTTCCATTGTCCTGTTAGAATATCTTTCCAAAGTACCTTAGGCTTATGTACATTTTTTGGATACATGTGTCTTTCCGCAGCACTAAGTCCTTATGAATCCAAATTTTAAAAGTTTAGAGTAAAAAGCATTATTTTAAGTTTATCTTTGGGGGATATATACCCCTTTCCAATTCCCTCTTTTTGCTTTAATAAGTATGTCTGTATCTAATAGTTGTCTTAGCTTTTTGCATTTCTCTATCTGAAATACCTTACTTGACATTTTCATCCATTTTTTATCTTATTTCTATCTTCTAGTTTTTTTTTTCCCTAAGGTTTGTATATTTACCCTTAGTTGCTTATTTTCCTCCTAGTTTTTTTTTTTTCTTCCTATTTTGTGGGTTTAAAATTTTTGTCTTCCTACATTTTTTTATCTTTCTACATCTTTTCTATCTTTTTTTGTTTTTAACTTTCTATACTTCTGTCTTTAAAGTTTTTCACTTTAAATTTTTAATCTTCTTTATCTAAATATCTTTTCTTATTATCTTCCCATTTTTTTAAAGTAATGCCTTTAAGATTAAGCTTCTTTCCTCCATCATGAAGGCATTTTAACCACCTTCAATTTAACCTTTTAAAGCCTTTTAATTATCATCTATACTGTACTTTTAAATGTACTTTTTCACCACCTACAGCTTCACTCTTTTAAACGAGGCTTAGATTTTGTTTAAATCGCTTCAATGTTAGTTTACATGGCTGCCTTTCAACCAAAGGCTTTTTTTTTAACTCCATTGAGAAGCTTTGTCTCAATCTGCCATGTACAAATATCTTTTTCTTCTTTCTTCCTTTCTCAAGCTTTTAAATTAAGTCTAGTTTCCTCAAAATCTTTTTAAATGGCATTTTACAACTTTTTACTTTACCACACAGAGATTATCTCATCTAGAAACATTTTTTTCCTTTAACCTTTTATATTAAAATATATTTCCACATCTTGAATCTTTTTCTCTCTCTTTTTTAACCGTTAACCCTTTTTATAAATTCACATTTTGAAACAACTCTTATAAAATTTCTGATTTAGACAAATTACTCCACTTTAATAAGATGAAAGACTTTCATGTTTTTTATGATACTATAATACTATAATTGAAACCCAACTGAAAATTTTTCTACTCTTTGTATATAAATTACACATGATAGAATCTTAACACTTAGTAACCTTGTTTTAGCAAAGACACAGACACAAAGCAATAAATATTTTTCCATTTACCAATTTATGAAAGCACACATAATGTTTAAATATATTACCTTATGGAACTTATTAAGTAAAGAGTACTTGATTTCATATTTAGTGGTTGATATTTTAACACTTTAGCTTTGTAAATTAATCAGATGTCTGTAAAAACCAAGATCTTAGACAAATGTAGTAAACAGAACTAGCCATCTCTTTCTTGTTGAAGAAAAATCCTTCTACAGGATACCATGATGGTCCCATTGGTATACTTAATAACTCGTCTTTAAAAAGCCATGGGCTACATTTTTGTATTGTATCAACATATGCCCTAATTGTTCTTGGTCTCACTGGGGTGCCCCCTTCCTCTAACAATTTATCTTGCTCGGAGGCGAACAACTTCAAACCTTGAATCAACCATTTTCCCCAGTTTGCCTGAGAAAGTTCTAGGAATAGGCAACTTGAAATAAAAACAAAATAAATCAAAACAATAACACATTGTTTTTTGAGTTGGTCACCCATTCTTTCGCTCTTCTTCAGGGGCAAGCAATTTCACTTACCTCCAAGCTTCAGAAGTTCCCCGTATGGGCCACCAAATGCCACAGTCTGGCTGGGCACAAATGCCGCAGTCTGGCTGGGCACACAATCACGAGCCACCACACAGCTTGTAGATTCAAACAGCAACTCTTTATTCCCGAACTCACACCAGCCGTCTACAATCACGTTCTGGGGAAATCCACGTTCTCTGCCCAAATCCACCTCCACTGGGCTTCTATCTCCAAAATATACTGTCTGAATCCCGTGAGAACTCAAGGGGAACTCAGGCAGCAGGATACGCCCTATTCCCAGCAGGAATAATCTTAAACCTTAAACCTGGAACCTAAACTGGGAACGCCCTAAACACGATTATCTTAAAACCGGGAACACCCTAATCTGCCTTGGTCCTTGAGCAAGGTCACCTACATTCAATGTCACTGCAACATGTCAGCAACATGGGGTACGCTGGCAAGGAAATTGTCATACCTACTTGGCTAATGGCTCCCAGCACTTCCTTTACCTTAACCAGACACCATTGCTCTTATCAGGTGCCGGACTCCTGGAGGGCATCACGCACTTGTTATCTCATGAATTCCGTGAAGGAAACCAGGCCTGATGAATGTAGGTGTCTCACTCAGGCCACACAGCTAGTGAGTTGGAGAAGAGGGATTAGGTCCCAGGCCTGGCTGTCTTCAATGCCTGTGCTTTTTCTACCAACTCTCCTGTCAGGAACAGGGTAGGAAGGGCCATTTTGGCACATTTGTCTCCTTTTGTCCCTTTAGATTTACTGTAGTTTATTTTCAGGACAAAATCTGGTCAATTTTAGGAGATATTTCCCTCAAACACAGGAAAATCGTTTCATTTGTTGTAGGGAATAAAAGCTTTCAAAGCTTCTTCCAATTGCTAAAATCTTGTGGGTCTGTGAAAACATGTTTCCCAAGCTCTATTCTGTCTGTTCTCTAAGTAGAGCGTCATCCTATTTGACATGTGGTGATAACTAGGGAATAATCTCCAGATGGGAGGTTTCTGTTACTAGAATTCTGTTAACTCTCATGTGCTCACAGTTGGTGCTGGCGGACCTAACCTAAACAGTCCGTCTTAGAAGTTTTCCATCTTTTTTCTGTTCCTGTGTCTCTCTGGTCATTTGCATTTTACTTAGTGTCTCAGCAATAGTTTCAAGGCATCCTAGATCAAAAGAATTACTCAACATTTCTACTCATAGAATTGTTAGTTCCAAACAACTCAATATTTATCTTCTAACAACTCAACACCAACTTGGAAAAAAAAAATACACTTACATTGAAAGACAACGAGCATTTTTATTTCATTCTTAAACAACCACAGTTACTTAACTAATGGATGTCTGTGCCTATTGGACACTGCACACATTTTATTGAATCTTGAACTCGGACTAGATTCTACCACGCTTATTTCTTGTTCCACACTGATTTTTTTCTTCACAAAGATACATGTCATCAGAAGATATTTAATGCGATCTCATGGGTAACCATGTATTACTTCAAGGTGGTAGTTTTTACGGTGTTTGAGAATACAAAATATTGAGAATAGTTACATTTCACTTCGAAGTTTCAAATATCTTTTGATGCCCTCTGAATTTGTCACAGTGTTCTCGGACACTTTGCTGTACAGTTGGGGGAACTCAGGTATATTCTTTACCAAATCAATAAATATTGATAAAAATATTGAAAATATTGACTTTTACCAGATCAGTAAGATGAAAATATTGATTAAAAAAAAGAGCCATGGTGTGTGTGTAGGGGAGTGTACCTGTGTGTATGTGTGTGTGTGTGTATGTGCAGGCATGTGTAAGCATGTGTATGGGTGAATGTATGTAGATAATTTTTGGTCTTGTGGGCAGCTCACCAATAACACTGACCTCATAACATTGTTAGGGTCTTAAATACGTATAGTAACTCCTCAATTCTTGCAAAAGTGTTTATCCCCAGTTTGTTATCAAATAACGAAACTGCTAATACAGTTTTGCATGTGTGTGCCAGTAAATGCATTGACCCTGTATGAAGGTCACAGGGTGAGGATACAAACTGCACAGTGGTGTTAAGTGATCTTATGTGGTCTCCTGATAGAATGGTGTGCTAAGCTTGGGTTATGCATTATACTGTTAAGTGAAAATGTGCTGCGAGATGGACATACCTGATACGAAAGCCCTATGGAGAATGCAAGTGCACCAGGCATGGGCAGAGAGACCTAATGGTTCACAGAATAGTCAGAAGTGATTGAGTGCATTGACTGAAGGACAGGAACTTGACCATATGCTGGTGCCCATTTATTATATGCACCTGTTAATGCAAATTTATCATTAATACCAAGTATTAAAGAACTAGATACCTGGTTTTTGTATATCTTGTATGAAAATCCATGATGGATTATTAGTGTTTAAGGATGATTTAGTGATACTTAGAGAACTCAAGGGGGATGAACTGGAAGTGCATTATTTTTCTCCATTTGAAAATATTAGAACTTGGGCTGCTAGTAAGCCCAATGCACTCTCTAAACATGTATTTAGGCACATATTAGATTTATTAGCAAAGATTTTATAAACATGCAAGGTGAACATTAAGTTTTGGCTGGTATTATTATTATATAACACTGCCTTTCTTATTGTCCCTTGTCCTAGCTGCTCAAGGTCCAGTTAACATTGAATAATGTGCATGCTTCCCTTTCAGCAGCCTGCCTCCCCCACAACACCCACCAAGCCCGTGGTGCCCCTGGAGTGGGCATCTGGGGTGATGCCAAAGCCAGACCCCACAGTGATCAACAAGCACATAAGGAAATTAGTTGAGGTAAGTGGTCGAGGGCAAATTCAGAATGCACCAGAAGCCCCCTCCTTTTCTTTCTGGAATATTCTATGATTGCATTGTGATCAGATAGCAGTGCATGAAAACAGCGCTTCAGGTAGAAACAATTTAGCAGACACTTAGCTCTGCCTGGCACTGGTCTCTGGAAAGAATCAACCAGAAAGGTCCTCTTTCCCCTCCTGACAATGTATTCTGACCAAGCAACTCCCAGTCACTTCCAACTCCTGTCTTTCTTAGGCATTTGCTACTTCTGTCATTGCCACCAATTTGAGGGTCTTTGGGGGGATTAGAATCACCCATGAAAAAGCCACATGGGTCACAATGCCAGATCAGTTGGTGACTCAAGGGAGGAAAATACCCTATAAGTTGGATTGTTTCACCTTCTGTATGGTTTGGGGGTTCTGTGACACAGCAGCACAGTGCCACTGAGGTCAGAAAGATTACCTGAGGCAGGACCAAGCTCTGTCAGAGTTTTCCATACAGAAAGAAGAGTAGAAATGCCAATGTGGAGGAAATGGTAACCCTTCAGGCACAGGAGATGGTGATCCCTGACTAAAGCCCTACTTCAGTGGCTGGGAATATCCTCTTTTACCATAGGGTTGAGTCTGTGGCATACAATGTGCTTTTTGCTGGAAAAGGATGTTTAAAGAAAAAAATGAAAGAATGTTCTACTGTTTGGATAACTCAGGGAACTGTGAGGCACTGAAAGAAAAATTTTATGGAGTATGTGAGGCAGGAAGAAAAAGATTAGAGAGGGTGTACAGAAAGGATTTTTTTTTTTCTGAGGGAAAGTGCTAGAAGATGGTACTAAGGTCCAGGGGAGCCTTGAGATGTGGTGGTGGGGACAGACCCAACTTGCAGCTGGGGAGGTTAAGGAAAGGATCCAGGAGCCTCAGGAAGCACATAGATACGCTCAGGAAAGTGAAACCAGGAAATGGGAGGCAGAGCCATTCCCACTTCATTCTGTAGGCTGCTTCCTCTGTTCTGATGGGAAGTCTCAGCTTTTTTCTCTCTCCTTGCCCTCTCCTTCTTACCATCTTTTTCTATTCCCATCTTCCAAGTCTAGTTTCATGGGGAAGTTTGGCCCAGTTTGAGCAAAATTGCCTACCATCGATTTAATCAAATGAAAGACTGGATTTCATTGTGAATTTTCATACTAAATTTTATTCCACAAAAAATCTTGTATTTTCATTACAAATAAATACAGTGTTAGATTATAACTGGCAGGTACTCCAAAATATTATCAGTTTTGATTATGGATTAAGTATTGATATATGCACTTGCAAAAAGTGTTATGTGATTTTGCACAATTCACTTATCTATGGATAAATTTGCAAGGGGTGCTATATGCCTATTCTAGTCATATTTTAAATTAAATCATTAATATATGACTTCCCTACTTCCCCAAATACTCATGAAGCGGGTTGCAAAATAGGATGGTATACATAAGCAGAATAGATAGAAACAATCAGAAAAAAAGAAAAAAGATTAAGTATGACTGAAATCCAGGTTAAATGTGTATATTTGCATACATGCTGTTTTAGGCAGCTTTTCCCACTGCTGTGATCAAAAGACCTGATGAGAACAAGTAGAATGGGAAAATTTATTCAGGGGCTCACAGTTTCAGAGGTCTCAGTACACAGACAGCATATCAGAAAGAACGTCTGGCCTCTGGTTTCTTGGGATTGGTTTCTTTCATTCAACATGATAGCCTCCAGTTCCATCCATTCACTGGCAAATTCCATAATTTCATTCTTCTTTATGGTGGAGTAATATTCCACTGTGTATATGTGCCACATTTTCTTTATCCATTCATCTACTGAAGTGCACCTGGGTTGGTTCCATAACTTAGCTATTGTGAATCAAGCTGCTATGAAAATTGATGTGGCTGTATCACTATAGTATGCTGATTTTAAGTCCTTTGTATATATGCTGAGGAATGGGATAACTAGGTCAAATGGTGGTTCCATTCCAAGTTTTCTGAGGAATCTCCATATTGTTAAAGCTTTATTTTCTATTGTCATGGTGTTGTAATTCACCAAGCCTAACTCCTATTTAACTCTGGGGTCTCAGTGTACACTTTGCTTTCTTCAGAAAATCTTTCTTAATCTACACCTCCACCATCATATCACTCTGTTTTTATCCCCTGCAAAACCACTTCTCTTTTTATCCTATAAAATCTTCTTGATTGAGTCATCTTCGTCTAGATTCTAAGCTCCTTGATAGAAAGGATAATGTGCAATCATTGCTTTCACGATGAAAGTTCAGAGTCGGATGCACAAATTGTCATTCAGTAAACACTTGTCTTTCCTTTGCAGTCTGTGTTTAGAAACTATGACCACGACCACGACGGGTACATCTCACAAGAAGACTTTGAAAGTATAGCTGCCAATTTTCCCTTCCTGGATTCTTTCTGTGTGCTGGACAAAGATCAGTAAGCTTTAATTTTATAGTACTTTCATGCAACTATCTTAAAGCTTACAATTATCAGAGGGGAACAGGGAAATGTACAGTTTCCATCTTGACAAGCTTCAGCTTTAGTGCTTTGATAAGTCTAACTTTTTACTGATATTTTTCTTGGTGTCTGTAAACATGAACTGTTGGGTAGAATAGCAAAATAACCATTTGGAAAATTAGCCAGGTTCTCCATTTCTTTCATTACTTCTACTGCTTAGTTATCAACTTCAAAAAACCTCCACTGAAACAGTAAAAATAATAATAATAATAATTAGATATAGTTTGGGGAAGACCTCAGTATTAGTGGACCTGGGGGTAATCATAAAACTCCTTGAATAGATTTTTTTATATAGTACTTATCTTCGTGAAAGCAGATGGTGCCTGTAGATAGTCAACAAGCATCCATAATTTTTTTTCTTTGATTGTTCAAAAGTTGCTTTGCTATACAAAGAAAAAAAATGTATTTCCTAAATTCAAATGATTCCTGAAAAAAGTTAATGGCTTTAAATGCTAAAAAACAACTCATTTAAAAAATGCTGAGAAAGCCTGGCATTAATAAGTTGATGACTTTTTAACTGTGTGAGATTACTTCCTAATTTAAAAATTATCTGTAATAAAATACTGGATTTTCATATTAGTGAAATTTTGAAATTAAGTCACTGGGTTGTATGACTCAGTAATTCTATCTGTGCCTATAGCTACATCTATTTCTATATCTAAAGTCACCTTTAACCTCCTAATCTATGTATCTTCTTCCCCAAGAATGTACTCCAACAAATCAGGCTCCTTATGTGTGTTTGTTTAGAGATCACAGGATAATTAACTCTTCATGAGATGGGCAAGACACCAGATGGCTCTTATTTTTATAAATTTAATTAATAAAATTTGATTAACAATAAATTTTAGTAAATATTATTCAAGTTATTTTGAATATGGATAAAAAGGGATCTCAAATTATTAAGTCTGGGAAAAAATTATGGCATTGCTCATAATAACTGGGAAGCCTGGGGCATGGTGTTCTGAAAAGAAAGATATGGATTTGGGCTTGGATATGTTGATTTTGAAAGGAGAGTGGCCCATGCCAGAAGAGAGATCTACCAAGTGTTGAAGATGTGGCACAAAATTCAGGAGAACCGTTAGGGCCAGAGATACTGATTAAGTATTGGGCCACCATGTTAGCTGGAATCTGGGGTGTACATGGAAATTGTGATGGGAAATTTAGGGAAAGATGAGCTCAGGGCCTGAGGAAAGAACCTGCAGGGGCTTCCTTCTCCACATCAAGGAGCTGAAAACAGTAGGGAGCCAGAGAAGAAGGAAAAAGAGGGAGAATACCAGGGGTACGTGGAATTACAGGGCCCACAGAGGACAGAATGTCAAAAAGGAAACATGTCCCATGTTTCAGGCTGCTAAGAAGTCAGCAACTTCAGAAAAGGCCACTGAGAATGTCCTTGGCGTACAGTTCTAATAGAATATTAGGGTTAGATCCTGATTGTATGGAGTAAAGAGAAGTTAGTGGTAAGAGTCTGATGGACTTTGGGAGCAGTAGGAAGAAGTGAGAAAAGAACAGTGTTGGAGATGGTAGCAGGATTGAGGGAAGAACTTTTTTTTAGGCGGGAAAATCCTGAGCATTTTTGTAAACACAGAAAGAAACGTGACGAGATTGAGCTGAGCCTGGAAGGAGCAGAGTTCTATGGAAGCTGGAGAGTTGGGGGTGAAAGCATCCCTTCCCATGCTGTAGGAGGACCCCAGAAAGGAGAGAGGAACTGGAAGGAATTCTGATATGGCAAGGAAGGGTGTGACCCCCGACACCTGCCTGTGTGGAGAGAAGGCAGTATGGAACTCAACCTAGGTCAAGTCAAGTTGATCTTTTTTTGATAAACACGAAGTCAGGGTATGTGGTGGGCTGGGGTTGGGGGTGGAACTGGAGTCTTGCTCTGTATGAGAAGGTCTGGAAGAACTGCTCTATGAATGGGCTGTAAGCTAGTGAGATATGAATGAGATGATCACTGAGGAAGCACCTCAGATGGCATCATGGGCCCAGTTAGTACAGTCTCCTTACCTTGCCCCAGCAGCCTAGTTCCTGCAACCCAACTGTTAAGCAAGAGCTAGAAAGAAGGTACCTTTCAGTAGTGAAGGAGACTTTCTGAGTCCTACACAGCCCATGTGTTCACACACTTGGTTCTTCACATACACACATATGCACACATCATCTTCTGCTTACTGGAAAAGACCTTGAACTCCTGATGCTGTCCTTTGAAGTCCTTCCCTCCTTTCAGATATAACAGAGAAGCGAACATTCCTCCTTTTGGCCACAAAGGTTTGCCAGGTGAGTGCTGCATCTTTGACAAGTACTTGGAGCTGTGGTATTGAAAGTTCCCTCCCTTCTTTGATTTTCCTAACAGGGATGGCCTAATTAGTAAAGATGAAATGATGGCTTACTTCCTGAGAGCTAAATCTCAGCTGCACTGTAAAATGGGACCAGGATTTATCCACAACTTTCAGGAGATGACCTATCTCAAGCCAACTTTCTGCGAGCACTGTGCAGGATTTGTAAGTCTGCTTTCCATTGTTTTATCTGTAGCTATTTTTGCAGCCTCCTGAAAAGGCAGAAAAATGATACACTCAGTGGAGTGCTTTGGATGGGGAGTAAACCATGATGGCTTCCTGAAAGATTAAATAAAAGCAAAAGCTGTATCTATATGTTTAGCTCTATTCTAGGAATGCAGGGCTGGCGAAGACAGGGGGCGCTGGTGAGGCCTGTTCACTCAAGAGAGTGGTTTGTCTACTCACCCCTGCCAGGAAAAGGTGTTAGCCCAATTAGCCTGGCATTCCTCACGAATATTCATAAGTGGCTGCAATTAAGGGGATCATATATCTTAGCCAGATCCTTCTAGTGCTCGTTTAATAAGGCATTAGTCACTAAAAATCCATCAAGGCATAGCTAAATGATTTTCAATTCCAAAAGAAAAAAAAAATCTTTTGCAGAAGATGGTTATAATAATAAATAATAACTACTTAGCAGTTGAGAGTAACAAAGTACTTCTGTGAACATTGGTTCAATTAATCTTCACAATAAGCCCTCGAGGTAGGCATTTTATTCTCCCCATTTTGTTTATGAATATAAGGAGATGCAGAGAGGCTAATCCAGGTTCCTCTGGATTGTAGTTAGTAGTTATCAGAATTTGGTGTTCTGGCTCTAAGTCCTGCACTCCACCTACACCACAGCAACACATGAAGATCTTACATTTTGTTGCCCCACACTTGATAATTCTTTGGAAAGTGAGGTCAGCTGCTGGTCCTGACCTTAATAGAGACTGTTCTCTGATTGTCATCTGGTTGATACCCATGTTAAGTAGAATGGTGGTGTTGCAGGTGGTGTTCCAGTACACCCAGTACTCAGGTAAGTAAGATGGTTGCTTTTTTCCCTCCTAGGGCCAGAGCTTAGCTTCAGCTTTATTCAGCAATCATGTCCCAGTGTTAACCATTAAATCTGTTGCTGATGTGATGTACGGTCACCAAAATTACATTTTTCCTATTCCATGCTTGAAGAACTGGGTCTGGGGAGTCCAAGGGCAGGAGTTTGTGTAAGAGAATAGGTAAATAGAAAAAAAGCTGTTACATCAAAGATGGCCCCTGATGGTCACTGCAGCTCATGTGGTCAAGGGGAAAGGCCAACCTAACCAGCACTCTTTACCCAATTCTGGGAACAAGAATTCCTCTTCCATTAGTATCTGTACTGGGAGCGCATCACCAGACCACTCTATTGTAAAACAAATGCAATTCCTTTTTCATATGTCTCTAGTTTCTCTATTCTGATGGGAATTTTTAGAAGCATCTTGATTTGAAAGTGCTGAAGCAGGACAGGGTCCCCCTTTTTAACACTCTTATGAGAAGTGGAACCTAGGGAAGGTCAGGGATGTTAAGACTGTGGCATGGTTCAGTCAAAAGTCAGGATGAATCAGGCGTGATGACACACACCTGTAATCCCAGCAGATTGGGAGGCGACATAGGAGAATTGCAAGTTCAAGATCAGCCTGGGCAACTTAGTGAGACCTTCCCTGTCTCAAAATAAAAAAATAAAATAAAAAGGGTTGAGGATGTAGCTCAGTGTTAGAGTGCCCCTGGGTTCAATTATTGGTCGTTCAAAAAAAAAATCAGAATGATTCATCTGTCCTCTGGTGGTGTGGGAGGGTCAGAGGCTCTTATCAAGGCCTTAGCTCTGCTGCCCAGTCCTGTCCTGTCTTTCTCTTCTCTGAGGCACTAGTTCTGTAGAAGTAGCAAGGTAGTCTTCCCTGGGAGTACCACATACCTGTCCCTGACTCCCGCGAGCAGAGGTGGAGCAGCTGGGATGATATAGAAAGCACCTGAGCAAACGCGCTCTCACAAAGCCCCTTTGATTTTCAAAGAAATTTGCAAATATAACTTCCAAGATCTGTCGTTGAATAGCATTGTAAAAAAAAATACAAGGAACTATTTTCCTTGTGTGCAGAACTAAGTGCGCAGACTCTGCTTTTCAGTTAAGTTCCATTTTAATGGTAAGGAAGACAAATACTCACTACTTGCTCTGCAGTACATTTATTTCAGAATTAGGATTCCAGAACTGAAACAGTGCTGGTATGCCGCAGTCTGGTAATCCCCACGTTTTGTAGATAAAGAAACAGAGATCTGAAGTGCAGTGACTTCCCCCAAGGTCGTAGGGATCACTTTGCAGCAGCACCATGGATCCCAGCCAGGTCTCTTGACTCTCAACCAGAGCTCCTTTCACCACACAGAATTACTCTACATATTCCAGCTGCCCATGTTCTCAGGTCTAAATCCTGTGGGAAATACTCCTGCATACCCATCTACATGGGTCACCTTCTACTGTGCGTGGCTGCCAGTCTGACCCAGTGCCTCTTCTTGGCGAGTTTTTCTCCTGGTTATTAAGTAAGCTTTAGCAAACCATGTCCTGACTTCCCCTCCTGAGAGGACTTTAGCTTTTTCAACCTTCCTGCAGCTATGCTAATTACATACCATTTCTGGATATTGTGATATTCCATCTTGTACCTTATCCTTTCTGTTCCTACCTCAGTTGCTTTGATCACACACAAAACACCCGGGAGCAATGGCGTCCTGTGTTTCCCATAGGTAGGGCATTCTTCTTTCCAGGTATGAGACCATGCCAAGTATCCTCACTCCTCTGTAGGTCACTCATCTGTTAAAATGAGGAGATTACTATTATCTACCCCATAAGGATCATTATCATTACTATTATTAAAAAGAACTCCATGAAGAAAGAATTTATCACTACAAAGTTTTCCAGGTTGTGGGGCCTTAAAAATTATTTAATTTCCTGGACATTTACCTTTTACAATAGAGAAACAAGATTATCTTAAAGTCCTCATAAACTCTTGACGGGATATGACTACCCTGAATACACACTTCCTTTTTCTGTGCCCATCTCTCTTTCAGTCATTCTCTGTCCCTGAGCCTGGCTGCTAGTGGGCAAATAATCTTTCCTGTCCCAAAGCAGAATGTTGACCTGTCTCAGAAGGCATCTGCATTTTTTTTTTTTTTTTGGTACCGGGGATTGAACCTAGGGGCACTTAACCACTCAGCCACATCCCCAGCCCTGTGTGTGTGTGTGTGTGTGTGTGTAGCTGTTATTTCTCATTTCTCCTGATTTCTGGGAAGGTCAGATAAACAGTTTAGTTTCAGCTTAATGAGGTGGAACTTTACCATGGGTAACTCCATTTGTATTTGTAACTCCAGTGGTCTGTGGGGCCCAGTGTAGCAGCTTAGTTCAAAACAGTGGCCTCCAACAACATTTATTAAACAATCACTTCCTACTTATTAACCACTCAGAAGTCACTAACTCCTTGTTTGGCAGAATCTGAGCTGTATCTCCCACAATCCCAATACAGGCCAAACATAGAGCAATTGTGGAGAATGAATTTGTGAATAAATAAAACCTTTTCCTCATCTGTATTATTTAGGGTACAAATATTACTCAGAAAATAACCTAGCAGAATTCAAGATTGGCAAGTGCACTCCCTAGATTGCTTTACTTCCTGTAGAGGGCGCCAAGAGCAGCCAGTGCCATTAGAAAGAAGACAGAGGGAGCTAGGCGCTCCCACAGGCCAAGTGGTTTGCTGAGAGACCATTGTCAGAGTCCAACAAATGCACCAACTTCAGTTTCCCATCCCAGCTTCCATTTGGCTTTGAGGAAGAAAAGGGAAGTACAACTTGTGTTATCACCACAGCTGGAGGGCTGGGAGAGGGTTCTCCCTGCCGGGAAGGGTGTTAGAGCAGCTACATCCTGTTTGTGCTGCACCAGCCACGAAGCTTCCCAGGATTTCCTTCTCTTCCCTGTTGCCTTGTTTTCCTTCCAGATGTCTCTGCGGATTCCCTGACATTTCTTTGTCTTTTGTTACAGCTGTGGGGCATAATCAAGCAAGGATACAAATGCAAAGGTAAATAAGTGTTACTTTGTCAAAAACATCTTTTTAAAAATTGATATTGGGGATAGGAATCAAACCACACAGCTCTTGGCATTATTGAGAACTTGCGTTCTCCTGGGCCATGGCAACCGAAGAGTTAACGTATTCAGGAAAGAGTTTCTGGAGGTTGGGAGAAGCAAAATTAGAATTTTATCGCTTTTTAGAAGAAGATGGCAAACTACCTTTAATCAACCAACACTGCATAAATCTAGCCCCTCTAAGTTCCCATGTAAATTATCAGCATCTAGTTTATGGTGGGAAATGAGAGAATTTTGCAGTGAGACAGACCTGACTAAAATATTGTATATAAGAAATTTTTCCTTCAAGAGAAAAAGCTCATATACCCATTTCTGTAATATATGGGCATTTCTTCCCACCCTCACATAGTGTAGCTATTTCTTTCTTTCTTGAACCACATAGATGATGATTTAAAAAAAAAAAAAAGAGGACAAATCTTAAAACTTATTTTGTCCTTTTTTTTTCCCTTAATTTTTTTTGGTTGCAGATGGACACAATACCTTTATTTTATTTACTTTTATTTTTATGTAGTGCTGAGGTTCAAATCCAGTGCCTCATATGTGCAAGCAAGTACTCCCACCACTGAGCTACAACCCCAGGTCTATTTTGGCCTTTTCAATGAATTCATTCTTATATTTCTCTCACTTAACTGAGATTTATAAATATCTAAATAAATATTTATTTGACAAATGCAGTATGCACGCTTAATAAGCACTTAGGAATGTGTTGCTATTTGTATATGCATGATTATTACACATTATTGGTGTTTAAGAAGTTGCTGAGTACTTTATACAAACAGTTAATACTAGTTCTTTTAAGAATCTGATAATTCAGCAGCTTGGGAGGCTGAGACAAGAGGATCATGAGTTCAAAGCCAGCCTTAGCAAAGGTGAGGTGCTAAGCAACTCAGTGAGACCCTGTCTCTAAATAAAATACAAAATGGGCTGGGGATGTGGCTCAGTAGTTGAGTGTCCCTGAGTTCAATCTCCAGTACCATTAAAGAAAAAAAAAAAAGAATCTGATAATGTTTTTGAAAAACATAACAAAGCTAGCCAGGCATGATGACACACATCTGTAGTCCCAGCTACTCAGGAGGCTGAGACGGGAGGATCAGGAGTTGAAGGCCAGCCTGAGCAACACAATGAGACCCCACCCTCAAAAACCAAACCAACAAATAACTCCCCCCACAAACCTAACAAACAAACAAAAACCAACAACAGCAACAAAACCTAAAGGAAACAACTTGATTGCAGGTGGATGCTTAATTCAGATGAAAGTTCTCTGCCTCTGGTGCCTTTTTCTGCAGCCATCTGTCAGCATTTTGTCCTCATTTTTTTATGAACAGAAAAGCTTCCCTGAACTTCTCTGGGAGCCCTGTGCTCAGAAGGACGCCCATCCAAGTGCTTCCCTCTAGTGCCTCGGTTCAACTTAGACTTTTTACTTCAAACTGCAATATCTTATTTCTCAGCAGTAGTCATTAGTTTTATTCTGTTTTCTATCCTGCATCCCCTAAAAGACAGACAGACAGGGACACACATGCACATACACACACACCCCACTGTGATTTTATGAAAATGAAATTAAACCCTTGGATTATATTTGTACATTCAGTATTTTTTTTCTTAGTGGCACACAGAATGAAACAAAATGTATTAAAATAGAGTAAACAAGTCATTGAGATCTGAAGCAAGACCTTTGGGGGGAAATAGGTATTGAAAATAGAAAGGTCCTTTTTGATGATACCAGAGAAATGGACTTTTTGAAATGATCGTATCTGATCATTTCTGATTCTAAATGAAGTGTAGGGCCCTCATCCTATGAAATAATTGTGGACTATCTTCCAAAGTGGCCAAATTTTTGTACCCCAAGTAGTAATTAATATTCTACTTCCAAATCCAAAGCATCGTATGGGAAATCTCACACCATTTCCAAGCTGTAGTCAAACACGGAACATGCTTATTGACAATATGTCCGCCTTGTATGTACTTTCATACTGTGGAAGGGTGATATAATCACTAGCCCTGGAAAAGATTTTGGGAAACAAAGAAAAACAATTTAGACAAGCACAGAATGGAGGACACCTCACCTGAAATGATCAGAGGCAGCAGCTGTTCCCAGAGACACTAGAAGCTGAGGCTTCTCACCATCATTCTGGTCAGGAACTCCTTGGTGGGGATTCCATCTCTGTCCCAGAAAGAACTCCAGCCCCACATGATTTGCATTTAGTTTTGGGCAAAGACAACTAACCTCTTGAGCTAGACTCTGCTTGTTTGCCCTGTAGGCACGTTGATGACTTGTGTGGAGGGACAAGTTGAGCAAATGTATCAGAACTTTAGAAGCCTCAAGAATCAAGAGAGGCCCCATGCCCTTTCCCAGTCCCTACGTACCCTCTGTGGGCCTGAGGTTCAATCCAGAAACCGGAGTTGGGGAGGGGAGGGCTGGCAGTGCAGTGGCACCAGACACACAGCTTCATGCTCATCCTTTGTCTGGGATTTTTTAGACTGTGGAGCCAATTGTCACAAACAGTGCAAAGACCTCCTGGTTCTGGCCTGCAGGAGATTTGCTCGGGCACCCTCCTTGGGCAGTAGTCATGGATCACTGCCTGGAAGCCCCTCGCTGCCCCCAGGTAATGCCTCTGCTTTATTCCTTGCCACGGTGTCTCTCCACCCACCTCCTGACCTCTGCATCTGGTTTGGGTTCTGGGTCTAAACCCAGTCAGTATCATTATAAATACAAAGGCCTTTCTTAGGGCAGTCTGCGGTGGCTAATCCCCTTGGCTTCACTCTGCTTTCTGGTCTCACTAACATGCCACTTGCCTGCAGCTAATTTAGTTCTGTCCCTCGTCCTTTCCTCTAGACCCTTGCATGGCAGACTCTTGCTATTTGTTCTCACTTTGGTAGACACAAGTCAAATTTTAATTATCATCCTCTTTCTCCTTCCAGTGCAGGATGAGGTGTTTGATTTTCCTGGGGTTACTGCTGGACACCGGGACCTGGACAGCAGAGCCATCACCCTGGTTACGGGCTCTTCTCGCAAGATCTCTGTGAGGCTACAGAGGGCCACCACCAGCCAGGCCACTCAGACTGAACCCGTCTGGTCAGAGGCTGGCTGGGGGGACTCAGGATCCCACACCTTCCCCAAAATGAAATCCAAGTTCCATGACAAAACAGCAAAGGACAAAGGCTTTGCCAAGTGGGAAAACGAGAAGCCCAGGGTGCAAGCTGGCGTGGATGTTGTAGACCGAGGCACTGAGTTCGAATCTGACCAGGATGAAAGTCAGGGTGAGACCAAACAGGATGGTGAGGTCAGTACTGGGTCAAACCACACATACCATCAGAAGAAGGCTGACAGTGCTGAGATTAGTATTTTTGTGGGTCTGGAAGATAGCCTGATAATTTTGAAAGCAGTCTGGTTGGGAATGAAGACATCATATTTAGTGTTGCTGTTGGCTTGTTACATGACCCTGGAAAAATTGTGGGTTTTTTTCCCCCTCTTTGGATTCCAGTATCATCATATATATAACTGAACTGGAGTGAGTTCTGAAACTTTGCAAAGGTTGTCATGTGTGTGTACTGATATGCTACCCCAGAGACCCATGACTCTTGCATGTATCCAAAAGACGGGTACTTTACAGATCAGCTTTGTTTTTCAAGCTAGAACCAGGGCTCAAACTCAGGGGAGACAGTGAAAATAAAAGACTTGTCAATAGAGGAGGAGAACTGGAAACTCCTTCCCCTACTAAAAAAGTCTTTTGACAGCATCATAGGGAAAAAGGGTGATGAGATCAGAGATATGGAGACCTCAAGGTTCTATAAAACAGGCTCTGCCTCCACACAAGAATTACGTTCTGATAATCCAGAATAAATTGGGTTGCATACGGAATTTGTTAGAATATGCTAAAAATATAAATTGATTCAAGATGGAGTTAGATAAGTTCATTAGTCAATAGTCCATAGTGTATTAAAAAAAAAAAAAAAGGATTTGAGGGAAATTGGTGTCATACTCCTAACTTTTAAGGAAATGTCATGGAGGGCAGCCATCGTCTCCCTGTTGAATCATTCTCATAAGGGGAGTATTGGATTAGGCAGTGATTCTATGGAATCAACTCAGAGCTCTTTATTCTTATGGGTGGTCCTCCATATTCCACTATATAGGAGACCTAAGTACACAGTCTCCATAGTTTCCCACAATGAGGAATAGCCTAATGGACTTTAACCAAAATTTCTCTAGCTCCTTCCTCATTGATGACAATCAGGAGGTCACATACTACCTCCAGCCATGTGAAGTTGATTATAGGTTCTTTTTTTTTTAAAAAAAAATTTTTAGTTTTTGATGGTCCTTTATATTTTTATTTATTCATTATACACAGTGCTGAGAATTGAACCCAGTGCCTCAGGCATGCTAGGCAAGCCCTCAACCACTGAGCTACAACCCCAGCTCTGATTATAGGTTCTTGTTGAGCCATTTTTCTTTTCTTATAAAACTGTATTAGATAGCTTTCTGTCACTATAACAAATACCTGAAACAATCAGCTTATAGTGAAATAAGGTTTATTTTGGCTCATAGTTTGGGAGGTTTCAGTCCATGGTCGGGTAAGCATATTGCTTTGGGGCCTCTGGTGAGGTAATACATCATGGAAGGCTGCAGGGGAAACAGGGTCACATGGTGGAGTGAGGTGTTCACCTCATGACAAGCATGCAAAAAGAGACCGAAAAAGACTGGCATCCTACAATTCTTTCAAGGGTACACCTAAATTCTCTCACTAGGCCCTACTGTTGAAGGTTTACACCACCTTTTAATGGAGCCAAGCTGAGGACCAAGCTTTTAACTTATGGGTCTGTGGGGACATTTATTCAAACCATAGCAATTTATTTATTTATTAATTTATTTATTTATTCCTTCCTTCCTTTCCCTCCCCCCCCCCCCCGTTTCTTTCTTTCTTTTTCTTTTTTTTTCCCAATGCTGGGGATAGAACACAGGCTCTCATATCTGCTAAATAGTAAAAGAAAATAAAAACTTCCTTATTGGAATATCATTCATCTACAATGAAATTCACCAATGTAAAGTGTTTTTTAGTATATTCACAGCATTGAGACCATCATGGCAATCTAATTTAAAACATTTTCGTCATTCCAAAAAGAAACCCTTAGCTGTCACTCTCTTCCATCTTTCCTTGGCCATAAGTAGCCAACTAATTTACTTTCTGTCTCTATAGATTCACAATGCTGACTTAACATTTCTCCTACTGATCATCTTGGCACGTGTGTCAATCCTCTCCTTCCACTTATACTGGCCTAGCATAGTCCAAATTGGTGATATAAAGGTGAATAAGAAAAAAATTTATGATTTGGCGCCAGAGAAAGATATTCTAGGGCAAGTTCTCTTAACCTGAGGTCTAAAAAAAAATGGTTTCAAAGGAGTTCATGAAAGTGCTTTTTATTTTATATGAAATAATAGATGGATATACTCATTTCTGGGCAGCAGAGGAGCCCATAGCATTGAATATATTCAATATGATTTAAAAAAAAAAAAAGCAAAGAATCATTGCACAAGATTCTTTGGATGCTGCCTGAAATTGTTAGTCATTCCAGGCACTAACTCAGCCTACAGAGGTTGCTTCCACGAGCACCACAGTGCCACTGAAATCTCAGAAAAAAGAGTTTCTTTGGGTGGACTTGGAGCACAGGACGGTGTCTATTTTTGGACATCTCTGAATCCAGGGGAGCACTTGCTTCTTGCTTTTTTTTTTTTTTTTAGAGAGAGAGAGAGAGAATTTTTTAAATATTTATTTTTCAGATTTCGGTGACACAACATCTTTATTTTATTTTTTTTTTAAAGAGAGAAAGAGAGGGGGAGAATTTTTTAATATTTATTTTTCAGTTTTCAGTGGACACAATATTTTATTTTTATGTGGTGCTGAGGATCGAATCCAGTGCCCTGAGCATGCCAGGCGAGTGCGTTACCACTTGAGCCACATCCCCAGCCTGAGCACTTGCTTTTTAACAACAGTGAAATTGGTCACGTGCTCACTTCCCCTGACCTATCATAATCCAAGTACTTAAACCATGCTCCTGAGATAGGAGAAATTCACAATCTGTTACATGTAGAACAGTCACTTACATAGGTAAGGTTTCCTGACTTCAGTTCTACCCCATGCTCTTGGACTTAAGTTTCCTGATCAATAATCACTATTAGTAAATATAGACAAAAATCCTAGTTTTTGAGAATTTAATTTTGTTCTTTAGAAATTAAGCCTTTTTGGGGCTGGGGTTGTGGCTCAGCGGTAGAGCGCTCACCTAGCACGTGCAAGGCCCTGGGTTCGATCCTCAGCACCACATAAAAATAAAAATGAACAAAATAAAGGTATTGTGTACAACTAAAAAATAAATATTAAAAAAAAAAAAAAAGAAAAAGAAATTAAGCCTTTATATTCAAATGTACTCTTAGGTCTTCAATTTTCTCCTCTCATTAATCATAGGGTTGGTTCACTGACCACTAGTATTTAATTTCATTTTTGCTAATTAATAAAATAGTATGTGCTTACGTAATATATATATGTGTGTATATATATATATATATATATATATATATATATATATATATATGGTATATGTCTCACTCCAATCCAAATCAGTAACAAATGAGAAGACAATTAATTCAACTTGTTCAGGGAAAAAGCAAAAAGAACAAACAAACAAAAAGGGACAAAATTATACGCAAGAGTTGAATATGTAGAAATTCAAGAATTTTTCTGCCAGACAAGATCAATAAATGGTATTAGAAGAAATCATCTGTGCATTAAATATTAAATATCAAGTGATAGTTACCAGTTCTATAATTAAAAATGATAAAGACAGATGCATCAATCCATATTCTTATGCTCTAACTGATTATCATAGACTGGGTGATTTATAAAGAATAAAGGTTTATTAACTCACAGTTCTGGAGGCTGGGAAGTCGAGTATCAAGCTGCTGGCATCTGGTTAAGTTTGTACTGCTGCATCATAACAGGGCAGAGGGTAGCATCACATGGTGAGACAGAACAAGCAGGCTATGGTAGGTCCTTCTTCTTATCATAAAGCCACTAATGCTATCATGGAGGCCCCACCCTCATGACCTCCTCTAATCCTAATCACATCCCAGAGGCCCCACCATTGACATCTGAATTAGGGATCCATTTCTCAACACATGGGGAACAGATTCAAAATACAGCAACAGGAAAAAATAGCTGTGTTTTAATCTGTGTATTGCCTTCAATGGAGTTCCAGAATTTATAGTCATTTTAAAGTATAAAGGTACATAAATGATTTCTGTATCAGTGGATATCATCACACAGTGACCACTAAGCCTCTAGATTATAGGGCAGGTGAAGATTGCTCTCTTGGCAGAACTAATATGTGTATTTCCTATGTAATTTTCCTTATCTTTGCTAAATTATATCTAGCCAACAGGGCTGGTAGTTTAGCTCAGTAGAGTACCTGCCTGGCATGTAAAAGGCTCTGGGTTTGATTCTCAGCATCACAAAAACTAATTAATCTAGCAAACGAATATTTAGCCTAGAAGGACTGGAAAATACTGGAATAAACAAAATTCAATGTTTATGAATTATATATGACATATACATACAGTCATACATGCATACATCTATATGTATGTAAATTTTTTTGTCATATACAAATTTGTATTGTGGATTACAAAGAGAGAAGCCTTTAACAAGGCACCTCTGAAGAGATGGTTTTGTAGGGTATTCTTTAGGAAACACAGCTGGACTCTACATGGGAGTCTTTGAGATTCTATGTGCTGGGTGGGCTACATGATCTTTTCAGTCCCTGTAAATCCTGAGATTACAAAGTACTGATCATTTGAGATGTTCCCTAAAATTCAACTAAAAAGCCGCTTTCTAGGAACACCTCTGTTTTGTGAAATGAGACCCATTTACCAACAGGTTCTGATTTGTTTTGAAGGATGGCTGACTTCAGGCTGAGGAAAGTGGTGGCAATCAAGTTGGCTTTGGAAAGGATCAAGATGAAAAACTCTGAAGAACTCTCCAATCTCAGGGAGTTATCTGGGAGAATCTCTGGGTGTTTACTGCCTCCTGAGGTCATTGGATCGCCCTGACTGGGCTATGGGACAGAGGATTTGCCCTCACTACAAACTATTTATTCTCTCCTCCCCTGTCCCTGGCTAGGTGCCATAAACTATGTAATCAGTAGTTTTTTCATGCATCTTTCTCTAGAGCCGTTTATATACGGGTTAAATGGAAGCTTTTGTGCATGTACTTGATACTCATTCTCTAAACTCAGACTTTGCTGTTTTTGTGAGAATATTATTTCAGTGTTTTTATAGACCTCGTGTGTGTATGTGTATGTGTGTGCGTGCGCGTATGGTTTGTAGGGGATGTGTGATGAGGAATTATTTAGAGGTCCTTTTGTGTGCTTTTTTGGATGGGACCGAGTCTTATCCTTTCCTTAGGGATGAGAAAGCTCTTCAGATCCTGGAGTGCAGTGGCTTTTCTGATGATCAGCTCCAAGGAGAAGCTGTTTACATTGCTTCTACCACATGTGTGGTTGCTGTGATGTGTAATAAGTCACACATGTGTAGATCACCAAAGTCTTAACCAATTCTGCATCACTAAGGGGCCATGACGTAGCCAGGAAAGCTCTCCTGATATTCAAATAGCCATGGGGGAAAATGAACTCTACCTGTCCCATCTGACTGAGCTCATGCATCTTTTTGAAGACTTCCAAAATAGGAATACTAAAATTAAGAAATTAATTCAAGGTTTGGGTGACAAAATTTAACACTAAACAAGCCACCAGGGAAAATGCAAAACAACCCCCAATTTTTAAAAGCCCAAAGTGATTTTAAGATCCTTGTTTGTTTTTAAAGAAAACTTTGGTTCTGAAAGATAACTCTGTACTCTTCCTAATAAATTCTCATCCATAATTGAAGAATATTCATAGAAAGAAAATTATAATTAATTGCCTTTGATATTTTATTTGAACTTTTAAAATATTAATAGATTAATAGTTTAAATATCGTCTTGTGACCCAAAATAACTAGATGTGGGTCTATTTCTTAAATGATTAGAGAATAGATACCCTAATTCAAGATTGTTCAAAAGTCGAGATGGGATTGAGCCTGAGGGTGAAGGGAATGATCTGTATCCCCAGTCAAAAACTGTATTCCACAGAGGTACCACTGGTCCACATTGGAGGCTGAAGCGTATCTAGTGTATGTCAAGCTGACAGTGCTTCTGTGTGGGGCAGTCACTTCAGTAAGGCTTTGTTCTCTCTCTCCTTCATTGAGGAGAGTTGAGAACGGTTTTGCAAGCAAACATGTTGAGCGCCTGTTTGGGGCAGGGCCTGTGCTAGATGCACAGAGTCAAGACTTGGTCTTGGCACTGGGGAACTGAGAGTCCGTGGATGCGAGGGCAAAATAGCTCCAGTGATTTAAAAGATGGTTCCAAATTTGCTAGAACTGACTTGTGCCAAACAGGTTCAGAGACTGGACTGAAATGAAAGTATTAGTTTTTAGGGAGCTGTGATTAAGTTAGAATATAAGAGAACTGGAACTTCAGAGGGCAAACAGCCATCTCCAGGTGTTGGTTCCATGTAAATAGGCTATCTCTTCCTATTCAAAAATGCAATGAAATACATGTTAACAACAACAGAAAATGACAATTTAAGTACAGGAAACGTTCTTGTGTTAAAAAAAAAAACTCAAGAAAATTCATGAAGAAACTTGTTAATAAATGTTGGACTGTTCTTTTTCTGCTCAAAGGCATTATTTAACTTGATACTTTCAGTTGGGATATTTATGAGTTTCGTATATAGGAAATGTTTTATATTGTCAGCCTTCCTGTAACAAAGATACTAAATGTACCCTGAGTAAAAAATAAAGACAAAAACAAATGTTTCTATGTGTATAAGCTATGTGTACATACTATGTGTAGACACACAAACACATGACTATTATTAGTTTGCTAATGAGGAATTTGAATCCATAATGAAGATGCTTTATAATTTTAATTGTGTAATGTGACCATAAGTGAATGGTGACTCTGATGCTTCCAATCTATCAACTTTCCATAATGAGTAAAATAAACAAAATAGGCAATGCCACAATGGACCAAAAAGAGTGGTTACAATTTTTCCTCCAGACCTTTGTTTTGTAAGTTTGATGATCATGGTCACCTTAAAAGTCAAAACCAAAACTAAAACCAAACTCTTACCCGGGAATATTAGGTAGTACAGGGCAGGATTTACTAGATGTTTCCATTGAGTCTTCATTGAAGGTTGTACAGATTAGACTGATGCTTTAGATCTGCCCAAACTGAAGCAGCTGTTACCGGCATTTGAATCCTTTGAGTTGAGTGGCTGCCTCCTGAGCAACACTGTCCTCAGATTACCTGGTCGCAGCCCCACCCATGGTCTGAGGGGGTGGCTATTTAAAAATGAAGGCAGGACTCTTAGGAAAGGGGACACAAACTGTTATTGATGGTAGAAGTTTAAGTATCCCTAGGATAAAAGCATTACTTCTGACAAAATGAATGACTACAGAACTCTAGAATGATTCAGGAAGTAAGTTCAATCCAGTCGTATACTTTCAAATAGTCCAGTTAAAAAAAAAATTTCAATTTGTTTACAGAGATAAAACAATAGAACAAAATATTAAAATATTGACTCTAGTAAAGGGTTCATGGATGGATGTTCATTGTACTATTTTAAAAGCTTTTCTGGAGGTTTCTAGTTTTTTTTTTTTTTAAGTTTCAGGAAAAAGATTCATTCTCTTACTGTAAATCATTTAAAAAATAACAATGAGAATAAAAACAAAAAACAAGTTTCACTTGCACAGAAACCAGGAATGTTTTGAAAACCTGGGCTCAACAGAGAAGGGCATCAGAGGCTAATCAGAGAGGATTAAGGAGGGCAGAGATAGAAATTGCTATGGTAGAGAGGGACTCAATAGGTCTGATATCTCACCAACCAACCACCAACAACAAAAAACAGGCAGCAACAAATATCCATCAGAGAAGGGGCACACTCTGATGAGTAATAGAAGGAACAGGGATATATAACTAACAGGTATCTAGGGTTTTCTGGGCCTGATTTGGTTCTGAGAATAAAATCAGGGGCATACCAGGCAAACAATATTGGCCAGAAACACTTTTTATGACAGTAGAGAGGTAATCTTGAAGATTAAAAAACAAAAATACCACAGTTACAAGTCCCTACAAGGCTTATTGAACTCACACTCAAAATTTGAGATCATAAGAAAAATTTCACCTGCCCCGAACACTATCCTGGCTCCTTCCCTATCTGAGCTTCTCACACATTTTGACATAGTATATATACACGGAGTATAACGTATTCTAATTAGGATCCCAATCTTGTGGTTGTACATGATATTCTCACACATTTTGAATAAATTCTGAAAATTAAATGGGCTGAATTCATCTATTAAAAACAAGGCAAATTGGGCATAGCATTTGGGAGGCTTGAGACAGGAGGATCACTTGAGCCTAGACCCAGAAGTTAGAGACCAGCCTGGGTAACATAGCAAAACCTCATCTCAAAATAAATAAATAAATAAATAAAATAAAAATTACAACTCATAACAAAGAAAATCCAATATCCAATTCTATGTAGGCAAGAGATAAGAAAGCTATAATAAAATGATTCAGTTGGCTGAAAAATGTAAGATATGGGAAAAGATATACCAGGCAATTGTAAGCAAAGAGAAAACATCAGTCATAAATATAGTATGACATAATATTCACGGTACAAAGACAAAGTCACACATTTTTAAGGCTAAAGTTTATAGTTTGCAATAAAAATAATTGTAAATGTTTTGATATCAAATTCATAGGATCACTATTTACAGAAGAAAAAGCAGAAGAGATTCAAAGATAAATACACAGAAATATGTTAACGGTAGAAGACATTCATTTTCACCTCATTCAGCTCATGATTAGCCCAGTACCAAGTACTTACAAGGCATGGGACCTGTGCCATCCAGTAGGGCAGCCACTAGCTACACATGGCTATTGAATACTTGAAACATAGCTAATCCAGACAATGCTAAGTGAAGTTAGCCAATCCCCAAAACCCAAATGCCGAATGTTTTCCCTGATATAAGGAGGCTGATTCATAGTGGGATAGGGAGGGGGAGTGTGAGAGGAATAGACGAACTCTAGATAGAGCAGAGGGGTGGGAGGGGAAGAAAGGGGGTATGGGATTAGAAATGATGGTGGAATGTGATGGGTATTATTATCCAAATACATGTATAAAGACACGAATTGACATGAATATACTTTTGTACAAACAGATATGAAAAATTGTGCTCTTTATGTGTAGTAAGAATTGTAATGGATTCTGCTGTCATATGTAAATAAAAAATTGTTATAAGTTCAGAACATGCCAGATTTCAAAGAATTAGTACAAAAACCAAGAAGATAAGCATGTCATTGATAATTTTTGTATTGACTACATGTTATAATGCTAACACTTTTGACACAATAGGTTAAATAAAATTTACACATTTTTTATGCTTTCTTAACATGGATAGTTTAGAAATAAAATGCATATCTGGCGAATATTATATTTTAATTGAAAAGTGGTGTTATTCTAGAATAATTAAATAACCATAACAGCTAACATATATAGTGTATTCATTTCATTCCAGATGCCATTCTAAATGTTTTGTACTTATTAATCCATTTAATCCTTAAAACAATCTTAAAGGGTGGATGCCATTATTATAGACATTTTCAGGTGAAGAAACTGAGGCATAAGAAATTAAGTACTTTGTATAAAATTATAGTAGTGTATCTGGGATTCCCATTAGTCTGGCTCCAGAGTTTGTACTCTAAATCACAATGCTACAATTGATAAATATGCATACTGAGCTCTGTCCTCTGAAACAGAGATATATCTTCTGTTCCAACTTCAGGGAAACATTCACAAAAATTAACTGTAGATTAGGCCTCAAGAAAAAAAAATCACTAAATTTCAAAGATTGGAAAAATACAGTTAAATTTATATCATAATGTTATAAAATTTGAGCTTCAGAACAAAACCAGAAAAAAAATCAAGTATCTGAAATTCAGAACTTAAAATAAAATGAAACCCACCTCTTTCAAACTTTTCAAACAACTCTTGAATCATGGAGAAAAGTGAAATTGAAGAATGTATAGCAAGTGGTCATGAAAACACTGCATATACTGACCGTAGGATACAGCATAAGCACTACTCAAGAGGAAAAACTAGTCTTAAACACATTAACGGACAAAAAAAAAAAAAGTACTAAATAAGTGCCTACTTTGCTCAAATCTACACAAAGAAAAGAAAAAAAAAAGGTCTAGTTAAAATGTATAAATGTATAACTGTCTAGAAAAATATAATCTACAAAACTGACCTAAATATAAAGTGTTATTTGAAGAGCTTCTATCCAAATGAAGCTCAAATGATTCCACTAGAAAATTTTATCAAAGTATAGATAATGTCAGTGTAATTGTTCTGGAACACAAAAATCTTCCAGAATTTTTCAAATGAAGCAAACTGAATGTTGATATTGATACCAAAACCCAATAAGAATTATTCAAAATAAGAGAACTACAATAATTTCATTTTTTAAAAGAAAAGCAATCTGGAATTTAAATGCAATAAAAATATGAAAATATACCAGGAATTCAAGAATGGATCAGTATTCATAAATTCATGGATATAATTGTGTGAATATCTAAATAAATAATGTAATTGTTTGATCATTTTAATAAATGCTAAATAAACATTTGACAAAATTAAACATACATTTTGATTTTAAAATTCCCAAAAGTGCTGGGTATGGTGGCGCATGCCTCTAATTCCAGCAGCTTGGGAGGCCAAGGCAGGAGGATAGCAAGTATAAGGCTAGCCTCAACCATCCAGTGAGGTCCTGAACAACTTATTGAGAGATGCTGTATCAAAACAAAAAAAGAGCTGGGGATGTGGCTCAGTGGTAAAGCACCCTTGGTTCAGTCCTTGTAATAACAACAACAACAAATCCCAAAAGTAAGAATAGGTGAAATTTTCTGGATACGTTTAAAATATACATATCTATTTCAATTCCCAGACCAGCATAATCCTTAAAAAGAAACAGTGCAAGCATTTCCACTGACCGTAGAAATCTATTTTGTCTACAAAGTTCTCACTATTTTACCTAAGACTGCCTTGGAGAAATTGTTATACAAATAGATAAAAAGAAAATACAATTATGCATACTTAAAAGTACATGAGATTATAACTATGATATGATCCTATATTTAGAAACCCAAGAGAATCACCTGAAAACTTACTACAAACAGTAAGAACAATCAATAAAGTAGCTTGGCTTTACATTCATAGTTTTTCATAAATCCTCACAGCAATCAGAAGACAAAAGACTCCACAAATCAGTGACAAGAATAGGTAAAATGTCTATGAATAAATGTAACAAGAAACAAGCAAAGTATACAAAGATAACTTTAAAATTCAAGAAATGCAAAGGAAGGCCAAAACCAAGGGTGAGGCACCAATTCTTGGGTGAGAAGAAAACATTATGAAAATTTGGGTTCTCTTTCAGTTTACCTTTGAGTGTGATCTTATGATTCCATCAAAACACTTAAAGGAGCTTTCTTTTTCTGCTAGTAAATTGATTTTAAAGTTCTTGGAGGTGGAGGATGACAAATATAAATACTAGGAAATACCTGAAAAAGACTAATGAGTGAGTAGTAATTAGCCCTATCAGATATTCAATAGAAAGCCTTAATAAGTTAACCGTGTATTACAAGTGCTGTGTAGATATGAATTAGATTAGCAAGTCCACAAACAGAAAAAATATGACAATTAAATATATGATAAAGTAGGCATCTTGTATCATTTTAAAATATTATTCATTAACTGATTTGAGGTAACTATGTAGTAATCCTAAATTTGGATTGATACTTCAAAACTTATATCCTGATAATATTCCAGTGAATGAAAAATTTAAGTGGAAAAGAATAAAATCATAAAATAAATCACATGGAAATTAATATCTTACTGAAGCATGTCTAAGTGTGACATAGCACCTACAAGTTATATGAGAATATTTTTTTTTAAAAAAATCATCTGTGTAAAAATATATAAATAAAAGGTTCATGTGGCTCATCCCACCAAGAGCTAAGTGAAATGACTGATAAAAAATTTGAGAATATTTGCAAATCCTATTATTAACACAGAGCTAATTTACTTAACAAATGAAGCATTATGACTTTAAAAGGAATTCAATATCCTGGTTTGAAATAAAATGGGCAAAAAAATTGGGGGGAGGGGTGATAACTCACACCAAAAGAAATCCATTAGAAAATTATGAAACCATGCTACCCATTAATTAAGGGAAATACAGGGGCTGGGGATGAAACTCAGTGGAAGAACACTTGCCACCACACAAGGACCTCGGTTCAATCCCTAGCATCACACACACACACACTCCTCAACTTAAAATTACACTGTGATAGCAGTGTCACATACAAGACTCAAAAAAATTGAATAATCTTTTGGCACAAATGATACACATATCACTTTCATGAATATAAATTTGCATAACCTTGATGAAGATGATTCCAGCAATACTTGTCAAAATTACAGATGTACTTTTTTTTAACCTACTAATTCCATATCTGAAAATTTATCTTAAAGATAATGACAGTCATACTAGAAGACCAGCAGTAACTGCTAATTCCAGTGTTTACTATGGCAGGTACTGTTCTAAGTGGTTAAAATAGGGTGGTTCACAGAGAAGTTAAACCACAGGCTCCCAGTCACACATACAGTAAGTGGTGAAGCCAAGGATCTGTGTCCAGAGTCCTTGCTCTTACTTGTGACCTCTCAAGCTACATTTGGATTTAAAAGAAGCAAAAGGTTTTTCACAAGTGTTGTGTGGGAAAGGAGATAATCAGAAATAACCCTAAATCTATCAATAAAACCCTAGTAACATGGTTATGGGGCTGGGGTTGTGGCTCAGTGGTAGAGCACTTGCCTAGTGTGCATGAGGCACTGGGTTTGATCCGCAGCGCCACAATAAAAAACTAAATAAACAAAATAAAGGTATTGTGTTAATCTACAATTAAAAATTTAAAAAATGGTTATAGCTATACAATGTAATACCATTCAGATACTTTTTAAAACAGAGGAAATTCTGTATCAATTAGTATGGGAAAGTTTCCAAGATAATATTATTACTTTATTACTTTATTTATATTTGCAGTGCTGGGGATTGGACCCAAGGCCTCACACATGCTAGGCACATGCTCTATCAGAGCTACAACCTAGCCCAAAGATAAATTTTAAATATAAACCAGGGTGCAAATATACACTGTATGTCAACATACAGAATGAATGAGAATGTAAAAAGAGTGAACATATTCTCTTTGCATGTTTAAAGCATCTCTGAAAAAAGTCAAAAACACACATCTAATAGATGTCTATGAGATGGAAAATGTGGCTCAGTGGCAAAGGTTGGGGAGACTTCCTTGGGTAACTTTTTTTTTTCATTTTGAATTTTAACTATGTATCATCTATTCAAAATTAAATAACAATAACAGCAACAGAATGAAATCATTCCTCCTTGTTAGACCTATGTTACAAAGGGACACATGCAGGGGAAGTGCCAAGGAGACACATGTAAGGATTGATTCCAGAAGAATGCATACTCTTTTACTAATCTCTTAATGAAACAGAAAAATCACAGAGCTAGTTGTTAGAAGAATTGAGACAGAAACTTGATTTTTCAAAAACATCTATCATTCTTGTTTTTTCTGTATCCAAAATGACTTCGAAGGTGGGTTTTTGTGGCACAAGCGGTAGAGGCTGTATTCCCAAGAAGGGGCTTAGCATGCTAAACAATATGCAGAGTCTATTATAATCTGCTTGTCTAGGTAGTACATTAGTAATTAAGTATTCCACAGATATGCATATGGAGCATATGGACATTTGTCAGACTAGGAGTCTTCAAGCCATTCTGTCCATCTGCACATTTTTTTAAAATATTTTTTTTAGTTGTTGGTAGACCTTTATTTTACTTATTCATACATGGTGCTGAGAATCAAACCCAGTGCCTCACACATGCCAGGCAAGTGCACTACCGCTGAGTCTCAGCCTCAGCCCCCACCTGCACATTTTTGAATTTATAATATCTCAACATAAATTTAAATAATTTTATTTCTATAAGTTGAAATGAGCATTAACTGTGATTAGAATATATATTTCATAACATGGTCTAACAACATAAAGATTTTAACTGATTTCTTGCATTAAGACCTCTTTTGAGTGTAAAAGAAATTGTTTTGCAGTTTGTGTGTAAGTTTTATCCAGTATCTCGACAGATTTGTTTTTCATTAAACATTCTAGTTATGTTTAAAACAACCCGCATACCTAAACACCCTGTTTTGATTACTTTGGACTCAGAATATCCCTAGACAGGCCAAAGGAAATAGGTATAAAAGGATTTAAAAGGCTAGAATGCTTTGAAGAATGCTTTTAGAGGCTACCCTAAAACCAATTATTTTGATTTTGATTGTTTCCTTGGTACTTGGATGGTTTTATACTTTGAGGCACAATTCATAAGAGGAAGATGTGGGATACATCTGGGCCTTTTGTAAAAGGGGAAAAGTTGTTTTCTGCAAGTTTTGGGAGAGGGTACTGGTGGAACACAAGGATCTGGAAACTGATTCCATTGCTTTAGGTAATCCATACAAGCAGCATATCCCTTGCTATGGCTTTTCATAAGCAGCAAAGCTAAATTATTGGTATAATTCTACCTTCTTCCTGTACTTTTTTCAAGTGCTGGGGATGGAACCCAGGGCCTTGAATGTGCTAACAAGTACTGTCCCAGTGATTTATATCCTTAGCCCTATTCTATTTCAGATAACAAACAAATAAGCCAACAAAAAACAAAAAAGGTGCCCAGCTAGAGGGAATGTTCTAAAGAGATAAAATGGGTCAATAAGCAATAAATCCCTCAATCTTCAACTTACTCCCTTTGTTCTTGACAATGCAGTTACAAAACTACTTATTCTACAAGTTGCAAATTCAATACTATGGGAAAAGATTTTAAAACAACTAGAAAAAGCATAAGAATGCATAACATATTGCCCACCATAAATTCTGTATGTGGACCTTGGAAATACTTTGGGCTGTTTTGAAGTTGTAAGAAGGGGAACTGAGTGCGCTGTGTGTTGGAATATTTGTTCCAAACTTGAACCAGGAGAGGTAATGAGGTAATCTCCCTAAGATTCTGTCTAGAGAATTCCTGAGTACTGATACCTCTGTACTGATGATAATGGCTCAGCAGTGAGTGCATATTCTGCTGTATACTGTGGTGGGAATGTTAACATCAATTATCACACTTAATTCTCAAAGAGCCTCTAAGAATTTTACAGATTGGAAGATTAAGGTTTAGCGAGGTTAAATAGCATGCTGAAGGTCACATAGCTAGTGCACCAGAGTTCTGGATTCAGATCAATTGCCTGAATGCATTAATTGAAGGGCTAGACAAATACTTGATGCATATATGCACTGTTCTCAAATTTTACTAAGGGTTTACATTTCATTGCCCTAGTTTGTTACAGAGTTAAGTGCCAATAGAGAAAACATGCATTCTATTACTCTTCCTTCCATAGTAAGTACTTAAAAAACTCAGTAACCAGTAAATTATCAGAGAGAGGCACCAAAAACTTTGAACTATCATATTTCACCATCCTGTAAAACAAATTATAAGGTAGCCCTCACTCATCCTTTTAGGTTGAAATTTTACCTTCTGCTTGCTTCACTAAACTTTTTTTTCCACTAATTTCTGATAATCAAGAATCAGAATGAAGCAAGAGTCTCTGCAGTATATAGTTTTTTTTTTTTTTTTTTTTTATCAGTCGTCTTCCATATACCACATGAACTGGTTTCTAGTAAGAAACAATTGTGAAGCAGAAAAACATGAGACATTAGAGATGATGTTGGCTAAGGGCTCGATAAGTGCCAGAAACTATGTATAACAGAATAAACCTATCATGTTCTGAATAGTACCTTTCATACATTTCTCAAAGAAAATCTGACTGACTTCAACATTTTTGTAAATGCCCCATAAAGAATAGATGGAGACCATAATTTTGAATGAAATGAGTCGGACTCAGAGAAGTGTCATAAGGAGACTCATATGTGGAAGATAGAGGAAGGGAAAAAGGGTCAAGGGAAGGACACCATGAGAACAGAAGGGAGATCTTAGGGAAGAGGAAAGAAATCCACAGGAGGGAGAAGGGAAGGAGTGGAGGTACTGGGAAATGAAATTATTTTTAAGTATATACAAATATGCCACAATGAAACCCCTACTATTCTATATTTTTAATATGAACCAACAAAATTTAAAAAAAAGACAGTGAGTGCTAAGCACATTTCCTTTGAATTTCCTAAAAATTCTGCAATAAATACTTTTGGGTTCTTAGAGATCTTCAATTACATTTCCTTGAAAATTCCCCAGGTGTTCCGTGATCTTTCCGAGTATATCACTTCATTCCATTAAATTTTACGCTGTTATTTTACTGTCTTTCCCTTTTTGGTGACGATCTGGATCTATTCTCAGTTTACTCTCTCCTTTCTCATTCTTTCCCTAGCCTCCTGTCCTGTCTTTATTCTGAAACTGCTTGTGAAAAGGTCACAGGCTGTAATGGCTACCTTTCAGCTCTAGCTTGTTGAATCTCTGGGTAGCACCTGGAATTGTTCCTTACTGAACTCTGGAGTGTGACCGCATTCGGTTTCAATCTGACTCCCCTGCTTAAAAGCTATATGGATGTGGGCTAGTCTACTCAACCATCCTGGCTGTGCCCTCTTTACATGTGAAATGGATGTTAAGAGTAGTGTTCATGCTGCTCTTGTTAAAAAGAAAAGCTTTTAACAGTTTACTTGAACAAGGGTTCTAGAACCAGGCGCCCTCCCGGCTTCACAATTTCCAGGTACATCTACAGCCAGATAAATGGCAAAAAGAAACAACTCCATTGGCTGTAGAGGACACTTGCCTGTGACTTGATGACAAGGGTATACTTTTAGGTTGCAATTTGTTTATACATCAGCCAGGGTGTGTTCCTTATGTTGAGGGGGCTGCTTTGGGCCAAACTTTATCACCCAAGTACAAAGACTGGTTTAGGCCAAACTTAACACTTTTAATAAATAACTACTTTTACTATTAAACCAAGCCTCCTATAGTTTTCCTCTTACTCTGTACCTTAAATGACTGTTTCCCAAGACTCCATCTTTGATCCTCTGCTTTTCCCCACACCTGGGTGATTAAATAAGGAATCATGGTTTTGCTTAAATGTTCCAAGGCAAAAATCCTTGGATTCCTGTTTGGGTAAGTCCCAAACCTCTATGTCTAGGCATTTTATGGTAATTTCAAACTGAAAATACCACCCCCATCCCTTTCTCCCGTTTCCTAATTCTGATTAAAATTAATGGCGTTCTCCATTCAATTACAAAACAATAAAAAACAGGTGTCATATTAAATTTCTTGTTCTCACTTAACAAATTGCAAAATTTCTTTTTTTTTAGAAAGAGAGAGAGAGAGAGAGAGAGAGAGAGAGAGAGAGAGAGAGGGAGAGAATTTTTAATATTTATTGTTTAGTTTTCGGCGGACACATCATCTTTGTATGTGGTGCTGAGGATCGAACCCGGGCCGCACACATGCCAGGTGAGTGCGCTACCGCTTGAGCCACATCCCCAGCCCCCAAATTGCAAAATTTCCACTCCAGCTTGACAAATCTGCCTTTTCCCCATCTCTATTACTTCCTTAGTTAAGCTTTATTATTTATTATCCCAATTTTGGGCCTCCTCTCCATGAATTTATTCTGCATTCTAGCCTATAATTTATATGGGCTCCAAATCTGAACGTCCCATCCTTTTTGTTGTTGTTGGTGTGTATGCTACTATACAAAAAATAAATCCAAGTACTAAGGAAGGCACATAGAGCCCTCTATTAATGGACCCAACTTTTGTCAATTTCATCCCCAAATGAGTGGTCTTAAACACTATGGTATTCTGTACCCTGGCCTTTCAGTGTTCATTATGCTGCAATTATCTGTTTCTGGCTCTGTCATTAGACATTTCATAGGGCAGGGACTTTCTAACTTATCTTTGTACCTCAGCCTAACACAGTGCTGAATTACGGCAGGCACTTAATATTGTTTTTTTATTTTTAAAACCTTTTGCAGTGCTGGAGATGGAACTCAGAGCCTTATGCACACTAAACAGGTGCTTTACTATTTAATGACATCCTCAACTCAGCACTCAACTGAACTGTAGGCCTTTTTTTCTTCTTGAAGAAATTATGTCAATTTAACAAACACTGATCATTTAAAGATTTTCCTTATCCAAGATTTCTCCCCAAATTCCTAGAAAACATGTTATTTTTTTCCTCTGATTTTTCCCACCACCATTTATTTACATTTGGTGGGCAGTCAGTGATTTATCATGGGAGTTCTCACACCATCGGTTATGTTTAAAAATCAACGTCTTTACCAAGAACAAAATGTGCAGATGATTGAAAAGTATGCAAGGTGGAAAAGAAGTTCTAACCCTGACATGCATACCTGTTTCAATCAGTGATTTGCATTCTAGGTACACAAGAATGTATACAAATGTACAAATGCAGCAATGAACAACAGAAAGAACAGTTCTAGTTACAATCATGCAAGTGAGCAACGAAAGAAATAAAAGCAGGGAAACAGAAGTCTCATCCATCACTGTATACCCAATGATGGATGTATTTTTCTGATTAGGTAAAGTCAATGGCCCCCTGTTCAAAACAAAACAAAAAATAATGAATCACATACCATAACTATCATCCAAATTACTTAAGAAGAGATGATTAATAAAACCTATTTCTAAAAAGGATGTAATACAAGTAGACAAAGTATCCAGAAATATAGAATGGGTATTACCTAAAACAATTTCAAGTATAAGAATACAGGAGATTTGGACACTGGTAATCAGTTAAGTGTACACAGAAATGATTGCAAGTGCTTTTCTTCAGCAAGAATTTATTTAATTCTATTCCGTGTATGGCACAGTTGGATACTAGGTTAGTTTGGATCTAGAACAAGAAATGAAAATGATAAGTCAAACAACTGTAAAAATTCTCAAGAAAATACCGACATTCTGTTCTGGTTTCAAGTAGCAGGAGGAAACAAAAGCATTAACAAAAAGTATTGTTTAAGAGATATTTTAAGATATTTGTGTGAAATATTCCCTCCTAAAATTTTCCTTAATTCTCCAAGAAATTCCCATATGCCCCACTCTAATAAATCACTATTTACTAGAAGTTTAAGAATGTAAGATTAAAGATATCTTCCATACAAAACCTAAGAACTGTACCATAATCAGTCTAATTGGTGGTATACAATATCCCGTTTCTAGAGAAGTTAAATCTATGGTGAAAAGGAGAAACTCAATTCTTGTATGATTTTTAAGGTAGAGACAAATGTCTAGTTTGAAGTAGAAAATGAGGATTTAAATATCAGAGCCAACATGGAGAAATCTATCATTTGTTTTTATACATGCTCATGTTTGAAAAAGCAATCTAGTAATTATTACATTTGTCAAAAGAATGAGTACAATGTGTATATTGTGGAGTCAGGCTATAAAACTGATTAAAGCAAATGCAAACCTACATGTGAACAGATTCTAAAATATAATTTCAAGATATGAAACCAGTCAATTTTATTTCTAATAGGAAATTCCTGTATGTACAAAACATTTATTTAACATCAGGAGACCAACTCTTACAATGTTTAAAACAGAACTTAGAACTTTAATGATGAAACATTTTGAACATTTTAGAATGGCATCTGTTAGCTGAAAAACAGGCAGGTGAAATTAACAAAAGGATCAATGAGGTCTTTCAAAGATGGTTTTAATTATTAGACGTTCTTAGCAGTTAAGTAGAACATTTTCAATGGTAAGACATGATTTTTCTAAAAGTTGGTTTTTCATTTAATAAATGTATTTTCAATCCACTTCCTTTTAAGACCCCCGCCCCCATTTTTAAGAATGGAGAAACAAAACTCCCAAGATTAGAGACATTGATTTATCTTAGGTGTGACAACAGCTACACCTAGTGGCTGGAGTTGAGTAATGCATTTTTCTAGCCCTATTGTTATAAAAGTAAATTCAGAAATGATCATTTTTCAACTTATTTAGGCTTTTAGGATAAGTGTGACCTTTTAATTAACTACGTTTTAAGTAAATACTCAAGAATCTTTGGGAACAAAAGCCTTGGATCATAAGCTTGAACCAAGTATCCAGAATTTTTAGTATTCAAAAGTAGCTAAAATAAAACTCAAACCAAAGAGAGAACATACAGATACTTTATTGCTCACCTTTCACACAAAGCACACCTCCAGCCATTTTCTTTCACAGCTTGACAATGTTTACGTATACAAAAACCCAGCAAGAAGCATCATGGCGTGTAGATTTCAGTAAAGGAGAATGTAAAACATCAACTCAGCCAGGCTTTTGTTTTCTGCAGCAATAATAAAGGGCCTCCTGCACTAAGCAAAATCTACCTTACTTTGTAGTGCATTTCTTCAATTACAAAAAAAGTCTCCTGCCCGAAGCAAACTAACTTGTATCTGCTGAGCCAGTGGTATTAACTCGTGCATAAAACAAATTTCGGTTTGCTATTTCTTCTAGCAGACTTCAAGTAAAAACAAGGTTGAACGAGGAACTTGTTTTGGATGGATGCAGGTCAGTTTGAGTTGCTATACTTAACTAAATGCCTAAATGTACTATAGGTTCACAACTTAGTTTGCTTTTATAGTCTTTATGGAATTTGGCCGTGTTCAAGGTTTTCAGAGTTGAGCATATGGTACAGTATTCCATCAACTGAATAAGGCTACTGAATGTGCTATCTGCAGAAGAGCTCATTTAATAGGAACTGACCTAATGGGTCTATCATGAAGCAAATGTGGCACAACCTCTCTGAATAAAATGCCAATCGGGGCAGAATTGTGCTCGGAAAATAGGCATTACAATATTTTACACAAAACACATATAAATGGATTGTTAATATGAGGACAATTTCCTAGTAGTAAATCTAAAAAAGTCTAGGTGAATCCTCATTTTCAAAACTGCATATTGAAAACTACTTTATTCAAGTAATTTCTTCAAAAAAAGTATGCATGTTCTGACTGTGGAATTAGTCTACTAGTCAATTAAAGGCAACTTTAATTACCTTTTAAAAACTTTTTTTCATAGAAAGGAGAGATGTTGTATGTTGTATGTGTTTCTCAAATAAACAGCATTATGTAAGTCCATTAAAAACAACAACAACAACAAAAAAAAAAAAAAAAAAAAAAACAGAATCAAAGGAAGACCTACAATGTTTATGCCAAGCAGGAATCTGCCTGCCACCACCTGTGGTCTCACGTTATTCAAAATAGATGCTGGACTCAGGATTCTGAAACTAAGTTTCTATTATTTGAGCTCTAGCAAAATGTAAGGTTCTGTAGCCTCAACTAGTATAATGTCTTCCCTGTCCAAATCCAGAATGATTATACTGATAGCCTCCATGCTGGAAGTGTTGTTCAAACTGACCCCCTTGGTGGTAAGTCTGGCTCCCCCTTCCTCCCCACCCACCTCCCTGGCCTCCACGACCACCCCGGCCTCCACGACCACCTCTCCCACCACGACCACCACCTCGATCACTGTGGTGCCCACCATCTTGGTATCTATTGTCCTGCTGGTATCCACCACCCTGGTATCCACTTCCTGTGTATGAAGATGTTTGGAAACCACTATAACCACCGCCTTGATAACTACTACTGTGGCCACCATGATAGCCACCTGGCTGGAAACCTGAATCTCGATAACCACCATCTTGGTAGCCGCCTCCTCCTCCTCCTCCTCCTCCTCCTCCTCCTCCTCCTCCTCCTCCTCCACTCCCACCATCTGTCCAGCCTCCTTGATGCTTATTTCCTCTTCCTCCCCCTCGGCCACCATGGTCATAGCCACCACGTCCACCTCTCCCTCCTCCTTGTTCATGACCTCCACGTCCACCGTATGAGGAATGTTCATAACCACCTCTCCCTCCTCCTCGACCTCCTGCTTGCTGCTGGGGGCCATCTTGCCTTTTCTGCCATGGTGGCATCTCTGGGGGTGGAGGTTCAATTTCATTGGGTCTACCACCTCTGTCAGGTACCCTGCCCATCAACACCTATGGAATAAGAAAGATATTTTTAAACTATCTCACTTTATCAATAGAGCTAAATATATTAGCTTAAAATTAAAATTAAAAAATTAAAGGTACTCTAATCACCTTATTGATGGCACAGGCAGTCTTTTCTCTTATGGAACCACTGCTTGTCCTTAAAATCTTTGACAAGTCTTGCCTTGCAGCCAAAAGATGAGCAACAGAAATAGTGCTTTTAGGAGATAAGACTGAACGCTTCGGCTGATAAACCTTGGCTAATTTTTCTGTCTGACTCTGTAGAAAGAAAAGTGTTCAAAGAAAAATATCAATTTTCAGAACAACTTAACAAACACTCATATTAAGTAAGTTAAAGATCTGATGACAATGTTTATTAAATTCCAGATGGTAGGAAAAGTTACATACTCACCACTGCTCCTACCTAGTCAAGACTTATCTGTGTAAGTATAGCTGCCAGACTTGCTGATACAGTAGGAGTGAAAGTGCAGCTAGGGGTGGGGTAGGGTCCTTCCCTTTAGATGTTTAGGGATCATGTCTATAAATACTATACTTATTTATACTTATTATTTAATATGTACCTTAGCTCTGTCAGACCAGCCAAAGGACTGAACAGTGACATCCAAACGTTTTATTAGCAGTTTTCTCCGAACTTCATATTCATTAGCTATGGCTTGGTTAATTGCTTCTATCTTTTCCTGAAGTAAAATTAAAAAGACCAGTTAGAATTTAAAGCACTTGACCATGTGTTCCTAAAGAAGAGACACTGTATTTTATCTGTTTCCCTTATACTGCAATCCCTAGTAATTAACACATGTAGTCCTTTCCACTTGGTAATACATTAATAGTTACTGAAATACTAGGCAAAAAGTATGTTAAGCCTCAAAACATAATAAAGATTGTGTAAAGTACAAAATTCTTGTTTAGCTCCTCACAATTCACTATGTGAAACTCTGCCCAATGATGTTTTTGGCTTGAATCCATTTGGTGATTAGAAATAAGCATTATACTGAACTTCAATTTATTTTATTCAGCTTGTGAAAATTTTAAAAGTTATGAGATAAGTACTTCTAATCTTACATAGAATTATTCTGAATAAATATTGAGACTCACAAAAATGATTCTAAGGCTGTTCATCTAGAAAACCATGTATTAGGAAACACAACTTAAAAAGCACAAAATATAAGTGCTCACACAAAAGTCATGGAACAGATGGTTCCTTACAGTTTACCCGAGGATCTCTACTTACCCAGTGGGCTGGTCCCATCGGCTTCTTGAGTAAAGGCTTTCCCACATGATTAGGTGGAACTTTTGCTAATGTTTCCTTTAACTGACACAAAAACATAAATAAATGAACAAAAAATCTGAAAGTAAAACATATCCTCATCATCTTCCCAAATCCCATCATATCTTGTCATCAAAAGAAGATTCCTGACAGAGGCAAAGGAGGAGGATGTTTTGAAACGAAAATGTAAAGACCCATGAGAAACACTCACTTGTCCCACTCCTCACGAGCCTACAGAAGCATGAATTCTTCACTGGACCTAGAACAGTGCCTGACAACAGTGCCCTCAATGAGCGCTTGCTGAATGAATGAATGAACACAGAAAAATATGGACTAGATACACTGCTGCGCCCCTGTAGCATTCAGCCAAATCTGTGCATCATGGTGTCGATCTACTCCACTCTGCAAATGTACCAATTCTCAGAGTCCAGCAGATATACATATAAGGAAAAATTCTGCTACAACAAATACCATCCTCTTTTACTCATTTTTTTTGTTGTTGCTAAAATTGCTTATTCCTAATCAATTACATAAAATAACTATTGCCAAGACGTGGTATGAAAACAAGTCCAATTCATTTTCACATACTAGATTAAATTAGCAGTCAATAAATCTAGTTTGCTAATTACATTGTCTGTGGCTGTGTCCTGCTGCAACAGCAGAGTTGCATCATTTTCAGAGACAGTGCATGGGTTGAAAAGCCAGAAATATTTACTACCTGGACCTTTAAGAAAAATCTGGCCAACCCAAATATATAAGACCCAGAGTGACTGGATTAAACAAATATTAACATCCTTTTCAGTCCAGTCAATGGGATAGGGTGATATCATTTAATGATAAAGACCTTAAAAATTAATTGTATAAAAGTTCAATGACAAATTTTAAAAAGGACTTATATCTTAATTATTTTTACATTATATTAGCTTATGTCAGCTCATAAACCAAGGAGTCAAGTTTCCTTTTTGAAAAAGAAACATGCTAATATGTTTTGTAAAATGTTAAAACACTAATTTCTCTTTAAGGCATCTAGGATTTAAAACCCAAAACTCATTTAGTAACAATTACTTAAGAATATGAACATCAGGTTCCCATTAAGAGAAATAAACTTAATGTTTCATTTCAAACAAATGTAGGACTATGCCTTTAATACACTACAATCTGGTACTAAAGGTCTTACTTTTTTTTCAATCCCGCTGAAGAATTGGAACATAGTTATATTGGCTGGAGGTTTGGACATTCCTAGAGCAATACATATGCCTTTCAACTCTTGAAAGACCTCACTACCGCCTCCTTCTTGAGCTTTTTTTGGAGGAGCATTCACACAGAGCATTCTGGCAGCTTCTAGTTCTGAGATGAGGTATGCTGAAGTAAACAAAATAAGATTTCAAATGAGATACAGCTATAGTTAATAGTCATAAGTCTGGAGTCACAACTCTATAGACCTAATGATATGTAACTTTTAAAGCTGCAAGAATGGATAAAAACATGAAAGAAAAAACATTTTTACCTGTAAATGACATAACATAGATACTGGTTATGTAATTCAGGTATTTCACCAATATATAATGCTTAAAAGTCAATTTAAAAATAAGCAATTCTTCTTTGGAACCAAAGGATCAAGGGAGATCACATCTACAGATTTGGATTCTTGCATTCTACCATTAAGGAACCTCCAGAACAAGGGTTGGCATCTGTTAAACAATTTGTAGAAAGTGATTGGTGGCCAATTTTTAGTGACGGTTAAAAAAAAGCGCGCGCACACACACATATGTATGTACGTAACATATACGTGAGTGTGTATTTTAACTTCTCCCCACTTGTGAGCACCAGTGATATATCTATCTTGCTCTCTTGTCTCCCAATAATAAGGTAGCCTGTTAAACCAACCGTTTAACTTGCGGGAGAAGTGGGAAGGTACCAACTCCCCAAAGTTCCTTTCCATGTTTCCAGCATCCTCATGCTACCATCTGGCTGGTGAAGAAAGCCCTCCTCCATCTCTGCCCTCCTCAGGGTGCCCTTCCCCCTACTTTTCTTACCTCACTCCCCGCAAACAACAAAACTTCAAATCACTTTTTAGCAGAATCTCCTTTGTGTCAATATCATCCCCTTGAGTGCTGATTTTTAGCCAGGTATAGTGAGGGCCACAGTCTGTTTCAGGCAATTCAATTGAAGGTCCAAATATTAAATTCCATTCCCTTAAACTTCCCAAGGACATTTCAATTTTTATAAAATGACAGTTAAGAATCATTTGAATCTTAAGACTTTCAGGTTATGTGGCAAAGGGAAATAATTCTAAGAGGGTAGTTTTAGACAAAGACATTTTGTAGGCCCTTAAGTCCTATGGGAAGTACAAAACACTGATCAGTTTGAATATCTCATTTACTACCCTCAAGGTGTAAGGTTAGGAGCACAGGGGGACCATAATTGGGCAAATCATTTCTGAAAAGCTGCCAACTTCTGTTCTAAAACAATAAACACAGCTAAATTTCTGCAAAGGCCATTCTAAATAGATTTGATAAAATCTTAATGTGTTCCATATAGCAAGCTGCACTTATGTTTTAAAACATCTAAACAGTAAAACCCAGTTATGAAAATAAACACTTATTGTTATGGGTTTTACTAGCAGATTGCCACACTCATTGTCTGTGGCTGCTTTCCTGCTCCAACAGCAGAGTTGCATAGTTTTTACAGAGACAGTGCATGGGTTGCACAGCCAGAAATACTTACTACCTGGCTCTTTAAGAAAAAGTTTGCCAACCCTTGTTCTAGAAAATCACACACTACATGATTTAATAAAAAGACTCTCTAAATTTGGGACAACATAGTTCATGTATTAACAAAATTAGTTCACCAATATAATTACCATGAAAAAAACTTTAAATGTGACTGATGTTTTCAAAAGGAAAGGCATTAGAGATATTACAAAAAACAAACTAGAGAGTATCTCTACTTATGATATAGTTGAAAATAAAGACATAGTCTCACCCCAAAAAAGATGACTAACTCTTCTTCTATTAGAAACTGTGATCTGACTTAACTTACCCACAGGAAACAATCTGAGGACCACAAAAGGCCAAAGAATAGCCAAAACAGAGTCCCTTTTTTTTTTTTTCAAAACAGAGTCCTTATTCTGACACATGAGTGACTTTTTCTACCTCTCCAAGACTATTCTATTTCATGAACAGTTCTCATGAAGTTTATTTGTTCTTCCCCTCAAAATATAATATGCTAAAGGACTCAATTTGGGAGGCAAGGGTGCTGGAAGTAGAATTACAGCATCAAGATGTGACAACTGATGTGTGGGGAAAGATGAGAAATAGTTGCACAGAGCAGCAATGAGTATGTATAAAAAATGCTGGAATGAAAGAGAGGTTACAAACTGAGAACACTTTAGAAAGGGGAAACAGTGGAGGCAAAGGCAAAGAGGGAAATAGCATGCATGTATGAAAAATTAAAAGACAAGTAACCTTTGGCTGATTTAGTCATTTAGTTGAGGAACAAACAGTTGGATAGTCTTGAAAAGCTTTTGAGGTGATAGCACATTAAAAATAAAGTCTATTATTATGACCCTGAGTCCAAAATAATTTCAGTGCAATCTGCTTAAGAAATGGGGAAGATATAAAAATGTTTTATGAAGATTTACATTTAAAGTGGGTTTTATAAGTATCAATGCTAAAAAGCTAAACTCTGAGCAATTCAGGGTCATTACTAGGTATTCCATACAGCTGTTACCTTCCTGCATATTAACATATTCTAAGTGTCAAATACTATTGGTGAGGGTAAACAATGTACAGAGAGAGTCAGCTGAATACAATGCTTTTGAGCTAGTTATGGAATTATACAACTGAATGAAAATCTAAGAGCCATATGCAGCAACATCAATACCTAAAGCAATACCTACCCTTATGTGCATACTCCCCCTCCTCCAGCAGCAATCACTTGACCAAGGGGAAGTTAAGAAAGGGATTTTGGAATAACTTAGTGCCCAAGTATAATGGCTATGAGCAACTTTTTAAAAAACTTAAATCTTCAGAACTGCAATATGAAGTATAATTTTTCAGAGACACTTAAAAAATCCTTTGAATAGTGTTTATCGTAACAAGAACTTAATAATCAATTAACCAAAGCTTAGTTTAAATGTGTTTTAGAATGATATAACAATTCTGAGTTAAGATTACTGGTTGTGTTTATTATAAAGTTTACACAAGGCAATAAAATTTGTGAGTCTGTTTACTATTTTTCATGGTGAAAAGGCAAACAATTGTTAGTATATTAAAAAAACATAGAAGGAAAGAACTTTTTATAAAATCTTACTTCCTGGAATGATCAATAAGTACGGGAACTATCCAAGTTTATTACAGAATGTTTACAAATAAATCAAAACCCTCCAAATAATTCAAACCACAAACACATATAAATAAGATAAATTACTTTAATAATTACATTAACTCTATCTAGTAAATGCTTACTCTCCTCAAAGAATTAATAAGTGAAGTCTTTGTTATTTCCACACTGTCTTCCCAGTCTACTTAAAAATGTGCTTCTGGTCTAGAATGCAAAGATTTAACAATCACACACTCTTTTAACATTCCAGCATACCATTGGTCACATCAGATGAAGCAAAACAGCCTGAGAACCACCAAAGGTGTAATAATAAAGGAGCATCAATCATACAGTCAATAATGCTACCAGTGCATTTGCCCACAATCTGCTCCTAAATCGGAAATTTAAGAACATTTTGTTTAAAATAGTAGTAGAATTATATTTGTAACATAATTAAAAAATCAGTTTATTAGTCATGAAAAACAAATAGAAAAAATAACTACATTCTAATAGCCATGAACTTACTGAGCAAAAGGAGGCAGTTCTTCTGTATGAGAAGGCGCTTGGTCACATCCCCAGAGGTCAGTGAAAGATATGGACAGTTCATCTCCCCTAGTAGCCCACTCACCTCAAGCTGGAATTCTTCAGCCTCACTTGGACCTTTTCAAGAATTAAAATAATCTTATTTAATAATACTGTTGTTTTTCCATTAGCATAACTATTACATATTAAAAACTGAAATTTTAATGGGCCTTTCCAAACTTGAGTTCCTTTCCCTTCTAATTTGTTCTTTCTTACACCACTGAAAATTTCTTTCTTACACTGCACATTAGGTTATTCCTTTATATGACAATCTTTAATGGCTCCTAATGTATACCTCATGTAATTAATTTTTTCAGTTTGCCTTTAATGAATCTTCACAGCTACTCATGTTTGCCCTTCCCTGCTCATTCGATTATCATCATCTACTTACCACTTCCTCAAATAATCCCTCTATTGGTGCCAGTCATCTTCTCATTAAGCCCTCATTTATTTCCTGTCACTGATAAGCCTACTGCTCTCTTCTCCTCCAGCAAATCCCACTTATCCAAAAACCCAGCGGTCTTGCTCCTTGACAAACTTTCTCTAAGTACTATTGCTCTGCCTGTGAACCACATAGGGAAGCATTTAATTACTGTACTAATCTCCAGTTATTTCATTTGTACCTAATATTCCCAGTTAGACTAAGTTTGAAGGCAGCAAATATAACTTATAGTTCATATTTCCATAATGTGAAAAAAGGTAAACAGTAAAAAGGCTTTGGGTAAGCCAAAGGTGGGGTTGCTTTCTTCTGTATCATTTTGATGGTTCCATATTCCGTATCAAAGATGGGTAAAAATTAAACTTTAATTTATCTGACCCCAGTCCAAGGATTGTATTATCAATGTTTTGCAAACTGATTTATAAACGTTGGGTTCCACAGTGCTCCTTTAGAGGCACCTGGGGAAGTGAGGTAGTAACACAGGAAGACTGTATTATCAGTGTTTTCTTAGCTATCATCTATGCAGCCTGGAGTTCCATAGAGGTCCTTCACAGGCAGCTAGGGAGGACCAGGAGAAAATGTCTGTGCTAAAAGTACCCCCCTCTCCAAGTCAAACAGATCAGCTATATTTTCTCACCTGTTTTATGTGTTGGGTTCCATATAATGCGCCACTTAAATAAAGGGGCTGCAAGTTTAAATCTTACAATTTCTTGACATGTTAGGTCAAGAGGTACTGTAGGTACTGTAGCTAAGAACAGGGTCTCTGAACTTGACTGCTGAGGTTGAGTCCTAGTTCTGCCTCCAATGGGTTATGTGACAAAACTTCTTTAAGCTTCTTTGTTAAAATGTATGAGAGTAATCAAACATGCCCCATAGGGTTGCCCCGAGTTAAGATATGTAAAGTGCTTAGAACTTGTAAGTACAATGATCCTAAGCTCTGCTATTGTTACACCTGACTTTCCTTAATAATTAGAATTGGGGAAAAGCTCAGTGGTAAAGTGCCTGCTTCAAGCCCAAGGCCTTGTGCTCAATCCCCAGAAAACACATATTCACAGACAAGAAGTGGATGCAACTAACATGTCTACATTAAACACTAACATGCAAGTGAGTAAACTCTTCAAAATGGGATTATGTGGGGGGGAAGGGGATTATGGGTATTATTTTTCCTAAGGGTGGGGTTAACAGGTGGGCATTTTTGTTTGTCTCCTATTATAGGTTTACTTATGGCAACAAGGAACCAGATGGTGGAGTGTCAGGTTCCAAGTTTTTGTCTCTTTTGCAGAGTTGACAAACTAATGCTCAAGAGATGACAAAAATGACGAATATAAAGCAGCTCTCAGCCCTATAAATCTGATGGTGCTGGATCTGGTCTTGATGTATTTAAGATACATTCTTACGATAAGGTTTTTTGACTAAGCAGTTTCCTTCCTCCATAGCACAGCAGAATTATAATACATTTGCTTTACATGATATAATGTGCTTCTGGAATCTAACAGTCCTAAAAGGAAAAATTTCTAGTTCTAGCCACCAATTCAGGATCTCATGATACATATTATGCAAAAAAATGGAAAGTTCATATATTCCATACTTGTACTATCCGTTTTTCTGTATTACAGTAACAGGGTCTTTTCAGTCTCCACAATTTTTTTTTAAAGTTACATGACTACATTCTGTTTTTTAAACTTCTGAATCACCTTATCTCTAAAAAACCTATGGAGGAAAAAAAGTATATTGGTTCTTTAACAAAACACTCTTTACATTTACAAAAAAACATGAAATTTAAGCTTTAGTATCAATAATGTTAACTGACAATACAATTTTATGTTTATACTTTACACCTCTAAATAAATGTTTACTTACTGTTAGTTGCTTGAACATTTTCCTCTAGTTTACAGAGCACTCTTAATTCAGATACCAGCCAAGCACAGAGTTTAGTAAACTCGGGGGAACTGGCTCCAGCAGAGACTGCTTGAGACAGTGCGCCATCATCCAACAATGGGCCCTTGTAACTGGTGAAAAAGGAATTACACTTCAGAAGAATATAAAGCCCCCCTAGGAGACTACGGGTAAAATAGTCTATGTATTATTTATATAATTAAGCAATAAGGGTAAATTATTATGACCAATTTCTAAACTTGCAAATGTAAACAAAACAGAACTTGCTGAACCATTTTAAAAATAAGCCAAAAGGTAACTGTACTTACATTCTTCAGAATATATGTGAATATTTAACAGAACCACATCTGATATTAAATTATGTCAACTTTTGTACATTTACTGAAAGCTCTTATTTTAGGTTTACTTCCTTACTGTTATGAAATATTAAAACCAATTAACAAGTGATAGCTAATTATACTGGCACTATTTCAGAAATAAAGCTTTTAAGTTATCCATGCTAGATTTTTTTCCAGAAATCAATTAGGTTAGGTTTTTAGTGACTTCTTTCAACCCCCCTTCCCCCCAAAAAAACTTTCTAATTAAACATTTACTTTCTTTTTCTATACTTAATGGCAGTTAAGGTTAGTAAGACAGCCAGGTTAGGTGGCATGTGCCTGTAATTCCAGCTATTTGGAATCTAAGGCAGGATGTTTGCAGGTTTGCAGGAACTTAATGATACTGTCTTAAAAAATAAAATGGGCTAGTGATGTAGCTTAATGGCAGAGCACCCCTAGGTTCAATCTCTATCAGCATAAAAATGAATAAATTATAAGTGAGGCCCTAAGCAAGTTAGAAACAGACCCTGTCTCAAAATAAAAAATAAAAAGGACTGAAGATGTGGCTTAGGGTAAAGCAATGCTGGGGTTCAATCTCTAGTCCAAAAAAAAAAAAAAAAAAGTAAAACATACTAGTAGTACCAGAAAAATATCAAGATTACTTTAATAACTGTTAGTCAGTTGAATCAGTACGTATGAATCCTAATCTTCTGTAAGTAATCCCAAAGCAATCATAAAAATTTATAAAATGTTCAAACATTCATGACAATAATAAACACCCATTACCTTATTCTAGAATTTAAGGTTTTGCTATTCAAAATAATCTTAAATACATATGTTCAGATTGTTTTATATTTATTTAAATGAAATACTGATTAAAACATTATTATTAAACATGACATTATATATGCTTAACATAATGTGAGAATTAGCGGTATTGATATGTTAAAGAAATTAAACTTCTTGATCCCTTTAAAATATGATTACATTTACAAAAGAAATAGAATGGGAAGCAGGATGTGGTGGCACATGCCTGTAATCCCAACCACTAGGGAGGCTGAGGCAGGAGGATGGCAAGTTTGAGTCCAATAGGGACAACTTAAAGAAACTGTGTCAAAATAAAAAATAATTTTTAAAAAGGTGGGGAGGGGAGGGTATAGCTCAGTGGTAGTAGTTTCTTCACATGTGCAAGGCTCTGGATTTGATCCCCAGTGTTCACAAAAAATGCAAGCAAAGCAAACATGCAAGCTTACATAAAATTGAGATTATAGCCAGGAATGCTGGCATATGTCTGTAATCCCAGCTATTGGAGTGGCTCAGGCAGGAGGAATATATATAAGAGACTAGCATGGGAACTCAGGGAGACTCTGTCTCAAAATAAAATTTTAAAAAGAGATCTAGGGGTACAGCTCAGAGATAGAGTACTCAGAGATAGAGTACTACTGTTAAAAAAAGAGATGCCAAGAGTGGTGACCCATGCCTATAATCCTAGTGACTCAGAAGGCTGAGGCAGGAGGATTCTAAGTCCGAAGCCAGCCACAATAATTTTAGTAAGAACCTGTCTCAAAAAAAGGGGGTCAGGGAGTCCTGGGGATGTAGATCAGTGATGTATCCCTGGGTTTAATGCTTAGTACAAAAAAAGATTAAAAAAAAAAAAAAAAAGATTATTGGGGCTACGGCAGTAGCTCATTGGCAGAGTGCTTGCCTAGCACATGTGAGGCACTGGATTCAATCTTAGCACCACCCAAAAATTAAAAAAAAAAAAAGAAAGGCATTCTGTCTGTCCATCTAAAATACAAAAATAAATAAATAAATAAAAATTAAAAAAAAAACAAAAAGACTACTGAAATTATACATAGTCTAGAATGTAAACAGAAAAAAAAAATCACACATTAGTAGACACTGGAAAGAAGAGACTGGGCCTAGAAATTCCTTCTTGAGTTTCATATTTAGACTTTATTAACTTATTCAACAAGTAGTTACTGAATTTCTACTGTGTGCCAAGTTAAGAGATAAAAAGATAGTCATTCACCTCTAACACTTTTCACTGAATAAAAGGACGTGTCAATCAATTAAGCATGTATTTTAACATTTGAGTCACCAAATTACGTTAAAATTTATAAAAATTCCTTGATTTATATTACAACCTAATGATTTACTTGACTACAATTATTATAGTAATAATTACTTTCATAGTACCCAAGAGGAAAACAAAACATACACTTAAACCTTAAGTGTCATTTATGCCCTAATGAAAGAAATAAGCCCCTAAAGCCTGGAACATTCATGAACATTTAGATCAAGTTTCAAAGAAAAGAACAATGGTAATTCACTTTGACAAAGAAAGATAAGTACCACTGCTGCCTTTCCTAAAGATTTCTACTAAAACAGCAAACACATCCTTAAGGGTGTTTTCCTAAAGAAAGGTTTCTCTTAAGGGTTTCCACGTCCTGGAAAGGTCATAAGGAATGTTGTGACAAAGGACTAGTTACTAATAAACACAACTAGCTAAATCTGTACTTTTTTATTTTCTTCTTCTTCTTTTTTTTTTGATATAGTACCTGTAAGCAAATACTGAATCATACAATTTGTTTCTGGAACCATATTTAGCCCAAGAGGTTCCAAGTTCTCAAATTTAATAGAGTAAATTGATCTGGGTGACCCAGTGTGATAAGAAGCCCTACTTCCAAGCTCCTAGATATGATGAATTATGATTGGGTAACTGTTAAGAGAGGGAGAGAGAAAATGCAAACAAATATGCCGGTTCTTGGTGGCTGAAGATGATCGTAGGCTAAAGGGTCTCAAGAGGGCAGTGTCAGAGTCAGAGGAAACTGTCAGTTGTTCCCAGAGAAGTGGTGATAGGTTAGGTGCACAGCTGAGCAGGCTAGAGGGACGCATGCAGCGCCCAACATGTGCCTTAGCGAAGCCTAGGTGCATGCAGAGGATGACTGGGCAAAGGAGATTTTTTTTTTTTTTTGAGAGAAGTGGGGTGTGGTAGAAACAGAGGCTCAACGCGGGGGCAGGAAATTTGGAGAACAAGTAGGAAAACAATCAACTTTGGCAACCTCTAGAGTGGGGGTAGTGCAGAAGGATGGGAGCAAGCAGAGAAGCTCGGGGAATGGGGGTGGCGAGAACCAAAGCCCAGACAATGACACGCATGACTGACAAACGCTGCGGGCAACTCGGCTACGGGGAGCTCCGGGGCAAGACTAGGGGTGTTGGGGCTGGAGGGCCCGAGCCGGCAGGGAAGGCAGTGGACGTGGCACTGGGGGTCCCGGGGCCACAGAGAAGCGACAGCAGGAGCCACGGGGTGAGGCATGGAGAGGCAGGTGTCTCCGACTGGGGCGCAGAAGGAGTTCTCGGGGCGTCAGCAGTGTGGGGTTTGAGAGACCCGTGCCCTGGCAGTCTTACCCTAGGTCTTCCAACGACTCCAAGATGTCAGTCTCCATGAGGTCACACTCCATGCTACTGTGGTATTCAAATTTCCGAGGCGTCAGGCTCCCCTCTTCGCCGGCAACGCGTACACTCGCGCATGCGCTCTCTCCCCGGAACTTCCAAATCGACAGCTGGCGCCTCAGCCTCTGTACTGCGCATGTCCCGAGCGTGCGCAGGCGGCTGGGACCGGCCTGCCGCCCCACCCCCACTCGCTAAAGGCTTGCTGGGCTGCACGGGTCTGCACATGCGTACTACTAAATGGTGAAGTCGGCCGCCCCAAGAAGGGCAGGAGGGACTGGCTGCGTGGCAGATGGGCCTGGGGACCTGGCGAGGGGGAACGCTCTAAATCCTCCTTGTACGCATGTGCATATCTTGGGCGAGGCGGGAGGGGGCGGGGCTTGAAGGTGGGGGTTGTCAGGGGTGGGGCTTGTCGGGGGTGGATCTCGGGACTCGGTGGGGTGTTGGCAGTGGATCCCAGTCTGCAAACCCGGGAGTAAAACCTAGTAGAGCTCCGAAGCATGCTGGCGTGTTCCAGTTTTAACTGTGGGTTAGAGAGAAAGAGAAAACGTGTGCATTCTCGACTGATTGCCCAGGACAGTGGCAGACGGGCCAAGAACCGACATGGACAGAATACATGCTATTTGATTTCCTTGTCTGGGGTTGGTGAATTCCAGGATTAGAGAGAAGCCAGCTTTCCTCTCACAGAATGTAATCAGAAAGTTGTATCCTCCTGTGGATTCTTTACCTGTCTTCTTGAGCCTTTTCCAGACACTAAGCATCCTATTATAAGGGGGCAAAGGGGATTAGCTCCATATTAAATAATAAAATATATTTAACAACTTGCAATTTAGGCAGTGAATGAACTTTTTAGCTGCAATGTCATGGCTTTTGACATTGTTTTGCCTGAGTGTAACGATTTTTTTTTTTATGTACTTCAAGTTATTGAAAAATGAGAAAAAATGTTTTCAAAGTAACGACATATGTAGAAAATTACATTTAATGATACAGTGGCACACCATTGTATTGTGTAGCCTTTTAAAGAGTTTCCAAATTGTACCAGATTTTATTTTGTAGTTCTCAAAATATCTTAACATTGAAGTAGTATATCTTTAGTAGCATATTTTTTGTTCCTTATTTTGCATCATCTGAAGTAGTAGAAGGTTATTATGTACCAACTGTGTGCTTAACTTATTTACTCCCTTGACCCACACGATGCAGTCCTCACAAGGCTGTTAACTTACATTTTGTAAATGAGCCTTAATTGTCTGTCAAAAATCTTAAGGCCTGTAAGTAGGAACTGGATTTTGAGACTGAGACATATCTAAATCCTTATTTCTTATTTGACTATTAAAAACAGGATTGGACTAGGAATGGAGCTCAAGTGGTAGAGTGCTTGCCTAGTATGTGCAAGGTCTTGGATTCAATCCCCAGTCCCTCAAAAATAAATAAATAAATAAATAAATAAATAAATAAAATAAAATCAAGTAAGGATCTAGAAGAAGTAAAAAGATAGGAAAATTTAAGTTTGTATATAATGTACATATATATTGTTTATAATTACAATATGATTACAATAAAAATGGAAATAGAATTTCCACAAAAATAGAAATTCTTATTGTAGAGTTGTTATTAAAAGTGCTAAACAAAAAGTACAGCTTAATAAAATATCAATTTTGAGAAAAAGTTTTATTCTTGACTCTTCTTTTTTTTTTTTTTTTTTTTTAAGACAAGAGTTCTTGCTATGCTGCCCACACTGGCATCAAACTCACAATTGTTCTCTCTCAGCCTCCCAGGTAGCTGATAGTATAGGTGAACTTGGCTTAACTAAAAAAAATTTTTTTTTCAGTATTGGTGGTGGAACCCAGGGGCCCTGTACCACTGAGTAACATAGTCTAGCCCTTCTTATTTTGAGAAGGGGGGGGGGTGTGTCTCACTAAATTGCTAAAGCTGGCCTCAAACTTACAATCCTCCTGCCTCAGCCTCCCAAATCACTGGGATTGCAGACTTGAGCCACTGTGAAAGGCTGTTGACTCACTTTTTGATATAAGCTGTAACACAATATTAGTGAATTAAAAACTGATGACTTTCTTCAATTTTTTAGTCTTCTCTTTCTAGTTCAAACTGTAAGCTTAAATAGAAAGTTGCTGAAATGAGATTTTTATAGATATTATTTTAATAATTCTATAAAGGCCTTTTGTGCAATAAAAAAAGCTTTTAAATACTACTTTTTCAAAATTGTCACCATTTCCATAGAACTGCTAGGAATCTTTTGCATTTTATTGAAAGTTTATTGAACAGTCATCTAAAATTTAAAAATGTTCTTTCTTAAACACTATTTGGAAGAATAGCCACTTCCATTTTTAGTGGGTTTGCTTTAGAGTGATTTTCCAAGATGGAGAAAATAAGATCATAGAATAAAATTTCCAAACTTGATTGACTTCTTGTTCTCCCAGCAAGGCTTCAGCCTAGTTTTCATGTTTTGCCAACCTGTGAATCAGGCACAAAATAAACCAAATAAGACACTGGTTTAATTCGCAGGTAATAAAAATTTATTCGTCTTTATCAAGATAGACTAGCATTCATTCAGACCAAGAGTTGTATTTTGTTTGGTTTGACTAATAATATAAATAATTTTGAGTCAACATTTGAAAGTTTGGAGATTTTTTTTCTAAAAAAAAATCTGGATTTCTGGCCTTTTTTTTTTTTTTAGATAACGTGATACCACTAGGTCCTTGCTGCCATAAAGGCAAAGATTAACTTTTGTTGAGTAGGTGGACCTTTCCAGATATAACGTGAATCTACCAGTTCCTTTTGGCTTCTAGATCCTACCACACACAATATAGCCCATGTATGTACACCCAGCATTTGAGATCTCCAGTCCCTTTTAATCTTTTACTTAACTATGCCGATCACTTCTCCTACCCTCTCATAGGCATCTCCTCCTTTCTCCTCTGCCTTTTCTAGTGACATTTGTTTAGCCCACCAATACACCTTGTTCTTTCATGCCTCTATATTTACCCCCTTTAAAATAATTCATTTTACATCTACTATACCACATAGCATGTTTTAAACACTGACATGTAACTACCTAATAAAATAAAGCAAAGACAAATTATCTTATTAGAAACAAGATACACACCCTCACAGACTTCAAACATCACTGCACTTTTATAATTTGAAAAAGTATTCATGAAACAATCTGCAGTGTAATTTTAATAGATAAAACCTTTATAGAAACATAACTATACTAAACTGTTATTAGGTATGAATTTTACAAACATGTTAATGGTAACAATGGTGCTTGAGACTATCAAATCTTTTCCAAAAAGTGCAGCAAGAACTTAACAGGGCAGAGTCCTGCCGTGAAACTGAGGCTGCATGGAGACCCCCTTTTCAAATCCTGATTCTTACAATTATGCCAGAAAGAATTCAAACCATGTCTTGCAGAGTGTCAGGCATAATTTTATTAGAAGAGATAGGAAATGAGAAAAGGGAATATTCTCAAAGGAAGAGAGTGGGTCCTCTTATAAAGGAGTAGGATGCTGTGACCCTGCTGCTCACCGGTTTTATTGGGGGTTCCAGGGAAGTTTCCAGAGAGCCCCACACAAGTCCTCCTCTTGACTTTGGGCTGACAGCAGGATGACATCAAACTTTCAAGTCCCCACCATGCATGACAGCTCTGGGTTACTTTGACCTCTGCTAAGAGGTTCTCATTGGAACCTGTTTTTACAGATTTTATGGTTAGGGGGAGAAACCCTCATCTCCCTGAGTTCCGGGATCTGGTCTGTGTAAGGATCACAGAAGTTTCCCCCTTCAGGGTAACTTGTTTTTCTCAGCATTGGACCTGAATTTCTCCTGCAGATAAGAGGTTATTTACTGAGAAATATAACACATCCTATCAACTTAAGCCAGGCTGAGCTACAGGTTAATTGCTTTTTTAAAAAAGAAAACATGCGGGGTTTAGTACAGTGGTTCCAATTCATGGAATTATTTCCATAACCTTATGTTCCCACTGCTCATATCTGTCTGTTCCCTATCAGAACCATCAATGTTAGCCCACATATCTGCCTGTGTTTATGAAATGCTTTGGTGGTCCATTGGGTATCAGGATTGCTGATAGCTCTATGGAAAGGCTAAATGAGTATAACCTCAGAAAATTCATACTTGAAATCTTCAACAACCGTGTAAGAATTTAGGACCGCCAGAGGCCCAGAGTGGCACCCATCTCACTTCTTGGCAGCAGACTGAAGGCTTCAAGCAAATTTCATCCAGTTAACACCATGATTATCAGGCGTGGTGTAGGTTGTCCCCTTAGTAACTGGGTGTTTGTAGCCCGCACATTGCACACAGACCCTATTTAAGACAGCCTTGTGTCTCAGTCTGTGTGATGACTGAGACATTATACAGCACGCCCGCCACAGAAAGCTGATGATCTGCCAACAGCAGACCTCAGAAGAAAGCACACTTCTTAGGCTGCTTCTTCCTGCTCAGCTCTTAGATGTCTTGTACGCACCTATCTTGGCTTACCTGATGGCTGAGACCAGACTACCTCCATACTCTGCATAAATTGTTTTCTCTGCCTGGAATCCCCTTTCTTGCACTCTCTTCCTGGCAGACTCCTCTACCCAGTCTTTAAGCTTCAGTTTGGAAGAAGCCTCCTCCAATTGACTTGAGCCCTCATCTTATACCTCCCATAGCCTCTTTGACACTTTGGCAAAGGCAGCTCTAATGTACAGTTCCACCATCTGCTCTCTCTGCTGCTTTGCTCACCTGCCTCCCCGTCCCAGCTCAGATGCACCAGGTCTACAAGGAGATGTTCTGTGATTACACAGATTAAAGTTAAATTTCTCTTCTGGATTTCCAAGGTAGTGGTGCCAAAACTCAACTGCTTATTTTAATCATCTGGTGGACTTAATACAGATTCCTGGGCTCTGACACTGATGAGTCTGTCAGCATTTCTAGGAGTGAGTTTAAGAATCTCTGTTTCTTAAAACCACTTCACATCATGTCATAATTTGCCCTTCATTATTTTCCACTTAGGGCTTTTTTTTTAAATGTTGCTTACATCATGTGTTCTGATCCCCTCTCCCATCATAAAAACATGCCCATACTACATGTTGCCCACTACATTGATGTGTACACAATAGGCATGAAAACATTGATTAGTTGATTGACAAGGAAATATTCCCTTTCTCCTGAATTTTGTTTTCGTCTGAAAGAATGAAGTGATTCTTTGCAGAGAATAAATAAGGATACAACAATGAATTGTGCTCAGAGCTATTGGATCATCCTGGAATTCAGTCAATGTCTATTTAAAGCTTGGCTATTCTTGTAGAATGATATGTTCTTTGCCAACTTAGATTGTTATTAGCAACTTTGTCTTTCATACTAGTGAAGCTTATGGCATGTATGGAGTGTGGGAGTTAGAATCCTCAAGGAGAATTTTTGAGCTCTCTACCCTCATGAAAGTCATAGCATTAAGATAGTGTTATGGAAAGCTCTGTCCTTGTCCCCAATCCAATTTAATAAGAAGGTGTTGTGAGCATTGCTAGTAATAATTACTCAAAGATGGATTGCCTTTAAATGCAAGCATATATTTGATCACACCAATCATCAAATATAAACAATGAATGCAAAAAGTGTTGGGTGTGCTGGAGCACTCCAACTAGCATTCAATGCATACTAATAAAACATTATAAGCAAGTCACACAATCCTAGGGCAACCGAGAGCCTCAAAATACCTCCGATGCCACGTGATTTCTCTTAGCCAAACAGCAGATGTTATCCTTGTCTGGTGGTTCTCTCTAGCAGATGGCTGGATGTTAGGGAATGGTGGAGTCAGTCAAGAGACGGACAACAAGGTGGTCAGTCTCACTGATGTCCTTGGAGCAAAACTCTTCAATGTGGCAGGACAAGCAATTTAAATACAGTTCCAAGTTGATGGTATACATTGGTGATTGGTTACACTCAATAAAAGTCAATGTCCATTGGTTATGTCCAGTGAGGTGATATAATTTCAACCGGGCACGTTCTTTGCACATGTCTATGGAGCTGTGCTCCCTATCAATTGTAACCAGTCATTGCTAAGCATGCCCATGGCTAGTGCTCCTTACAGCTCTTCATCAACTGCAAGCAGACATGACTAAACAGTTTAATGGCTGTTGTTCCTTATGGCCAGCAACTTAGTTGAGTTTCAGCATGTCCCAGCATGTCTATGGCAGATACTCCTTACAGAAGGACATGGTTTTGAGAAGAAGGAATAAGTTTATTGCTCTACAGCAAAGGAGAAGCACAGGGGACTCCTGTCCTAGAGGCTGTGATTATGCTCCTCCAGGAGAACAGAGCATTTTTAAAGAAGCTCTTCAAAGGCTGTATTTCATTTGAGCCCTGATTGTGTGTAGAAATTCACTTGTTAATTTGGGAGATACTCACTTCCTAGATCTTGACATCTCCTTCCCTTGGTGGGTGTGTGCTCAAGGACAGACAATAGCCTAGGATGGGAAAAGGTACCAAGCCCTCAGGTTGGGGAGAAGGAGGAAGAGAAGAGGAAAAGAAAAACATGTTTCTTAAAATAAGCAGCAGAGCCACAAGGGCTCTATTCAAAAGGTGAAGTGGGTCACTGTTACAATGGGAGACATTAGTCATTAATATTGTACTGTGAACAAAATAGGATTAAAGCTGAATAAAGGCTGTAAATCGTTGTCCTATGGAGAATTTGTTAATATGACCGGGATAATTAGATAAATGAACTAAAGATAAATTCTGAATACTCTCAGCAAATCTTAGTTTCCACTTTTAGTAACAATTACAGATTTAATTTTTCTTCATTATCATAATAGGATCATTGTTTGCAAACACAATAGAGGTAAGAAGAAAAAATATTTTTAAGCAGAAACAATTATATTCAAATTCCTGCGTTAGACTGATTATGTTTCAAAAAACTTGAGTAAAGTCACCAAAATTTACCTCTGAAGAGAAACTTGGGAGATTATTCTGGGCTGATCCTTCCCTTTGATTTCTGAGACAGAATTAAGCCTCTGGCCCTAAGGCTTCCATTCTTTCCTCTGCCATTTAGAAGGCCAGCTATCTTCTTGGAAGAAATAGCGAGTCTCTGATCTTTTCCTGCAGGGCTCAAGTCTCTGCCATGATTGAGAAAGGCTAAATTATAGTCCAGTGGTTTTCAAACTTTTGTGTGTTTCTGAACTACCTTGAGGTTTTAAAAACAGAGTGCCAGCTCCATTCCCCTCACCCCTGTTTCTGATTCAGTAGGTGGTGTATGGCCAAGAATCAGCATTTCTAATAGTGCCCAGGTTTTGCTACTGAGTAGCTCCTGACCCTGATCTAGGAACTATAATTTGCAAACCACTGATCTAGACCAACTCTTATATTGTTTTAGAAAACTTTTGTTAATCTGTAAGAAATTGATTTTCTTTCCATCTTGACTCAGTACACTTGGGCACACAGATGTACACACCTGCACACACAAACAGCTGAAACAGTTTCATGAAACAGTACACAATCCTTGCTGTGTGCTGTGCACTGGGATTTTTTTCCTATTCTCTTCCATTTATTAAAAATATTGGTTGATTGCCTAGTACGTGCAAGATCCTGGGTTCAGTCTCCAGAACTACCAAAAAAGAAAGAAAGAAAGTTTGTTATGATCCACTGAATTGGCTCTTAGCTAATGAATAAGTTGTGAGTAGCAGTGTGAAAAACTGCACAAGGCAGTCTCAAAATCCTTTTTAGCTTTAGCCTTTCACCCTATACTATAACCAATTTTCTTAACAGATAATATACAAGAGGATCCCCAGCAAAGAGTCAGAGATGATCTCCCTCTAAGGATTCAGACACATCTGGGAAGGCTAGTGGGAAGGTGTTTGGAACCAAACGAGTAAATACCTGAAAGTGAAGGCTTTCTTCAGCTTCTTTTCAGCAGTGAAAAAGCAACGGCTAGGCATTCAACCAGATTCAGTAGAGAACTCACCCTGAGCCATGCTTGGAGGTGCATATCTTACACTACCAGCTACTTGTGAGGATGAGGCATGAGAATTATAAGTTCAAAGGAAGCCTAGACAACTTAGTGAGACTCTGTCTCAAAATAAGATAAAAAGGGCTAGGGGATGTAGTTCATTGGTAGAGGACTTGCCTATCACATGCAAAGCCCTAGGTTCAATGGCCAGCACTATAGAACTCAGCCTAAGCAGAAAGCAAACTTTGCAAAGTTAATCAGGGACACTAACTTGGGCTTGCCTGTGGGAAGCAGTTCTAATCATGCTATAGGGCAATGATATTTAAGTATAAATTCTGGACTGGCACAAAGAAAACTGGGCCTAATTCCTGCAGTAGTTTTATAGCTTTGATCAGAAATGTCTCCTAAAAGTTCATGTTTTGGAGGCATGGTCCCCAATGTAGCAGTGTTCAGAGGTGGGGCCTTTGGAAGGTGATTAAACCATGAGGCTTCTAACTTCATCAATGGGTTATTTCATTGATGATTCATAATTTAATGGGCTGTTGGATTCATAATTTAATGACTGTTGGAGGTGGCTGATGTAAGCAAAAATAACCCAAAACAGGAACAGACCTTGGATTAGAAAGCTTTCTTTATTAAGTAGAGATGGAATGGCATGTGGCACATTTTTAGAGGAGAAAATGGTGACTAGTTACAAAAGGGGTCTGTGTTTTAGAGGACTTAATGAGACTTAATCATAGCAGAATATTTAGTGTGACTTAATCATTAGATTCTGCGGACGTGTGATTGGGTAATTAGGAAACTAGTTGTGCAGGTTAAAAGTCTTACTCAGGAAAATAGCTGAACAAGCTCAAAACTCATTCTAACTCAGGAAAACAATTGTAAGAGTTTGAAACTCATTGCTACTGGGATAAAAATCTAGAGCCCAGAGCCCGTTTGCTTACCTTTTCTCTCCCAGGACCTACTGTCCTTGGGAAAAGATGAAAGCCAATAGCCCAGGGCCTAATGTTTGCCTTACCCTCCTCTCCTGGCTTACACTGTCCTCCTTTTTCTCCCTGGGGCTGTCATTTCTTCTCTCTTATTTGCCTAACTGTAGGAAGTAGGCTACTGCTGGGCTGAGGATTCTTCTCCTTAATTTGGATAGAAATTAAAAATAGGCAAAATGCAGCTCCCTCAGTGTTAGCAGCTCTGGGCTTTGAATGCCAGCAGCTTTCAGCTCTTGGCGTCAGCTGTCTTCCTCACTGTCCCGCGGGCAGCTGGAACCCATAGCTATTGGAGACTCTGGAACTTTTCCAGCAGCCAGAGATAGTGGCTCCAGCGATGTTCCATCACTTCCTGCTGTTCTCTGACAGCCAGTCTCAGCGCTACCAGCCTTGGCTACAGGCCTCCTTTGGTGACAGCAGTGTCAGTGTTACCAACTCAATATAAATGGCTTAGCCTGCTCTACTCAATACAAAAATCAAAAATAGCCAAAATAAAATGCATTTAAAACAGGTTTCATTAGGACTGATACTGCAGCGAATGGAGAGGCACTACTGTTCTGATAAGGGTAGGGGGAAAGTTATTTATATAGAAAAAGGTGGGATCATACATGCACAGTGTTTGTCAAGGGTAGAGAAAGGGCTCTTGGTGACAGGGATAAGGACAAGTGAAGAGATCGAAGAGGGGTGAAGGAATTCAGAGAGGCTGTGGGGCAGAATCATCTGGGATGGACCCATGACTGAAGCTACCACAGCCAAAGCAAAAGTCTCCAAGTAGCCAAGAGGCATTTGGGGTAGCTGCAGCTATCCAAAATAGAAGAAAGAACAATTTTAATAGTACGACTTGGGGACCATCAGGCCATTCTCTTCTGTCTCACTTGGGGGAATACCTTGAATGCTATATATTGTCCCTGGTCCCTTCTTCTTCTCTTCCTGCTTCCTGGATGAAGCAAGGTCAGCAGCTGTGCTCCACTATGCCCTTCTGCCATGATGCTCTGTCTCACCACAGACCCTGAAATAATGGAGCCAGCTGTCCATGGACTGAAAGCCCTGAAACTGTGAGCCAAAATAAATCTTTTTTCCTTTAATTTTTTTAATCTCAGGTATTTTATGTAAGTGGTGGGAAGCTAACATATGTAGGAAAGGGAGGATAAAGAAGAACTGTAAAGAAAAAATATTTTGGGACAGATCATGGCGCCTGTCCATGATCCCAGCTACTCATAAATCTGAGGCAGAGGGATTACAAGTTTGAGCTCAACTTTGGCAGCTTAGCAAGATGGTAAGGGTGGGGATGTTATCAGTGGTTGAGCACCACATGTGAGACCCTGGGTTCAACCCCTAGTACATCAAGAAAAAAAAATAAAGAAAAAGGAAAATATTTTACCATTATTGGAATATGCAAACATTTAGACTAGTCCTGCATTAATTAACCACATGATTTTACCATGGTGCAGATATCATAGTGTGTACTTAACCAAATCTAGATGGTATAGGTCAATCATTTGACCTGGCCTCTTGATGCAATCAGGAGATGCAGTAAATGCAATGTGTGAAGCTGCTGCCATCGTCAACACAGCATACTATTTGACAATAAAATTGTTCTCTTTTATAAGAAGGAGTATGCCCTAAAATAATAATTAAAGTTAACAAAGAAACCAGTGGCATAGTTGTTCATTATCATTATCAAATATTATGTACTGTTCATAATTGTATATGCTATATACTTTTCTGCAACACCAGCATCACTACAAAATAGCAAAGTGATGACAACGTGACTAGGTGTTACAGTTTGAGTATGAGTGGTCCCCCCAAAGTTCCTGTGTATTGCATAAATATCAAGAGGTAAAATGATTGGACTGTGAGAGCTGTAATCTTTGTCCATCTTAGTTTGAATGGACTAGGGTGGAAACTGTCAGCAGGCAGGACATGGCCAGAGGAGGTGACCTACCTAGGGACCAGTAGGGGCATGCCCTGGAAGGGTTTGTCTTTCCTGTGGTCCCAACCCACCCCTCTCTCTGCTTCATGGCTGCCATGAATAGAGCAGTACTCTCCACTATGTCCTCTGCTATGATTTTCTGCCTCACGGCGGACCCAGAATAATTAATACAGCAACCATGGCCTAAATCTCTGGAACTATGAGCCAAAATAAACTTTCTGAAGTGTTGTTGGGTATTTTGGTCACAGAGATAAAAAGCTGACTAACGCATTAGGCAACAGGAATTTTTTCAGCTCTATTATTGTTATTATTATTTTGGTGCTAGGGGTTATACACAGGGCCTTAGCATGCAAAGTATATGCTCTACCATTGAGCTATACTCCCAGCCCTAAATTTATATTAAATGGTCTACCTTGAGTTTGTAGGACTTTAAGGAGGTCACAGGTTTTTAACAAATTTTTGTTTTGTTTTGTATTTTGTTTTGTTTCTGAGAGACAGCAGTCTTGCTATGTTGTCCAGGCTGGCCCAAACTCTTGGCCTCAAGCAATCTTGAGTCAGCCTCCTACGTAGCTGAGACTACAAGTGCATGCGGTTGTGCCCAGCTCAGCTATCTCAGGGGACCACTATGGTATATAGTCTTTCATGGACCAAAATGTCATGAGACATATGATCGTGTCAGAAAGCCTGTTGAAGGCCTAAAGATCTGGAAAGAGGGTAAAGTAGTTGGGGAGAAAAGGTATTTGTTCTTCATTATTGTTTGGATGTGAGGAATTTCCCAAAAGTTCGTGTGTGAGACAATGCAAGAAGGTTTAAAGGAGAAATGATTAGGTTATGAAAGCCTTAAACAAGTCAGTGAATTAATCCCCTGACAGGATTAACTGAGTGGTAACAGAAGGTGGATAGCATGTGGCTGGAGGAGGTGGGTCATTGGGGCAAGCTTTTAGGATATATATTTTGTATTTGACAAGTGGAGTCCTCTCTGCTTTCTGATCATCATATGAGCTGTTTCCCTCTGTCATGATGTTCTGTCTCACCATGAGCCCTGCAGAATGGAGCCAGATGTCTAAGCACTGAGAACTCTGAAACCGTGAGACTTCAACTAAACTTTTCCTCCTCTACAGTTGTTCTGGTCTTTTAGTCATAGCAGCAAAACACCTGACTAAAGCAACTTTCTCTCCCTTTCTATGGTATTGACATTGGGAATGGGAAAGTCATAGATCACACAGTGCCAGTAAGATGGGTACCAGCAGTGATGTAAGGAATAGATCCTGGATCTCACTGAAGACAGTACTCATGCGGGCGGGGGTGTGTGTGGGGGTGGGGTGGGATTCACAATTGGTGATTGTTCAGCAGGCTGATGTATCCCAGGCACTGTTGTTACTTAGGAGAGTTTCTTGTTTGTGTGAACTGACCTGCCCCCAAAGAGGGAATGCACTGATACCTGAATCCATAGTCTCTGATTCTCAACGTATTAAGCATCCACTGGTGTTATTTTTAATCTGGGGTGTTTTTTTGTTTTTTTGTTTTATGTGTAATTACTTTCCTGATTGTGAAATACAATTGATTGTAAGGTACACTGAAATAATAACACATTTTGGAAAAAGCGAAACATTGTATGACATTCAGACTAATTTCTTTTTCATGTTAAAAACAACTATAGGCTGGGCATGGTGGTATACACCTGTAATTCCAGTGACTTGGGAGGCTGAGGCCAGAGGATTGAAAGTTATGAGCCAGCCTGGGAAACTTCACAAGACCCTGTTTTGAAATAAATAAATGATCTGGGGATATGGCTCAATGGTTAAGCACTCCTGAGTTCAATCTCCAGCACCAGAAAAAGAAAAAGGGAAGAAAGAAAGAAAAACATAAATTAAAATAATACTACAGTTTACAGTTTGAGTTTGACTTTGCTCCTTTCATACATGTAGATTCTAAAGATTCTTCTGGATCACTATTAGCCATGAACAAGCTTGCACAACATCATGGTGACACTGACATCACTTGGACATGATGATTAAGCAGGATCAGGGTTTGAAGAATGATCCCCTGGAATGACCTTTATCTGACTGAATGCAGGGTGATGCCTTCCAGCTGCCATATGGAGCCATGGAAGAAGCCCTGGTTTGTGTAACAAAATCATGAGATGAATTTTGGGAAACATTTTGAGACATTTCTTTGAGACATTCATCTAGAGCTCTCAAACAAGCAACTGAAGAATTGAGTTCAGCAGTCTGGAAGGGAGATGCGAATTTAGCTGTTACTTCCATACAGATGGTACTGAAGCTGGAACACGTATGCAATTACCTGAAGAGAATACAGTAATAAAGGAGAAGAACACCTCAGGAAACTAGCTGGGCATGATGGTGCTCGTCTGTGACCCCAACTACTCAGAAGGCTGAGATAGGAGGAGCCCACATTTGAAGTCAGCCATGGGCAACTTATCAAGACCCTGTCTTGAAAGACGATAAAAAGGGCCAGTGATATATCTCAGAGGTAGAATGTTCCTGGGTTCAATCCTCAGTGCCAAAGAAAAATGAAAGAGGGAAAGAAACTCCAATATTTATGCTGACAGAAGTGTGGAGCTACAAAGGAGATAGTGAGGAGGCGGACAGAGAAAAGGGAGAAAACAAAAGAGGGTTGTCTTATGGGAACTAAGAATAAGAGCTTTCTAGAATGTAGCACAGTTTCCTGTGTTAAATGCTGCTGACAGGTCTAAATAAGATTAGGATTTTTAAAATGTCGATTAACCCAGTTACGCAGATTCATTGATCTCAGGAGGAGTTGTTTCAGTATTGTGATGGGGGCAAAAGTAAAATTGGAATATGGAATATGTTATGGCAAATAAGAGGTAAGGAAGTAAGGTTGGTGAGTACGGAAAATGAGAAATTTGGTTTTGATAAGGCAAGGAGGAAAGCAGTAGGAGGCTGGTAGACGGATAACATGGACTCCAGGAAGTTTCCATTGTTATTTTAGCTTTTTGTAGTTTGAGCATGTTTAAAAGCTAATAAAAAAGGATCTAAGGGAGAGAGGCATTTTGTAAAAGCAAGAGAAAATAAATTTGAAAATATTTTTTTAAATACTGGGAGGGAGAGTATCCAAAGTATTAGGACACGGGTGGGGCTGGGAGACTGGAGGGATGATAATCCATGTTATACCAGTGGTGAAACAGTTATAAAAACTATCCCCTGCAATAACTTGGAAGAACTATTATATAATCAAATAAAACTTGGCACTAGGTATTCAGATGGGAAAACAGAATATTAGAAACTTGTGTGAAAAAAAAAAGAAAAAAGAAAGAAACTTGTGTGGATTTCTATTGGTTGCATTTGCAGGGTATTATCAGAAAGAGATGGACTCAGAAAAGAATTACTGCTTGCAACCAGCAATAAAAAGAAATAGAGAAAGTCTTCAAATTCAGGTGGTATTCTTGGAAGAAGTGATGCTTTTTAACCTCAATTAAAAACACATAAGGCTAAGAAGGCCTCCAAGCCACAGAAGCTGAAGATTGAATCCATGATTGAATCAAAACTCACTGATGGGGCTGGGGCTGTAGCTCAGTGGCAGAATGCTTGCCTAGCATGTGTGAGGCACTGGCTTCAATCCTCAGCACTATATAAAAAATGAAGTAATAAACAAAGATGTTTTGTGTCCCTCTACAACTAAAATTATATATATATATATATATATATATATTAAAAAAAAAAAACAAAAACCTCACTGATGTTCAAAAAACAGAATGAACTTAATTGTTGCACAGTTTTAGATTAGTGAATGTGTTCTGCCCAGTAAATCCCTCCAGTGATTCAGAAAAGAAATTAAATGTCAGGCATTCTGCTGAAACCTTACAAACTGCTGATTTGTGCAACTAACTAGTGGAGAACACCTTGAGAACAAGAAGGCAAAGGACTGTGGCCACTTTGAGAACTCTGTCTGAAAAAGAAAATAAAAAACTAGGAACATAGAAGACAGGAGATGAGAATCAGAAGACGAGAAAAGAGTTGGTCTGGCCAAGGAAGAAACACCCACTAGTTTAGGGCTGGGGTTGTGGCTCGGCGGTAGAGTGCTCGCCTAGCATGTGCAAGGCCCTGGGTTCCATCCTTAGCTCTACATAAATATAAATAAGTAAAATAAAGGTATATATATATATATATATATATATATATATATATATATATATTCGAAGCTTAATAGTAATTTCAGGTCTTCAATCTGCTATAGGCAGGAAGGAACCTGAACAAATTTCTCGGGACTCAGGGAGGAGCTTTGCTCTAATTCCCATTCAGGTGTGGCCAAGGAGTATGTTGTAAAGGAAGAATCTCAAAGAAGATCTGGCAAGGACTAAGGAGCCAGTGTTGAGGCTGCTTCTGGGCTTTTTCCACCAGGGGTGTTCTTGCTACACACATGGGAGAGGGACTTGAATGTGACTTGATAGTATATGGAGGCCAAACGCTTCCACCTTAAAGAGTGGTAGTCACGATGACTCTCTGTTCCTTACATAATGGTGTCAGTTCAGATCCTGGGTGTTCCGTCTGTGCTGTGAACAATTATTCTGGAAAATGGCCAAACTCGTCCCCATTGTTAAGTAAATATTACAGGAGACCATTGTTTGGACAAGGCTCCTGTAGTGGGCTCCAACAGACCAAACTAAAATTCAAAATAAACTCACCCATGCTAATGTTTCACATGATCAAACCCAAACCAAACTGTTTATCTGACCTGAGAAATCAGGAATATAGTCAAATTTCTCAAGCAGGCCAGTTTCAATTGACATGCTGATGAAGGGTACTCAGCTAATCCTCCCACGAAAGATAAGTTGAAGGAGTCTAGTGTGAACCATCCTTCTGTCCCAGCTTCACTAGGATAGAGACTTTAAAATAAACAATCTGCTTTTTTCTTTGTTTCTGCTGTCTTCAGTCCTCCTCTGTCTATGAAACCAATTTCTGCTTGGCCCAACAGAATATATTCTATTTTATGAAATGACATGCAGGCTGATCCTGGAATTGAAGATAAAGCCAACTAAGATCTTTAAACTGATAATATTTTGTCTTTTGACTTTTGTCAATGTAATAAAAACAACAACAACAACAACAAAACAAGTCAGCCAGACTGAGATTATCCAAAGAATACTGGTATATACTTGGAAACAGCAGAGCATTGGAGTGGGAACGCATGCACCATAGTAAACTGTGAATATATTCAAAGGGGTTGAGGCAAGAGGGAGTTTTTAAAGAGAGATAAGGAGGATTGCATCAGTTATTTTGAAGCAATAATCCTTGGCTACAATGATTTGTAATAAGAGGGCTGTGCTTGAACAGATAGTTGCTGACCAGACATCTTGTAGAAGTACCTTTACCCTGTTTTCTTTTTCTTTCTTTTCCCTTGTTCTTTAGAAGTACTTTATATTTAAGATTGCAGTGGTCTCTGTAAACTTGTGATTCTGGCAGAGTCTTTTGTGATGGCAACCATACGGAAGAACACTTTTTCATAAACTCCTAAATTTATTAACTTTTACAATTTTTGATTTGGTTTGACACGAATGACTTTATTTTGATTTTTAAAAAATATTTATTTTTTAGTTGTAGTTGGACACAATATCTTTATTTATTTATTTTTATGTGGTGCTGAGGATCGAACCCAGGGCTTTGCATGTGCTAGGCGAGCACTCTACCACTGAGCCACAACCCCAGCCCTCATTTTGATTTTGACGTTTACATCTCTTTCACATACTAGTCATTGGAATACTCTACAGAGAAATGAAGATAACCAAAACATCACTAAACACAATAGCCCAGAGTTTCACAAACAAAATTGAATAACAGAGGAACTCAAAGGCTCCAAAAGAAAGAAATGATAAGAAGATGGAAATACAAATTGCCGTGATTCACATTTAGTTGTATTTGCTATGTATGTTGTAGGCATGTGTTGAACTATTTTAATATGTACAATTAACACATGTTAATCAAAACTATTTTTTTATTAGAGCTTTATAGTTATACATAGTAGGTGGGTTCATCCCAACAAACTCATACATGCATGGAATTCAATTTCAGTTCATGATCCCCACTTTTCCCTCCACTCTTTCTTCCCTCCCCTGTTCTTCTTTCTCTACTCGGCTTGACTTCTTTGCACTCATCTATTTATTTATATTTTGGTTCTTTTTACTTATACATAAAGGTGAAATTCCGTGTGTTTTATTTACAGATGCACATAACATGATTTTTAAATATTTCATTCTGCATTGGCTCCCCTTGCCCACCCCTCCACTCTATTTCCTGATATCCTTCTTCTATGTTACTGGTCTTCCTTTTATCTTTATTATATCTCATATATATCTCATATATAATATAATATAATTAATTTATTTTACTCTAGCTTCCACATATGAGAGAAAACATGTGAACTTTGAGTTTATGAGTTTGGCTTATTTCACTTAGCATCCATTTACCAGGAAATGCCATAATTCTTTCTTTTTATTTTTATGGCTGAGTAGAACTCTATTGTGTACATATACCACAATTTCTTAATCCGGTTATCTCTATTGCCAGGCACCTGGGTGATTCCATAACCTAGCTATTGTGAATTGTGCTGAAGTAAACATTGAGGTGGCTGTATTGCCAACTTTAGATCTTTGGGGGAAAATACCAAGGAATGAGATAGCTTGATCATATGGTGGTCCCATCCCTAATTTTTTGAATACCTGGATTTGCTTATTCTCCACATAAATGAAGCAAGCAATATGTGGTCCTTAGTGGCTGGCTTCTTTTACTTAACAAAATGTTTCAAGTTTCACTCATGTTGTAATGTTTTTGAGCACTACCTTTCTTTTTACTACTCAATCATAATTATTTGCTTCATTTATGTGGAGAATAAGCAAATCCATAAAGACAGAAAGATTAGTAATTGCCTAGCATTGATGGTGTGTCTGTCGGTTTTTTCATTGTTGTGACCAAAATACCTGACAAGAACAACTTAGAGGAGAGGAAGTTTATTTTGGCTCATAGAAACAGGTTTAGTCCATGGTTGTCCAAGTTCGTTGTTCTGGGCCCAAGATGTCACAGAATATCACAGCAGAATGGTATGGAGGGAAGGTGCTCACCTCATGGCAGCCAGGAAACAGAGAGAGGAAGGATGATAGTCCACAGGGAAGATGCATCCTTCCAGGGCATGCACCCAGTGACCTACATCCTCCAGTCATGTTCCACTTGCCTACAGTTACCACCAGTCAGTCCATTCAGACTAGGATGGACTAAGGCTGCAGCTCTTACAAGCCAATCATTTCACCTCTGAACATTCCTGCATTACCAGAAGAGCTTTTCCAGGACATCTCATATCCAAACCTTAGCAGATAGTATGAAGGGACTGAAGGGTTATAGTTAAAGGATCTGAGGTTTCTTTTTGGGGTAATGAGAATATTCTAAATTTGATTTATAGTGATGGACAAATAACTTGAAGTATACTAAAAGTCATTGACTTATACATTGAAATTGGTGAATTGTATGATAGTAAATTATGGTAAAAATTTATTTTGAACTCGTGGTTTTAGAGATTTAGTACAGGGTGGGCTGATTCCATTTCTTTGGGCTCAAGATGAAGCACAGAATCATGGTGTAAGAGTGCTGCTCCATTCTCGGTGACCAGGAACCCAAGAGGAGGTTGAATAACAGTGCTTGGCTTTTAAGATGGCGGTTAGTTTACAGGTGGAGATGCAGCCTTCTATTCTCAGAGGTACTGAGTTTAGATATGCCTTCCAGTCTTTCAGTATCCACAAAGTGATCTGTCTGAGACATTAAAACTGTTGAAAGGTTGAGTTGGGACTCTTGGACTATGAGGTCCCTCTTAGTTGGATCCAGTTTGAGAGGCCAAAGCAGAGATAAACGTGTCATTCCCAAAGTGTTAGTAAGCTTTTCATCACTATAACAAAAATACTGAACTAGAACAACTTAGAGGAAGAAAAGTTTATTTTGGCTCACAATTTCAGAGCTTTATTCAGTGATTGGCTAAGTCCATTGCTCTGGGCCCGATAGGAGGCAGAACATCATGACAAAAGAGCAGGGTAGAGGAGTGCTGCTCACCTCATGGTGGCCAGGAAACAGAGGGAGGGGAGATGGAACTGCAGGGCACACTCTGAGTGACCATCTTCTCCAGTCACACTCCACCTGCCTAGAGTTACCACCCAGTCCATTCAAATTAGGATGGACTGATTAGATTACAACCATCACAATCCAATAATTTTACTTCCCTGCTTTAACACACCCCGGGTACTTGTATCCAAGCCATAACACTCAAACAACTAAAGCCAATGCTGGACTCTATTGTAAGTGTCAGAATAATAACAGCTATTGTACTGAGCACTTAAAATGTCCCTGGTCCCCTTTTTAGATCATACAAGTGTATTTCACTCATGCTCTCAACAATCATAAGATACTGGTACAAATATAATCCCATCTTGTTAATGAGAACATCAGGCATAGGTTAAGTGAAATGAGAAGTGAGTACCAAGGAGAGAATGAAGGCCAGATGGCTTCAGAAGCACACCTCACTGCCGTGCTCCCAATGGCAGACGGGTCCTAGAGGAGAGCTGGGGGAGGCAGGAGTGGATAAGGGCATGGAACAGAAACAGATGGGTCATGAATAGGCAGCATCTGCTGGACCCTGGGTTCTGGCCCTCCAGAGCAGACTTTTCTCCAGAGGCAAAGTTGTCTTGTTGGTGATGTATCCATTCCTTGAAGCTGGGCTGTGGTTCCTGGAAATTATCTTGCTAAGAAACTGAGGCATATGCTTTGCTCTCAGAAGTAACATTGTTTGGGAAATTCATTCAGACAAATAAAAACCCATGCAAGGCCACACCTCCCACCTTTACTTACCATACTCCTGAGTTAGCTCTCTTGAACATAACCAGGATGGTCAAAACCATCTTTTCTGCTCACATTGTGACCTATCTCTTAAAAAGCATTTTGTGTTAGAGCCCATCTAGTTGGTTAAAACTGCCCAAAGCTGGTGTGGTGGCAAGTGTCTGTGATCCTAGCTACTAGGGAGGCTGAGGCAGCAGGATCTTGAGTTTGAGAACAGCCTCAGCAACATAGTAAGACCCTGTCTCAAAAAAAAAAAAAAAAAAAAAAAAAAAACAAATCAAACCAAAGAACTGCCTAATCACCTCATTTTGCTGAAGTAATAGAAAAACAAGGCATTGATTCATGAATGCATTTGACAAACATTTACTGTGCATCCACTATGCAGCATCAAATTTAATGACAATCCAAAGCCTGAGCTACTTTGTCAGTCCTCTCACAAGTGCTCTAAAAAATAAGTGCTCTAAAGCTCCTATGTTAATTCAAGAGTATTCAAAGGTGAAATGATTGGATTGTGAGAGCCATAACCCAATCAGTCCATCCTAGTTTGAATGAACTGGATGATACCTGTAGGCAGGTGGGGTGTGACTGGAGGAGCTAGGTCTCTGGAGGTGTGTCCTAGAAGGCCTCATCCTCCCTATGGCCTCACCCACCCCCACCCTCTCATGGGTTATTGGTCACCGTGAATGGAACATAATGTCTCCCATGATCCACAGCTTCACATGAAAAGATGCACTAGGCCAAACACTTTTCTCTTTGACATTTTGAATTTCATTTGTTTCTTTTTATTTATTTTTATTTTTAAATTTGTTTTAATTAGTTAGACATGTCAGTCCAATGATCTTGACATATCATACATTTGAATAAGATAGGATATAATTTCTCATTTTTCTGAGTGTACAGGTTGCAGAATCACATTGGTCATGCAGTTACAGCAATAATACAGCAATAATAAAGTCTATTTTATTCTGCTGTCCTTCCTTACCCCCCTCCCCTCCCATCACTTCTCTCAAACACTTTTCTCTTTTGTTAAATTTGGGACTAGGAAATTAGGGAAACTAAGTTAGTAAGCCAGAGGAGCCAATGGAAAAGGTGTATGGAGACTACTTGCAGTATGACCAGGAAAAGAAGAGAAGACCAATTATAACTTGGTAAGTGGTATTTGATGACTGATATTAAGGAAAAAAAAAAACATTGTGGGTTGGGGGGTTTAGAGGGTACAGGGCTTGCATTTGCAAGGCCCTAAGGTTTGGTCCTCTGCACTGGAAAAAAATATCCCAATAATCTGGTGGTTTATTTGTTACATGATGAAATTACTATTAGGTCTTAAATTATAATATTCTGAAATGTCTAAAATTCTCAAAATCTGTTTGATTTGTCTTGATTTTTTTTCTTCTGCATTTGATGCATTTGTGAAGCTCCATTTTAAAAAAATTCAGTGTTACAAAGATATCTGAGCTTTTTAGTATTGAAGTGATAAAGAAACTTTAGAAACACTCTAAATGCAGTGCTAAGATAGATATTTTAAGTAAAAATGACATTTTGTTAGCCAAGAGCTATTGATCGTTGCTTGCCTTCCTTAACTCCCTTCTGTTGAAATACTCTCTGTAATTGCCAAACAATTAAAAAAGAGCAAGCCAAGGTGGTGGTGCGGACTTGTAATCCCAGCCACCTGGGAGGTTGAGGCAGGAAGATTGTAAATTGGAGGCCAGCCTGGGCAACTCAGCAAGACCCTGTCTCAAAACAAAGATAAAATAGGCTGGGAAGTAGCTTGGTGGTAAAGTACCCCTGGATTTGTTCAGTCCTCAATAACACACACACACACACACACATACACACACACACACACACACACACACACTGACCCTCTGTTCTTTCATGTCAGCTGTACTTAACTCTGTCAGACTGCCTGACTGAAGCATAATGTCTCCCAACTTCCACAGCTTCACATGAGAAGATGCACTAGGCCAAACACTTTTCTCTTTTGTTAAATTTGGGACTAGGAAATTAGGGAAACTGAGTTAGTGAGCCATAGGAGCCAATGGAAAAGGTGTATGGAGGCTACTTGGTGCAGCATGACCAGGAAAAGAAGTGAGGAAGCCACTCCACAACCCTAAGGAGTAGACTAGGGCTTAAGTGTCATGGTGGCTTTGAGGCGTCTTCAGAAGCTCCTGTGCTAGGGTAGCAATGTTCAGAAGTACAGTGATTGGACTGTGAGAGCAGTAACCTCATCAGTCTATCCTAGTCTGAATGGACGGACTGGAGGGTAACTGTGGGCAGGTGGGGCATAGCTGGAGGAGGGGGTCACTGTTGTGTGTCTGGAAGGATGCATCTTCCCTGTGGTCTCTTCCCCGCTCCTTCTCTCTGCTTCCTGTCTACATGAGGGGTGCTGCTTTCCTCTGCTCTGCCCTGAGGCCATGATGTCCTGCTTTATCTTGGCACCAGAGCAATGGAGTACACCAGGCCTGGGCCGGAACCTCTGGAACTGAGAGCTAAAATCAACCTTTCCTCCTCTAAGTGGCTCTTGTTGGGTATTTTGGTCACAGAGACAAAAAGCTTATCCAGACATGCAGAACTAATAATATAAATTGTATTCACAGATTCCTCTGATAATCTCTGCCTTCATGTGAAAGTGAAAATAAAACAAAACAAATTCTGGGTAGTACCCATGAAATAATTACAGGAGAGGAAGAGGAGTCTCCATTTCTTTTTGTCTGTGATCTCTCTAGCTCTCTCTTTCTCTTTGCATCTCTCTAATTATCTAACTTGTACGTCACACCAAGTAGTCTTAAAATTCCTAACCTAGTAAAACAAAAGATGAATGCTATTGAAGAACATCAGGATATGCTACTCCAATCTGTACCACTTTGGCATATCAATTATTTTAAGCTGGAGGCAAGGGATAAACAGCTGATACAAGAGCTCTCTGCTCTTCCACTTTTTGCCTAATCGCCAGGCATAAATTCATCCCCCTTGTACCTGCATGAGGACAGGGATCCTTATAACTGAAGATGGGAGAGATGGCCCTCAGATGAATCTGCATAAATGATTCTTACTAAACATAACCCTTTTCTCCCACGTCTTTGCTAGCCACTTTCCCATTGTTTATCAGCCCTAAAAGCCCCAACACCTTTTCCTTTGTCTAGTGATTTCTCTATAATTTATTGTCCTTTCTTAAAATGATTTTTGAGACATCAAGTCTAATTGCTTCTTTAGGTTTCACTTTGTTTCTATGAAGCCTCTGCGCAGATAAAAAAAATTAATGCCAATAAAATTTGTGCCTTTTTCTCCTGTTAATATGCATTTTGTTAGTTAAATTTGTAGACCTCAGCTGCAAAATTTGAGAGAATAAAATTTTTTTTCTCCCTTATACTCTGTTTTCCTTATTTCTCTGTTGCTAAGTAAAGCAACAATCATTTTCACCTACTTCCTTTTTTTTCTTTTTCTTTTCTTTCTCTCTCTCACTTACTATTATTATTATTTTTTAAATTGGGGATTGAATCCAGGGTGATCTGCCACTGAGCTACATGCCCAGCCCTTTTTTTTTGGGTAGGGGGTCTCACTAAGTTACCCAAGCTAGTCTCAAACTTGTGATCCTCCTGTCTCAGCCTCCTGAATAGCTAGGATTATAGCATGTGCCACCACATCCAGCCATTTTTATGCCCTTTCTACCAATAAAATTTATCTCTACAATCTTCATTTTGCTTATAATGCTAGTAAGATGCTTTCCAGTTTTTTAACGAGACTCAGGAAGAAGGGAAAGAGATCCCCTCTGCTTTGCAGCTTCTGGTGGAGACTGGGCTTTTGGTGTCATTGAAAACATTGACATAATTTAATTTGATAAAGCACTAGAAACATTCATTAGGCTCCTGATCTTGCTCTTCTGTGCAATAAAGAAATATCTGTGAATATTCATAATTGTTGATGACTTGTTTCCTGCTATTATTAATTTGCTTTTGGAAGCAAAATTTAAACAAAGGGAATTTGCAAGATTGTAAAACCCTGAGAAAATGGTGCCATGTGTTGCTTTACCAGCTTGGAGAAAAATCAGTTCATATTCTCACATTCTTATTGGCAAGAAATAAAAATATCTCCCACTTGGTTTTCTTCTGCTTTTCCAATTGTTCAGGTGCCGGTGCAATGAGGCTTTAGCTCTTCCATGTCTGCAGATAACCAGGTAGGAGTCTATCAGCCCATTAGCTGATGTTGGCTTCAGATGCTGTTGCTCAGCTGTGCTGCTGAATATCTTGGACAACTGTGTTGAGAGCCACAGCCAGGTCAAGATGGTGCCTGGCATTTTGCCAGGAGGAGCCGTTCCTGCTGCCTAGGGTGCCCACTATTTTTGAGCGCTGGGGGAGTTCCTGGAGAGTTCGCCTGGGCAGCGTGTGGTGGGTTCTAAAAATAAAGTTCATTTCTGCTTGAATCTTCAAGTGGCTCATGATTTGTGCCCAGCCAGACTGCGGCACAGCTGCATGGACTCTTGTCCATTCCTTCAGTGATACCTTTTCTGGCACAGATCCACTGTGGATCCCTGGGCTTGGGCTACAAGGTTGGGTTCCCATGTTCAACCCCATGGCCTATGCGGCATGGGTCTAGAAGGGTCCACACTCTGTCCTACTCTGTACCAGGGTCAGACTCCACACTTTGTCTTTTATTTGAGCAAAGTCTACCAGCCCATATTCCTTGTTCTCTTGCAGTTTTTTTTCTACTTTGGGGACTTTTGACATCTTTTTCTTTAACTTCATAAAGTAAATATGTTTATTTAGATCAGTTTTAGAGGCTAAAAGTTCAAGTTTTGGACTGGGCATGTCACTATAAAACATTCCATTTTGGCATACTGATTATTTTAAGCTGAAGGCAAGAGAGAGAGCGAGAGCGAGAGCGAGCGAGAGAGAGAGAGAGAGAGCAGATTCAAGACTTCTTTGCTTTTCCACCCTCTGCCTAATAATGAGGCCTCTGGTGCAGGACTCATGGCGGATGGTACCCCCATAGTGGGTTATACATTGTACACCCACAGGCCTAAGTGAAGAATCACTGCTTTTAACATAAGCAACCTCTCTAAGTCTCTGTTATAATCTGAGACTCTTAAGTACCTCTGGAAGGTCACAATCTGCCAATAATAGGGCCAACAGAAGAAGGATTTGAGGTCTGGACTTACAAAGGGAGAGATGGGTTTTTAAATCTGTATGTGTTCATATTTATGGAGAGCAGGCTGTGCCCCGCTCAGAGTGACTCTATGACAGTTTTCAGACTAAACCTTTGTTACTCCATTTTGTAGAGCAGTTTGCCATAAGTTACTCCATTGTAAGTGCTGAGGTAGAAGGACTGTACATCTTGTTTACACAAATAAACAACTCCCACCTGCCTGGCACAACCATAAGGCACAAACTGATAAATAAATGAATTCTGCTAATGAGAATGACCATCTGTGACCTTATTAAAAGACCATCACTCTTTGCTTTCATATCCTCTATCTTCCTCTGCTCTCAGTTCAGCCTCCTGAACCCCTGTGGCTGCCTTAATCCTTTCTTAGCCCTTCTCTAATATATATATTTGTGAGAAGTGTGATATGTGACTTGAGTGTTACAGATGCGTGAAATTAAGATTGGAATACAAGAACCTGGAGTAGCTAGCCTGCCTTATGACGACCAGGTGACCCACAAGTGTTCTGTGAACTGCCACTAATGAAATGATGGTGTAGCCTATGAATTTATTTTGATTCATTAAAGACACAAATGTGTTTGATCTATGTTAATGACAGAGCATGCTCACAACAACATCGTTGAGGAGAAATCTCAGTATTTACTCCAAAACAAATTATACCTCTGAAAAATGTAGAGGAAAAAAAATTTCATTGATCCACTCAAGTTCAGGAAAGGGGAGGGTGTGTGTGCTGGAAATTAAACTGTTAAAGATTAGCAAGAGAAAAAAAATTATGCTTTTAGGTATGAATAATGGGAGTGCTCAGTGATGAATAAGTTGGGGGGTGGTTAGAAGGTGGGGCTTGTATGCCATCTTAATAGATGAAGGGGAGGAGAGGAACTTAGGGGAAAGCAAATGACTTTTCAGAAAAGATAAATGGGCTGGTGGGAGGTCTGACAGTCTTGTGACAATGTCTGGGTGTGGTGCCAACTCACTTCTAGGCTCTGAGAAGATTGGAGTGGTTCCTGGGGAAGGAATTTATGACAAGTAAGTTCTTCTGGAAGTCTCTGCTTTTAGGCAGATAAAGGACCTCAGGAACTCAAAATGCCTTCATCTCAACATCGTTTTTATGTCACAGTGACATATTTAGTGGCGGCATATTCTTATCCCCTTCAAATAGGACTGCTTCACTTGAACAATTTAAAATATTTGAAAATATAAGGCACACAGTTTTTGTCCTTTTCTTTTGAATAAAAGTATAGTTCACTTCAAGGAAGTTCAATTTAAAAAATAACCCTGTGGAGGTGGGGAGGGGGGACTGGAGGAGGTGCTCTGGGCTAGAAAGCCTGCTCAGCATGCACCAGTCTTGGGTTTGATCCACAGCACTGCCAAGATAAAACTGAAAAAAAATGAGAAAATCACCCCAATACCTTCGAGTCTCGTTAGACAGCCAACCACAATTATTTTTAACCCTATTTATGTTTGTTCCAATAAATCTTGGATAAAGGAGCTTTGTGATCATGGAAGTCTCTCTACTGTGAAACTGATATAGGGATTTAGGATAAAGAGAGAGAGAGTGATGCTGAGTCTTAAAGGAAACACCCATGAGCCATTAAGAGGCAGAAGGCTCAGTTGTAAATCTTGAAGACATGCTTTTGTAAAATGAGGGAATTCATAAGCAAAGGAAAAATTGGACTGAAATTGTGTAGCTCCACCCTGCTTCTATCTCTTGTCCAGTTCCTGGCACCAACCCATAGACCTATAATATTAATACCCCACACCAATGGGTTACGGTCATTCCCTCTGGAGATAGCTCACTTTCTCCCTTGAATGTGTATTTCCTGCTGAACCACAATAGCATCTCTTTTTTGAGGTTGTCCTCCTCTCCCTTGAATGTGTATCTACTTGACTAAATAAACCTCTATGTATGCCTTTGACTGGTACATTCTGGAATTCTTTTATGTCGTATATATGTCAAGATCCCCAAACCCTGCTAGTTCTCAATAAAGATCCCCCTTCCCTCTGGGAACTCCTCAGACCCTTCTTCAGCGATATCTCTTCTCCCATGACAAAACCTCACCTAATGGCAGGAATAAATTCTGATGTCAATGGCCCTTGACTGGTGTTTCTCATTGGCTAATTCCATGGTGGCCCATGTAGCACATTGGTATAGGAAGTGAAACTGCAATTAACTGACATCACAGAAGCTTGGTTTCTTATTTCTAATTTTCTACTCTGTGAATTTTAGTATGTTGTCGCTGGAATCTTAACACTTTTCTTTCCTGCTTGACATGTTTTTATCTATGTGATGGTTTATCATATTGGTTTATTCTACTATCCACTGAAGCCTAAATGTGGGTTACTTTTTTCTCCCCACAGGAAAAATAAATTTAGAGAAAGTATCATTTTCAAGTCAATTTTGTAGCTGAGTCTAAAGAAGACAAAAAAATGACTAAACCCTAATGTAGTAGAAAATAATTGTATTTCGTTTAAATAACATTGAGCCCCATAACCTATGGGACACTTTTTTATTATTATTCTTTACTATAGTGGGTACTCAATAAAGGCCTTGAAATAGTGTCTTTGTTCCATGGCCAATGAGATTTTCCCATCACAGCAGATGGTGATTTAACTTTAAATTGGCCTGAAAAAGGATACTTTTTATTTTCTTGGAGATGGTGATGGCTTCCAGAAGATAAATCCCCGTACAATGTTAATTCTGGCAGGTTAGATTTTTCATATAATCTTAATTGGAAGAATAAGGAGTAATGCCTGCAAGTTGACCAATAAATACTTCCCACGTGGGAAAGATCTACATGGAATTGTTGTTAATGATGTCAAGGGCTCCAGCTTCTTCTACAGCTGATGACTGTCATAAATCCGGACTTCCCTCTGGTGCTTTATCTTGGTAGATTCGATGTAGAGGCCCATTCTCCCTCTGCTTCCACAAGGCTCCTAAACATTCTTGAAGAACTGCAATTTTATATTTATGTTTCCTGGAGGACTCTCCTGAGCCAATAACAGCATCTGTTCCCACAGTTTGCAGGGCATTAAAGCCAGAACTCCTTTCAGCACTCTATGATCTATAGCAGACACTTATCAGCCACATTTTAATCAGTTTCTCTCTCCTCTGCTTCTAAGGAGAAGTGTTTTCCACACCACGGCTTTGACAGATAGAGGCTCCTGTCAGTTGTGTTCACAAATGCATGAGAAAATTAGTTTGTGGTTATGAAATACATTACATTTTCCTTACCCGGGCACGTTTCTATCAAGAGGAAGATTTGCTACTTGCCTAGGAAGGGCAGGCTGAGTTGCCTGTCCTTTGTTACAACACTGAATGACACTTTGAGAGTGCCTCCATCTGTGTTTATTCATTTTCAGATAAGAAGACCTTTATGTGTTATGAGGATTATGTCACATAAAATATTTTAAATAAAACAATTGTGTAGATCCAAATTGTGCTTTGAAACAATCATTCGTTTTATGGGAATCTTCTTTCTGAATTGACATTTATAAATCTCACATGAAATGACACCTTATGAAATTATTTCACAATGCTGAAGAAAGAAATCCTGGAAATAGAGAGAGAGAGAGAGAGAGAGAGAGAGAGAGAGAGAGAGAGAGAGAGAAAGAGAGAGAGAACTAGCCTCCAAGACTATGTCCCCCAGTGAACTATTTCCTCTAGCCACACTCACCTGCATACAGTTACCACCCAGTAGTCCATTCAAATTATTAATCCATCAATGGATCAACCTACTGATGTGGTTATAGCCCCCACAATCCAATTATGGTCTAAAAGTCCCACCTCTGAACCTTGCTGTATTGGGGACCATGCTTGCAACGCATGAGATTCTTGGAGGACATTTCAGATCCCAATCATAACACCCTTTAAAAGGCACATGTGAATTACAGTCTTTAAGAGGCCAATAACATTGTATTGTGTTTCCAAAGGTGATTTGAGCAGATTCATTTTTTTCCTAATGTATTTTGTGGAACTCATGTTTGATCTAACATATTTGGGAAAGTGCTTGCTGGTCTAGCACGATTCCTGAGTGCTTCAGTGGAAACCGTGGGACCCAGAGAAGAGAATTCATACACCTAGGATGATTCAGATGAGGATTCAGAGCAGAACTACATCTCCCCATGTCTCTGTTCTTTCCATGATTCTATAGTAGCTCCACTTAGCTATGCTTCCTTACATGAAGACCACTATTAGAATAGTTCCAATGTAATTTTTTTCCAAAATATAACTTTTTAAAATTAGTTTTTCTTATATCTATATGTTGTAATAGTAATCTTTATATTTGCACGTATTTTCAGTTTGCATTTTTTTTATTGTGGTAGAAAAGCATAAAAGTCAGTTGCCATCCTGGCCATTTTTAAGCATACAGTTCAATAGTGTTAGGTAGATTTACATTGCCATGTAACAGATATCCAGAACTTTTTGCAGTAGACTTTTTAAAATTAGACTTTTTAGATTTGTTTATTTCACTTTTTATTTTTTGTGGAGATGCTGAGGAGTGAACCTAGGCCTCATGTAATCTAAGCTCATACTCTACCATGGAACTACAACTCTAGCTTCTATTTATTATTTTTTAAGCACATTATTTAATAGAGTTTTGCATTTTATGAATACATTTCTAGTTTTTCAAAAATTATTGGAAATTGAATATTTTCAAAAACATTTCAAAACATTAAAATATTTGTGATATTTCAATTTATGATATGGATAATACAATTTTTAGATTGATTTTTTGGAGCTGTTTTAGGTTCACAGCAAAATGAAACAGAAGGTACAGGGATTCCCAATATATTCCCTGACCCCACATGCCTCCTCCATTATCTTGGTCTCCATAATTTTGCCTTGTCATTTAGTTAAAGTCATATAGTATGTAGGCTTTTCAAGATTAGCTTCCTTCACTTAGTAATTTGCACTTGAAATTCCCACATGACTTTTCATGGCTCAACAATTCATTTCTTTTTAGCACTGAATAACTTTCCATTGTCTGGATACGTATGTCACAGTTTATTTATTCATTCGCCAACTGAAGGACATTTGGTTGCTTCCAAATTTGACAATTATGAATAAAGCTGCCATCAGCATCTTTGTGCAGGTTTTTGTGTGGATGAATTATAAACTCATTGGCATAAATATAAAGAAGCACAATTGCTAGGTAATATGGTAAAAGTATATCTAATTCTGTAAGAAAATGCCAAGCTGCCTTCTAAGCTGACCGTACACTTTCCATTCCCATCAGCAGAGAGTGAGAGTTCCTGCTGCTCCATATCCTCACCAGCATTTGTTGTTGTCAGTGTTTTGAATTTTGATCATTCTAACAAGTATGCATATAATTTTAAAGTTTATTTAAATTTTTTTTTTTTTTTTTTTTTTTTTTTTTTTTTAAATATTTATTTATTTTTTTGTTTTCGGCGGACACAACATCTTTGTTGGTATGTGGTGCTGAGGATCGAACCTGGGCCGCACGCATGCCAGGCGAGCGCGCTACCATATTTAAATTTTTATAATGGCTTTAGCATTAAAAAAAAAAAAAAACTAAGGGAGGAAACATCTATCTGCTAGATTTATCTCTTCCCAATCCCATTCCTCTCTCCGAGATGCATTGAACTCTTTCACTATTTCTTTTGGTATCTGCCTCTTATTTTAAAGACAACAGTGCAATGCCTTAATTTATTAACTTTATAATTATATATTCACTTTCTATAATGAAAGATGAAGATTTAGCATTTTAAAACTATGCTTTCTTGCTGGGCATGGCATTATACCTTTGTAATCCCAGAGATTTGGGAGGCTAAGGCAGGAGGATTGTGAATTTAAGGCTACCTGGATAACTTAGTCAAGACTCTGTATCAAAATAAAAAGTGGAAAGGCCTGGGGATGTGGCTCAATGGTAGAGTGTCCCTGGATTCAACACCTCTGGGTTCAGTCCTGGTACTGCAAAAAATAACCCTAGGCCGGGTGCAGTGGCACATGCTATAATTCCAGCAATTCAGGAGGCTGAGACAGGAGGATTACAAATTTGAGGCCAGCCTCAGCAACTTAGCAAGGACATAAAGAATGTAGCAAGTACCTGTCTCAAAAAAAAAAAAATAAGGGTTAGGGATGTGGTTCAGTGGTAAAGTACCCCTGGGTTAATCCCCAGTGCCAAAATAAGACAACCCCAAGAACAAAAAAACAAAACAACAACAACAACAACAACAACACCCCCCCCCAAACAAACAAAAAACCCACTGTGCTTGGGCTGGGGATGTAGCTTGGTGGTAAAGTACTCACCTTGTATGTGTAAGCTCCTGGGTTTACTCCCCAGTACCATGAAAACAACAATAACAAAACCACAATACTTTCCTCTCAGCCCAACTTCATCACTTACTTTCTTAGTTGTGTTTTTTTTGAACAATTTTTGTTTACCCTGAGTGAATAATAGCTTTGATTTTCATTTGCTTTATTTTTATGCACATACAAATATATAAAATATTTATACAAATGTATTTATATATCTATGATAAGATATATACATTTTTAAGGAATTTGCAGGATTAGGATATAGCTCAGAGGTATAGTGTGTGCCCAAAGCCAGTCCTGGGTTTGATCCCCTGTAACACAAGAATAAAAAAGGAATTGGCTCATGAGATTGTTGAGGCTGGAAAAGATGGCAGGCTGGAGACTCAGGGAAGAATTGATATTACAGCCTGAAGCTGAAGGCAGTCTTGAGGCAGAATTCCTTCTTCCTCTGGGGAAGTTATCCTTTGTTTTCATAAGATCTCCAACTGAAGCCAGACTTTAGCTACTATAGTTCCAGCTACTGGGGAGGCTCAGGGAGGAGGATTGCAAGTGCAAGGCCAAACTTGGCAAGTTAGAAAGACCCTGTCTCAAAATAAAAAATAAAAAAAGCTGGGGAGGTAGGTCATGGTAAAGCATCTCTGGGTTTGATCCCCAGTACCAAAAAAAAAAAAAAAAAAAAAGTAAAAAAATGGCCTCCAACTGATTGGATGAGAACCACCCACTATTTGACATTGTTAAAGGTAGTCTGTTTTACTCAAAGCCAACTGGGTAAATGTCTGCACTGGTATTTGATCAAATACGTGGGTTCTGTGGTCTAGTCAGGTTGATACAAAATTAACCATCACACTTACATAAGTGGAACCACACAGAATTTTTCCTTTTATGACTGGCTTATTTCTCTTAGCACAGTGTCTTCAAGATCCTTCCATGCTCTAGCATGTGTTGCAACTTCTTTCTTTATGAGGCTGAATAATATTGCAATGTATAGACATACTGTATTTTGCTTATCCATTTATCCGCCAATGGACTCTCTGGCTTCCATATTTTAGTTATTGTGAATAATACTGTTATGAACATGGGCTTAAAATAGTTCCTTTAGTCCTTACTTTCAATTCTTTTGGGCATATATGCATAAATAGAATTGCTGAATTCTATAGCTCTCACCTGTTTTTAATTTTGAAATCTATTAGTTAGATATTAGACTTCCTAGACTGATTCTCTTATTTTCTTGTCCCCCATCCCTCTTCTGGTTGGCATTCCTTTTTATTGTGTTTCTGGAAATTTTCCTTTATCATGGTCTTTAACTCTTCTCCCTTGAAGTGTAACTCTTGAAGTGAATCACGAGGCAATTTTTATTTTTGTCTGATCTTCTTTCATTATTCTGCAGGACTAGTTCTTTCCTGTTCATGAAAGAAATTTAAGGCCATTCATTAAATTTTTGTCATTGTTTTCAGGTCACCAAGATACTTATAAGTTCCATCTCTTAATCAGATTTTAATCTTGACTTAAAATTAAATCTCCCTCTTTCCCTGGCTCATGTTGCTGCAGATGGGAGGTCTAAACTGGCGCAGGGAGAGTGGAGTCTGTTTCTTGTTTCCTTAATTACTTGGCACTTAAATTCCATGAGGTGGGAACATCATTCTAATCATATTTTCCAATCCTCCTACCTTCTGGGAAAGAAACCCTGTGAAAGGATAGAAGGGGAAGAGGACTTATCCATGGTGACAATAGGGGTCAAGGTGTGTGGCTTATAATAGGTAATGCTTTCCTATTTGATTTCATTAGAAAACATAGGATTCTTTATTTATATATATGTATATGTATGTTTGTGTATATGCATATACAAATATATGTATATATGTACATTTGCATTCTTTACATATTTATCATAATAATTTAATATAATGTAATATATATAATATCAAATGTAGGGCATCACACATGCCTGGTGAATGCTCTATCACTAAGCTATATCTCCAGCCTGTGATATATATCTACATATATCTATATATATAATATATATATTATATAATACATATTATATAAGAAGTTTATATTATTGTTATAAAGTATATAATATAATATGCATATATATATTAAACTAAGAAGTTTATATATTTTGCAACCTCATTAACAGATATGAAATGTCAGCATTTGTGCAATCCTTGTATAAAATTTCAGCTGTGTCGAAGCATCAACTCTTCTGAGGACCATTTCACATATCTCAACAACCTCATCATCCTCCAAAAAGGTTCTCCTGAGAGGCTGTTTTGCCACCACCGGCTTCCCACAAGCCTCTCTCTCCAACCAAGCTTCTCTCCACCTCCCACAATTCTCCTGCTCTTGAGGCCGATTGGCTGGGTCACGTGGGCGGAGCCAAAAAAGTTCCCCAATGAGCAGCTCCGTGGTCTGAAAGGGCAGGGAAACAGCCCAATGAGCATCACCGCAGAGGAGCCAATCAGCTAGATGTTGCTGGGGCCGCTGTGAGCCAATCATCAGCCGGCAGCTGGAAGTTTGCTGGGGCCCCTTCAGCTGTGGCTCTCAACATTCTCCTGCATATCCTCCACCACAGCTCCTGCCTGCTTCTATTTTACACACCATAGGCAGCACTGGACTCATGGGTTGGCTCATCTGTTTCTCTCCCAGTGAATAAGCTCTTTGAGGGTCCTCATTACTCTCATTTTCTTTCCACTATTTGAACTGGAATGTTGCTAAATAAATTTTTATTGCATGGAATAGACAGAGCTTAGAGGCCAAAGATCAAAAATTCTGCAAAAGAAGTCCCTAAAATGAGCACTGATTCCGGAAGAGAGGCTTTTGTCTTTGTGGGGATAGACCCCAATCTCTGGTTCCATCCTCCTTTGTCCTGCTGCAGTGAGTAGGGAAGCTGGTTACCATTTGTGGACTGTGAGCTCAGCGCTGCCTCTACTTAGCAGACATTGGACAGTTGCACTCAGAACATTTTCCATCTGATGAGAGTCCGATCACAAGGATGAATGAAGGTCAATACCTAAAGGGTTGCTGGAATCTTACCTGCAGATACTTGGAGAATTACCATATTGTGGGGAAAAAAAATCAGTCTGAAAAATGGACAAACAAAAGATAATGAGAAAGGCTAGCTTGTCAATATTGGTTCACCTTTCTGAGAGACGTATTTTTAAGCCGTAAAAGTGTACAGTGTGTTTTATGGGTTTTGTCTTCATAGCTCTATAAAATCATAGTTTTATTGGTGTGAGCCCTCAGTGTGAAGTAAATGATAGATAAGCAGATGATCATTTCATTTCCTGGTGGAGATGAGCTGTTCTGGGCTTTATTGCACCTAATCCTCCACTAAAAGAAAGGCCTAAAATGCTCAGTAGCTCATTCTCTTTGGCAGATATGAGCTGTAAACTGGTTTTCATCTGCTGTTTCTCCTTATTAAACTAAAAAAATCCAACTATTTATAGGTTCTTATTTCTCTTGTGGGGAACTTGGAAATAATTTTTAAAATCTTTCTTATTTCTCAGATGCCATTTCAGTAGTACCTTCAGTGACCTGGAATATGGTTTTAATTATTTGCAGCATAACAACTACCATTGGTAGAGATGGATTTGGATCAGAATCCCAAGATTAGTCATGTTTTCCCTAGGCACAACGGTGATTCTCAACCACTCTAACTAGGAGAGAACTCTTCTATCTTGGTGCTACAATCACTTTTTGTTTGTACATTATAAATAAAATTCCTTTAATCCAGGAGACTTGTATAGTAGCATGCCTAATCCTGGTCTCTTTATCTCTTCCATCCCTACAGGTGGGACTGCCTAGCTTTGGCTGGTACAAGGCAGGAAATTGATTTTCTCTTTCAAGTCAGTTCTGGAAAACAGCCTTCAACTCTGTGGAGTTTTGAGCCTAGGAGATGATGAGGTAGGTACATCAAGCAGTGGTGCATGCCTGTAATCCCAGTGGCCCGGGAGGCTGAGACAGGAGGTTTGTGAGTTCAAAGTCAGCCTCAGCAAAAGCAAGGTGCTAAATAATGCAGTGAAACCCTGTCTCTAAATAAAATACAAAATAGGGCTGGGGATAGGGCTCAGTGGTGAGTGCCCCTGAATTCAATGCCCAGTACTACCCCCCCCCCAAAAGGCATAATATTAAAGAGAGCTACAGTTGGTTAGAGAGGCTCACTCTCCAGGAGTGGGGACACAGAGGAGGTGCATTTGTGGATCCTCTGACTGCACATTCTTCTCATGGATCCTAAGTCAGGAATCATGCAACTTCCTTATCAGGGAACTATGTTCAGTAGCTATGAGCACACTAGAGGGAGAGAATTTGGAATCACAATCACAATTCAAATGATTAGATTACATAAATATGGGGCAAAAGCAGTTGGTCACCCCTAAAGTCACAAATTCTGAGACAGGTAAGATTCCATAGGTACACTGTTAGTCCAGAGGGTGCCTGTTGGGAACTGGTAGGCAACCTCATTTTCCCTTCTCACAGAGAATGAATTATCCTAAGCCTCCACTTTATCATAAGCCACTCCGTGAAGGGGAAAGTCTAGTGTATTCATGTTGCTTTTAAAAATAAATAAATAAATAAATAAATAAAATCTAGTCCCTGTCCTTCACTATGTGAAGGAGAGAGAGGGAGAGGGAGAGGGAGAGGGAGAGGGGGAGAGGGGGAGAGGGGGAGAGAGAGAGAAAGAGAGGAGGAGGAGGAGGAGGAGGAGGAGGAGGAGACAGAGAGAATGGAAATTTAGACACTTGATGATTAAAAAAGTTGCTTTGAAACAAGAAGATTGGTTTAAAGCTATTATCTAAATTTATTAGCTTTTTCTTTCTTTTCATTTTTATTTCTTAGGGAAATGTCAGTCACGTATTAAACATCTCTCTGACAGAGAAATCCAAAGATTCTTTGGCCCGTCTCTTCTAGTTTCACAAGGCTTCACTCATAGACAGACAAACCTGGTTTACTTGTGTGCTTAGTGATCCCATCTTTCATTACTTTATACCTCTGCAAATCGTGTGTAGTTTCATTTCTCTTATAGTCTTCATTCTTTTGCTGTTCTGTCCCTTCTCTCTCTCTCTCTCTCTCTCTCTCTCTCTCTGTACTGAGGATTAAACCCAGGGATGCTTAATCACCAAGCTACATACCTGCTCTTTTAATTTTTAATTATTTTGAGGAAGAGTCTCACTAAGTTGCTGAGAGACTTGCTGAATTGCTGAGGCTTACCTTGAATTGCAATCCTCCTGTTTCAGCCTCCTGAGCCACTGGGATTACAGGCATGCCCAACTGCCCGCGGCTGTCTTCTTTCTTTGGATCCCTATCTCCCCTGCTTGCTTTTGTGCTAGTAACTGGGGTCCATTCCAGAAGCTTAAATCTGGGGTCCCAATTATCTGGATTTAGTCACCTGCCAACATCAGAAATAAGAGACAAAGATGACATAAATAAGAAAAAACACATATAATTGCAATTTGGCTCAAACTGGGAAGACAGCTAATCTGCCTTTCCCAAACCACGGAAGCATTACAAGTTATAGGAGCGATCATTCACAGAGAACAAAGGTTGAGAAATACACAGACGTAGATTCATCCAGATTTGTCTATTTTTGCATCCTCCTGGTCAGGAGGGGCCAAGTCTTTGGTAGGGCAGTTTTAGCTTCTGTTCTCAACCCAAGATAATTTCCTGTAGGAAGCTAGGATGGAAAAAAATAGTTTAAAGAACAGGTTAGCAGGGCAATAGCTGGGATTGAAAAAAAAAACACACAAAACACTTGAGGCTTCTTTTTTGAAAATTCCTGATTTTAAGGGAGCTCTGTTACAGTAGGGCACATACTTAGCAAGTAAAGGCACTGGGTTTACATGCAAGTTACCGTCCTTGTAAGGCAGGGACGGAAGACAGAGCTATAAGAAAATAACTGGTTGGTTAACTTCAAGTTACTTTTTTGTGTGTCGGGATTAAGGTAGAGGGAGGAACTTCATCATTATGCCAATTGAAGCCTGCCTGTTTGGGAAATTTAACTGTTAGTTCTCTCTCCTGGTTTCTCAGGTCAGATAAAACAGCTTAGTTTCAGCTAGGTGATGTGAGACTTTATTTTTTTTTTAAAGAGAGAGAGAGAGAGGAGAATTTTTATTATTTATTTTTTTCAGCAGACACAACATCTTTGTTTGTATGTGGTGCTGAGGATCGAACCTCAGGCCGCACGCATGCCAGGGGAGTGCGCTACCACTTGAGCCACATCCCCAGCCCCGGTGATGTGAGACTTTAGCACGAGTCACTCCATTTTGATTTTTAGCCTGGCCAGTTGGGAGATAGCCTAAAACAATGCTCCCATGTGCACCCTCCCCCCTGTATTTTTATTTAGTAATTTCCTTCTCTACATGTTTTTTTTTTCTAATCATACACCTCTATTAAATCTCATGCACCCCCAAACCAGCCTCAGATTTGTTACTGGGTGAAGAGGCTAGGCTCCACTGTTTGCCGTTCCATGAATACCTGAAGTCGAATTGGTAGGAAAATAGGTTTTATCCAAAGCCAGCTTTGAAGGAAGACGGAAGAAACTTGCCATTTCCATCTCAGAGACTCCCAGGAAGAGGACAGCTTTGAAAGGAGAAGAGGTGTCAAAGTCCATATGCAGAGTGAGTTAGCCTGTGCTGGGCAGGAGGGACAGGAGACAGTCTCCATTATCAGCTTCCTTGATGCCTGAGAGGCAGGGTGGAGAGTTGGGGGCTGGAGGGTTGGGGGGTGGGCAGGAGGAAATTGCTTTGCATTGCAGAGGGGTCCCCAACTTGAGTCTGTTTCAGATGGAGCCTCTTGGCAGCCTAGGACAATGACCCTCCCCAGCCACCCTGGTGGGACCTCCTCCAGGATCCTCCTCCCCTTTACCAACCCGACCCTCTTCCCTTCTTGGCTCCACGTCACACCCTTACCCACCTTCTACTGCAAAGACAGGGGGAGAGCTACCAAAGTGTGAAAGGGACAGAAATCATAAGAGAAAAAAGAAGCCGGCGCTGGGGAGGAGAGAACCAAGACTGGAAGGTGGAAGTGCAAGGAAGAGAGAAATGTGACCATACCCAGGGGAAATCTAGCAAAATAAACTCAACAACAATCCCTGTGGTTGTGATGCGACTGAGAAAAAATTCCCTAAGTTTCTTTCACGAAGAGAAGGGGGCCTCGGAGCTGGAGGAGTTTGGGCCTGTTCTATTTTTATTTTTTTCCCTCTTTCCCAATTTTGAGATTGAGTTTATTCACTTGAAATCAGTTTTACCAAGTTTAGAAATCATGTTTTCTTTCTTTTTTTCCCCTTATTTCACTTTTTATTAATTTTTTAAATTTATATTTGCCAGAGGGGATGCATTGCAATTCTTATTACACAAATAGAGCCCAATTTTTCATATCTCTGGTTGTACACAAAATACACTCACACCAAATTCATGTCTTTATACATGTACTTTGGATAATAATGTCCATCCCATTCCACCATCACATCATTTCTAACCCCGTGCCCCCTCCCTTCTCCTCCCACCCTTCTGCCTTATCTAGAGTTCTACACCAAGCAGTTTTCCAACTATTTGAACACCAGCTAGATGTTCTACAATTAAATTAAATTCAGACTCTATGTTCCTGAGGTTAGCATTAGATCCCTCAAGATGAGGGTTCAGTGCCACAAGACTCTACCCCTCTGGTATGTCTACTTGATCATCTATATACCAAGGGCTCTCAGACTTCTTCCTCAGATATATTTACATCTATACATATATTTACAGATATAAGTACATATTTCTCTATAGATGTTATGCCTTCCTCTGATATTAGTATAGAAACACTCACCTTTTCTTTCTTTTTTGGTTCTCTTTCCGTGCTATATCTTTTTTATTCTTTTATTTTTGATTTGTGCTTTTGAATTAAAAGTTTGTATTTATAGACAGCATATAATTATGTTTTTAAATCCAGTGAGACAACTTCTGTTTTTTTTTTTTTTTTTTGTTGTTGTTGTTGTGTATTGTCCTAGGGTTCAGGATCTCTTATTTATTTATTTATTTATTTATTTTATTGGTTGTTCAAAACATTACAAAGCTCTTGACATATCATATTTAATACATTAGATTCAAGTTGGTTATGAACTCCCAATTTTACCCCAAATACAGATTGCAGAATCACATCGGTTATACATCCACATTTTTACATAATGCCCTATTAGTAACTGTTGTATTCTGCTACCTTTCCTATCCTCTACTATCCCCCCTCCCCTCCCCTCCCCTCCCATCTTCTCTCTCTACCCCATCTACTGTAATTCATTTCTCTCCTTGTTTATTTTCCCATTCCCCTCTTATATGTAATTTTGTATAACAATGAGGGTCTCCCTCCATTACCATGCAATTTCCCTTTTCTCTCCCTTTCCCTCCCACCTCATGTATCTGTTTAATGTTAATCTTTTCTTCCTGCTCTTCCTCCCTGCTCTGTTCTTAGTTGCTCTCATTATATCAAAGAAGACATTTGGTATTTGTTTTTCAGGGATTGGCTAGCTTCACTAAGCATAATCTGCTCTAGTGCAATCCATTTCCCTGCAAATTCCATGATTTTGTCATTTTTTAGTGCTGCGTAATACTCCATGGTGTATAAATGCCACATTTTTTTTATCCATTCATCTATTGAAGGACATCTGGGTTGGTTCCACAGACTAGCAATTGTGAATTGTGCTGCTATGAACATTGATGTAGCAGTATCCCTGTAGTACGCTCTTTTAAGGTCTTCAGGGAATAGTCCGAGAAGGGCAATAGCTGGGTCAAATGGTGGTTCCATTCCCAGCTTTCCCAGGAATCTCCATACTGCTTTCCAAATTGGCCGCACCAGTTTGCAGTCCCACCAGCAGTGTACAAGAGTACCCTTTTCCCCACATCCTCGCCAGCACTTGTTGTTGTTTGACTTCATAATGGCTGCCAATCTTACTGGAGTGAGATGGTATCTTAGGGTGGTTTTGATTTGCATTACAACTTCTGTTTTTTAATCGGATATTTCAATCATTTACCTTTAATGTTATTTATGTAGTTTGATTTGTGCCTTTCATTTTACCATTTGTTTCCTTTTCCATGGTTCTCATGATGTTTTTGTTTCCTTTTTTTCACTAAGTGTAGTATTTAAGTTCCTTCAATGATTTCATTGAATAGGCAGGATAGTCAGAAAGACCAGAGGAGGCAGGCAGGAAGGGCAATGGGACCCCAAAGGGATTTCCCTGTAGAAATAGCACAAACATTCCAACATTCCAACCATCAAAAACCTTTGATCTAGAGAAGAAAGGAAAGGTGGAATGGACCTGAATGGAAACTACAGAGAATTTCAAACTCAATGGCTAAAATAGCTAATCGATCAGAATGTCATAAGCCTGACCAATGAACAAGTTAATTTCCAGGTGCCTAATTATCATAAAAGTTAGGCAACACCCCAAGCCATGCCAATAAGACCCCTTAGCCCAAACCCTCCTCAGCAGCCCACTGTTGGGGTACTTCTCATTCTTTGAGAAGTGTGTCTTTTCTTCTTGCTTGTAACAATCTTACTCTTTTGCACTTATTCTCTGTTGTCCACAAATTTCATTCTTGAGTTTATAAAACAAGAAAGGAATTTCTGGTGCTCTGCTTCTGAGTGGTAACACGGCTGGTGGCCTGTTGTGGATCCGAGAAAACCATAACTCAAACAGGCCCTACCCTGCCCTCTGTGATTGTCAAGAGCAGAAAACCTGGTTTCATTATCACAGTGTATTTTGCGTTATTTTCTAAGTTGTTCCTCTAGAATTTGCTATGCACATCATAAGAAAATCTAGTTCAGATTTACACTAAATTAATTCCAGTGAGATACTGAAGCATTATTACTAAATATCTTTATTTCCTCTTCTTTCATTTATGGTATTGTTGTTATACATATTACATGTATATGTTATAGGCCCTGAAATATATATTTTAAATTATTGCTTTCTATAATTTTGTGTCTTTATGTCTACTAATCCAAGCATGGTGGGACATGTCTATAATCTCAACCACTTGGCCAAGATGCTAAGGTAGGAGGATAACCTGGGTAACACAGTGAAAGCCCATCTCAAGAAAACAAATAACAAAAACAAAACCAACTTGTGATCTCCCTGCCTTAGCTTTCCAAGTAAGATTTCAGGTGTACATCACTATGCCTGGCCTAATTTCTACCTCTTTATTGAAATTCTATATTTGATGAAATATTGCTATCATACCTTCTTTAATTTAAGCATGGTTTCCTTTATTTTTGAATATATGATAATAGCTGGAGTTAAAATCTTTGTTGTCCTAATTCTGGACCCTGTCACAGACATCTTGGTTGCCTACTTGCCTACTTTTCTTTCTATATATGAGTTACTCTTCACTTTTTAATTTTATTTTTGCATTGTTTTTTAATTTGCTCTTGTAGCAGTTCTAGATATGGACTCCTTCCCTCTCCTACTAGCCCCCTTTGGCCCCTTTCCTGGGCTTCCCCCCACCCCCACCTCAATTGCTTATTTATTTATTCAGTGGATTGGATGGACAAATTATTTTAGTAAAGTTTACTTCCCCCAAAGTGTGAAGACTCCTGAGATGGCACTGCCTTTTCCTCTGTTCAATCATCTTTCAATGACAATGCATCTTTTTTTACCAGGACCTCTTTAGTATTTCTTTCCTCATCTCTTTTCTAAGCTTTCTGCCTTTGGTTGGTATCTATTCAGCTGCTAGGCTCCACTAATTGTTGATTGAATGACCTATTGTTTTCAATAACATCCTGGGGACAAAGCCCATAGTGTAATCCATTTAAATTTTCATCCTTTTGCACGGGTAAGTTTCAAAGCCAGTCTTTTAGGTTTTTCTCATCCACTAAGGTTCTTTTTAGCTGTCTTTGCCCTGTTCCTCTTTGGTAAACTACCTGACCTATGATATAGCTCATTTCTGTTATGAATCTACCAGCCTCCTTTTAATTGCTTACCACTAGAGGCTTCATTGTTTTTGAGAGCATCCTTATATTTGTCTGTATTCCAAGTAAAGTCTATTTCTTTGAAAGAGGGCCTTTAATCTTTGTCATTTCTAACTCTGGGAAAAATCTCTGAGTCATACCCTAGAGCTAGGGTATGCCTGTTTCTCTTGGAGAAGCTCCCCTGCTTTGTGGGCTGTTTTCTAGTCTTGGTTTACATCTCCTGACATGAAATCCTTACTCTGGGTGGATAAAGGTGATCAGGGCCACAGTATTCTTGGTCTGCTATGCCAGGGGTAGAGCTCCAACCCTATGAGTAGGGGCTGGGGAGAGGAAGGGAGCCCTCAAACGTTTTGCAACACTCACCTGAAATTTAGCCTCTGTCACAAGGAGCTAAGAGTTAGAGGGAGAGCAATGCTAGCAGCATGCTTCTCCTGGGGAGATTCCATATCCTCTGACTGGGACTGGGAAGACAAGTAGCCCTAGGTTTTTAACCACCCCCATACAAATTGAAATTTTGCTCATGATGAGCTAGAGGGATGAATGTGGATAACAGGCTATACCCTGTTTTGCGTTATTCCATGATGTATAAAATAGCAGTTTTCAGGCTGTGCCCCAAACTCCCATTATGTAAAGCAGTAGTTTTGCCATGAGTTATTCTATTTTGAGTACAAGTGCAACCAAGGTAGAATGACTCCGGGCTTTGTTTGTACAAGTAAATAACCACCATCCGTCCAGCACTACCCTAAGGCAAAAATTGACAAATAACTTATATGTGCCCACTTATCAAACTATATCAAGGAGTACTTGGACAAGTGGACATACCAATATCATTATCAAGAATGCCAGACAGGAGAGTTTATCAACCTTACCAGATGCAACCCCCTCACTGGAGACACATTAAAGGAGGAGCCTCCCTTGAGACTGAACTCGTAGGCCCCCTGACCTCCTCACCTGGTCACTCATCATGAGCCTTGCTCAGGAAAATTGCCACAGTGATGAACTTCTGAATGTCTGTTCTCAGGCCTTAGAATGCAGTTTCTCCCACACAAGTCCCACTCCACCCTGACACTGTGAAACTGCTCTCAGTCTAGACGTCGGCCTAGAATAAATTCCTGTGCTTTGGCAACTCTGCATCCTGAACAAATTCTTTGGTTCTTAATCTTACCTAACTACCTATGATGACCATATTTGTATCTATTCTCTGCCTTTGTTCTGGGTTCAGCTTTCTGAACTCCTGTGGCTGCCTTAACCCTTTCTTAGCCTTTCTGTAACATATATATTTGCATGAAGTGTGACACGTGACTTGAGTGTTATAGGTGTTAGAAGTAAAGATTGGAATAAGATAATCTGTGATTGCCTGGTTTATGACTACCAGGTGATCACAAGTGTTTAGTGAACTGTCACTGATGAAAATGTTGTAACACGTGAATTTATTTTTATTCAATAAACTCTGACATTTATTAATGTGGAAATACATTATTAGATATAGAAAATGACAAACCCCCAAATAGTGTGGCCTGGAAAGAAGGAGTGAGGAAGAAAGCAACACATTGATAACAGTGATCCTTTTCCAATACATCCTTTCCCAGTAGCAAAACAAGGCCTGGGAAGGAGATAACCATCAAGCCCGGAATGACAGTCTCTGGGAAGAGACCAAAGCATTGATCCTTCCCCAGACAAATCCTAACCCAGACCCTCCCTCTGGCCCGGTAAAGACAAACCCCAGATACTGACTGCTGACCCCAGACCCTCCATCTCTCCCAGTAAGAACAGATCCCAAATTCCTGAGTGCCCCAAATGACACACTCAGTTGTCAGTCACCTCTCAGTGTAACCCATATAAGCACAGACTCCCCCTTTGGCTGGTGGCTAATTTTCCATCAGGAAAGTGGGTCCACCAGAGGCATGACTCCATTGCTGAATAAAGGCTCTGCTGGCCCATGAAGTTTGCACCCGGCTCGGTTCTTTTGTGCTAACAGACACAAATGTTTAGTCCATATTAATGACATAGCTCTCTCATGAAAATGAGGGAGGGAGGGATGGAATCATGGCTCAAGAGTGACAGTATCTTGCTGTTCTCAACAAGATTTTGCATATTTCTTTATTTGCTCTATGTTTTGGAGGAATTTCAAGAGAGGTTAAATGATTGAATTTTTATAATTTTCACTAGTTCTGGTTGTCTTTGAGGGGAGAAGAAGTGCCAAGTGAAAAACCAGCCTCTACTTCAGAGCAAAGCCTGTCCAAGGAAGGGGGTGTGACCCTTGTCCTTGGAAAGACCCACAGAGCACTCCTGGGCACATACCCACCCAGCTGAGTTGTTTATCTACAAATAACAGGAGAGATCTGCTGCGCCAGGTGTCCCTGACTCAGTCAGGCTAGGTGAGGACCCATAGCAACCCCCTAGCAACCACCAATCAGCATGAGACAGGGAAAATACCTGGGATGCCAGATGACCCTCCCAGTAATTTATGGTGGTTGATAACATGTTGGGAAACCATGTAGTTCAGCATGTACTCCCCTCCTGGTTTAAACCAATCAGTTCAAACAAATCCCCCTCTTGTACTAACCAATCACCCCTACCCAACTTGTTCCCGCCAGTGAATGTGCTAATCATGTTTTAGAGTTGTTTTATGATTTTCCCGCGGTGTGTGATGATTTGCTGAGAGATGCTATGATGTATGTGAAGTCCCTGCCTTCCCCAAAGAGTGTATAAAAACTGCTGCAAACCCTGGGTTCAGGGCTTCTCAGCATCACCAGTTGCTGTGTGCGCGCGGAGGACTGAGCTAGCTCGCAATAAACACCTCTTTGCTGTTTACATCGATCTTGGTCTCTGGTGGTCTTTTGGGGGTCCCAAATTTGAGCATAACACCAAGCTTCTCCCACTGCACTCTGCAAGTCATCCTGCATTTTGACTTTTGGTGGAAATGGAGGGACTTCTTCAGAGCAGCATTGCACTATACATGGTGTATGGAGATGTGACAGAGGCAGTTCACTTTTTTGGAGGAGACAGAAAACTCGGAACGTGAGTTCCTTTGTGTTCCTCCAGACTCAGACACTGGTGAGAAGATGGTGTGGATGAGTTGCCATTCAGCTACATACTATATATAAATGGATATAGTGGAGCAAGGTTAACTCATAAAGAAAGAGTTCTCCCATTCTTTCAAATTAAAGGTAATTATTTTGCACAGAGAAACTTCTCCTCGGAGGAGAGGGTCCAAAGCTGATGCTGCAGGGAGTGGAGGTGTCCTGCCCCTTTTATTCTTTCTTCTCAAGCCCCTTCCTTCTTATCTTGCCTACAGGATCAACAGGTGGAGTAACCTAGGGCAGGGAAGAAGTCATCCAGGGGACATTAATTAACAACTCCTGCTGGGAGGAACAATTCCCTGAAGGCAGATTACCTTGGCAACAGATTGGAGAAAGGGAAAGTGCTCTGGAGGTATTAGTATTTTCTATCTTTTCAAACCAGCCCCCATCTTGCTGACCCAATCATTCATTATCTACACTGACTGTCCTTTTGCCCTCAGCTTTAGGAGGGGTAGGTGAATGAAGGTGTGGTGGAGGGCATAGCTAGTTTGATGCAGAGATATTTTTACTTTATTTTATACTGAAGATTAACCCAGAGGTGCTTAACCACTGAGACACATTACCAGTCCTTTTTGATTTTTTTGTTTGTTTGTTTTGAGAGAGGATCTTGTTAAGTTGCTGAAGGTCTCACTAAATTACTGAGACTGCTAAGGCTGGCCTCAAACTTCTGATCCTCCCATTTCAGCTTTCTGAATCACTGATTTTGTACTTTTTTTTTTTGTCAAGAGGAAGGTTGAATGAATTGGGGAAAATCAGAAAAGAGAAATGGTTTTGCTGTTGTCACGAGCAGCTTCTCAGCCTTGTCTGGTTACCAGGAGTTCCCTTCCGGATATCTGCACTGGACCCCGGACCGCGACGTACGCGAACACCAAGCACGAACTCGATTGCCTTTTGAAATGCTGGTTTATTCGCACACCACACAAAGCAATACACGAGGTGACTGGCTCACACTGCACGATCTTACTCTCAGGCGATGAGAGTTGATTGTGAGCAAATACATGGAGTTTCCCTCGCGCTTATATACTCTATATGTTTACAACAAACTTGTTTATGTCTAACTTATCTAACATAAGCACACTACCTAGTTACATCATCAACTTATCTAACATGGGCATACTATCTAGTCATCCTATAACCAAAACATGTTTACAACTAAAAAGTCACTTAGTCACTGCAAAGTCCAAAACAAGTCCAAAACAAGTCCTTTTGCTGATTCATGTTGTTTATTCATCCTTGATGTTTACTCCTGTCAGCTGTAGAGTTGGGGACTTCTGAGAAACTGAGGCAATGTGAAGACCTCCCCCCCCTTCAAATCCCAATTCTTGTGATCAAGTCAGAAATATTTCAGACATGTCACTCAGAGTAACAGGAATGAGTTTATTGAAGAAATAGAAAAAGGGAAAGGGAACACTCTCAAGGGAGAGAGTGGGTTCTCTCAGAGGAGAAGGACAATATGCACCTTCTGCACTCCAATTTTATTGGAGGTCCTGGAGAATTTTACAGAGTCCTGCCCAGGCCCACTTCTTGACTTCTGACTGACAGCAAGGTGACATCAGACTTTCAAGTCCCCACAGTCTTGGCAACTCTAGGTCACCTTGGCCCATGCTGACTGGTTTTAATTGGATTCTTAACCATACATTCTTAAAGATTTATGGTTAGGGGGAACTACTCTTATCTCCCAGAGTTTCAGGTCCTGGTCACAGAAGTTTCTTCCTTCAGGGTAACTTGTATCCTTTTTATCAACATTATTCTGGGCCTGCATTTTCCCTGCAATTAAAGGTAGTTTGCTAAAGAATGTGACATATCCTGTCCACTTAGGCCAGGGAGGACTGCAGGTAAATTGTTTTTTTGGAAAAGAAAGGATGTGGGGGTTAGCACAGTGGGTCCAATTTGATAGAATTAATCTCTTAACCTTTCATTTCCACCATTCTCATTTGTCTGTCCTTTAACAGTTTAAGAAGTTTTTCTTTGAGGTCTGAGTGGGTAGATTTCCTTTCTCGTTCTTGAGAAGCAAGGAAAGTTTTATATATATCTATATATTTTTTTTATAATGAACCATGCTTTTAATGTGATTTAATGTGAAAATCCATGCAGAGACTGGTCTGTGCATACAGCTTTTTTATTATTATATTTTACTTAATATTAAATATAACTCTGCCCCTTCTTTTTTTTCAGTTTCCGCCAGAACACTGACTGTAAAGGATCCTGATATTGATATTAGATTCAGGAGAAGTAAGAGAGACTCAATTCCTATTTTAAGAAAAGCATGAGATTGACTTATTGTTCTTTTTCTCATTAGAAATATATAAAACTACTGGGTGCAGTGGTTGTGCCTGTAATCCCAGCAGTTTGGGAGACTGAGACAGGGGAATCACAAGTTTGAGGCTAGTCTCAGCAACTTAGTTTCTTAGTCCACAGAAACTTAGTAAGACCCTGTCTCAAAATAAAAAATAAAAGGGTTGGGAATGTAGCTCAGTGGTAATGTAAGGGTAAAAGACATTGAAGTTAAAGCGTAAAAGTTAAAGGGTAAAAGACCAGGTGTTGTAAAAGTTTCTAAGCTGCAAGGTCTGAGTTAAAATGTAAAGGAGGTATTGTTAGGTTTCTATGCTACCTGCAAAACCCGAAATTTCTGTAGCTGTTAAGACAATGCTTAGAACCGCCCAGTAAATATTTCCCCTGACTATTTGGTTGTTTAGGGCTCTGTGTGGTCACACATAGGCATTGCAGGGCCTGGACCAATCAGTTTAAATGTAACCCCCTCCTTAGGAATGACCTATCACTCCAGCCTGACCTGTTCCCGCCAATGAATGAACTAATCATGTTTAGGAGTTGTTGTTCAATTTTCCCGCGCCTCATGATGATTTGTTCTGATCATCATACAAAGCCCTCGGCCCTCCCCAAAAAGTGTACTTAAGCAGTGCTCAGCCCCTGCTCGGGGCTCTGGGCTGCTTTCCCTTCATGAGTGGGCACGGAGCCCCAGCATGCTGGTTCAATAAATCCCCCTTCTGCCAATTGCATGAGTGGTCACTTGGTGGTCTCTTTCTCTGACATTTCGCGGGACCCTTACAGTAAAGTACCCCTGGTACTACTGGATTAAATTGCCAGTACCAAAAAATCATACATACATCTTATAAAAATATGTATATTTTTACTTGATTGACATATTCAATTTCAAAATTATATAATTTCATTAACAATTCTTAAAACTGAGATTTCAATATGCCATTTCAGATGGCATTTTAATCAAAAGAATATGAAATGGCATTCTTCCCATATGGCTCAAAGGAAGAAGTGTCATTTAAGAAGCAAATTGTGCTCTTTTTTTTTTTCTGGATTATTTCACTGGCTGATGTGGGGGCTGGTTGGGGAGCATTAACAGCTGAAAGGACCCCTCCCATTTCACAAGTTAGATCACTGGGAATAACATTACTTTTAATGATGTAGGAATGTAGGGGAGAGCAGTTTAGGAAGGTAGAAGAGTTCTTTTCTTTGGAGGTGTCATGGGACACCAAGGTGAATGTTTAGAGGGCAGGTAAACATGGATTTTGTTCTTGGGATGCTGAAGCAGAGGCTATTGAAGTTGAAGTCAGTAGGGTAATGATAATGGTAATACAGGAGGGGATAGATACAATGATGGAGAAAGTGCATTTGTGGCGAAGAAGTCTTCTGGGTAGAAGGTAGCAAAATACCGGAGTGTGGCAAAAGGAAGAGAATTGAGAAAAGGGGACTGAAATTACTAAGTAGGGTAAAGAATCTCAGGAACTCTGGGAGAAAAGTTTTTCTGGAGGAAAAAAATGGTGGATGATATCTAATTCTCTAAATAGGTCAAACTCTCTCTCTCTCTCTCTCTCTCTTTCTCTCTCTCTCTCTCTCTCACACACACACACACACACACACGAAAGTAAAATGGAAAAGTTCATGGTCTCCAAGATCTTTACTGAGAATTGAGTCAGTGGATATGACAGTCAATAGGTTATTGGTGACTTCACAAGTGATAGCAAAGTGAAGACGGTGGGAGATTGCTTGTAGCCTGAGGAACGAATTGGAGGTGGGGAAACTGGCAGAGGGGATGTAATATACTGCTTCAAAGACCAGAATGTGAAGCACCTAAGAGGTAGGTCATCAGCTCTTTAGGAAATCAAGCCCAGACAGAACAGGTTAAAGTATTTCTATTTTTTTTAATTCCATACTCTCAATACCTAATCTAACATGTAAGAGCACAAAACAACAGGGACTGAGGGTACAATTATGAGAAATAGAAAAGTCTGATGGTCCATTTTCAGAATATAGTAGTCAGCCTTAATTGGATCCAACTGTAAGCCCTTCCCTTTTGCCCGCCCTAATTCTAAAATTAGCCAATCACGTAGAATGTAACCCCCAACTCTCCCAATCAGAGTGAAGGGCAGCGCTGCCTTAGGTTGGAGATAAAAGCAGGTGGGCTGCCTGCCAAGGTGCCCTTCCTAGCTGGGTTCCCTGTAGCTCGCTGTTCTGCCAGAAGTAAAAGCTTGCTTTGTCCACTCACTTCAAGCACATGTTGATTTCTTGTGTCACTTTATTATTTCTAACATAATTAAGCCTTCAAATAATGATTTTACCCTTGCCATGGTGAAAATATCCATTGACCTTCATCTTTTCCTTCAGGAATGAAAATAGAGCATCATATATTATTAATTTTAGGGAGTGCCTCTGCCATATACCGTGGAATTGCCCTTCTGTGTCTCTAATGTCAGTTAAGAGGAGTGAGCTGGCTATACCGAGTCTTGCCAGGAAGGAGCTCATCCTACTGGGGATGAGGCGCTTGCCTGTGTTAAGAGCAGAGGCAACACCCTCTTAATGCATTTGGTACATGGATCTCAAGTTGGTAGATGGTTTAGAAGGTGCTGAGTTCCGGGACAGAGTGTTCCTGCCTACATATATCTATGGGACTTCATTGGCTCCTTGAATTCCTGATGTCTCCTGAACATCCTTGTGCCATTTTTCTCTTTGTTATAGGGTGATGTTATTCAAACTTTAAAATAACTGTCAGAAATCTCACTGCAGAAGCTGGAGGTAGAGTTGGATCACAATGTAGTTGCTCTGATTGAAGGGAGGTGGGAGGAGTCCACTTCTGTCCTCCTCTGTGCCCTGAGGCACTTCTGTTGAACTCTTGGCTTCCCAAGAACACGGATTAAAAACCCATCATTTTGTAACAGTGGCCCACTTCACTGTTTGAATATAGCCCTCCCTGCGTTGAGGCTTAATTTAAAAGGGACATGCTCCCCTCCCCCCTCTTTTTCTTCTTCTCCCTTCACTAACAGGATTAGAGAGACAAGGTTATCTTTTCTTCACCATCCTAGGACTAGGTATCTGTCCTTGAGCACACCTCCACCATCAGAAGGAAAAGTCACCAGATCTAGGAAGTGACTATCTCCCAGATTAAGAAATGAATCAATCCCCCTACTGGGAACATCTGGAAGGGAGTCTTTGAGTAGCTTCTTTAAAAGACCCTTGTTCTCTGGAATGGACAGAATTAACATTAAATAGGAAGACAGAAGGCAGGGAGGATAGGGAGATGGGCCCCTGGGTAATTTCCTGAGAAGTAGAGCACAAATAGGACCTGCAGATATTTGCTAAGAAACTTACCAGACTATTTTAAAATCAGGATCTATGTGACTGGGGTCCATGCCTCTCCAAACAAGGAAAAACGCCTGATTGATATTTTGATTGAACTAAAGCCTGCACGAATACCTTGTGAACACTGAATGCCTTAACCAGGATTGAGCAGGAGGCTTACTTCCTTAAACCTATTATAGATCTGTATAAACCCTAGACAATAGCCAGTTTAGGTATCCCTCTCTTGAGACCCTTCCCTCTTTGGGAGGTCTGCTTTCTTTCTACTAGTCTAATAAATCCTATTAGTTTGCTCTCACCCTCTTGTCCATGGATTTAAAAAATATATATATTTTTAGTTGTGGGGGTTGAGGTTGTGGCTCAGTGGTAGAGCACTTGCCTAGCATGTGTGAGGTAATGGGTTTGATTCTCAGCACCACATAAAAATAAATAATAAAGGTCCATTGACAACTAAAAACATATTTAAAAATATTTTTAGTTGGAAATGGACACAATGCCTTTATTTTGTTTAGTTTTTTTTTTTTTTTTTTTTTATGTGGTGCTGAGAATTGAACCCAGTGCCTAACTCATGCTAGGTAAGCACTCTACCACTGAGCCACAACCCCAGCCCCATGTCCATGGATTTTATTCTTCAAATTCTTGAAATAAAGAACCCGACCCCATTTCCATAGATCCCAGCTTTTGGACAGAGTTGACTATGCTTCTCCTTTGCTAGCAAAACAATAAAATTTTTTTCCTTTTTCTCAAAATCGTGTCCTCCTTATTAAATTGGCATCGGAGACAAGGACTGAGCTTTCGATTACAATTTTAGCATGATGGCAGCAATATCAACATCCAAAGTGCAAATGGTAACAATGGAAGAGTCACGATTGGTTTTGCCCAGTAGAATGTCAAGGTCAAGCTTATTGAGAAGTCAAGTTTACAGAAGACAGCAGCACTTGTAGATGCTAACCGTGAAGGAAGCATCCGGGAAAGCAGGCAGAGACAAGAAAAAATAGAGAAGTAACATGGAGAGTGAGACTAAAATATCACATTGTGGGATAAATCGTTGAAATGAATGGCAGTGTTTAGCCTGGAGAGAAAAAGGAATGCGATGATTCTCTTCAAGTATTTTTAGGACTGTCATGTGTAAGCGATAGTGAAAAAGTTCTGTGTAGCTGCAGGAAATTGAATATGTACCATTGGCTCGATGGCAGTTTCAGGGAAAAGGGTTTTGGTTCAATTTAAGGAGTAAGTTTATAGTCAAGGAGTGAAGTTGGGTAGATGTTCAGTGGGTGAAAGATTACTAAGAAGGAACAGTAGGGGTAGCGGACATTTTGACCAAGCTGACCTACCAAGAATCTTGGTGGTGGAGGCGTGTTTGAGTGATCAGACATCACCCCTAGCATGGTGGAGGCTGAGGAATCTGACATCAAGGGTTATTGGATATTATGTAGGGGCTTCTGGCTAAACGAACTAAACATGATTCTTGCTAAAACTGGACTCTTTAAGAAAGGATACAGGAATCCAAGTTTAGGACTACTCAAAGAGAGAGCTCAGAAGAGCCTGGCTAGGGTTTGGTTAGAGAGAAAATCTTTGTCACTTACATACTCAATTTGGTAACTCACATTAATTTAATTAAAGCATTACTTTCATCAAATAAGATTAAAGTTTGAGTACCAACTCTATGCCACATGAATGATTCCCTGACTGCAGTGTTGACAGAAAGATATATCACAATTAGCTGTGAAGTATGTCACAAAAATTGATTTCTACTATTAAATTACTAAAGCTTGCAAGTGATTTGCTTTAAAATCAATGATGAATGAGGATTCATTCAATGTTGTACCTAAACCACAGTCACTTTTATTCCTCTGTATTCTGTGATGCATATTTGAGTGGAAGAAATGTGTGGCTTGTTAGTCAAAGTGCCTAAAATTAATTACAACTTATATCAAATTTAAGTTACAGTCTGCAGTAAGTGACTGATACTGATCCATTATGAAAAAAAGCCTGACAAAATAGAAATGCTCACATCTGTGTGTGTTGCCTCTGGCCTCATATTTCCCTGTACATATTTTTATGTTTCTTCAAATTCTCCAGAGTCCTGTGGGAAATTGCCCTTCACGTGAATGTCGTCTGCCATAGATGATACCTTGGACAAGATCTGTTGGGTCTCCCCCCCAACCCCCGCCTTTACCAGATTGGAAGGTGTGACTTTGGAACTGGAAATACCTCCATGTGATGCTGGCACCACCATTTCCTAACTCTGCAACCTCAGGCAAGTCACTTAACCTTCAGTAACATCAGCTTCCTCAGTTGGGAAAGGAGGGTGTTGGCTTTATTGTGGGGTTATCAGGAGAGTGAGAGATAACAAATGTATATTGTTAAGTACACTTGTTTAAAAAAATGTATATGCTCAATATGGTGGTGTTCACCCTTATTTTTTTTAAAAAAATTCATTTTTCACTAACATAGTTATATTTTTATGAGGTACAGTGAGGCACTTCAATACAGGTAGACCATGTGCAATAATTAAGGTAATTGGCCTATCTATGACCGAAGCCATATATCAATTATTTGTGTTGGGAACATTCAAAATCCTCTCCATTAGCTAATTTGAAATATTCAATGTGCTGTTGTTAACCATAGTTATCCCCTTGTGCTAAAGAACATTAGAAGTTATTCCTTCTACTCAACTGCATTTCTATATCCATTAACCATATGTTCTTCTACCCCATACTCCCCACGATTCCTAGGCTCTGGTGATTACCTTTCTATTCTCTACCTTTTTTGAGGTCAATTTTAGCTTCCACCTATAAGTTAGGACATATGGTGTTTGTTTCCCTGTACCTTATTTCACTTAACATATGTCCTCCAGTTCCATACATCTTGCTGCAAATGACAGAATTTAATTCTTTTAATGGCTGAATAATATTCCATTCTGTGTGTGTATATGTATCTATGTGTTTCTATATGTATCTATATCTATATATCTAAGCTACCCTACTGACAGCATCTGAACAGAATTAGAGGTAACATTCTATTCAACTGAGTTCAGATTTCCTCCAGTAATACCAGAGCATATTCATAGTTCCAAGGAAAAATGAATTGCATCAAAAATAACTCTTTTTGAGCTATTTAATGAAGAAATATTATTTTCTGAAATATATTATTTTGCTAGTTTATTTTCATGTGATTCTTTATTATTTCGAAGCCAAGCCTAAATTTGAACACTAGATAAAATTACCAAGAAGTAAGCAGCAAAACATAGAGATGCAGAAAACATTCTTTTGATTTTTTTCTTAGATAACATTTTTAATGCTTGGCCTATATGCCAAGTGGTTGGCAATAGTGGGCCTAATTGGTGAGACTTGGAAATGATTAAAAGGCTTTGAAAAGGGTTTGACTATTTTATTTTATTTATTTATTATTATTTTTTTAAAAGCTTAAATACCTGAAGGATACTCCCTCAGATACACTTTATTAACATCAGCTGTGCACTTCCCAGTATACAATGAGTGCCCAGCAGGCAAAACAAAATGGACTTACATATACAGATAGGTGAAGTTAAAGATACACTTCTCCATAACAAGCAAACTACACACACTATATGGGAAACATATGATTTTCAGAAACTCACAAAAAAAGATCAAATATTTGCATATGAACCTTAAACATTCATGTAAATGAACTCAAAAACATAAAAAATTAATATCAGTAGTTTTTAATATGGAGTGAAGTAGAAACGATTTGTAGGGAAACAACTTTTTTGACATTATATAATTCTGTATTATTTTAATTTTAAATGATTACATAATTATTTTAAAAAACAAAAAGTTTTTAGTTAAATTAGAAAGAAAGATTAGATTGTGTCTAGGTGAACAGTATCAATCACATTCTAATAAAGGCAAAGGTTTAAATGCTAGAAATTAGTAAAATTCAGGTATGATTTTCAACCTTTCAATTTTGGACTGGGTTCTTGTTCTCCCATTTTCCCGGGTTTTATCATCATCTTTCTTAGGTGGAATTATTGTTGGCTCCAAACCAAACAACTCTTGAAGGTGTCCATAAAGATCCGAACGGTTGTAGACATGAAATTCAAAATCATTAACTGTGATGTATAATCTGGTTTCTGCCTTTGGATCATGTTGTTTCTGCTTGGGGTTATACATTTTCCACCACCGAAAAATGATAAATCCATCTTGAATTCTAATAGACATGTCTTCTGTGATGTAATAGATTTTTCCAGAAAGAATAGAGAAAGAGAAGGATCCAATATGGATATAGCCATGCTTGTACAATCTGTTAAGAACCAATGTTAAAATAAGACCAACATTCCGAGAATTATAATACGTGAGATAAATGATCCATCCACAGGACGAAATAGTAGCAACAAGGAGCCAAACGACATTGGAATTGTGTTCTGTGAGAAAATCTTCTAATTGAGTGATACTAGGAACAATACTGTCATTTTTCCTTTGATCCATTACTGAAGTTTTTCCAGAATAGCATTTAAAGGCCCTAAAATATATAGTGAAGTTTTTTTTTCAGTCTCCAAAGTTCTGTTTTTCCATCTTCTCTTCAGAAGGCCCTGCTGCAATGTTCCATCTTAACAAATCTAGGCGCCGGGCCACCGCTCCGCCGGCTCCCGCCCGCTGAGGGCCGTGGGCGGTGGCACGCGCTGGACACGCCCCCAGAGCCCGCGCCGCCCCCACGCCCGGGTCTCGCCGCCTGGCCGGCCGCCCGGTCAGCGCCCGCCGCGGCCTCCGACGCCCGGAGCCAGGGTTTGACTATTTTAATATGTGCTTTTTCTATATATTCTTATAAAATATAACCTACTTGAGCAGGCCCCACTACACTGTGGTGAAAGGTGGGACATAAGCTAATGTCCTCTCCACTGGAGTCCTGAACCATACCCAGTGCTATATGTTCTGCCAGAGGGCCATCCAAGGTGAGGCACAAGGATGTTCTTCAACAGATCACACACGGCAATGGCTAGAAATCGTAACTATGTATTCAGGTGCTACTTAGAAAGAACAAACTAATGTTTCAGTAGGGGAAGAGGTAGTTTTGGAAATCCAATGAAAGTTATTAAGAACCAGAGATTGACCTGAGGATTGCAAAACTATTCTATTGCCAAATAATTTTAGAGCCCATTGATCAGATGCCCTGACAGGGTCTGGTAATTATGTGCCTGTTTATCTATCTGCCTACATATCTATAATCTATCAGCTGTCATTATCTTCTCACCTGTCACCATCCTGTCAGTGTTACCTCATTAATTTAACCTATGTGTCAAAGTATTATTTGGAATCTAACAAACTGTTTAAAGGAGATTTATTCAGAAACTCAGCCCATTATGCCAATGTAATATTAGGAATTAAATCTAAGTAATTTTTTTCCCTATGGAGTCATGTTCAAACTAATTTATCAGACTGGGATTTGGCTTAATGGTAGAGTACTGGTCTAGCATGCACGAAGCCCTGGGTTTAAGCACCACAAACAAATAAAAACATTGATTAATTGGAATTTGTAGGCTATTTTGTCCAAGGGCCATCTCTGTGAAAAGTCATCCTCTGATGATAAAGAATAAAAAGCTTTCTGGGTAGTGTCCACACAGAGCATCCCACATGCCTTGCTGGAATGGTTAGGGCGACTTCTTTTTTGTACCCCATCGATAAACTAAATGCAGTGGAGATAAAAGTTAGGGCTTGTGACAAAGAACCCTCTATGGATTGATGTGTGACTGATTTATAAATAATAGATGACGTTTATCATCCTGCTGTCAGGTCAAAGACACTGGTAACCTCAGCAGTGAAGAAAATTGCCTGAGGGAGAGGGTCACTACTCAGGATATCATTACTTTGTCCTTTGATTTAATAATTCATTTTGTAGAAAACCAGCCATGTTATACTCTGCAGAGTTTATGGCCTGCATATGTCAAAATTGACTTTAAGCATCAGATGCAGATGATGAAATTAGGGACTTTTTTCCATAAAGTGAGGTTCATTGATTAGGACTTAAACATTCTTAGATTCCTCAGATCTTCACCTGCAGGTATAAATATAGCACTTTATACTTAAATACAATATAATTATATTAAATAATATAAGTAATATTTTTTTTTAATATCATGTAGTTAGTCTCTGGACTGGAGTTAAAGTGAGGTTCAAACTGTTAGTAATAGCCTACTTAGAAAAGATTTGAAATATTAGAACTATCAAAAGCTGGGGAGTATGTCCAAAGCTGTACATAGGAGAAAATTAATAGCATCAAAAGCTTGGAAAAGTTGAAATGAATAAATTAGATATTCAAGAAGCTACAAAAAAAAAAAAAAAAACAAACAAACCAAACAATGAAACAACATGTGAAAACTAGGATAATTTATTAATAAGGAAATAAGTAAAAATGTACTCTTTGAAAAATAAGTAACAATGTACCCTTTGAAACACTTTGAGACTTGACTTTGTCATAGGAGAGTGGGAAGCTGAAGCTCCAAACCTCAGTTTTTGTGTCCTGACGGAGGAAAATTTTGAACATTAGATTATGGGCAGGGCATCCACTTTGACCAGCAACATGCCTTTGCAACTCTTTTTTTTTTAATATTTATTTTTTAGGTGTAGATGGACACACAACACAATGCCTTTATTTATTTATTTATTTTAATGTGGTGCTGAGGATTGAACCTGGGTCCCACTTGTGCTAGCCTTTGCAACTCTTTAACAACCTGTACAGACTCTTTCAGTCTCTGGCCATCACCTGAGCTGCATGTGTCAGTGATGGAAAGTTTTGTAGAATGGAACCTGTGGGAAGAAGAAGAGTCACTGGGTGATGATGCTCTTTGGGATCTGTTCATCCCACTTGCCTGGCACCACCGCTAGATTTGAGAGAGGGCTCTTGCTTGGGTCTGAGTGCTGGTGGGTAGTGAGAGAGCAGCATGGGCTGACTGTGTGCACGAGCCCTGCCTTCCCTACATCACGAGGGGAGACTTGCCTGAGAACACTGACAAAACAGGTTGCCAGGGAACATCCACTTTTAAGTGAACTATTGTGTCCATGGAAAAAGGAAACTCACCAAGTTAGAAAAAGCATCCGGTCTCCTGCTGGCTGGAGCTGATTTGGAAGCAAGGTCTGTGTGGTACTTTAGCTTTCTTGGTGACTCTGGCATCTCTGGGTTCCTGAGGTTGCCTGGTTCTGGTTGTTGGGTGTGCTACCAAAGAGAAATTCTTGCTTTTGCAGTCAGATTGTCTGATCTGTCACTTGGGAATCAGTCCCCAGGTAAACCTTCTTACAGTCTGATAGATTTTTGGATAGGCTCCCTCCTTGTCTTCAGTCTTGTCATGTTAGCTTTGGGATTGAAATAGAACTGTACATATATAGTTAATATAAAATAAATAAATGCATAAATAACATAACTTGTATATGAAATAATATAAATAAATCATATATTTACAAGTAGCTGTCATTTCCTTTTTTCTTTTTAAAAGTGACTTCAGGCAGCACTTTATCTGGTATATGGGCAACGGAGAGTAAGACAAAGTGGCCCATGACATTATAAAGAAGTGATAAATTATAAAGAAGTTATAAAGCTAGCTCAGCTTAGTGGCCTTGTGTCAGTGACACCGAGGAGAGGTTAAAACACTTAGGTGGATTAGAATCTCTGTCCTGAGTCCTTGCTTGATGTCAAAATCTTTGCTTGTTTAAAGTACACGATTCCAGCTAGTTTGTGCTCTTCTTTTTTGGTTCTGACTTGGCTATGAAAAGGCTCAGCTTGAGCAAAAAAGAGCCCCTAATGTCCACGGAAACAGCTTCATTAACGTGACTTTTGGGACAGAACAAATTCTGGGATGCCATCTCATTATTAATCGTATTATCCCCCTTCCCATTTTCTTCTCATCATCCCCTGAAGAGTAGAACTACACAGTGGAATACATCTCACAGTCAAGCTCTGATTTGCAAATAAGGAGGTTGAGCCCCGCGGGGATTGTGCGTTGCCCGCTGTTACACATGAGTTCCTAGGACTGGGCTACAGCAAATTTCCCTGTTTTCTAGTTTTGCTTTCTTTAGATAACACTATACTGTCATCAGAGGAAAGACTTGTGAAATTGTTGCTATTCAATATGAAGTGTTTCAAGCATCCTGACCTTGCTACCCACTGATGGAGCAATGTCTGACTCTTCCAGGTGAAGTTCAGAGATACACAAAGCACATTGCATGGGAGCCATGATAATAAAATTTGTAAAGGGGTCAGAGCTGGCCAACCCTTTTATGCATCTTATTATTGTGGCCCCAGTGTACAGAGGAAATTGATTTTCTTCCAATCGCTTCCATCAAGGATATTGTATTTTTATATAAAAGCTTAGACATACTGATAGATTCCGTGAAAACATACAAGTGAACATAGTAGATAAACCTGTGCCAAACATACATTTGGTCTTTATGACTTTGTGTGTTTTCAAAGTACTTTAAAAGTAAAGTAATTTCTTTTGGGATTAGCCAGAGGATATTTTAAAATCCTCAGTGCCAAGATCTCTGCCATTCAGCTACTAACTGACAATGATCGGCAGTCCTGAATTCATTCAGTCCAAGTACAAGGGCCCTACTTTCTGCATAATGACTGGCTCGATCCTATAGTGCAAAGCCAGCAAAAATTCCCCCAAAGTTAATAGGTCATAGTCCTCTCACTGTCAAGGGGAAAAAGAGTATCCAATAACTAGTCTACTGAACTCATATACTGCTCCTAATTTATTATTTCAAAAATCATTTTCAGGTACACATGGTTTTATAGATATGTTTTATAAAATTTTCAAAGAACAGATTATTTCAAGATTTTCCCTGGTTTTCATTTGTTTTTTAATTCTTAATTTTAACTGATGCATAAAATGCAAAAATTGTACATATTGATGGGGTACCTATGTGATGTTTCAGTACATCTGTACATTGTATCTATCTACTCATTAAATATATCTATCTACTATCACTTCTTTATAATGAAAACATAAAAAATATTTTATTCTAACCTTCTGAGATATACTGTACCTAATCATGTCTATAGTTACCTACTGTGTGATAGTGCACTAGAACTTCTATTTAAACCGCAGTTTACTACCCATTGAAATACCTTTCCCATTTTCTGTTCACCTGCTCACTCTCCTTGGCCTCTGGTAACCACCATTTAACTCTAAGTTTCACTGACAGAAATTCTTTTATATTCCATATATGAGTGAAATCGAGTGGTACTTGGCTTTCTGTGCCTGACTTATTTCATGAAACATAATGATCTCCAGTTTCATCCATGCTGTCTCAAATGACAGGATTTCATTCTTCTTTTTCTTTTTAAATGGGTGAATAGTATTTCATTTTGTTTCTGTACCACAGTGTCTTTATATGTTCATTAATTAATGAACACTTAGATTATTCCCATTTATTAGCTATTGTGAATAGAGTGGAGTTAATGTAGATGTGCAGATGTTTCAAGAAGTATTCATCTAATCTATTTCATTATCTAAGGCAGTTGTCATATAATTTTTCTTCTTAGATATGTCAATATGGTGTGTTATAATACACTATGCCTTTCTAGAATAAACCTCTCTTGGTTTTCATACATCTGCATATAGAATTATATAAGCTTACCTTGAGAATGTTGTTTACAGAATTATTGTAGCACACACTATTTATACACTTATCTACCTACCACCCATTCCTCATGGATTTCTTCCCTTCTATTAAATCCCAACTTACGGGATATTACACCCATTGCTCCAGATGGTCATTTGTTTCTTAAACCAATCATCAGCAGTCACATTTCTTGCCTGATGATTGGATTAGGAATGGATACAGAATGTGTTAAGTTGCTAGAGATGTGCACTGTCCAGGAAGACATTCTTTCCAGCTCATCTCATGTAGTCATGAAGACGGTAGATAAAGATGCAAGCTCAGGGGATAAAACCAGAGGCCCAAGAGAACAAAGAACAAGAGCAATCTCCTCAGGGAGCAGACCCACAGAGTGACAAGTGGCTCACCAAAGGACTCTCTCCATTATTAGTAAGGATTCTTTGCATTTCTGTCCACCAGGATATGTAAAATAGGCACTGTCAATTAAAGATGGCTGTCTTCCGTTCCCATTCTTGTTTGAATTAACAGGAAAATTCTGTTTATTCATTTTCTTCTTCACTATTAGATGCTGGATAATGAAAGCAATAAGGAACTGCATTGTCTAAAGAGAATTTAAAAATAATAAAAAAACTGACTCAAAGTAGATCCTGCTTTCCATTGTTGCCATGTGCCAGCCATTCTGAACAATGTTAGTGGAAAAATACTCTTCTATGCCAGGACAGATAGCTCCCACTGATGTCTTTCATAATCTATCCCCCCCCCCCGCCACCTTTTGAGATGTTGTTATGTTTCCCAGGCTGGCCTTGAACTCATGATCCTCCTGCCTTGGCTTCCTGAGTAATTGGGATTACAGGTGTACTTCACTTTTGATGACAACACTGAATTACTGAATTGATTGCTGAATTAACCTTAACTGAATTAATTCAATTCACTGAATCCTGAATTCACAATGCATGGAGACTTCTTGTTTTGTGAAGTATTATTGTTTTTTTAGATTTTTTTTTAGATGTTGATGGACCTTTATTTTATTCATTTTTTTATGTTCATTAATTGATGTACACTTAGATTATTCCCATTTATTAGCTATTGTGAATAGAGTGGAGTTAATGTAGATGTGCAGATGTATCAAGAAGTATTCATCTATTTCTATTTCATTGTCTAGGCACTTTCTAGAATAAACCTCTCTTGGTTTTCATAAATCTGCATATAGAATTATATAAGCTTACCTTGAGAATGTTGTTTACAGAATTATTGTAGCACACACATAACAACATCTCAACTATGCAGTGCTGAAAATCGAACTCTAGGAGTGCTTACTTGATCTTCTGTTAGAGAGAATCTGTACCTTATAGTATATATATATGTATATATATTCCTCTTGTAAAATATATATATATATATATATATATATATATATATATATATATATATATTGTACTGGGATTGCACCAGGGACATTTAACCACTGAGCCATATCGCCAACCTCTTTTTCACTTTTTATTTTGAGACAGGTTCTCACTAATTTGCTTAGAGCCTCACTAAGCTGACCTTGAACTTTCAATCCTCCTGCCTCAGCCTCCTGAGTCACTGAAACTACAGATGTGTACCACCATGCCCAGCTAATGCTCTGTCCTTTATAGATCTCTTTGGTCACATTTGTTTGTAATTTTGTTTATTTTTCTTTACGATGATATTTGGTACTCCTTGAGGTCATGGACTTTATCTCATTAATATTTGTCTCCCTAAGATCATGCAAGTCACATGGGTTGCTCAATGAAGTGTTGTACCATGAATATATCTGTAGTCTTATTTGGCCATTCATTTCAGTGTCCTGTAATCATAGCTGTTAGGATATTGCTTTTTTGAAATACTTTGTACTGTAGTGTGGACAAGAGGAACTTAGTAAGACTTAATAGTGACATAGATCTACTTTATACCCTCAGACTGGTCATTATCTCAGTTTTTTATTTTTAAATTTTTAAATTTTTGATACCAAGGATTGAACCCAGGGGCATTTAACCACTGAGCTACATCCCCAGACCTTTTTATTTTGAGGCAGGGTCTTGCTAAGTTTGACTAGGGCCTCCCTAAGTTGATGAGGCTGGATTCAAACCTGTGATCCTTTTGCCTCAGCCTCCTGAGCCACTGGAATTACAGGCATGCACCACAGTGCCTGGCTCATCTCAATGCTTAAAGTTTCACCGTTTGGAGAGCTAGGTGCTCTCAAGTTCTTTTCAGATATTTTGTCCCCAGAATGTTTGGTTGAATACTTCTGTTGAGAATAAAGAATTCTACTAAATATACATATAACAAAAGGTTTTTGTTACAAGAAAAGTACTTTTCCAACAGAGCTTGGGATGCTATTTTCCTGTTTTATGTAAGAGACTCCACTAGATGGTACTATTACATAAGTGATCATACTTGGAACAATACATATTTTCTTCTCCATTACACAATTGTTCACTGAAATATTTTATTTCTCAACTCAACCTATGCCAGCTTGATTAATAGGGTAACTTGGTCTATGGTAGAGGAAGTAAATTGTCACCATTAAGATATATGATAAAGTTATTGCAAAACAAATGAGTAAGGTAATCAATTAGCACTTCTAGTAGTTTGTGTGCATGGAAAATTGTGAACCACAACATACTGTACTTGAAAACTAAACTCCTTTCAGAAAAACATTTTTGTGTTTATGAAAAGAGAATTACATTTGGTATGCATTTGAAATTTCCTGCTTTATGGATGGCAATTTATTGACATTTAGTGTTTACAAAGTTTTGCCAGGAAATCAACCACTAATCTGGGAAAGTCTAAACATTATTCACTATGCAATTAGAAGCAGATTTGATTTAGTGGAACAGCTACATGGAAGCCTCCTTGTAATATTTTCCATGGATTTTATGCTTTGGATCCACCTTGGAGCCACTAGGAAGCAAGGTTTTTGATACTTAAGTATTCTTGGAAGTAATTCAAGATGAACCTGCTTCATATAGGATTCACTTCATAGTTTCCTTATAACACCAATATCCAAGTTACCAAATAATGAACGTGTGGGAAATTCAAAGGCTTGAATGGAAGGCTGATTCTAACACTTGTATTAAAAGCAGAAATTATATTTATCAGTACTAAATCACTGCAATTATTTAAGTGGTGGGAAAGATACTATAAGTGATATAATGTTAGAATAAGTAAGATAATACTAATTGTTTCTTTAAGCTCTTAAATTCCTCTACTTAGGAGGTTAACCTGCTTCACGAAACTCTGGGGTGTTCATAGATAGAAAACTGGGGTTCAAGAACTTTTGAGCATGAAAATTACATCTAATTAAAGTTCAGCATTTTCTTTAATTGCAAATATAGCCGAAGAACCAAAGGTACATTATTAGTTCCTATTCTTTTTTTTTGGTCCTGGGGATTGAACTCAGGGGCACTCAACCACTGAGCCACATCCCATCCTTATTTTGTATTTTATTTAGAGACAGGATCTTACTGAGTTGCTTAGCGCCTCGCCATTGCTGAGGCTGGCTTTAATCTAGCAATCCTCCTGCCTCAGCTTCCCGAGCTGCTGGGATTATAGGCGAGCGCCTGGCTCTAGTTCCTATGCTTTTGACATTATCAGAAACCACAGATATTTTCATGTCATATTGTCACATTTGTTGCAGCCATCTAGAAATGTCTTTCTTGGTTCACCATTCTTTAAAGTCATGGTGGTTATTAGAGTCTGCTGAATTTGCTTATTAGTATATTAATAAGGAAATAATTGCATTACTCATAATAATTTATAAATAGTTAATTACTGTATTTCAGTATAATGCATGATTTAAAATCCTATACATTTTGCTTTATGTTTTTAGAGATATTATTGTGACAAAGGTTCATAAGTTTTATATGGGGCCACCAAAGGGATCCATAAAACAAAAATGTTCAGAAACCTTACTCTAAGTCATGTTTTCGGATAGGACAGTCTGGCAAAGCTAAGCATTGCTTCTCTTCCTTAAAAAAAAATTCAACAAGGTAGATAACCCTGTACAGAATCCATGATTATCCTTCCATTTAGCTACAAAAGTGTTCAAAAGGTGACTACAAATAAAAGAATATTCAGTTTCTCCAAACTTATTAGAAAATATCACTTTTAAAGTACAGAACAATAGACGTACAACTTTCTGTAGCAAGTGGGGTTGAGAATTGAAGTGTTTAAGTAAGAATCCTTTTTCTTAGTATGCCCCTCCCCAGTGCAATTCAAAGGTTGAGGGACTAGACTGATGTCAACTTCTCAATTAACTCACACGTCAGGTAACTTCCAGAAGTTCAGAAACATCAAGAAAAATTCTACTAGTAATGAAATAAAAAGTTTGTGCAGTAAAATATAATATTCTAAAAACACAAAAAGAAACTGAGACTCAAGGAAGCTGGAATAAATTATGCTAGTAATTTCACATGACTTGAATTTTGTAGAGTCATATGTAGACCGCATACCCATAGGCATTGTAATGATGATGTATGACCAAAACTTACACGTATGTTTCATCAGACATTGCCTGGAGCTCATTCCAATTGAACTGTGAGCTTTGGCAAAGATTTACGTGACTAACATGTCCAGTGTATTCAGGTGCTCTCCATTCCTTGCTAAAATACTAAAATAATGCCTGTTAGATTAAACAACATATTTAAGGGGAACTTTAAGAACTCAGGGGAGAAAAAGGGGAGATTTATGATTTTTCTACTTGTTAGAAAACACTGCAGTACGTTTTTTTTTTTTTATCTTATAAAGATCATTTTATTTATTTGCCAATTGTGAGTGATTGTGTGTTTAAAGAAAGGTTTATGGTGCTAAGGCCACCCTCAGCACAGGCCACCAGTAGAGAGGTAGAGCTTCTGGATGTGGATGATGTCCTTCATTCCAAAGGAATCCAGGCAGGAATGTCTCAGGACAAGCTGAGGCCCCTGTAATGTAGGGGCCTCCCCTAACCTGGTTCATTTACACGTGGAACGTCACCAGGTTTATTGCTAGGGTCCTGAACTCTCTCCAGATCAGCATTTTTCTTGAAGTTTCCTTCCTCAGTGTCTCCCAGGCACCCCTGTTCCTTTAGTAGTGCATCTCAGATTTGCCTATAATATATTTACTCCACTTGTTTCACTCGGTCCCTAAAATCCTGGATTACATTGATCAGATAGGGGTCTTCCATTTCTTACATAAGGTAAGTTACTTCTCCAGTTACTGGTCCTTTCTAACCCATTATTATTTATATAACATATATATATATATAATAGCAGGTTGTATACCCTCCCACATATACACACATGTGCATACATACACATGGATGTATATATAGAACGTGGCTATATACCAATGAAACAGGCCTTCTATAGTGACTTCTGGGTGTCAATCTTATTGCATTACATTAATGTTATACCATGCATCATTTTCTCTTCATGAATCCCCTTCCCCTTAATTCAGTTCTAAATGCAATGCCAGCCATCTTGTCACTGAGATTGTCGTTTTAATCTCTTAAATCCTTCAGCGTCTCCCTGTTTCTCTCTTTATTGCCAGTGCTTTAGATGCAGCCAGAATTTTGTCAGTATCAATTCCCTGTTCTCCCTGCACCTCCTAGAAATCTGTCCCTTATTTTATCTGTAAGCCATTCTTCAAATATTCTCCAATATTTCTTTTCCATAATACTCTAGAAACATGACCTCATCTCCCTGGCTTTAATCCATTCCTTTCATACCTTTTCTAAAATTTTCTTAATTATTTAGAAGGAAATATAGGCTATTTGGCCTTGAACAATTATTGTATCTCCAGTCAGTGCTAAGAATTTTGTTTGCATATAGATGAGGATTCATAATAGCAAACATTTTGAGAAAGAATTAAGCTTCTTAAATGTGTTTGTGTGGTGGCTTCTTTAGATGCAACTGGTTCTACCCCATAAAATATTTTATCAAAAACTACAAAGGTGAGCTTTGTACCTGTAATTCCAGTTACTTGGGAGGCTGAGTTAGGAGGATCCCAAGTTCAAGGCCAGCCTGGGGAACTTAGCGTGTGTGTGTGTGTGTGTCTCACTCTCTCATTCTCTTTTTCACACACACACACACACACACACACACACACACTAGGGAGGGGTGCTGGGGATGTAGTTCAGAGGCATAAAGCTGTTGGGTTTAATCTCCAGTACCTCAAAATTGTAAATAAAAATAAAAACACAACAGAACTACAAAAGTGGTTTCAGAAGCAGGAGTTATATGCTGAAGGGTTGAGTTATAAACCACATCCTGTGGATTGGCTGGTAATAAGTCATTTGTTCTTGATCTATAAACAGCTTTTCTCTGTCTAATTAGACAAATAATTTAACAAGAAAAAGATGAATTTTGGAAAAAATTTGAAACATTTATTAAAGCATATAATCTGACTGATGGCCTCACTTGGTGAACCCAATATAAGATAAAAATGTGGGACCTTTATTAAAAATAATAAAAGCTGTCACTGAAGGTAGTAAGAATGTAAAAGTTTCCCCTCTTTTCCTCAGTTTCCCTTGACCTGTCATATTGTCCTTTATTTGCTACTTAATATAGCTCTTCCTAGAGTGAAGATTCTCATAGGTGTCTGGGTCCCCAACCTGTGACTTGTGTACAAACCCATGGGCTGCCAGGGTCCTCCTGCCACCGGTACCAAACCACCCAGAAAAATTGATCTCTTTTCCTATGGGACCACTGCCTTAACCAACAATGGACAGATGAGCTCCAAGGGATTGCAGCCTCCTCCCTGAGATGCTCTAGTCACCTGGCTCAAGGGTGGGTGAGAGATTGCCCTGGCCAAGTTTCCTACTAACTCTTCTGTGGAGATGCCAGCCCTGAAAGGCAAAGGCCACTGTACTGCCCCTTCCTGAGATGGGGGCTTTTGTGCTCTTGTATTCCTGACCCTGAAGTTTCTTCATAAGCTCACCCAGACCCCCATTGGGGTGGAGGATGGCAGCAGTAGGTGTGAAAGGGGCTGGGGTGGAAGGTTGGGTGGAACCAAGAGCACCTGGGAGTTGGGAGCTCAGTAACAGAGAACTGGTAGTAAGGGTGGCTGCGGGTAGCAGGACTGCTTCTGAGCCAAGGCTTCAAATCCCCAGCACATAAAGCCAACCCCAGTTTCCAGTATGGTAGCATGTGAGCAAAACCAACGGGAATCTAATACAAAATTAAATAATACAGTTACTGAATAATTATTTGGTCAGTACAGTTTAGACACTAAATAGATATTTCCATTTTGCACACATTTTCTAAATTTAAGGATCTTTTTACAAAGGTACCACTTAGATTATTTCTGTTTAGGAAGCTGCAGTGTTTCCTATAGAATCCACAAGGAGGAGCTCTGAACCCATACAAGCTTCAGGATTTGATGTTTTCACCTCAGCATCCATGGAGAGTAGGACTGTCTTGAAGGATAATTAGTTCCAAGACAGAATTTTATCAGCTGAGTCTTGGGGGAGTGGTAATATGTAAACACTTATTAAAATGTTATGGTAGGAGGGGACACAAATCTGCATAAGTCAAATTTAGACAGATGCAAATAAAACCAAAGGCTCTCTGCCCTCTGAGATGAGTTGTTCCTTTGGTGAAGATGTATATGGTGTGGTGGATTTCTCTCCATTTCAAGAGATAGCCAGGAAAGAGTAAGGATGATTTTGCAGTGTACTAGTAGTTTTGAAAAATAGAGATATAAAGAGTGCAACTCTCAGAATCTAATATTTTTCCTAAGGCATCTTTGGGGGGAAAAAGCTATTGAATTATGCTTCCTTATATTAAGTTCTCATATCAGGAAAGCATGAACTAAAGTGTATCATGGGATGTCTTGTACAAATACATATAAACCAATGAATAAACAATATATTGTAAGCAGATAAGACAAAGCAATAGAAATGAAGACTTACAAGATATATTGAATTGTACTTTTTGTTTTTCTCCCTATTCTTTTGTATCTATAAAGCTCCTTAGTCTTTTGAGCCAGTTGGAGAAATAAAAAGCAAGGGTCAAATCAGAGCCAGGAGTACGCTGGGCAATAGCTAGTGAGATGGAAAGGCTCTATTGTCCGCTTGATCTTTCTTCTTGGTTCTCCATGCTGGTTTACGGATAAGGATGGGCTAACTTGTAAAACTTAGCCAGCTCCATTGGTATGGATAAATAGTCACAAATTCATTCACTGTATTCAGCTGAAGAATTTGGGAGAATTTTTTTTTTTTTCGTCCTTGATGTAAGATTAGTGGAATTGAACCAGAAAGGAGTTGTATTGGATGGCTTTGGTACTTTTCAAAAAAGTGTTGCGTTAGATTCATCTGACTGAAAACTAGAGACCTTTCCAGACAAAATAGCATCACCTACCCTTATGTTTCTGGAAACCAGTATTCCACTCCTTGAATTTATAGATTTGACTAATTTAAGTAACTCATATAAGTGGAATCTTGCCGTACTTATTTTTCTGTGACTGGTTTATTCCACATAGCATAATGTCCTCAAAAATCCATCTATGTTTTCACTATTTGCAGAATTTTCTTCTCTTAAATGGCGAAATAGTTTCCAATGTATGTGTATCACATGTTTTCTTTATCTGTTAGTTGATGGACATTTAGTGGGTGTCATACCACATCTTGGCTATTATGAACAATGTTACAATGAACTTGTCTAATATCTCTTGGAGATCCTGATTTCAGTTCTTTTGAATAAATGCCCAGAAGTGAGATTGAATTGCTGGATCCTATGGTTGTTGTGTTTCTAATTTTTTGAGGTGCATTGATACATTTTGCCACAGTGGCCGCACCATTTTGCTTTTCTACCAACAGTGTGCACGGATTCCAATTATTTCTCCACATCCTTCTCAACACTTATCATTTCTTTAACATCCTGACAGATGTGAAGTGGTATTTTTTTTTTCCAAATTTTTTTTAGTTGTTGATAGACCTTTATGTTATTTATTTACATGTGGTGCTGAGAATCGAACCCAGTGCCTCACACATGCCAGACAAGTGCGTTACTGCTGAGCCACAGCACCAGCCACGAAGCGGTATTTTTGGGTTTTGATTTGCATTTCCTGATGATTAGTGACATCAAATACTTGTTAGCCATTGCATGTCCTCTGAAGAAATATCTATGCAAGTCCTTTGCCCATTTAAATATTTGTTTATTATTATTTTGTTACTGAATACTAGAATTTTCTTACCTATTTTGGAGATTAACCCCTACCATCAGGTATATGATTCACAAGTATTTCTTGGATTGCCTTTTCATTCTGTTGGTCCTCTCCTTTGCTGGTCAGAAATGTTTTAGTTTAATGTAGTATTCTTTGTTTGTTTTTGTTGTTGTTGCCTGTGCTTTTGATGTCATATAAAAAATCATTGTCAAGGAGACCAATGTCAAGAAGTTTTTCCCCTATAGGTTCTTCTAAGAAGTTTTAGTTTCAGGTCTCATGTTTTAGCCTTTAATCAATTTTGAGTTGATTTTGGGGCATAAGACAGGGGTTCAATTTCATTACTTTGCATGTTGTATCCAGTTTTACCATATCATTTTTTTTTGAAGAGATTGTCCTTTCCCCATTGTGTGTTCTCAAAGCCTTTGTTGAAGATCGATTGGCTGTGTATAGGAGTATTTATTATGGGGCTCTCTATGCTGCTTCATGGCCCTCTTTATTTGTCTTTATGCTAGTACAATACTGTTTTGAATAGTGTGGCTTGTGATATGCTATTGAAGTCAGAATTGTGATGACTTCTGGTCTTGTTCTTTTCTCTCAAGATTTATTTCGATATTTGTGGTATTTTGTAGTTCCAAGGGAAGTATAGAATTATTATTATTTTATTTCTGTAAAAGTGTTATTGGGGTTTTAATAAGTATTTTGCTTGTGGAAATGATTTGGGTGGTATGGATATTTTAACAATACTGCCTTCCAGTTTATGAGCATGGGATATCTTTCCATTTATTTGTGTCTCATTAATTTCATCATTTTTATAGTTTTCAGTACACAAGTCTTTTACCTTTTAAGAAAGTTTACTCCTGAGGTATTTTATTAGTTTTGATGTTATTGTAAACAGGATTATTTTCCTAATTTTCTTTTCAGATAGTTTGTTAAGACACAACAGGTTTTTGAATGTTGGTTTTGTGTCAGGCAGTTTACTAAATTCATTTATTAGTTCTAACAAATTTTTTTGGGAGTCTTCAGGGTTTTCTATATAAAAGATCACATGTTATGTTTTGGATATGAGGTATCCCCCAAATGCTCCTGTTAATGCAGGAATATTCAGAGGTGAAATGATTAGATTATGGGAACTGTAACCTAATCAGTCCATCCTAGTTTGATAGACTGGGTGGTAAATGGGTAGGGTGGGGGCATGGCTGGAGGAGATGAATCACTGGGGGACATACCTTGGAAAGATCCATTTTCCTTGTGGCCCCTTCCTCCTCTCTCTCTGCTTTCTGAATAATAGGTCCCGAGCAGCCTTCCTTTTCTATATCCTTCTCCGTGATGTTTGGCCTTACCTCAGCCTCAGAGCTATGAGATTGGCCACCCATGGACTGAACCTCTGAAACTGTGAGCCCAAATAAGCTCTTCCTCCTCTAAGTCATTTCTATCAGATCTTCTGGTCACCACAATGGAAAGCTAACAGATACATCTTGTCATCTGCAAACAAGGACAATTTTACTTCTTCTGTTCTGATTTGAATGCCTTTTGTTCCATCACTTTTTTCTATTGTTTTGCAAGGATTTTCAGTGTTATGTTGACTAGAAGTGACAAGAGTCAGCATCCTTGCCTTGATCCTCATCATAAGGGAAAATCTACCAGTTTTTCACTGTTGAGTGTGATGTTAGCTGTGGGATTGTTACATATGATCTTAATTATGTTGAAGTACTTTCCTTCTGTTTCTAGCATGTTTACAGTTTTTACCATGACAATGTGTTGAATTTTGTCAGATGCATTTTCCACATCTTTAGAATCAATAACATGATTAATTTTTAATTCACAATGAAAATTTTAAATTAAAATGATCATCAACCTTGAAGGAAGATGCCCTTTGTGTATCTTGTGGCTTTGAGTGGTTGAGTACCTCAACTATTATGCAATTTTTTATTCCTTATTCTGTTAATACAGTGTATCATATTAGTAGATCTTTGTATGTTAACTATCATTTTATCTCAAGGACAAATCCCATTTGGTCATGGTGTGGGCCTTTTAATGTGCTGTTTGATTTAGTTTGCAAGTATTTTTATTTTTATTTTTTTGGTGGTGTCTTTGTCCATCTTAGTAAAAGATTGATGCTGCCCTCTTAGAATAAGTTTAAAAGTCTTACACCTTTTTTGTTTTGGGGGAGGAGTTTGGGAAGTATTGGCATTAATTCTTCTTTAAATATTTGGTAGAATTCACTAGTAAAGCAATTTGGTGCTGAGCTTTTCTTTGTTTAGTTGAAAATGTGTTTTTTAATTTTCAATTTTTTGGTCTTGTTTTTAATACATTCAGCCATTCTGTGCTTTTTTTTGGTAGGGGAAGAATTTCAATCCATCTGCATTGAAAGCAGTTTCGATAAGAAAGGATTCATTATTGATATTTTGTTGATTGTTTTCTATTAATCTTATAATTCTTTTGTCTGTCTTTTCCTCTCTTGCTGACTTCCTTTGCATTTTGTTGATTTTTGATATTGAAATGCTTTGGTTTCTTTCTCCCTGTTTTAGTCAGCTTTCTTCCTTCCTTCCTTCCTTCCTTCCTTCCTTCCTTCCTTCCTTTCTTTCTTTCTTTCTTGTCACTGTGACCAGAAACAATTAGAGAAGGAAAGTTTATTTTGACTTACAGTTTCAGAGGTTCAGTCCATGGGTAGCTAACTCTACAGCTATGAGCCTGAGGTGAGACAGAATATCATGGCAGCAGGTCATGGTACAAGGAAGCATCTCAGGACAGGAGTAAGCTCTGCTCACCATGGGCAACATACAAATCCCAAAGGCACTCCTCCTGTGATCTACTTCTTCCAGCTACAACTTACCTGACTTTAGTTACCACCCAGTTAATCTATATCAGTGGATTAATGCACAAATTAGGTTAGGGCTTCTCATAACACATTGATTTCACCTCTGAAATTTCTTGCATTGTCTGACACATAAGCTTTTGGGGGATGCTTAATATCTAAACCATAATAGTGATTTATATAATACTTTCTTTTATGATCATGGGGCTTATGTAATTATAAAAGTCTATTTTAAGCTAGTAATAAACAACTAAAGTTCAATTGTGCACATAAATTATACACTGCAACTTCTTCCTCCTTCAATTTATGTTATTGTCATAATTTTCATGTATTCAAATTATGTATCTTTAAAAACGTGATAGCAATTTTTAACACTTTTGTCTTTTAGCTTCTATGCTAGAATTAAATGTTCTCTACCCACCATAATTACAGTAATGTAGTAGTTTGTAATTGTTCAGGTATTTACCTTTATCAATGGGTTTCATATTTTCTTACAGTACTGCATAGTTGTTTAGTGTTACATTCAAACTTAAAGAATTCCCTCTAAAATTTCTTTATTTCTTACATTTCTTTCTTTCTAATTTTTTTTGGTAGTACTCTAGATTGAACCCAGGAGTGCTCTACTGTGATGCTACATTCACAGTTCATTTAATTTTTTGTTTTGGGACGAGGTCTTGCTAAGTTGCCAAGGTTGGCCTTGAACTTGCAATCCACCCAAGTTGCTGGGATTACAGGTATGTGCCACCATGTCTTCAAGTAGAATGGTAATGGATTTCCACAGTTTTTGTTTATGTAAGAAAATCTTTATCACACCTGCATTTTTTGGAAAGATAGTATTTTGGGTGGGCAGAATTTTCTTTTAGCACTTTGAATGTTTCATATTATTTTCTCCTGGCTTGCAAGGTTTCTGCTTAGAAACCTACTTAGTTTTATAGGTATTTTCTGTTAAGTAAGAAAATATATTGCTATTGTTCCTTTCAAATTTTTGTTGGACTTTGACAGTTTGATTGTAACGTGTCATGGTGTATATTTATTTGGGTTTCTTTAACTTTGTTGTCCTTTGGACTTCTTGGATCTGTATGTTCATTTCTTTCTCAGATTTGGGAAATATTCAACTATTCATTTTTATTTTTCATTTTAACACAGGGTCTTGTTAATTTGCCCAGGCTGGCCTCAGATTTTCAATCGTCCCGTTTCAGCCTCTCAAATAGCTGAGATTATAGGTATGCACCACAAGACCTGGCTCAGTCATATTTCTTTGACTAAACTTTCTAGTCTTTTCTTTTATCTATCTTTTTGAATTATTGTAATGTGTATATTTATCTGCTTGATGCTGATCTGCAAGTCCCTTATACTTTCTTCACATTTTCTTTTTACTTCTCTGAATTATTTCCAGTGACTTGTCTTTCAGTTTGCTGATCCTTTCTTCTGGTGTTCATCCTCTCAAGTGAATTTTTTTTGGTTCAGTTACTATGATTTCTCATAGGTAATTTTTCTTTTAAAGATTTTTTAATCTTATTAGTTATACATTACAGTAGAATGCATTTTGACACTTACACACAAATGGAGCATAAATTCTAATTTCTCTGGCTGTACATGGTACAGTGTCACTCCAGTAGTGAAATCATACATGTTCACAGGGTAATAATATCTGTCTCATTCTACTGTCCTTCCCATCCCCACAGCCCCACCCCTCCCCTCACTCTCCTCTGCACAAGTTCCTTCATTCTTCCCTACTCTCCCCACTATGGACTGGCATCCACTTCATAGGTACTTTATTTATTGAAATGCTTCCTTTGTCCTAATGTTTTTTCTTGACCTTTGACAGTTATTTTGAATTCTTTGTTAGCTGAGTCATATAACTCCATTTTTTTTATTGGTTGTTCAAAACATTACAAAGCTCTTGACATATCATATTCCATATATTTCATACATTTGATTCAAGTGGGTTTTGAACTCCCAATTTTACCCCAAATACAGATTGCAGAATCACGTCGCTTACACATCTCCATTTTTACATAATGCCCTATTAGTAACTGTTGTATTCTGCTACCTTTCCTATCCTCTACTATCTACCCTCCCCTCCCCTCCCATCTTCTCTCTCTACCCCATCTACTGTAATTCATTTCTCTCCTTGTTTATTTTCCCATTCCCCTTACAACCTCTTATATGTAATTTTGTATAACAATGAGGATCTCCCTCCATTACCATGCAATTTCCCTTTTCTCTCCCTTTTCCTCCCACCTCATGTATCTGTTTAATGTTAATCTTTTCTTCCTGCTCTTCCTCCCTGCTTTGTTCTTAGTTGCTCTCATTATATCAAAGAAGACATTTGGTATTTGTTTTTTAGGGATTGGCTAGCTTCACTAAGCATAATCTGCTCTAGTGCCATCCATTTCCCTGCAAATTCCATGATTTTGTCATTTTTTAGTGCTGTATAATACTCCATTGTGTATAAATGCCACATTTTTTTTATCCATTCATCTATTGAAGGGCATCTGGGTTGGTTCCACAGTCTAGCGATTGTGAATTGTGCTGCTATGAACATCGATGTAGCAGTATCCCTGTAGTACGCTCTTTTAAGGTCTTCAGGGAATAGTCCGAGAAGGGCAATAGCTGGGTCAAATGGTGGTTCCATTCCCAGCTTTCCAAGGAATCTCCATACTGCTTTCCAAATTGGCCGCACCAGTTTGCAGTCCCACCAGCAATGTACAAGAGTACCCTTTTCCCCACATCCTCTCCAGCACTTGTTGTTTGACTTCATAATGGCTGCCAATCTTACTGGAGTGAGATGGTATCTTAGGGTGGTTTTGATTTGCATTTCTCTGACTGCTAGTGATGGTGAGCATTTTTTCATGTACTTGTTGATTGATTATATGTCCTCCTCTGAGAAGTGTCTGTTCAGGTCTTTGGCCCATTTGTTGATTGGGTTATTTGTTTTCTTATTGTTTAATTTTTTGAGTTCTTTGTATACTCTGGATATTAGGGCTCTATCTGAAGTGTGAGGAGTAAAAATTTGTTCCCATGATGTAGGCCCCCTATTTACCTCTCTTATTGTTTCTCTTGTTGAGAAAAAACTTTTCAGTTTAAGTAAGTCCCATTTGTTGATTCTTGTTATTAACTCTTGTGCTATGGGTGTCCTATTAAGGAATTTGGAGCCCGACCCCACAATATGTAGATCGGAGCCAACTTTTTCTTCTATCAGACGTAGAGTCTCTGATTTAATATCTAGCTCCTTGATCCACTTTGAGTTAACTTTTGTGCATGGCGAGAGAAAGGGATTCAGTTTCATTTTGTTGCATATGGATTTCCAGTTTTCCCAACACCATTTGATGAAGATGCTATCCTTCCTCCATTGCATGCTTTTAGCCCCTTTATCAAATATAAGATAGTCGTAGCTTTGTGGATTAGTCTGTGTGTCCTCTATTCTGTACCATTGGTCCACCCGCCTGTTTTGGTACCAGTACCATGCTGTTTTTGTTACTATTGCTCTGTAATATAGTTTTAAATCCGGTATCGCTATACCGCCTGATTCACACTTCCTGCTTAGAATTGCTTTTGCTATTCTGGGTCTTTTATTTTTCCATATGAATTTCATGATTGCTTTATCTATTTCTACAAAAAATGCCATTGGGATTTTGATTGACATTGCATTAAACCTATAGAGAACTTTTGGTAATATCGCCATTTTGATGATGTTAGTTCTGCCTATCCATGAACAGGGTATATTTTTCCATCTTCTAAGATCTTCTTCTATTTCTCTCTTTAGGGTTCTGTAGTTTTCATTGTATAAGTCTTTCACCTCTTTTGTTAGGTTGATTCCCAAGTATTTTATTTTTTTTGAAGATATTTTGAATGGAGTGGTTGTCCTCATTTCCATTTCAGAGGATTTGTCGCTGATATACAGGAATGCCTTTGATTTATGCGTGTTGATTTTATATCCTGCCACTTTGCTGAATTCATTTATTAGCTCTAATAGTTTCTTTGTAGAGCCTTTTGGGTCTTCTAGGTATAGAATCATGTCACCTGCAAATAGTGATAATTTAAGTTCTTCCTTTCCTATTTTTATGCCTTTAATTTCTTTCGTCTGTCTAATTGCTCTGGCCAGTGTTTCGAGAACTATATAGAATAGAAGTGGTGATAGAGGGCATCCCTGTCTTGTTCCAGATTTCAGGGGGAATGCCTTCAATTTTTCTCCATTGAGAATGATGCTAGCCTGAGGCTTAGCATAGATAGCTTTTACTATGTCGAGGTAAGTTCCTGTTATTCCTAGTTTTTCTAATGTTTTGAACATAAAGGGATGCTGTACTTTGTCGAATGCTTTCTCTGCGTCTATTGAGATGATCATATGGTTCTTATCTTTAAGTCTATTGATGTGGTGAATAACATTTATTGATTTCCGTATATTGAACCATCCTTGCATCCCAGGGATGAATCCTACTTGATCATGGTGCACAATTTTTTTGATGTGCCTTTGTATCCGATTCGCCAGAATTTTATTGAGGATTTTTGCATCTAGGTTCATCAGAGATATTGGTCTGTAGTTTTCTTTCTTTGAGGTGTCTTTGTCTGGTTTCGGAATCAGGGTGATGTTGGCCTCATAGAATGAATTTGGCAGAGCTCCCTCTTTTTCTATTTCCTGAAATAGCTTGAAAAGTATTGGTATTAATTCTTCCTTAAAGGTTTTGTAAAACTCCGCTGTATACCCATCCGGTCCTGGGCTTTTCTTGGTTGGAAGTCTTTTGATTGCTTCTTCTATTTCATCTATTGATATTGGTCTGTTTAAGTTGTGAGTATCCTCCTGACTCAGTCTGGGCAAATCATATGACTTAAGGAATTTATCGATGTCTTCACTATCTTCTATTTTATTGGAATATAGGTTTTCAAAATAATTTCTAATTGTCTTCTGTATTTCTGTAGCATCTGTTGTGATATTGCCTTTTTCATCCCATATGTTAGTAATTTGAGTTCTCGCTCTTCTTCTCTTCGTTAGCATGGCTAAGGGTCTGTCGATCTTATTTATTTTTTCAAAGAACCAACTTTTAGTTTTGTTAATTTTTTCAATAGTTTCTTTTGTTTCAATTTTGTTGATTTCCGCTCTGATTTTAATTATTTCTTGCCTTCTGCTACATTTGCTGTTGTTTTGCTCTTCCTTTTCTAGGGCTTTGAGATGAAGTGTGAGCTCATTTATTTGTTGGTTTTTCCTTTTTTTGAGGAATGACCTCCAGGCGATGAATTTCCCTGTTAAAACTGCTTTCATTGTGTCTCATAGATTCCGATATGTTGTGTCTGTATTTTCATTTATCTCTAAGAATTTTTTGATTTCCTCCTTTATGTCTTCTGTAACCCATTGATCATTCAGTAACATATTGTTCATTTTCCATGTGATGTAGGATTTTTCCTTCCTTCTTTTATCATTGATTTCCAGTTTCATTCCATTATGATCAGATAAAATGCATGGGATTATCTCCGCCCCTGTATATTTACTGAGGGTTGCCCTATGGCATAATATATGGTCTATTTTTGAGAAGGATCCATGTGCTGCTGAGAAAAAAGTATATCCACTTGATGATGGTTGATATATTCTATATATGTCAGTTAAGTCTAGGTTGTTGATTGTGATATTGAGTTCTATAGTTTCTTTATTCAACTTTTGTTTGGAGGATCTGTCAAATGGTGAGAGAGGTGTGTTGAAGTCACCCATAATTATTGTGTTGTGGTCTATTTGATTCTTGAACTTGAGGAGAATTTGTTTTATGAACGTCGCAGCACCATTATTTGGTGCATAAATATTGATAATTGTTATGTCTTGTTGGTGAATGGTTCCTTTTAACAGTATATAATGTCCTTCCTTATCCCTTTTGATTGACTTAGTCTTGAAGTCGATTTTATTCGATATGAGGATGGCCACCCCTGCTTGCTTACGAGGACCGTGTGTGTGGTATATTTTTTCCCAACCTTTCACCTTCAGCCTGTGTATGTCTTTTGGAATCAGATGTGTCTTCTGGAGGCAGCATATTGTTGGATTTGTTTTTTTAATCCATGTTACCAGCCTATGTCGCTTTATTGGAGAGTTTAAGCCATTAACGTTTAGAGTTACTATTGATATATGGTTTGTACTTCCAGCCATGTTTGATTATTTATCTTCTTTTTTTTAAATTTAATTTAGTTTGTTTCTCCATGGTTAGCTTTCCCCCCGCCCTCTGTTTTTATAGAGGCACTTCCCACTGATGGTTTTGGTTATTGTTTTTCATTTCTTCCTCGTGTAGTGTTTTGCTCAAGATGCTTTGCAATGCTGGTTTTCTGGCTGCAAATTCTTTTAGCTTTTGTTTATCATGAAAGATTTTTATTTCGTTGTCGTACCTGAAACTTAATTTTGCTGGATACAGAATTCTTGGTTGGCATCCATTGTCTTTCAGTGTTTGAAATACGTTGTTCCAGGATCTTCTCGCTTTCAGCGTCTGTGATGAAAAGTCCGTTGTTAACCTTATTGGTTTACCCCTTAATGTAATCTGCCTCCTTTCTCTTGTAGCTTTTAATATTTTCTCTTTGTTCTGTATATTGGATATCTTCATAACAATGTGTCTTGGCGTTGGTCTACTGTGATTTTGTGTGCTCGGTGTCCTGTATGCATCTAAAATTTGTATATCCGTTTCCTTTTTTATTTCTGGAAAGTTTTCTGTAATTATTGAATCTCTGTACCTTCTTCTATCCCGATGACTCGTAGGTTTGGTTTTTTTATGTTATCCCATATCTCTTGGATGTTTCTCTCGTGATTTTTAACCAGCCTTTCTGAGTTGGCTAGGCTCTTTTCAAGATGATATATGTTGTCTTCATTATCTGACGTTCTGGCTTCTACTTGCTCCACTCTGTTAGTGATACTCCCAATTGAGTTTTTAATTTGGTTTATCGTTTCCTTCATTTCTAGAATTATTGTTTGATTTTTTTTTATAATCTCTATCTCCTGATAAAGATGCTTAACTTCTTCTTTTATCTGTTTATGTAATTCATTTTCAAAGTGTTCTTTCCCTGTTTGGATTTGCTGTCTCGTATCCTCTTTAAGGTTCCATTCCATCTGTCTAAGGTATTCCTTGAGTTCTTTATATGACCATTTTTCTGCTGACTCTAGGTCCTCCTGAATATTTAGGCTGTCCTTCATTGTTTGTACTCCTTTTCTTCCTTGCTTTTTTATGCTGCTCATGTTACTTCTTGTTCTGTTTGACTGCTGAGTTACTGTTTACTCTTATAAATTTATTTGATGCTTGGGAGGAAAGATATTAGAAGGGAAGGGAAGAAGTCACTAAAGAGAATGAGAGTAGGCAGGTAGAATTCAAGGAAGGGGGAATAAGAAAATTAAAAAGAAATGAAAAGATAAAAGAAACAAAAACAAAACACACACAAAAAAGTTAGAAAATAGAGAAAGAAAGAAAAGAAAAAAATTTTTTTTACAAAAATAATAATGGTAATAAAAATAATGAAAATTAAAATTAAAAAAATTATAATAATAAATATAAAAAAATTAAAAAAAATTAGAAACATTAAAAAAAGTTAAAGAACAACAACAAAAAAAATTGAAAATGAAAGAAAAAAAAAGAAAAAGAAAAAAATGATAATAATAAATGCAGTCATAGAGTTTGATTAATTTCTCTTCCAGTAGGTGGAGCTGTGCCCACTGGGTCAAGCTTCTCCTCTCACTACGTGGGAACCAATCACTGTGTAGCAGCTCTTCCTCACAGACTGGGCGGGTCTCCAATCCTGAGTGCCTAGGGCCTTCTCTTGTGTTTCCTCAAGCCAGGCCGCGCTCACCTGTGACGCTCACCACAATACTGGCTACACACCATGTCTGCTGCTCCTGGGAGCCCTGTTGCGCTGGTTTCAATGCAGTTATCTCCTCCGCCGTGACGTCAGTTCTCTGCCAAGGTGACCGTTCGTTCCCTTTGCCGGGTGACCAATGGGGTCCTGACTGTCTCTCCCAATCCCTGTTTCAATCCTGTGGCCACTGCCTATGAAGGCTCGGTTGGTTTTTACCTCTGAAAGTTCCTAAGGGCCAACCAGTTATTTCAGCAGGATTGTTAGTGCTGAGTCACGAGAAGCAGGTGAACCGGAGCTTGGATGCAGCCGATCCAGGCTCGGTGTGTGTGTGTTCTGAGGGGCCCAGACTGTACACCCCAGATCCACGTCAGCTCAGCATTGCCTAGTGATCCTGAGCAAACAGCATTTATACAGTTTACAGCTCCCTATGCCCGCGCAGTTGAAGAGGTCAGAGACTTGATCTCTCCCCGCCCGGTGCCATGTTAGATCTCCTCAATGATATTCATGTTGCCCTTATAGCTTCCTGGCATAAGCAAGTTCTTGGGATTATACAAACTGCTGCTTCTGTTTCCAGTCTAGATTTCTAGAAATTAAACCCTGCCGCCGTCGCCTCTTCCCTGGGGCCACGCTCAGGGGTGCCGCGCTCGTCCGCGACCGTAGCTGCGCCGTCGACCGGTGCCCAGCCCCCGGGGCCCAAGCGGCTGCCGCCGTGGCTCTCCGGCTCCCTCCTCTGGAGCACGGGTCCCCTCGCAGGGGCATGCAGAACGAACCCAGAGCAGGCTCTGCCCGAGGGTGCAGCGGCGAACAGGCGACCCAGGCGCTCAAGGCTGCGGTCCAGCCTTTGGAGGACAGGGCTCGGCACGCAGCCCAGCTCCAACCTCTAGCTGCGGCTGCCGGACAATGTAGCCATAGCCATCTAGACAGCCGGCAGAAAGCAAATGGCGGCTCCCGCGGAGTGGATTTTCGGCACAGAAACTGCAGCCCAGCCAACGATCCCAATCCACAAACTTTCCCTGTATAAAAAAAATTCAAAAAAAAAAAAAAGGGCGGGGCGCACTGAGCTTTCTTTGCCTAGGGTACTTACAATCCACTGCTGATTACACATTCACCTTTTCTGCCTGGAGCAAAGTGAAAGAGTATAACTCCATTTTGTTTATGCCAATTTCTGGAGATTTATCTTGTAGCTTTGCTTTGCACATCTTTGCTTGATTTTTCACTTTCCTTGACTCTCTGTGTTGGTGTTTGTACATTTGACAATGTAGTCACCTCACCCCATATTCCTGGACTGATCTTAAATGGAAGAAGTCCCCACCAGAGAATCTATCAGTTCTTTACCTACACAGTGAAAATCAAACAGTTTGAGATTTTTTTTTTTCCTGTTTGCTCTACTGTCTCTATTAGACTAAACTGCTTTATCTATCATGACAAGACTTCATCAGTCCCATCAGAGCTCCAAGACTTGCAGTAAAAATGCCAGTTCCTTGAATGGTCTTAGAGAAGCTGAGAGCATTTAACACAAGAATCAACTCTTTCTATCCCTGGAAAAATTTTGGATTTTTCACATACTTTCTCTGTGCTGAAAGAATGAGATATTTTTTCATCCATTTGCTCTGTGGACTAAGGGGAGGGTGTGATATATGGTGTTTATTTTTTCAACCCGCCAATTCTGTTATCTGCCATATGGCAAGACAGTGCTGATCCCACTGGAGCTCTAAGACTAGCGATATAGCAGCCAGTCCTCCAGAGAGTCCTTCTCGGAAAAGTTGGGGTACTAAATGTGTGAACCAAACCCTTTTTTCTCTGCTGGGAACAAAGAGTCTCTTCCTGATCATCTGGCACTGCAATGGGGAATAGAAGTTCTGGTGAAAGTTTCTCCAAAATCTCTCTCCTAGATTTGGTGTGTCTGGCTTTGCATTTGCCTCAAGTGCAAGAGCCTTTAATTAGTTCTTGGATTTTTTATAAAGGGAATTTATCTGTCAATCATTACCTAACCAGTATGTTTTTGGGGAAAGGAGAGCCTAGGTTTTTCTATTACTCCATCTTGCTGGCATTACCTTCCCTGTAAATCTTTCCTTTTCTTTTTCACTTTAGTTTTTCTCTCTTTTCAGTTGTTATAGTTCTACCTGGTAGTCAAAAAGCAAAAAGAATATTTTGTATTTCACATGGGAGCGCACTTTATTTAAATAGCATCTGGTTCTAGAGATCTCACTTCTCTGTATGTGAATATTTTCCTTATCATTTTTTTTCTAGGTGCAGGAAAGAATCTTGTGTTACAAATGAAATTCTATTCTTCCAAGAAACACTTGCAAAAAGACTTTTATCTTTGTACCATTTCTTTGGAAATGCCCTCTATGGACTTAGAGTTCCTTCTCCTTTAGTGGTTTATAGTATTTACTGGGAGTGCTTGAGTGAAAGTTATACTCAGTAACTAGGTATGCACGTTTAAATAATGAGTATCTGAAATATATCCTCTGGAATGGTTAACTTATCAAGGCTATAATTGATAACCAGGTAAGAATTCATTTTTAAAATTGGAGAGAAGAACTGTTTTGTTTTTGTTTTTTGATACAACTCTCCTTGACCAATACCTTAAGATTTTTGTGTAAGTGGTAAACACAGAATACTCTCTCCCTCTCCACTGCTTCTATCCTCTTTCTATATTGAAATTTTAGTTTTCTTACCCAGATCTGGTGGTGCACACCAGTAATCCCAGTTGTTCAGGAGGCAGAGGCAGGAGAATTCCACATTCAACACTGGACTGGGCAACTTAGACTCTGTCTCAAAAATAAATAAATAAACAAACAAATAAGTAAATAAATCTGCTATTCTAAAATCAAATAAGGACACATTAAGGAAAGAAAACTACAGATCAGTATCCCTGAACAACTTAGATGCAAAAATCCTTAATTAAATATTAACAAATTGTATTCAACAACATATTAAGAAGATTGTATACCACTACAAAGTTGGTTTTATCCTAGAGATGCAAGAATGGTTTCAAATGCACAAATCAATAAAGGTAATTTATCATATAAATAGAATTAAGGACAAAAATCACTTAGTCATCTCAATAGAAGCAGAGAAAATCTTTAACAAAATTCAGCACTCATTCATTATAAAAGTGACTGATGAAACTAGGGATGGAAGGAACCTACATCAATATCATAAAGTTCATTTATGAAAAGTACAAAACCAACTTCATAGTAAATGAGGAAAAACTGAAAAAATTTCCCTTAAAATCTGGAATAACACAAAGATCTTCACTCTCACCACTCTGATTTAAAATAGTGCTAGAAATTCCAGCCAGAGCAATTAGGCAAGAAAAGACATAAAAATAAAAAAGGAAGAAGTCAAGTTATCACTGTTTTTGGATGACATACTCTTATACTTAGAAGATTTTTAAAAAAGTCCACTAAAAGACTGCTAGAGCTTATAAACAAATTCAACAAAGTCACACTTTACAAAATCAACATACAAGAATCAAAACATTCCTGTATACCAAAAACTAATCTTCTGAGAAAGAAATCATAAAACAATTGCATTCACAATAGCTTCAAAAAACAAAACATCATCATCAACAACAAAAATCCCCTAGGAGTAAATCTAAATAAGAAGGTGAAAGACCTCTAATATGAAAACTATACAACACAGAAGAAATAAATTGAAAAAGGCACAGGAAGATGGTAAGACCTCCCATGTTCATGGATAGGCAGAATCAATATTGTTAAAATGGCCACACTACCAAAAAAATACATACAAATTCAATGCAATCCTTCTCAACATACTAATGACATTCTTCACAGAACTAGAAAAAATAAAGTCTTAAAATTATTTTGGAAGAATAAAAAACCCAGAATAACCAAGAATCCTAAGCCAAAACAAAACAAAACAATGCTGGAGTCATCACAATACCTGATTTTCCAATTATACTACAGATATATAGTAACAAAGATGGCATGGTGCTGGTGTGATAGTAGGAGCAAATGTGACTCCATTTTGTTTTATGACTTCATCCTGTAAAACGACCATGCCAAGTAGAAGAGTCATGACTGGGGCAAAATGTTCTTTTCCTTTTGCTATAGAAACCTTTAAGAACACGGAACTACCTAATGGGGTATTGTTTCTGTAACTGGGGTGACTGGGCTAACTGTGATTGGTTAGGCTTCCCTCTGCTTGACTGCACTGTCCTGCTTCTGTAACCTGGCTTGCTTGCATTGGCTAGACCCCCTGAACATCCCTTTTGCGGTTTTCAGGCTTATAAGGAGTGCCCTTGCAATTGTTTGGGGCTGATCAGGGGAATAGCTTTATGTTCTGGTCAGCCGCCACCGGTGTGCTTCAATAAAGGCTTGATTCGATTATACGTGAGTGGTCTGGAAGTCAGTTTATGAAACCCTGGGACAAAGCTTTAACTATAACACTGGCATAAGAACAGACACACAGACCAATGGTACAGAGTAGAAGACATAGAGACAAACCCACATATAGTCATCAGATCTTTGACAAAGGTGAAAAAACCATATATTGGAGAAAAGACAGCTTTTTAAACAAATGATACAGAAAAAAAGTGGTTATCCATATATAGAAGATTGAGAGTAGGCCCTTATCCCTCACCCTGTACAAAAATAAACTCAAAATAGATCAAATTCCTAGAAATTAAACCAGAAACTATGAAACTCTGGAGATAAATGAAAGGTCAACACTCCAACATATAAGCACAAGCTTCTACTTTCTCAATGGGACCACTAATATTCAAGAAATAATGCCATTAGTTAATAAATGGGATGACATCTAATCAAAAATCCTCTGCACATCAAAGAAAGCAATTAAAAATTTAAATAAAGAACCTACCAAATGGGAGAAAAAAAATCTTTTCTAATTATTCTTCTGACAGAGGATTAATATGTTAAATATATAAAAAACTCAAAAAACTCAACTCCAAGAAGCAAATAACCCAATTAATAAATGGGAAAATGAATTCAACAGACACTTCTCAAAAGAAAAAAAATACAAATGGTCAACAAATATATGAAAAATGCTCAAAATCATTAGCAATTAGGGAAATGCAAATCAAAACTGCCTAAGATTTCATTTCACACTAGACAAAATGGCAGTCTTCAAGAAAACAAACAATAGCAAATGCTGGAGAGGATGTGGAAAAAAGGAATACACTGTTTTACACTGTTGGTGGGATTGTACATTAGTACAACCACTATAAAAATCAGTATGAAAGTTTCTCAAAAGACTAGGCATGGAACGGCCATATGATCCAGGAGTATCATGTCTTGACATTTATTCTGAAGACCTGGAGTCCATATGCTAGAACAATACATGCATACTCATGTTTAGAGTGGTACAATTCACAACAGCCAAACTATTGAACTAGCCCAGGTGTCCATACATAGATGAATAGAAAAAGAAAATGTAGTATATATACACAATGGAGCTTTATTTAGCTATAAAACAGAATAAAATCATGTCATTTGCAGTAAAAAGGGTGGAACTTGAGACCATTATATTAAGGAAAAAAGCCAAGCTTGGAAGGTCAATAATGGTCATATATTTTTTCTCTCATATGTGAAAGCTAGAGAGAAAAAAGAAAAAGAAAGGTGAGAGGTGTATCTCATGAAAATAAAAGGGAGATCAGTAGAATAGAGGAAAAGATCAAGGGGTGAGAGGAAGGGGTGGGGAAACATAGGAGAGTGATATTGGCCTAATTATATTGTGTGCTTGTGTAAATATGTAACAACAAATCCCACCAATAAGTACAACGATAATGCACCAATAAAAAATGTGCATGTTTGTGGGGGGGGGATAAACAAACAAACAAATAAATAAATAAAGGACTGAGTGTAGTTCAATAGTAGAGTGCTACTATTGAACTGGGTTCAATTTCCAGCATTGAAAAATAAAAAATAAAAAAGAAGACATTTTAGTTTCCTTGATGAAAGAGACTCTATCTCACTATTTTGGTTTGTGGAATATATAGAAAAGCATTTCATACTTAATAATATTCAATACAAATCTATGACTTAAAATTTGAAAAAGGAAATAATCAGTTGCAAATGCATTATGAATAAGCAGAAGTCCTAATAAGACAAACAAGTCATATATTTAGCAGATTGAACTATAACTTGAAAAGATCATTTATCATGCTTTATATGGACATTTTAAAGTTGTATGAATTATTATAATAAGCTCTCATTAACAATGATTACATTGTTTAACCAAGATATCTTACTTTTTAATATATATAGTTAGGTTTAACTATATGATTGGTATCTGTTTCCTCTAAGAAACTATATTCATGTATTCATCTAGGTAAACATTCATAATACTAAGGCAGCACCATTTTGATTCATGTGTTCTCCACTGGTGATGATATCATCTTTCCTTAACTGAATAACAACAACAAAACAAATACATTGTTCTGTCTAAAAAGGTGATATGGAATGGATTCTGCCTTTGTTTGTTCATATCATATGCACTATTAGTGTTATTGAATAATCTAAAGTCAGGAAGCCTCTCTTTTCTAGCTCTTGGTGGTGCTGGCATACAGAAAACATTATGTTTTATACCGTTCCAGTTTAAGAGGATACTATTTTGAAAACAGCCACATAAAAATAAAGTTATACAAGTGTGCAATAAATTAAACTGTGCTGTCTTTGGATGTTGTAAGATATATATAGGCAACATCAAATAGTTAGGCTTACTGCTATCTTTTTTATTATCTGATGCAAAATGTAAAGTACCTAATTTTCATGTCATTGGAAGCTATCCCATTATTCTTACTCCCTTACTTTTATCATGTGTTTAGGTGTGTCCTACTTAACCTCACATATTCTTAGTGTTTATGTTTTGTGTGTTATGTGTCATTATAGACAGAATATTTGATTCAGTTACACTTATGGGTTGATAATAGAATATCAGTGAGGTAAATAAAACTGTTTTTTTGGGGAGGAGCAAGAAAAAAATCCCACAGCTAATGCAGAGGAAGGGCTACCTGAATTTAACTTTTCCTTTTTCCCTTTTTTGTACAATTACTTTTTCACTGTAAGAAATAAGATTTAAAAATGAATGTCTTTGACTTGTTCTTTCTATTCTTGCTACAGTAAAATAATATTAATAAAATGAAATATCAGGGATCACAAAGGTGTGGCAGGACTTGATACCTCCTAAGCCAAAGAGTACAGGGGAGAATGTCATGATGTAACTTAAGGTCAAGAAGCAGTCAGATGCCCTTAATATATCATGATAGTACTTTCAGAATAATGGAGTTAGAACTTCAGAAAATCCACTCCTTTGAAAAAATAGGGATAACATTGGCAAAATTTATAAAAATAAACCTTTATTGAAACCTGGCAATTAACCAAGCCTTTCAATAATTAAAGGAAAATTTAAAAACACAGCTAGGTGTTGATAAGGCAGTGAGATTTGCAATGTTTTAACTTGTCTTTTTTTCTCATCCTCTTTTCACTTGAAGGTAGTATTGAGATTTTCTACTTTGATGAACACAAAAAGGATGAGGAACAATGAGCCTCAGAGAAACTACAAAATTTTAGTAATGAAAATGATTTGGCACTGGTATAAGAATATACATATAGATAAACATAATTGATTTCAGAATCCAGAAGTAAACTCTCATTTTTATAGTTAATTCATTTTTGACAAAAGTACCCCTACAACTCAGTGGTAGAAGAAATAGATTTTCAACAAATATTTTAGTATTCTTGGACCCTTCTATTACACAAGTCAATTCAACAAGGATAAAATACATAAAAGTAAGAGATAAAACTGTAAAATTTTTAGAAGAAATAATAGGAGTAAATATTTGTGTTCTTAGATTAATTTTTTTAGGTATGGCATCAAAGTATAAGTGACAAAAGGAAAAAATCAGCAAATTTAACTGCATTAAAATAAAAACCTTGTGCTTTAAATACTCTCAAGAAATTGTAAACAGAGTTCAGGATATTTGCAAAATATATTTGATACTGGATAATGTATTTGGTCGACAACATAAAATGACCTCCATCCACTCAAAATGAAATGATAACTGAAATAAAAATTAGTCAAAGAATTTAGAGCAATAGATATCTCTCCAAAGATTCTTGTATACAAATGTTCATCCAGTAAGCACATCTAGAGAGTCTCCATATTATTAGTTATTAAGGAAATTCAGATGAAACCTACAATGAGATACCACTTCCAACCCACTAGGATTTGCATAATTAAAAAAAAGAGGGACCCAGAGATATAGTTCAGTGATTGGATGCATGCTTATTTAGTATGTGTTAGATTCTGGGTTTGATTTCCATTATCACACACACACACACAAAAAGAATAAAGGAAAATAGTAAATGTTGGGAATGAATTGCAACCCTCATACAGAGCTGATGGAATTGCAAATATCTGAAGTCACTTTGGACAACAGTTTGGCAGTTCTCAAAATGTTAAAGTTAACATATGATTCAGCAATCTACTTCTTGGCATGTACCCAAGAGAATAAAAAACATGTCCACACAGAAACCTGAACACCAATGCTCCTGTCGCTATTGTTCATAATAGCTGAGAAGTGAAAGCAATCAAATATCCATCACTTGATGAATGGATAAACAAAATGTGGCACAACAAAAAAAATATAATTTGACACTAATAAGGAATGAAGCACTAATAGATGAACCTTGAAGAAGTTATGCAACTGAGGGAGCCAAGCACCAAAGGGTACATGTGGCATGATTTCACTTTATCATATGTTCAGAATAGGGGTAAATCCTTTGAGATTTAAAGTAGGTGAGTGGTTGCCAAAAGCTGAGAATAGAGTGGAATGGGGAGTGACTGCTAATAGACACACATTTTCCTTTAATGATGATGAAAATAATCTGAAATTGATAGTGGAAACAGCTTTGAATATAGTAACAACTTTTTAATTATATACTTTTCTTTTCTTTAGAAGAGCTTTGGGCTGGACTATTAGGCCTCAGTAGCCACAATGAAATTGTAAGCAACTTTATTTTATTTTATTTTTTGTGGTGCTGGGAATCAAACTCAGGGTCCAGTATGCTGTACCACTGAGTGGTATCCCCAATTGTATACTTTAAAAGAGTGAATTGTTTTCTTAGGTGAATTATGTTTCAGTTAAGCTACTGTATACTACCACGATAATTAATTTAGATCTGGACCTGGTGAGGGATATTAGCAAGAGATTAATTTTTATGGTATTGGATACCTTAGAAATAAACCAAATACCAGTTCTTCAGAGGAGATCAAAGAATACTAAAGAGAGAAAGAGATCAGGAGGTTGCCAAATGTCTGTTGTCCTTCTGCTCACCAGGTTTCACCCTTCCTTCCTTATATCCCATAGTATAAGCTTGTAAAAATGGACCTGTGTAACATATTACTATTATTTTAATTAATTAATTTATTTTTACTGGTACATTATAATTATACACAATAGCAGGATTCCTTATGCCATCTTTGTGTGTGCACATATGTTAACTTGGTCAATCTCATCCTCCAATATTTTTCCCTTGCCGCACGTTATTTATAAAGTAACTTTCCATCCTGTTGCTACTCATGCACCCTTTCCTCATCAAATCTATACTATTCTTTATGAACATATAATCTCAATATCTTCCTTTTTATTCTGTATTATATTAGCAAATATTTTGCAAGTTAAAACAATAGATAGTGAATTTCTTTTTGTTTGCTCAAGCAGGTTCAACAACTGTGCAATGAATAGTGAGAAGGTAGACTCTAACTGAACTCTTTACTCCTATAGGCCTGAAATATGTTCTTTCTTCCCCATTCTTGTATTTGGCTTACCTTGATTGTGCTTATTTTTCCAAGGGGGTGTCCCAGTGTGTTTTCTATCTACTGATTACTAGTTCCAATGATCAATTTATCTGGTATGATGGATTCCTGTTGGAAGTCTGTCACAGGACAAGAGAATAGATAGATCACTGTGAATCTTTATATCAACTGACTATTGATTTCACACAAATTACATTAGAAGCCTCTTTATTATAGCAGAATTTTAATGCAAAAGTAAAACCGTAGCATAGAGTAAGAACACGCAGTAATTGGAGGTGCACAGTGGCAAATGGCCGGATAAGCCCTCAATTTTAGGGATATGCATTGTCTATTTCATTTGAACATGGAGAGGATTGATGTTCTGGAAATCCAAATTAAATTATGCAAACATAGTCTGTACATGGAATAAAAAGACTCTGAAAAAGTAACTAGAATTAATTGGAATTCCTATCCAATTTCTTGCACATAATTCTTGCTTTCGTACTATTTTTTCTTTTGGAAACGGACTAATGTAACCTATTAATCTTAGGTAGAATTGCTTATTTTCTAGGATAGTGAAGTAATTACATAGTTGTTTTTATCAAAGTGTTTTATTTTTGTTCCTATCTGGGATAGAGTAAACAAACATCTAATTTATGTCAACATTTTACAAAGCTGAGTAAATGACAGTGTCAATACACACTTGAAAGGAATATTTGCTTCCAATTCATTGGGAATAATTGAGGTGACAAAAATCTCTTATCAACAGTCCCTCCCTGAACTACAGCTTGTGATGAAGTAAAAATGTATTACCATACTCTTTCCCCCTCTATCTCCTTGAATTTCACTTTTTAATTTTTTCTTCTAGTAACTGAGTGACATTCAGGCAACACAAAGCCTGGCAGAAGTTGGAGAAGAACAAGTCTAAAGTTTTCTCTGTGTTTGGTTGTAACACTGAGTTATAGTTCGAATACTTGGAGCTCCTAGCATTAGACTACTTGATGAAAAAGCTCCATTTCATCCAGCAAATTATCCCAAGCTCAAGGCACAGAGGGGTTGCATAGGTGTGGACCTTGTCTGCTAAAGCAATTTTTAAGGGCCAAGAAGAAAAGGCTTCAATCTGAAACCATACAGAGGATTTCCTCTGTTTTATGAGATGGATGTTGAGGAAAGACCTTTTATTTATATAGGAAAGTGTATAACAATAGATGTAGATTCTGCTATTAGGCCTCCTCTTTCTCATTTACTCTAAGAAAATTTGAAATTCAAAAAGAAAAGAGCAGAAGTGCAAAAAAGAAAAAAAAGCAGGATGTCTTGAATATGCTATAGATGTAACAATTAACCTTTAGAACAGGGCATCCCTACGTCAGGGCTCTATGCTCAAAGTCTGTTTACAGAAGGAGGCATTAATCAAGACATATGAATCCATTTATAACATCTTTGCACTGTTGCTGACTCCAGAGAGAGCTGGAGAGTGAGATGGCTGATGCCTGACAGCTAATTTAAAGCCAAGGTCTTCACTGCCCAGAGATTTATCAGAGAGTCAAGCAGCCAGGATCTTTTATGACTTGTACCTTCTCCCTTTTCAGAGGTAGTAAATGGAAAAGACAGAAAAAGAAGGTGTCGTCTATTGCAGCTGGGTAAAATCACATAAACACCATGCCCTGGGCTTTCATTATAACACCCCCTTCTTAGCTAATTACTGTCAGCATTAAATTACAGAGTTAGAGGCCCCACTCAATACCAATTCATTCATTTTAGGTCACAGTTTGGCAGAAAACCAGTAGGGAAAGGCCAAACCTTTATCCACTAAGCCTTTTATTTCTGACTAAACAAAAGTCTTGACAAGTAGTACAATTTGCATCAAGCAGGGCTACACCAAAGGCCGATTAATAGATTTCTTAAAAAATAAAGATTTGCTATAGCCTCCAGTCTCTTTGACAGGACTTATCATTTTGTATATCAAAGGAGTCAGCAGGTTGTAGATTATTTTCTTCTCGGTTGAAGCATTGTATCTTGCAGTATTATCAACCTTACAAACAATGAGCATAATGATTTTTAAAGACAGATCTGAGAGCTTGTCTTCCAATGCTGTCCTGGAGAGGTAAAATTTTTGGTGGCATTGACTTTTTACAATGTGTGGATTGGACAGATATTATTGTCCTAATCGTTTGAAATTCCACTGTTACATACAGGTGGTCAGAACAAAATGTGCCTTAAGACATGCAGAAAAGTTGTAATCTGCTTATATATTTTCTGGGGTAAAAGATATATAAAACTACTAATCTTCCAGGTGTTTGATTTTCTTTTTTACTATTTAACTGCCATTCTTCTGTTTATTTAGGAAAAAGAAACTGAAAGTACTTACAGTATAGTATATATGGTTGGCAGTTTTATATAGTTTCTGTACACTGATTTTTCTGATCGTTTAGAATATTGAAATGAGAAGTTCAAAAATCAAAATATCTCAAAGTTATGCAGAGATGAGTGACAATATTTCTCTGTAAGAATGGATTTCTTCTGATCTGCTGTGCTTGGGTTTTAGGACATAAAGAATATGATTTTGATTGAAACACTTTTTGCTTTGAGTGAAGACTCATTGAAGCCTAGTTATAACAGAGCCCATACTGTGTATCTTCTCAAAGATAACCCCATTCATTTAATTATTATAAGAACAATGTGAGTTAGAGATGATCCCATCTCCATTTAAGAGCTAGGAGAAGTTAAATATCTTGCTGAAGGCTACTTGCTGTTAAGAGTCTTGAAGCTCAAGTGTTCTGTCTTGGAGGCCACTGACTTTTCTACTAAATATTATCCCTCCTGCACACTGGATTGTTAGGAATGGAAAATTAGTTTCCTGATGGGCTCATGATTGCTATTATTACTTGTCAATATTTACATGCAGCACTCCCCAGTAAAGTTTCTGGAAAAAAAAAATAGTTTGTTCTTTTTAATTGCCCAACCAAGAGTTTTTCTTCATTTCATGGATTGCTTTGATAATATTTACATTTGTACACAACCAGAACAAACAAAGCTCTCAGGGTGTTGCTCTAATTTTCCCCTTGTCTTTTCTCCTATCTGGACTGGAAGAATTAATAAATACTCATGACAAGGTCTTAACACAGTGGAAATGGCTAATTTCCAGGGTCACACTGAAGCAGGAAGGTATGGAAATGTAGTAGTTGGTAAAGATCCATTTAGGATGTTAGATCCCTGAGACTTTCAGGGATTGGGGAATGGCAGTTACATTTACAGTACAAACATTATACATCAGTTTCTGCCCCTCCTCTTTCAGCGCCCAGTGGAAAGAGCCTTTCAGTTAAGATGGATTCTATAATTGCAAAGAGGTTGTTAATAAGACATTTATTTGACAGATATATTTTGTGCCTATACTTTTTTCCCAAGACTAAATCAGAATGAGGTGGCCTTTGAAGTGTTTTCAAAGTGCCTGGTATTATGCTGAATGCTGGGGAGGGGTGAATAATGAATAGGACATGTGCCCTCTGACTTCAAAGAAATGAAGGTGCAGATGTTTATAGAGCGTACAATAATAAAAACAATCACACAGTATAGAGTAGAGGTAAACAGAAGATGTTAGAACTCTGAGAATGGGGGCTAAGGAAGGCTTTTGCAGAGGGTAGCTTTAAAAAATGGAAAGGGATTTGCCAAGCAGAGGTTGAAACTTCAGGTTCAAATATAGCCAAGAGGATGTGAAACAGGCCGACATATCATGAAGATGGAGTCAAAGAGAGGGATAGGAAGTCAGGCACGAGGCCGTGAAGAGACTTGTGGGCATGGAGATCAGAAAGCTTTAAGGTCACTGAGAGACACCGAAGAGCTTTAGTGGGCTTTCACCATGATCAACACATGGTCAGATTCTTGGTTGGTAAGATCATTCAGCAATAAGGGACAGATTTCAGAGGAGTAAAACTAGATGCATGGAGACTAGTTAGGACCTCCTGTCAAATTATCTTTAAGCACAAAGACGTATTAAAGAAGCACTAGCACTCTTAAAAGATTTCTAAATTTGGTGGTGGGCTGCTGTTCTATTGTAACACTTTTAAGCGCTTACAATGATCAACCCAGATCTTCAGCTGTATGGATGAGAGAAAAGAGACCCTGAGATGGAGATCCGTATATGAGAGGTGTGCTGGAAGTGCCCTCAGAATCACTACCTTCAGGAAAGGGAAGAAAGCAGGTTGGGGCAGAAGGAGTTGAGCTGTGACCCAGTCACAACATGGGCTCAGCCAGCCTGTGGGGTGCCCATGAACTGGAAGGCTGGGGAGCTGGGTCATTGGATACAGCCTGCCTCCAGGGAGGGGAGAGACTCCTGGGCTGCGGGTGATTCCTGGACTGGGTCTCAGTTTCAAGCCATCAGTGGCAACAGGCTGGCAGCTGGGGAATGAGCGCCTCTGTTGGGTGCTTAGGGGCAGCAAGGCATCCATTACACTAAAGATGTTAAAATCCTCCCGAGAACATTCTTGTAGAGTAACCATGCTCAAGAGCCCTCTTAGGCCTTTGCACTTGCTCTCTTCAGCCTGGAATATTCTTTTCCCTGCCCTTTTAGTGCTGCCTGGTTCTTGACACTTGGTTTTCACTTCTCCAGAGAGAAGGTTTTTCCAATTACTTTGTGTAGTCAGCTTCACCTCCAACAGCCTCTGTCCAGGACATCACCTTGTTTTATTTTCTTTATAAACATCAACAGATAATGAGGATTCGCCATCCCTGAAAATGTATGCTCCAGGGATCTTTTCTATCTCACTCACTGCTGTATTCCCTATACCCAGAACAGTTGCTGGTCACATAGTAGGTGCTCAATCAATATTTGATAAGTGAATTAATAAAAATTAAATGTAAAAGAATGGGTATTAGGAGAGTTAAAATTTCTCAAATAAGGGATCCTGAAGGAATTTTTATCTTTTGCACTTGACATTGGTGAAAATCAAGTGCAGAAAGACAGTTTGTATGTCATCACTCTTCCACAGTGTTCAGTCACCCACAGAGAGCTACTGGAGACCAGCTCTTGATCATGTAAGATGGATAGGCCTCTGGCGAGAGCTGAGCTCTAAGATCTCATATTGAGCATCTACATATATATTTTTGCCTCTGGGAAGTTTGAGGGCTTATTACTGTTCTAAAAAAAAAACCTGTCTTAGCAGAACATAAATTATCTATTAAAGAGAATTTTGTAATTTTAACAGAAAAAAATCATGAGTGGAATTTGTGTGGAATGGACAAGATATTCCTCCATAATCACCTAAACCATTTTCTTTCAAATAGAAGCAAACTAAAAAAATGTAGTAAGTTTCATGGCAAAAAAGGCACTTAGCACAGCTTGAAGAATCAAATTATTCTAGAAACAATGCTGCTGTACTTGGCTTTAATTTGAATTTGAGTTAGCTCTTAGACCAGATTTAGAGTCTAGCTTCATGACAACTACTGTCTTCAGAAGCGCCTGCAAATAGCAGGGCGTGGGACTCTTTCCTCTGGTCTTCCCCTGCCTGCTGTGTCAGTGTCGAACTTGATGTAGAGATTCCAGTTCAGAAAGCACTCCTGTTTATTCAAGAATAGAAGATATATCTGGAAATCATTTATTCAAGCCCTTATCACTAGCCGGAGATTAATGGACATCTTTTTGTATACTTTTTTTCTTACTCATATTTCAATGTTTAGATTCTTTTAGTACAATGTTAGGTCTTCTGATTCAATTAAGCAAGTCCAGAGAACAGATAGAAAAGCATTGGGTACTTATTAAAGGCACTGAGGATGGAAAGGCAGAGCTCCCTTATCTTCATCTAATGGAAAGGGAGAGTGAAGAACCATAGAATACGATCTGGGCAAATGTATGTGCAGATTTAGCTTTGCTAAAGGAAGTTCCATTTAACTACAGAACAGTTCAAGGCAGAAATAGATGTTACAGGATATGGTGAACATCTGGTTGTCATAGGTGTTCATATAAAGCATGAGCAGACCTTTCAAAGGAGGTCCTAGAAGGGATACAAGAAGCAGAAGCAACGTGATCTTCAACGTTCTTTGCAGCCTTAATGTCCTAAAGTACAGAATGGCTCCATGATTTTGTGTCACCGGATAGCTGTTCATTGCCATTGATGCCATACCTTTAAAATTATAGTTGTTACTCCCTTTAAATCCAACCTTTCCTTTGGACTTCCCATCCATCCAGTCACTTCAATCCGAAACTTCTGAGTCATTTCGACATTAGTCTCTCTTTTCTTAGCTATATCCACATCCCTTTTTGTTTTGATATAGGGTCTCAGGAAGTTGCTGAGGCTGGCCTTGAACTTACAATCCTCTTGCCTCGGTCTTCTGAGTTGCTGTGATTACTATGATTACAGGCTTGTGCCACAGTGCCCAGCATAGCACCATATTTCTAAAGAGTAATTTCATAATTCTAGCTCTTGATTTTTTAGACTTAGATATGATATATTGCCTTCCTAGCAGCAAGTTTATTCTCTTTCATCACTTTGCCCATCTCCTTATTCATCTTTCCCCCCATTATGCTAAGATTAAAGAATTATTCAGTCCTGTTATTATGACAGTTCACAGTTGAGGTGTGTACTCTGCTCTTTCCTTCCAACTTTTAATTTTTCTGGATTTAATAATTATGTTTTTTTTTGTTTGTGTGTACATTTTATTTATTTTCCATAGACATATTTATCATTAGTTCAACCCTAAACTCTTCTACATTCCTCCAAGTCCTTTGCAATTTATTTAGATGAATCAGCTAGTTAATTTCATCTCTTGAAGAAACACTCTCAGAATCTTTTGGTTGGTTCTGACCTGCAGTGGTCCAGACTAGTTTGTTTTATTAGCTGCTGTACCATTGACATCCTGGGATTTCTTATGATTTCCCTGATGATACCCCTTTCCTCCTGTTCAGAGCCCTATTTTCCTGTAGTTTCTATCTTTTTATTTCTTGGTTGACTCCTTCATTTTGGTGGAGTCACTCACTTCCAGAGAAGGGTGCTTGAAGATAAATGTTTTGAAATTTACTTTAAGACCTTGAAAAGAAAACATTTCTGTTCTACCCTTGTTCTTGATTCATAATTTTTGGCTGGTGATACAATCCTAGAATTACTTTTCCCCCCCAAATTTTTAATGCATTGCTTTCTTCTTTCCATAGTTGATATTAGGAAACTTAAAGTCATTGTGACTCCCTAAACTTTGTATGTGAACCAGGTCTCCTCCCTCTGTAAGAATTTGTAATATTTTTTCTTTTCTCTCACTGTTCTGAAATTTCAAAATATTTATTTTTACCCCCGGTGGTGACCTTTAAGAATCAAGGAAACCATGTCTTTCAGCGTTGGGCTATTTTCTTGAATTATTTCTTTAGTTATTTCTTCCCCTTCATTTTCTCTGGTTTGCTAGAAACTCCACTACTCAGCTTGTGGGTCTTCTGGGCTGGATGTCAGTATTTCTGTCTAAAAATATTTGTCATTACACTGGCATTTTGCTCTGTTCTTGGAGATTTATTCATGGTTATTTTCCAAATAACTCTCTATTCTATTTTTAATTTCTAGTATTAGATTTTCACTGAATTTTATTTTGCTTTACTTTGTCTTGATAATATTCTATTATTGTTTCATAGATATGATATATCTTTTTTATTTTTCTGAGTTTATTTACATTAGTTTTTAATCCCTTGCTCTCTGAAGAGTATATTTCCTTTGAGTTACTTTTTAAATTGATTAGTTAAATTTTGGTGTCTGATATTAATGCTAGAAATTTTCTCATGTATCTAATGATCCTCATATATAATAGTAGGAAATTAGACTTGCAAATGTGAGTGGATGATACTGGGTCTTCCCGTTGAAGGACTCCTGAAAACAGAGTCTTTAAGTCTTTCTGTTTAGGCTGGTCAAATTAGCCAGAAAAAGAGTGTTTTCATATCTTGTCTAGGGAACATATGTTTGTTTCTAGAATTCTGGGAGCCAAATTAAAAGAGGTGGGAGTCTTAGCATGGGACATGTAAACATTAACTTCATACCCTTATTTTCAAGAATTCTACTTGTAGGGAAGGGGAGTCAACCCTCCAGAGGTCTCTCACATGTCACTGCTCACAAATACATTCTTAGTTCCCAAGTGTATTCATGCATTTCCCAAGTGTATACATGCATGTATTCATGTATTTCAGTTTTTCTGTGCTCTTCTGCTGGTCATGTGAGCTTCCAGACTCAAAGTGACAGCAAGTTAGACTCCCCATCCATATCTCTGACTCTAATCCCCCGGTTACTGTCTTCTCTGTGCCTATTTTACTCACATTCTGCTAGATATATGGTAGGCCACACATTAGATGCTTTCCAGGACAGTATAGAAATACCTGCTATGACCCCCCAGTCCCCTACAGCAGCAGGCTGCACTGTGGGCTTCTTACAATGGATCCTCCTTAACTCTCCATGTGCCAGATGAGAAACCCAAAGCATTTTCCAAATACCAGTTTGCTGTGCAGCTTCTGGATCAATTAAGTTCAGGCTTCTTTTCTGTTCTGCAGGTTTTTCTGTGCCAAATTGGTCTGTTTTCATCTCTATATGTTATCCCTCCCTTCTGTGGTAAGTCAGTGCTTCTGCCATTGCTACAAACTACTTGGCTTCAAGTGGGTACTTTTTTTTTTTTGGTCCTTTTTCCAATATACCTAAATTTCTCATCTCTAAGAGACTCTGAGTGTCTGATTTTGAATTTTAGTGAATCCCTTCTTTAACCCACTTAGCTGAGAAATAGTACTCTCACTACTGGAATTGTGAGCCACAGAGCAATTGGAAATGCAGCTTTCCTCTAAGCTGCCATCTTGAATCTCATCTTTGCTTCTGTGTTTTCTCAAAAATACCAAGTGGGATATCAATTGTAAAACTGTTTGAGAGAAAGATCTCTCAAAAGGAATTACCTTCATCATTATCATTAGGCTTATTTTTTCTTTTCGCCTTCACTTTAGTTTCCTGCCATCCCTCTTATTTCACAAAAGGAGAACTAGGCAAGATGAATTAACAAAGGACCCAATCAGTGCCAAAAATAGTGAGATCTACTTGTTTTTGCTACACGCCCACCACCATGGGATGTCTGCTGGACCACTTCCAGATGCTATTCCATATGTGTTTATATGTTTGTGAAAACTTACTTCTTATTTAGCATATTGCTCAATATTTATCTTAATTGAACCCTAATCAGTCTTTAAATATGAGAAATTACTTAATAAATGTCAAGATTAATTACTTCTCAAAAGCACTGATTCATTATGAAGGCCTCTGTGAACTTAAATAAAACAAATGCCATAAGGTGTTTTGGAATATCAACAAAAGGTCTTTCTGGTTCCTAAGTTTCAAATACACTAAGATCCCTTTATCATCTAGCCAGTATGAAGAATTGTTAAATACCTACGGATGCTTTCTTAGGTGATTATAAAGGGCTTTTATTTCTGTATTTTGTGGAGTAAATCAACTACTTGGAATATATCAACAATGAGGAACAGTCATTTTCCTGTTGCTCTCTCTTACTGGCTCACATTATACCTCTACTAGCAAGAAGAAAAATATTATATCCCAATCTATTTGAGTCATTTGCAGTTCAATTTCACCTCTGAAGTGAATATAAATTGTCTCTAATGAAACTCTAGGAGCAGTCATATAGACTGAAAAGGCCAAATAATTTGGAATCAAATTTTTCAAGTAACATTTCACAAAAATGATACATTTTCTTTTTCCATTCTTCATCATACTCATAATTCAAAACTGAGTCTAAATGTCAGATCCTGTGTCCTGATCCCTCTCTCTCTTTGCCTGACAGAATTAGGCTCTCTCCTCTGGGCTCCAACAGCCCCTCTTACTTTCCTCTACAATAGAACTTACAACATGATATTGTAAGTTTTGGGTTTCCTAGAGGGAAATAATTTTCTATTACTCATCTTTGAATCCCCTATGCCCGTCAGAGTTCTTAGCCCATAGCAAGAGCTCAGCGTGTTTGTTGAATGAATAATGCAAATCCCCCCATAGCACATGAATTCATTTCCTGCTAAAAAATTTCATGTTCAAATGTGTATTAGCTAGTTTCTGTAACAAATAAACTCCAAAATTTCAGAGGCTTACCCAAACAGAATTTTACTTTTTATTCCTGTAACAGCAAGGTTGTTTTTATCGCTCAGTAGGGGGGTAGCTTTTAAGGACTCAAACTCCTTTCTTATGGCTGTGCCTTTCTCCAGGGCTTAAGTCAGAGTCCTAAATTTCTGTTGGCCTACATCTTTGTGATTAGAAATTGCTGGACATACTCTTATATAATGCAGTGCTTGCTGCCTTTGGCAAGCCACTTACCTCTTGGTACTATATCCACCTAATGTCTAATGGAGAGTCCCCTATATGCAAGACAATGTTCTAAGCACTTAGGACACAATAGTGAACAAATTCGGGGCCTTTGTGGAACTTGCACTTTATTGGAGGTAGACCACAAATAAAAAGATGAATACATGAAATTGTGTAGTGTGTTAGAAGGCGATAAGTGCTATAGAAAAATTTTAAAAGGTACAGCAAAGGTATAGGAGATCAAGAGTGTATAGCAGGGCTTATTGCAAGCTTATCTTATTAGAATTCAAAAGATAGCTGTTTTGAAGTCATATGAAATGGAGTATTGTGAAATCGTTGCCAACCATGACCAGTGTACAAATGTGTGCCTCCTACACAGTCAGAGAGCTCACTGTCTATTCTTTACCAGTCCTTTTTATAGCTTCTGTTCACTGGACCAGGGTGGCACATTGATGTAGAGTCCAGACCCCAGACCCCAAAGCTATCTCTTTTCCAATCCCTGTTTCCTTCTGTCTGCTCCCTCTTTCTCCTGGCTTTACACATGGAAACAAATGTGTGTGTGTGTGTGTGTGTGTGTGTGTGTGTGTGGTGGGGGTGCTGGGGATTGAACCCAACACTGGCACTCTACCCATGAACTGCATCGCAGCTCCATGAAAACACTTTTCCCCCTCTGTTTGACTTTCAATAATTATTAAATTTCTAATCTGTCAAGTAATGAGCATAGGTTCCCCTACACAGCCGGACCCTCCGTCCTTCTGCCAGAGTGATGGTTTAGGCTACTTCTTTCTGTACCTGCTGCCATGTCCTCCCCCTCTAGGATCCCTCTGCCTGTCCGTTCCCTGGGTATGCTCCGAGGTACATTCCTAGGTTTCTCAGTTTTCCCTCTTTTCACTACCCACAGGAGCTCACTCTTGACCTTCCTGCCCCTACCCTGGCCACACCTGACAGTGACATCTCGCTTTGGGTGTTGCTCATTCCATTCCTTTCATTGGAGGTGCCTCCTTCTAATCTTTTTTTTCATTGAAGCCTTGGTTCAAAAGACACTTATGTAGAGACTCAGTGACAAACCTTATCTCAATCACATCACCCTGCTTTCTCTCTTTAGTTCTTAGGTAGAGAGTGACAGTCATGTATGGCTTAATAATGGGGTTATGTTCTGAGAAATGTGAACATCACAGAGTGCACTTCAGCAGACTAGGATGGCTTCAACTACACAATAGGATGTTAAGGGGCCACTTTGGTGTATATGGTCTACTGTCAACCAAACACAGTCATGGTTATGTGCTGCCCTATGTATGTTCAAGTATTGCTTTGTGGCTGTTGTAGCTGGTGCTTTAACTTTCTTTAAAGAACGCTGATTCCTGATTGTTTCTGTACCCCCCCCCCACACTTCAGGTTTTAAACACACTGTTCCATGGAGGCTCTTTACCTCTCCTTTCCAGGAGCATGCTGATCTCTTGGACTCCAGGATGATTCTCAGTTTATTCCCTGCCCTGTGTCTTAATTTGGTAGACGGTACCTAGCCTCTAGGGCTTGCTCATCCTGTAAAGCCCACCCATGTCTCATTTGTCCCATCCTGAAGCCTTCTCTGACTTATAAAAGTGCTATTTGAACCCAGGAGTCAAAGAATTATTTGTTCACCTTTTCCCACCGATCTTTTCTTTTTCTTTAAGCTCCTGCTCAGAATTGCAAATGTGTATGCAGACACACACACACACACACACACCCTCACCTAATGATATATTGCTGTGTATTGTTTATTAGTGTTTTAGCCATTGCATTTACTTCTCAATTAATTAATAAACTTCTTGAATTATGGTACTTCTGCATCCCCCAAAGGATTGTGTGTGAAAGGCTTGGTCCCCAGCTTCTTGCTATTGGATGTTGGTAGAACCTTTAGGAGATGGGTGAGCGGGAGATCTTTAGGTCATTGGAGGTGTTCCTTTGAAGGGGATTCTTTTTTATTGTACTTTGTGGCCATCAGATGAACAGTTTTATCTCATCGCACACTTCCTCTGTGGTGTGCTGCCTTGCCACTGGCCCAAGCAATGGGACCAAAGGATCAGGGACCGAAATCTCAAAAACTGTGAGTGAAAATAAACCTTTTCTATGTATAAGTTGATTTATTTCAAGTGTTTGTTACAGTGAGGAAAATCTGACTAATACAGTCATCAAAGAGAGTGATTCAGTAGGGAGGGAGTACTGTTGACATGGGAGAGACAATATAATTCCAGAAATGAAGCATTTTTGGAGATGGTCAGAGGACGGAAGCCACAGCTCAAGGGAAGGGTGTTTCTTGAGAGCACTGTGGATAGTAGAGAGCCTACCCTGCCCCTCCTGTTTTCTCTTTTTGGATAATTATCCAGACTCAGATGTTTTAGATTTGTGTACTTACCTGGTCTTGAAGGACTTCATTATGTTGAAACTCATACTGTGTTCTCATTTTGGTGGTTAAAAAGATAATGAGAAACTATAATATATACAATGTTCACCTGGATTACTCCTATTCTTTGGCTCTCATTTTATCACTTTCCCCAGAGCCCACCCTTGACCTGTCTGTGTTCTAATATTTGCTACTATAGAACATGTGCTTCTTCCATTGTGGCACACGCCAAGTTTTGTTTTTTAACAAATTTTCTTGCCTTCTCATGAACCAAGAACTTGATGGGGACAGTAACCACTATGTTAAAATGAGCACAATACCAGCACAGCTTGGCTTCTAGGGAGAGTTGCATATAGACATGCCTGGCATACCGTGAGAATTTAATACATACATTTGTTGAAAGAATCAATAAGTGAGATTGTACATGAGAGAAAGTATTCACATTTAAATTAAATACCTGTTAGAGGTCTCTAGCAAGATTCCAGGAAATCGTTTTCTAACTCAATGAGAAGTAGGAATTTATTTAGAGAGGAGTCTTTAATGACATCCAGCCAGGCATCTATTTCTCTCCTTACATTGTCACAGAAGACCTAAATTAGATTATGGCTGAGAAAAAATAATTGCATTATATTCAAGTGAATTTAATGACACAAATTATTTGTTAATAAAGTTCTTTACACAGATGTTATAGATACCAATTTTTGTGTATGTGTGTGATGTCCAGGGACTGTTTTATCACTTTTGAGAGGGATTTTATTAGAGCTATTATCAGTTCCGTATGTCCAAATCAATGAGAAATCCAATATCAATCATTTTTGGAGGCATTGGCCTTGTTTTGTACAGTCATGGTGTGGATTTTTTTTGTACCATTCTGAAAGGGGCCTGCAGTCTCGCAATTCTTGTGAAGAGGAAATCCCTGGTCCTCGGCCAGGGTTATTTTACATTGGTCATTTCTTATGGTCACATGGTGCTATGCCTTGGCACTGGGCCCATTCATGGGCCCAACATCATGATCCACATCTCCAGATCCCAGTCCTTGACCAGGTTGTGTGGAGACCCCACATGACAGCACCTCACGTAGGTTCCCCAGATTGGGAACCTGGTGTCCAACATGTACCTGCTATCTCTAAGGTCCTGTTCCAAATCACTGCAGGATCTTCAAGCTTTGTCCTAATTCTGGGTTATCCAATAGAACCATTCCTTTTTCTCCCCTTTTAGTCTTTTCAATACAGAGCAACCTATCCTACCCCTTCTTTCAATAATAAGACCTGAGGAAGCACAAGATGAATCAGAGCACCTGACCTCAACCCATTTGCAGATGAGCCTTCTTTCTTTCTTGTGCTCAAAAGGACCTTACTTAAGGAACAAAGAAGCTCAATTCCTTCCTTTTGGCTGAATCTACTGTAAGAGGAAACAGAAAAAGCACAAATTAATTTCCCAGCTGGTCACCCAGCTAAATCATGTTCTCAATAAATCACATACTAAACACTCAATCCATGTTTACTGAATGCGCTCGATTCTAACATGATGCAAGAAACCTTTTACTATAAAGATAACATTTTAAATGAGCCCTTTGCATGAATATTTCGGCTGGAGGGCTTAAAACTTTGTGTTTTGGAAAATAAAACTAAACGTTAGCTTCACAGTTTTGAACATCCTTAATTTGAAATATTTTCTCTGTGAAACTGACCTATTACTCTTTGTCTGCCTAAAGATGACTAAACTATTGTAGGATCCAGCTATTGATAGTTTATTTTCTATAGGTTTTAAGAGGGATTATTTATGGTAGCCTCCTGCAATCTACACTTACAGTGAGATTTTGGGTTTTGTGGGCATTGTGTTTACAGACAAAGAATGATCAAATAACTGCATCTCTCTTTGTTCCTCCATGGTGTTTACTGTCAAGAGCCTATGCTTCCCTGCTTACAGTATCACCTGATAGGTCTGGCCTCTGTTGGACGACTATTATTTTCCTTGATTTGGGGGATTAGAATGAATGACCAGAAACACATTCTGTCTCCTCCAATACAAGCCTATTAAGGCTGCTGGAAAATGAGCACAATTAGGATCACCTCATTAGCCACAATGGTTTTCAATGCATCACACCAAGCATGTAAACCTAAGTGGTCAAAAGCATTGTCTGCTAGCCTGCATCTGCACAATCACCTTTCCATACGGTTTCTCTGAAAAATTCCACACTCTTCTATAACTGAAGCAGGGGAAATAGAACCTCTTAATGAACAATTGCAATTAGTACACGGGCTCATTGGAAAATAACTATTGTGATAAACTTGTGTAGGTCTTAAAGTATTTATCTGTAATCCTTTTTTTTTTTAAATTTATTTTTCTTTAAGTCTTATAGCACCTTTTCTAAGAGTCCTGGGTATTTTTGAAAAGAAGCCACAGTCCAGGTTCAATGCAGATTTGAGCTAGAAAGATATATCATGACCTTGCCCATGATAGGTGAAGAGGCATCATGGAGACCATTTTACAGATAACGGTGTGTTAGGTTAAATCAGTTCTTCCATATGGTGGTTGAAAATCCCCAAGGAGCTTTTAAAATTACCAATTCCCAGGTACTACTCCAAATCAATGAAATTGGATGTTGTGGGATGGGATCTGGCACTGGTATTATTTAATAGCTTCTCCAGGTGATTTTACTGTGCAGCCAGGATGGAGAACCATTGAACTGGATGATCCATAAATGTTCATGCTGCTTTCACAGTCTATGAATTATTTCAGGGTGTTTTCCTTGGAAGGAACTTTCTATTATAACGAAGTCTTATTCAAATTATTGGTGATCTTTTCCTTGTCCAATTCACAATTGAAACATTAGTTAAGAAATTTGAAGAAATAAAATCGTAATTTTGCCCTTTTGTGATCTCAGACAATCTATAGCTAGAAAGGGGGGGTCATTTTTCTGATAATTAAGCTGTCAGTCCATATTGCAAATGAGGGAGGCAGCACAATTATTTGACTAGGACATTTGTGACCCAAAGGCCTGGCAAAGTCCCTCAGGGGTTTTTCCTGTCTCAGTATCAAGATCAGGTCTCATTGTATTCTGAAAACTGTGGAATCAAAGGGGTTATTTAACTTGTCTGGTAGAAAACCTTTGAGTGGAATTTCAAATGTGAAGGGTGCTAGGTGGTGCTAATGAGCAGCTGGGTTGAAAAACATTGATCAAATTGATCTAATGTAAATCCTTGTAGAATGTAAAATCTGATTTAGACATCTCTAGTTAATTACCATATGTACAGCGTAGTACAATCTGTGCAGTTTAGGCAAGTTAATTATCTTCTCTAAGCCAAAGTTCTGATCTGTAACATAGAGCTAATAATAGTACCTTTTAATTGAATTATTGTGACACTTGGCTGAGTTATCGAGGTTAACATGGTCATCACTCGAAAATGTTACCTATTATTAAAAGTACCACTACTGCTATTTTTGTTCTGGCCAATGATGGCTCCAGGCAAATCTCCAGTCATAAACTTATCCCTCTCTTGTCATTCCTCGGGTGTTTCTGGCCTGGTCTCTGGGGTCTATGGGTTGTGGGGAAGCTGGGGGCTAAGAAGCACTGCTGTGTGGGGACCTTAAGCCTTTCTTTGCTTCTGCATTATTCAGCTCTATGCCCCCCGAAGCTATCTGCCCCTTGGATGAATCACAAGTGTCCTGACTCTCCTGGAGATCTCAAAGTTCTTCATGTATCTATTCATTCATTTGTTTGCTCATTCACAAATTCATGAAATTATTCCCTCATTCAAAGCAATTCTTAGGAATTATATATGCTGAAAAGTTTCTTTCCTGAGGCAGAAATAATTCGAGCATATAAACACACCTGCTTCATTCTCTGCTGCTTTGAGAGAAAGCATGTTTCTAAAAGAAGTAAGTAAAGACCTCAGAGAAATCTGTATGTTGCTTCTTAGAAGCCCTGGAAGCCACTCCCTCACACCCCAAGCCACAGGTGCAGGAGAAATGACCTACTGAGGTGCTAGGGGAGGTTAGCAGGGTCCAGATCCCAGAGCCCAGCACATGGCAGACACTTGGTAATGCCACCTTTATTTCCATTAAACTACCAGCTGCATTTATCATATCATTAGTCAGTCAGCAGTGCTCAATAGACCTGATTTATTCATTTGGAGGTGTGACCCATTTACACATGGCTGAGAACTGCAGTTGAGTTTACTAGGTCTGAAATCTTGAGTAGAAAATGTGATTTCCACAAAAGCAAAGGATGAGGGACATTTGCAAACTTGTGTTTATTCCCTTGGTGTCAATGAGGCTCTTGCTGCTTAAGCACAGTAAACCCAGGTCAGACTGTTGATGGGGTCAGGTGGTCAGTGTTACAGGAGGTGACACACTGCTGTAAGCAGTACCTCATCAAAATGCTGGAAAGCCTCGCCTTGTCCTGTGTATGTGGAGTCTAGTGACTAATGAGAACATCCAGGGGCCTTCAATTTGAAAAAATATGTCCTTCCTTATTTACCACTGTTCTTTTTAAAAGACCTTCACATGAGCCTTCATTATTGACAATTGTTCATTTTGGTCAGCATGCTCATTTTTTATAGACCTGATATTTTCCTGCATTGCTAATTTTGAGAACTGCTTCCATATCAGTTGCTTTAATTGATTCAGATGTTGGGTTTCTATAGATCACTGAGGCCTATATTCTGTTTATAAATTATATTTTTGAGCACTATGAGTCTAGTCTTTGGGGGACCTGAATGAACTCCAAATTTAGGAACAATGTCAGCACATTGGCAGACTGCATTCAAGAATTTTGGTTTTGGAAAAAATCTTAAATTAAATAATTCAAGATTATTCAAAATAATAATTCAAAATTAAATAATTTTCTAAGTTTTATAAAAGAATACATGTTTATCACAAAAGTTTTTAAAACTAGAAGAAATATCATAAATAAAATAAAATTACTTTCAGTCTGATCATATATGCCAATACACATAATTATTACCCTCTGTCTCATTCTGTTTTGTGCTACTAAAATAGAATGCCACCGACATGGTAATTTATAATGAAGGGAAGTTTATTTATTGGATCACAGCCCATTGTAGAAGGCAGAAGGGCAACAGAAAAGTGGTGTGGGCGGGGGAGGGAGAGAGAGGAGAGACCAAATTGGTCCTTTTGTAAGGAACCCACTTCTATAATAAAAGCCATTAATGCATTCATGAGGGCAGAACCTAATCTTCTATTAAAGATGCTACCTCTTAATACTGTTGCACTGAGGATCAAGTTTTCAACATATGAAATATTCAAATAGTAGCACCCTCCTTAACTCCTCTTCCCAAGATCAATTCAACAAAATTATGTTCTGATCATTCACTCAACATTGTATTTGAATTTTTTATCATGTCCTAATACTCTTGAAACAATTATAAAAATAATTGGCTGCATAGTATTCTGTTCTTTGGGTAGATAACTTATCTATTCCTTATCATTGATAATTTGCATTGTTACTGATTTTTCACATTTAGCAATAGTGTCATGAATAGAACATATGTGCAGGTGTGATTTTTAGGTGAGGCTGATAATATTTCTAGATGTTAGAGTTAATATGGGTCAGAGCAAATTTGGTAGTCATATTAGTAGAATGCTGGAAGTTTATGCCTATTAACTTTTATGTGATCTTTTACATGTATTTCAGCTCAGAACTTGTTTCTAAGCTTATACATTATTTATTTATTTATGGTACCAGGGATTGAACCCAGGTTGCTTAACCATTAGGCAACATCCCCAGTCCTTTTTATATTTTCTTTAGAGACAGGGCTTCATCTGGTTGCTTAGGACCTTGCTAAATTGATGAGACTGGTTTTGAACTCTCGATCTTCAAGCTTCAGCAAAATAATTACTTTTTAAAAGAATATTGATACATTTTTAATTTAGTTTTCGACTTCCGTATCTAGTGAGGTATTAATTAAGACTTAAAATGAGAAAAGAAAAAAGAAGTGTAAAATTTTCACCTCAGTTTCTCTTAGAGTCATTGTTACACATTGGGATGAAGATAGAATATTCCACCTAGTTTCATGAACTTGTTCTTAGGATTTAAAAGGCTCATAGAAAGAAAACAGAAACGGACGTAAAAATGGAAGCCTAAAAAATATATCCTGACTAATGTCGTGCTTGATTAGGCCTAAACTGCCAAGTCCTACTGTGTCCTGCCACATAATTCACAGTGACCTCAAATTAAAGACCACCCTGCGTTAAGGGGTGCAGGTATCTCAGCACAGAAACAATTTTCCCCTATTCAACTTACCTTGTAAATCCTCTTAATTGCACCTTGGAATATTTCATGATATGAAGAATTATCTTTCCACTGAGGGATGTTGCTTGAAAATCAGAAAAGTACAACACCCTAATGGTGGTGCCTATATAAATTCAAAACGCATGTGGCTGGCTCTTCTGGGTTTGATCTGAGACTCTAAACCTCTCTTTAACTTTATTTATTCATTTTTAACTAGCTAGTACATTCCCATGACGTGATTCCAAATACAAAAGGCACGAAAGCATACATATTAAAAGTCTTCCTCTCACCTCTGTCCTAGAGCCACTCAGTTCCTCACCCAGAGGTAACTACCATGTTTTGGGTCTGTCCCTTAAATTCATGTATTGGAATCTTGGTTCCCAATGTGGCAGTGTTGGGTTGTAGGGCCTGATAAGAGGTGATTGGGTCATGAAGGTGGAGCTCTTTTGAATGGATTCATATCATTGTTTCAGAAGTGGGTTATTGTGAGTGGGTTGTTATAAAAGTGAGTTGGCCTCCCTGTGCTTTCTCTTTCACATCAACTTGCTTGCCCCTTCACTTTTTGCTAAATTATTAATGTAGCACAAGGGTCCTCATTAGATACAGGTGCCATGCCCTTGGAAATCCCTCCAGAACCAGGAAAAGTGAAGCCATCAGATTGAGATCAAGAAAATAATACACACAATGTACCTGATGACTTCAATACTTGGTGTGAAGAATGAGAATGCTAATAACTGCATTCCCCAAATGTGATATCTATAGTCAGATCGGCTTCATGGGCTGAAAATGGAAAAACTTGCACAGGTCCCTGTTCCTGGTTTAATGCTCTGCTCTTGCCATTTTGAAATTCTTAATCATTTTTTGAACCAGGGGCCCACATCTTCATATTTCACTATGTCCAGTTAATTATTTAGCTAGTACTTTCAAGATGGAAAACAATAGAATAATTGACTTGAGTAGTCCCTAACTGCCATAAGAACAATCACTTCCTTGAATAAAAGTCATGTTCTCACCTGTCTCTGAGGTCCACCATGTTGAAACATCTACTGAAAATGTCAGAAACCTCCTAGTAGTGTAAAATTTGTGAAAGAATGGGAAAATACCAAACTGAATCATAATGAGCCACTTTTGAGTGTTTAATTGCAGAGAGATCAACTATGTTTATATAATTGTATGTCTCCTCCCCCTCCTCCTCCTCCTCCTCCTCCTCCTTTTCTTCCTCCTCCTCCTCCTCCTCCTCCTCCTCCTCCTTCTTTTTTTCCAGTGCTGTGGACCAAACCCAGGGCCTCATGCATCTCTATTACTACACTATACCCCCTGTCCTACCTTATTCTTTTTTATTCTTTTTCTCCCCCCTACCTTATTCTTAAAGGTTTGATTTTTGGCAATTGACATTTCAACAACTCCTGATGGCTGAAATTATACTTAACAATGGCCACTTAATAAATGTTTTGTACTCAAAATAGTTTTGCAGATGTTTGTGTTTTTCTATATCAACCACAGATATTGAATATTATGGTCTGACCACAGTTATTGCTGGAGATGAGTAGTAGGAATTACCCAGAAAGGATCTGTATAAATGGATTTATTCTATTCCCAACAGGAGCAACTTTTCTAACTGAAAGTGTTTAATCTGCCTCACCTATTGACATAACACAGGCAGATGCTAATTCCTTGAGGAATGGCGCCTGCACAGAAAACAGATTCAGTAGAGATTCACTGTTTCTAGACACACACACACACACACACACACACACACACTCGAGGTGGGGGATGGATATGCAGGACTTTAGGAGGAAGATTGTCATTTAGTAGAGCACATTGGGGTCCAGACTTTCTTAGAAAGCCGTTGATAAATATGCAATACGCCAGGTTGTTCTCTGAACATGGGCAGTTACTAAGTCTTCGTAATAAAAGCTATGAGGCCAGAAGGAGGCTTTCCAGCCTAGTGCAAACCTCATGGGGAGTAGGATTGTCAGATAAAATACAAGATGTTCAGCTAAATTCGATTTTAGATAAGCCACAAATAATGCTTTTAGTATAAGTATATCCCAAATGCTATATAAATTATTTTTAGTATAAGTACATCCTATGTAACATTTGAAATATACTAAAAATTATAATTTTATTTTGTTTTTCTGAAATTCAAATTTAATTGAGTTTACTTTATTTTTATTTGTGAAATATGGCCATGCCATTTGTGGGATAAGATAAGCATGGGAATCGTAGATGAAGATGCAGACTGGATCAGAACTTAGTCCCTTGGCTGCACTGCTTAAGGTCAACTTCCAAGGCACAGTGGGGAACACCTGGAGGTTAGAGGCGAACCCATTGCAAGCTTGTGATGATTCATGGAATGTTCGATACTGAGGGGTGAGTGGACTCAAGTTCTCACAATGATCACTAATTTGGCACTTACCATGTTCTGGTCACCATGTGGATGTGCATTACATGTATGATTTTATTATTATAAATTTTATGAAAGAAACTATCAACATAGTTTAAAAGATAATGAACAGGATTTTCTCCCTAAAATTCCAATATAATTCACATACCATAAAGTTCATTGCTTTTTAAAAAGTATATAATTCAGTAAATTTTGATATATTCTCAAGGCTTCACAACAATCACTAATTTCAGAACATTTCATCACCCTGAAAAAAGCCCTTTATCCATTAGTAGTTGCTCCCCTTCCTTCCTTCTGACTAGCCCCAATGTCCTATCTGCTTCTACGAATTTGCCTATTCTTGACATTGCATAGAAGTGAATTCACATAAGGTTTATTCTTTTGTGTATGATTCATTACTTTTAGCATAATGTTATCAAGATTCATCCATGTTGTACCAAATACAGTATGTCATTCCTTTTTATGGATGAATAATATTCCATTGCATGGATATATCACTTTTGTTTATCTATTTATCAGCTGATGGATATTTGGGCTGTTTCCACTTTGGGGCTATTCCAATTAAGGCTGCTATGAAGATAGACAGGTTTGATGCGGGAAGCAATTTGATCAATACCATGCAATTCATAGATGATAGATCTAAGAATCCAGGTTGGTGTGACTCAGCCTGAAATTGTAACAATTATTTCATGTTGTTTAAGTATTTTCATAAATCCTCTCACATCTTTATGCACCTTTTAGGGTCCAGATGAACTTGTTGGGCTCTTACCGACTAGATCCAGGAGTGGGCATGACCAGGCAAATGGTCTTGTAGAATTCTACCCCAGCAACATACTACTGACTGGGATGCAAAGTGTCTCATATTTCCAGATTATAGTTGAAAGGAAGAGGATGAGGGGAGACCCTTCCAGTTCCCTGTTCTCTGCCACAATTCCAAATTCTCTACCCACCAGTGCCTAAGGTAAAGAAAAATAGAAAGTTATCAAAAAGAATATTTTATGACGCCTGAAGCTCCACAGGTTTTAATGCTTCATAGAGGTCCCCTCTCCTTTGTTGCCAAAGAACAGAAAATAAACGTGCACGTGTGCACACCCACACCCACACACCCACCCCCCCTCCACAAGAACAGAAAACTAAATAAAGAGAGAATGGTTTGAGGGCCACTGTTGTTTTATTGCTTCTGTAGATTTCTCTTTTTCCACTATCCAGCTGAGCCCACAACTCATATAAGTAACAGGCTGCACAGAGGACAGCAAATAAACCCAAGACAGCGTCCCATTTCTTTTTCTTAGTACCAGCTCACCGGAGTTTCTCTCCCTGTAAATGAAAACCCCCAAATTCAGAAGAGAAACATGGTACTTGTTTCTTTTAGCAGATCCAGTCAGCCAACATTTAACCGTTGAGCTGAGGATCACAAGGTTCTTTCCAATAACAGTTTCTTCCACACACTGCTTTGTCAGGGAGAGCACGGAGGGGGTGCGTTTGAGCAGAGCTGTTTATAAGAAAGAACACTGTGTTAGCTGGTTAGGGGGCAGGGGACCCCCACCCCAACCCCCACCCCGGGGGCCTGAGGTGGGGGCATCTGAAGAAGGGGCAAGAAGGGTAAAAACTTTTGAGTTCACTTTTCCATTAAAAGCAGATGATGATTTTAATCCAACAGGACAGTGATTCTCTCTCTTTTATCCCAATTGAAAAAAATTCCAAGTCTGTCAAAACATAACATTAGAACAGAGTCTTTCTCTGCTCCCCATAACAGAGCAATGCAACTGAACCCTGCGCAGAAGCTCTCACGGGGCAGACTCACCAGGCCCACAGGGGCTCAGCGCCAGGAATTCTCCGCTCCAGTTCTGTGTTGGGGTGGGAGAATTCAATGACTGGAGCTGATCACTGAAATCCCAGTGTCTGAATTCTAACTCCTGAAATGAATGAAAAGCAACACATCCACAGAGGTTTAAGGAAACTAAACTTTATGAACACATTGGGTAAAATATCAATGTAATTGTGTCCACAAATAATATGATAACAAATTACCATGTCATCCAGCTATCCCAAAGGACCCAAAGTATTTCATGTATATGAGACTATTTAAATCGCACAGTCCCCCATGAGACAGAAAGAAGGCTGATCTTAACACTCCTCTTCTACTAAGGAAACTGAGGACCTCAGATGCTAAATATCTTCTGCATTCTGGTTGCTTAACTCCCCGTGGGATGCATTTGTCATAGATTCAGATTGCATTTTACCTAAAATCATGGAGAAAATTTGTATGATTTGGATTTGTCTCTGAAGAGAACTGTGTGAATACCTTTATTACTCAGTAATTTATATAAGAGGAAAAGTGTATGCTAATGTGCTTGCTCTGTGATATCAGGCCTCTGGATAATATTGAGAAGATGAACATGGGGAGAAATAACAGATGACAAAGAATAATTCAACAAAACTATTTGAAATTGACTGACACATTTCTGTCCAACTCAGATACCAATCCACCCTGCCCCCACACACATCCTTTTTTTTTTTTTATTTTTTAGTACCAGGTATTGAACCCAGAGGCACTTAACCACTGAGCCACATCCCAGCCCTTTTTATTTTGAGACAGGGTCTTGCTAAGTGGCTTAGGCTGGGTTTGAACTCGCTGCCTCAGTCTCTAGAGCCACTGGAATCATAGGTGTGTGCCACCACATCCGGCACAAATCCCTTGAGGTAGTGACAGTGAAGAGAAAGTTACTCAACAAATAGCAGTTTTACTTATATTGATGCACTATTTCTAGAGTATTACAAAATCCCTACAAATTACTCAGCTAGTTTTTACAGTACTGACCTGTTCTCTTTTAAATATCTAGGAAGTTATATTCTGTTTTTAATTGGACTTGATACAACTGGTTAGAAAAGAAAAAAATTGTTCACTTAGGGAAAATGTAATAATTCTTCTGGGCAATTTAGCACTTTGGATTAAGTAATTTTCTAAAGCATATCCTAGAATTAAAAGAGAAGAATTTGTCCCTTTTTTAGTGGTAGATTCAGACTCATTCTTTATAGGAGTTCAATGGCTAATATAATTAAAGCAACAGTAACTTTAGTTTTCATATTGGGTTTGTTCTGATCTAGACACAGGAAAATCCCTCCTGTGTGGAGGCTACTAGGTTCTGATGGCTTCAGTCTGTGAGCCTTTTGCAAGGTTTGGATTCAAGTTTCTGTTTAGTTCTATTTCTTTCCTGAACCAGCCATGAATTTTGGCAGATTTTTATTTTTATTTTTCCACCTATTCTCTTCCTTTACCTCTGTAGGATCTAGTGATAAGAATGCCCTAAAGCCTAAATATATACTCTATCCCTGTCTGGCTTTAGAGGAGGGATGGTGGTTTGTTTATATCTTGTTGGCTGACAGTGAGGTTGATTCTCCTATATCCTTGCCAGGTTTCTCTATATTTGTTCTATCCATTTTTTGAGAGAGGATGTTGAATTCTCCAAGTATAAACGTGTATTTCTCCGTTTCTCTTTGTTCTATGAGTTTCACTTCAAATTTTTAGCTCTGTGATTTGTTGCATGCACATTTAGGATTGCTGTGTCTTCTTGGAGTACTGGTCCATTTATTATTACATAATAATGTCCCCTCTATCTCTGGTAATTTTCTTTGTTCTGAAGTTGAAATGATCTGATATTAGTATAGTCACTTCTACTAGCTTTTGACTAAGGCTTTGCAAAGTCTATCCTTTTCCATACTTTTATTTTCAATCTGTTAAGATCATTATATTTTACATGTGCTTTTGAGACAACATGTAACAGAGTCATGTTTTTAATCCACTTTGACAATTTGTGTATTTTAATTGCTATTATTTAGATAAAATGCATTATATCTAATTGCTCACATGTTAGGACTTAAGTCTGCCATTATATTTTCTGTTTCTTCTTTTTCTATTTCTTTTTTCCTTCATTCCTGTATCACTTGAATATTTTTTATAATTACATTTTGATATGCTATATCTTTGTATCTCTCTATATAGCATTTTTTAGTATTCTATAGATATTATTTCATATATACATAATTAATCATGAATTACTATTATTATTATTTTACCAGTTTGAGTCAGGCACAGAAACTTTAGCTCTCTTTATGTGCCTATATCCTCCCCTATTTATGATATAATTGAAGTATTTCCTTTACATACGTTAGAACCACATCAATGTTACTTTATTCATTAAACATCATTTAGAAAACTCAAGAGGAGAAGAAAAGTCTATTGTTTTAATTAATATTTTTGTTTATCATGTTCTTTCTTCTTTCCCAATGTTTCAAGATTCCTTTTTTAAAAATTGTTTCTATTTAAAAAATTGTCACCACTCTTTAAAGATATTCCTGCTTCCTATCAATTCTCTTAGTTTTTCTTTCTCTGAGAATACCTTGATTTTTCCTTCATTCTGGGAGGATAATTTTGCTGGATGTGATTTTCTGGGTTCACAATTATTTTCTTTTAGCACCTGAAAATGTTGTACACTTTATTCTGGACTCTGTGATGAGATAACTTCTGTCATTTAGATTGTTTTCCTTTCATGAGGAAGGTCTTATTTCTCTCTCACAGTTTAAAATTTTTTTTCTCTGTTTTTAATTTTCAGAAATTTGATGATAATATGTTTGGGTGTATTTCTTTGGTTTTAGCCTATTTACAATCATTTAGCTTCTTAATAGCTATAACTTTTAGATATAGATACATACCTTTTATTTATATTTATATCGTATTTATAGCTTTAAAAACTTTAATTTATAAATATTTAGCTCCAGAGTTCTCTGAACTTCTGTTTATTTTGTTTTTGCCTATATTTTCTCTGTTCAGATTGAGTAACTTCTATTGTCTGTCTTCAGATTCACTGATGATTTACTCCGTCCTTTGGATTCTGCTGTTAAGCCCATTCACCGACTTTTGTTTTTGATTACTATGTTTTTCAGTTTTAAATTTTCCAAGTGTCTCGTTTTTATATATTACTTTGCTGAGACTTTATATTTCTTTGCTAAGACTTTCTATTTTTTTTTCATTTTTAAAAGTCTATTTTCAATTGCTAATGAATCTTTTTTAAAATAGATGCTTTAAAATCTTTGTCAGATAATTTTAACATTTCCATGTTGGTACGGACATCTATTGACTATTTCTTTAATTTTTAACTTTTATAAAAAATGCTACATATTTATGAGGTTCCATGTGATATTTCAATACATGTGTACACTGTGTAATGTTTCAATCAAGCAAAACCCATCTACCTTCTCAAATATTTATCATTTCTTTACGGTAAAAACATTAAAAATAATTTCTTCTAGTTTTTTTTTTCAAGAAGCTGCTCTACTGTGAAAAGCACATCAGAACTTTTTTTTTTTTCTCTCATCCAGCTGTTATTCAGCACTCTTTGTTCACACTTTCCCTATTGATCCCTCCCTGATGGTCTCCCCAGGATTTGGTAGCTGCCATTTTATTCTCAGCTTCTATGAGATTACCTTTTTTAATATTCTCGTGTAAGTAAAGTCATGTGGCATTTGTCTTTCTGTGTTATGGTTATTTCACTTAACATAACGTTCTCCATTTCCATTCATATTGTTGCAAATGACAGAATTCCATTTTTTAAAAAATGGCTGGCTGAGAAGTATTCTGTTGTGTCTATACACCATGTTTTCTTTATCCACTCATCAGTGGATGGTCATTTGGCTTGTTTCCATTTCTTGGTTATTGGGAATGGTACTGCAATAAGCATGACATACTGATTTCATTTCCTTTGGAAATAATACTCAGCAGGTGTTTTTTTTTTTTTGAGGAATCCCCACAGTCTTTTCCACAATAGATGTACTAATTTACTTTCCCACTTGTTACCTTTCGTCTTTTTAATATTTTTCATTTTTATTGGAGTGAGGTGATATCCCATTGTGGTTTTAATTTGTATTTCCCTGATGATTAAAGATATTCAGCAATTTTTCATATACTGTTGGCCATTTGTATGTCTTCCTTGGATAAATGTCTATTTAGGTCTATTACTCACTTTTTAATTATATTTTTTTCTTTTCTTTTCTTTGTATTGAGTTGTTTGAGTTACTTACACATTCTGGCTAGTAGCCTCTTGTTAAACATATACTTTGCAAATATTTTCTCCAAATTTTTAGGCTGTGTCTTTACTCTATTAATTGTTCCTTTTGCTGTGCAGAAGCTTATTAGTTTTGTTGGACTCCATTGGGTTTTGGGGGTCTTATCCAAAAAGTCTTTGCCCATTTTAATGCCCTGAAGCATTTACCTTATTTTTTCTTTTATTGGTTTCATGTTGTGCATTTAGGTCTTTAGTCCACTGTGAGTTTATTTTTTTATATATGAGGAGACAGAGGGGTCTAGTTTCATTCTTTGCATGTGTTTCTCTAATTTCCCCAGCACCATTTACTGAAAAGACTGTCCTTTCTTCAGTGTGTGTTCTTAGCTCTTTTGTTCAAGGTCTGTTGGCTATTAGGGACAGGTTTATTTCTGGGCTCTCAATCTAGTCCAGCTGGTCTGTGCATCTGTTTTGATGCCATTTACATGTGGTTTTTTTATTGAAGTAAGTCTGATAGCTTCCTTGGCATGATGTATGATTTTTATTGAAATCTAGATATTTTGGATAATATAAGACCCTAAATTTAATTTTAAATTTCCCATTTTAGCTGGTTTCTCTGACATTTCTCTGGAAGGGGATGAGGGAGAGTCATCTCATTACTGCCAGACAAGGGTAGAAATATATATAGGTTCTTACCTAGCTTCTGTTGACACCTGAGGTGAGGAAATCCTCATTTCTGTTGAGCGGGTGCAAGAGTTCTGACTCCCTACCAGGCCTACTATCATGTTGTTGGCTGGAACAAATCAGGGTACCTTGTCACTACTCCCTACTTGACCTCCACAGGCACTACAGGGTTTGGAGGAAGTGGCCTTCTTGCCACTGGGCAGTGGTGAAAGTTTTGACTTTCCACTAGACCTCTGTATTAGTCTACTTTTCATTGCTATAACTGAAGACCACGGACTTAGTTGTTTTATAAAGAAGAAATGTTTATTCAGCTTTTGGCTCTGAAGGCTGAGGTGACATCAGGTGGTTGAGGCTTAGGAGAGTTTTCTTGCTGGTGGGGACTCTCAGCAAAGTCCTGAGGCTTCACAGGGCATCACATGATAGAACAGAATGTTCTAGTAACACAGCTCCCTGGCTGAGAAGCCACACAGCCAACCTACTGATCCCAGCTGAGAAGAGGCAGTGAAGTGGTGAGCGGCAGCCTGGGTGAGTTGGAGCAAGGGAGGTATTTTATTCAGTTTTGTTGCTGCTGTGACTAAAAGATCCTGACCAGAACAATATAGAGGAGGAAAAGTTTATTTGAGGGCTCACAGTTTCAGAGGTCTTAATCTATAGAAAGTCAGCTCCATTTCTCAGGGCTCAAGGTGAGGCTGAGCATCAGCGGAGGAAAGCAGCTCACATGGTGATAGGAAAGCAGAGAGAGAGTCCACTCACCAAACAAATACATACCCAAAGCCACGCCCCCAAGTCCCACCTCCTCCAGCCACACCCCACCACTTCAGTTTCCACTCAGTTAATCCCTATCATGGGATTAAATCACTGACTGGGTTAAGACTCTTGCAACCCAATCATTTCTGTTCTGAATCTGCTTGCATTGTCTCACATGGGAGATTTTGGGGGACGCCTCACATCCCAAACCATAACAAGAAGGAAGCACAGCCTATGGCCATGTGGAGCCTGTCATGCAGGTATAGTGGGCCTGAGGCTCTGAGAGCCATGGCTCTCCTACCTGTCACCCTTCTGTAGCTAGGCTAGGTCATAGTATAGATGCCTACTGCAGAAGCCTGTTGCATGCAACTCTGTAGACCGAACTGCGAGCATAGACCATTCACCGACCCCAACTTCTCGCTTCTTGACCTGTGGTGAGAAAATGGGAATGGACCTGAATGGAATATGAGTTGCCCGATACCATTACTTTCCCAATCTTAATTAGCATAAATTTGGACTAATAACGTTAGTGTTTTTCCAAACCCTAATTAGCATAAGTTTGGACCAATGGCATTGGTACTTTTTTCAGATCCTAATTAGCATAAGTTTGGACTAATAGCAGTGACCCCAGTCCTATATAAACCTCTAGACTAGCACATCAGATGGGTTTCCTTTTGCACTGCAAAAGTTCTGTTCCTTCTTTCACTTACTTATCCTGGTCTGTGGCTTTCACGCTTCAAATTCACAAGACAACAACCCAGAAAGAAGATGATACTGATGGTAAACTGCTGAGGTTTGCTACAACACCGTAAGGCATAGCTTGCTATTAAGAGCTGTGACACTTCTTGGCTGCAGAGGTCTGCAACCGTATGTGCACTCCACCTGCCAGCAGTAGTAGAGGGCTCCAGTCTTACCAGTCCCACCTGTCAGCAGAAGCAGGTAGTTGAGTTTCATCTCCAAGTTTCGGTTTCACTAGCTCAGGTCTTTCCTATTGGCCTGACCTTTAAGGGCTTATTTACCCTTAATTATTTTCCGAAGGTCCCACTTCCAAAAGTGTAGTTCGATTAAGTTTCCACTATTTTAATATCCCGTAGGGACTCAAGTTTAATATGAATTTTGGTGGGGCACTCAAACAGTAGCAGCCTTCCCTGACGCAACCCCGTGGGGATCTACTGCCAGGTGGGCTGGAGGCTGGGCTCCCCCAGTTCCGTGGGTGAGGGAGCTCATTGCTACCTGGTGGGGATGACAGTCCCACTTGGCCTCTTTGACATCATCTTGGCAGTACTAGGCGTTAGCTGCTTGGGCATGGGCAGCTTCTTGAGAACAGAAGTCTAAGCTCCCCACTCAGCCTTTTCTGGTGTGAGTGGGAATGGGGTCAGGCTTTTAGGCTTTTGTATATGGTGTCTGGCTAGAGTAGAGTAGCTATTGACTCAAGGTTATCTTTTCTCTATTGCTAGGCTGTCCCCTCCCTGGTCTTTTGGCTAGAGAAAAACAGGCTTTTTCTGGGGCTATTTTTTTTTTTTTTGTCTGTGCCTAATGGTCTGTCTGAGTTGTCAGTTTCTCAGTCCTCAGTATAGGTACATGAGGCAAAAATATAACTCAGGGAATTCACCTCATTCCTGGTACAAGGTCCCTAGCCAGCCTACCTGTTCTTTCCATTACTCAGGATCTTCTCAAGTGCTGAGAGCCACAGCCGAGTCTGTATGGCCCCTGGCATTTTGCCAACAGTATTGATTGACAGGCGAGGCATTACTATCCGCCTCTGCCGCTACTTTTGAGTTCTTGCACTATTTTAGAGTTCTCGTGGGGATTTCCCGAGAGTTCCCATTGGTTGGGGAAGTGCAGGAGGAGGGATTTCTGGGAGAGATATTTCCGGCTGGGGGTTCCTGGACTAGCTGCGTGGCATTCGGGAGGATTCCCCGGGAGCTGTGTGAAGTGTTTTCCTGCAGTTCAAAAATAAAGTTTGTTCTTGCTTCAGTGGCTCGTGATTTGTGCCCAGCCAGACTGCGGCAATTGGCGGCCCGTGCGGGGAATGTCTGAAGCTTCGGGGTAAGTGAAATTGCTTGCCACTAAGGGAAGGCGAGAGAATGGGTGACCATTTTAAAAAACAATGTGTTCTTGTTTTGATTTGTTTTGTGTTTGTTTCAAGCTGCCTATCCCTAGAATTTTCTCAGGCAGATTGGGAAAAATGGTTGGCTCAAGGTTTGAAGTTGTTTGCCCCTGAGGAAGAGATAGAAATAGACCACAAATGCACATATCAAGAAAATAGGAAAATTGATACAACGATTTTTTGTTCCGTTTTTGTTTCATTCTGTTTCGGTTTTGTTTTGTGTTATCTTATTGGGTTGCGTTATCTTTATAACAGATTAGAAATTAGTAAAAAACAAACTGAAAGAGTGTTAAGTAAATTGTTAGAGGTTCAGACCATGGAGAAAGACATTTTAGATCAAGCAAAAGAGAAGGTCTCTCAAGCTAGTCAGACAGAGGAAGAAAATTTAAAGGAAGAAAGCTTAGAGGAGAAACAGCTATTAGGGAAAAAGCTACAACAGGAGGCTGCTACTAACACCGTTCTATCACCAGAGGGCATAATTCAACCAACAGCTCCCCCTATGGAGATAGCTGAGTGGCCCTCAAACCCCGTAGTTGATAGATGGGATCCTGAGACAGGACCTCAAAGATTAGCATGCCCTGTACTTGAGCAGGCAGGAGGGCAGCGAATTCACCGTGCTTTAGATTTCAAAACAGTGAAGCAGTTAAAGGAGGCTGTAACAACCTATGGTCCTCAAGCACCGTTCACTGTAAGCATGGTCGAATCCATTACCAACTTGGACATGACGCCAGCAGATTGGGCTAGTATGTGTAAATCTGTGCTAAATGGAGGACAATATTTGTTATGGAAGGTTGCCAATGAGGAATTTTGCAGGGAGACAGCTAGGCGAAATGCAACAGCCGGTTACCCTCAAAGAAATCTAGATATGTTGTTAGGAAAAGGACCTTATGAGGGTCAACGGCAACAAATTGAATATGATCCTGGCGTATACGCACAAATTGCTATAGATGCGGTTAGGACATGGAAAACTTTACAGGGGCATGGAGATTTACAAGGTCAATTATCTAAGGTAATACAAGGAACTAATGAACCTTACGCTGAATTTGTAGATAGGCTTATTCAAGCAGCTTCCAGAATTTTTGGGATACAGAATAGGCAATGCCATTTATAAAACAACTGGCTTATGACCAAGCAAATTGTTGCTGCAGAGAGGTCATTAGACCATGGAGACATGAAGATTTAAACACATATATTAAATTATGTAGAGACATTAATGAACAATGGCAAGTCTTAGCAGCAGTACAACAGGCTTTAGAAGCCAGGCCAAAAAACATGCTATAATTGTGATCAAACAGGACATTTTAAAAGGAGTTGCCCCATAGGAGGAGGGTTTAACAAAGCTGGGTATCAAAGGAATAGAATACCGGGTATTTGCCCACGATGCCGTAGAGGGAAACATTGGGCTAATGAATGCCGTTCTCAAACCACCATAGAGGGTATTCCGTTATCAAAAAACAGACAAGGACCAAGTGTTTACCCACGATATCGTGGAGAAAGGCATCGGGCTCCATTGCCAAAAAACGGACAGGGGGGCCCAATGCTCCGGGGCCCACGACCACAAATGTACAGGGCACTGGAGGAACCCAGAAACACCATGGAGGAACCCAGCAACACCATCAGGGTAGTGCACAGGACACATTATCCATCCGATCTCTCATCAGACGAACCAGAGGGAGCGCAGGGTTGGACATCTGCGCCTCCACCAGAGCAGTACTAACTCCAGAGATGGGAGTTCAAATCATTCCCACAGGAGTAAGAGGACCTCTTTCCCAAGGAACAGTAGGCTTATTGTTAGGACGCAGTTCTTCTACGCTAAAAGGACTTATGATAAGTCCCGGGGTAATTGATCCCGATTATGAAGGTGAAATAAAAATTATAGTTAGTTCTTCAAAGGGTATATCAGTAATTTCACCAGGAGATAGAATAGCATAGTTATTAATAATACCCAGCCTACATGATAAATTTTCCAGTAGTAGTATAGAAAGAGATTCCAGGGGATTAGGCTCCACAGGTGTAGATTGGGCTATGCTGTCTTTAAATTTAGATTCTCGCCCCATGCTAAAACTAAATATTCAAGGACATGAATTTAATGGGCTACTGGATACAGGTGCAGACCTTAGCATCATATCTTGTCAAGAATGGCCAAAATATTGGCCGTTATAACAAGCCACTCAAACGCTTCGAGGCCTAGGAGTGGCGACTAATCCCCATAGAAGTGCAATGGTATTAGATTGGAAGGATCCTGAAGGATGTGAAGGAACTATACAGCCATATGTATTGGATCATCTTCCTATAAATTTATGGGGACGAGATGTCCTAGATCAATTAGGTTTGACATTAACAAATAACATCAATCCAAATGCGCCCACTATTAGGGCTAGACAAGGTTTCAGGAAAGAAAAAAGATTAGGAGAACAAGGTATAGCAGCACCAATTCAAATAGATCAAGGGATAAATAGACATGGACTGGGTTTTCAGAAGGGGTCACTGAGGCAATAAAAATTACTTGGAAATCAGATAGACCAGTGTGGGTTCCTCAGTGGCCCCTGACTAAAGAAAAGATACAAGCAGCCCATGACCTGGTCAAACAACAATTAGCAGAGGGACATATACAACCTTCCGTATCTCCTTACAATACTCCCATTTTTGTCATTAAAAAGAAATCTGGTAAATGGAGATTATTGCAAGATTTAAGAGCCATTAATAATGAGATGGTTATTATGGGACCTGCTCAATCGGGGATTCCTCAATTGTCTGCTTTGCCAAAAACCTGGTACGTTTTAGCTATAGATATTAAAGATTGTTTTTTTTCAATTCCAGTTCATCCTGAGGATAGTCCACATTTTGCATTTACTATCCCTGCACTGAATCATGAAGGTCCTGATCAGAGATATGAATGGAAAGTACTCCCTCAAGGGATGGCTAACAGCCCAACTATGTGTCAAATTTATGTTAACAAAGCAATCCAGCCACTTAGAAATCAAAATCCTAAACTACAAATATTTCACTATATGGATGATGTATTGTTAGCACACAAAGATAAAAACACATTGCTAGAATGTTATGCCACACTTACAAATTTATTAAAAAATTATAATCTAGACATAGCAATAGATAAAGTACAATTAAATTTTCCAATTAATTATTTAGGAGTTCTATTATCCTCAACCATGGTCCGTCCACCAAAAATTCAAATACGAGTAGATCAACTCAAATCACTTAACGACTTTCAAAAGTTATTAGGAGACATAAATTGGATAAGGCCTTATCTAGGCACACCAACAGGAGAGTTGGGACCTTTATTTGATATCCTAAAAGGTCCATCAGATCCAAATTCACCCCGAATGTTAACGCCTGAAGCAAGAAAGGCATTAAAAATTATTGAAACATATATGGAAAATATGCATTTGGATAGAATTGATATAACTTTGCCTTTATTATTTATTGTACTACCAACAAAAAATATTCCTACAGGAGTATTTTGGCAAGAAGGTCCATTATTGTGGATACATTTATCTTATTCTCCTAACACTATTCTTACTAGGTATCCTGAGGCTGTAGGACAATTAATACTCAAAGGAATAAAAGCAGCAAAGGGAGTGTTTGGAATTTCTCCCAATAAAATTATTACTCCATATACTATGGATCAAATTGATGAGTTAGCTAATGAGTTAAATACTTGGGCAATAATCATGTGTAAATCTAATGTTTCATTTGATAATCACTTACCATCTAATCCTTTGTTGTCTTTTTGGTTTTCGCATCCTGTAGTTTTTCCAAAAATGACAAGAAAAACCCCTATCATGAATGTTCCAAATGTATTCACTGATGGGTCAAATAATGGTACAGCAGCAGTAGTTACCCCTGATCAAACTTTTACATTTTTAGTATCCAAACAATCAGCTCAAAAGGTAGAGCTTAATGCAGTTTTACAAGCTTTTGTGATGTTTAAAGATTCTGTATTTAATTTATTTTCTGATAGTCAGTATATAGTTAATGCTATAGTATCCCTTGAAGATGCTGGCAGGATTTCCCCTTCCTCTACTGTTTTCTCTTTGTTTTCTGCTATACAAAGTCTAATCTGGGACAGAAAAGATCCACTCTCTTTATAGGACATATCAGAGCACATACAGGATTGCCTGGAGCCCTTAGTTTGGGCAACGATTTAGCAGATAAAACTATACATGACATACATATTTTCTCTACACTAGAAGAAGCTACAATTTTCATAAAAGGTTCCATGTCAATGCTAATACTTTACAAAAGCGTTTTAAAATAACTAAGGAACAAGCTAGACAAATAATAAAACAATGTCAAAATTGTGTGACCTTTTTACCACAAGTTAATCTTGGAGTCAATCCTAGAGGACTGATACCTAACTATATTTGGCAGATGGACGTCACACAGTTGCCAGAATTTGGAAAATTAAAATATTTGCATGTTACAGTTGATACTTCTTCCGGATTTTTGATGGGCTCCCTTCATTCCGGAGAAAAAAACTAAAGATATTATAGCTCATTGCTTACAAAATTTTGCCACTGTGGGCATTCCAAAACAGTTAAAAACAGATAATGGTCCTGGTTATACTTCTACCTCTTTTAAACAATTTTGCTCATCATTTGGCAATACTCATATAACAGGAATCCCATACAATCCTCAGGGACAAGGCATAGTTGAAAGAGCTCATCAAACTATTAAAATGTACTTATTAAAGCAAAAAGAGGGAATTGGAAAGGGGTATATATCACCCAAAGATAAACTTAAAATAACCCTTTTTACTCTAAACTTTTTAAATTTGGATTCATCAGGGCTTAGTGCTGCAGAAAGGCATATGTGTTCAAAAAATGTACATAAGCCTAAGGTACTTTGGAAGGATATTCTAACAGGACAATGGAAAGGTCCTGACCCAGTGATTGTCTGGAGTCGGGGTTCTGTTTGTGTTTTTCCACAGGGAGAACAGCAGCCGATTTGGATTCCAGAGAGATTAACTAAAACAATTTCTACAGACCAAAAGGAAGATGATTTGACTCAAATCTACAACAGCTGATATCCAGAACTCCAGTTTGGCTATTCTTACATCTGCGACAGTGATTAACCAGGATGCTTTTTTCAATATCTATTTTATTATTGCTTTTTTCCCACATCATAAAGTTCTATTTTTATTTTTGAGCTCATACAGACCTAGGTTAATGTTTTTCTGATCAGTTTTATTTTTTGACTGTGGAGTTTTTAAGCATTGCAATGGAGATTTCACCTAGGTAAAGCTACAAGGCCTTTACTATTGTCTTATGTGTTGTATGTTATGTGTGCACACTCCTGTTTTGTGTTGTATGTCTGTATGTGCGTATGTCCATATATCATATATGAGGAGTGCTCATGAATAAATGGATCCGAATTTTTTTATTCACGTGATTTTAATGGTTTAATTTAGATTGGGTAAACAGCTGTTGAAAATTGTTTTAATATGTGAACAAATAAGGAGGTTAACAGATCTGTTTGTTTACTTTCACCTTTCCTTCTCATTATATTTAATAATTCTGTTCAGGATAATGTAAATTGTTCAAAAAATTTTTTTCTTAGTGCCTGTTGGAATGTTACATAATTTTTTTCTTAGCATCATTGCCAGAATTCCTATCTTCATCCCAGTGCTGGTGAAGACAAAGATAAAACCAAACTACAGCTTCTTCGATAGTTATCACAACAAACTGTATAAACTGATGCATCAATGAATAATAACTCAATAAGTAATGCTCAATCAAGGAGTCGATTTACTTTGGGAGGAAATGGACATATTGACAGATTCCTCTGCTTTGACCTGCTTGCAGAACTTGCCTGGACTATGTATCACTTGTATGCATTGTGAACTATCTGTTAGTGCAGCGAATTGTGGTAGTGCTGGAGTATTTTTACTGATGGTGTCATCGGTGGTACAATTTTTCAAAGGACCCTTCAATTGGCTTAGTGTCATGACATTTTGCATCCTCCTCCCTTCTACTAGTGATGGTCTAAAATTTGGGGGCCAACAGAGGTGAGGCAAAGAACCTCACCCCCCCACTGGCACCAAGGCCAAATTTGGGGGCCAACAGAGGTGAGGCAAAGAACCTCACCCCCCCACTGGTGCAAAGGCCTATCCACAAGTATGGCTGTATGCTGGACCGGTAGTCAGTGATGGGTATGATCCAATTGCAGTGGTACCAACCTAAGACAGGAGGCTGACGCCTAGAGGTCAGTTCATCCGATGACTGGTAAGGACCATATGTTGAATTGGACTACCTAACAGGCACGGTCCCTAAGCCACATTGCTTGTTGTTTAATTAAACAAAAAGGGGGAGATGCTGAGAGCCACAGCCAAGTCTGTATGGCCCCTGGCATTTTGCCAACAGTATTGATTGACAGGCGAGGCATTACTATCCGCCTCTGCTGCTACTTTTGAGTTCTCGCACTATTTTAGAGTTCTCATGGGGATTTCCTGAGAGTTCCCATTGGTTGGGGAAGTGCAGGAGGAGGGATTTCCGGGAGAGATATTTCCAGCTGGGGTTCCTGGACGAGCTGCGTGGAATTCGGGAGGATTCCCTGGGAGCTGTGTGAAGTGTTTTCCTGCAGTTCAAAAATAAAGTTTGTTCCTGCTTCAGTGGCTCGTGATTTGTGCCCAGCCAGACTGCGGCACTCATGCTTGTTTTATAATATCCAGGGGTTTTACTTGTTGGCTGACTAGGAAAAAGTACCTCTATACCATTTTTCCTTGAGCATAATTTTTTTTTTTAAGGTGGAAGGAACTTGTATTCATCAGTTTGGGATGTTGACAAAATAGATCAAGTGGTTTAAACAACAGAAATTTATTATTTCCTCATAGTTTTAGAGACCCAAACCAGTCCAATCTCAGGGTCAGAGCAAGATCAGGTCTCTTTTCAGCTAGCTTCCCTTTAGCTGTGTCCCATGGTAGAGAGTAAGAACATCTCTGGTGTCCATTCTTATAAGGTTACTAATCCCATCAGGAGGCCTCCTCCCTCATGACAACTCCCATCTCCAAATACCATCACACTGGATTTTAGGGATTCATTATATGAATTTTGAAGTACATGAACATTCATTCAATTCAAATTAGTACTTAAAAGATATTCCAGATATATTTCTGAGCCCCATAGACATTGAGTGCGTTCTTAAAATTACCCAGTTGGTCTTTGGTAGAAAACTAGACTATGGTGGGTGTCCTAATTCTTAGCCTGTAGTTATTCATGTCGTACTATATAGTGCATCATGTATAACTACTGAAAAATTAGTATTGAAACATGATAGAGAACACATCATTCAAATTATGTCCCCCTCAACACACACACACACACACACACACTCATATACCAAAAACAAAAACTTATAAAAAGACCAGAAAAAATATTTTTCCAGTAGCAACTAACCAAAAAAAGGAAAACAAGTTGATATCAATATTGAAAATGGTGGCTAAAATTGTTTAGAGTACTCTGGAGCTGTAGAGTATATCTCAACAGCCTATATTCTGTGGCCTTTGGTTAAACCAGTGTGCTTAAAAATATCCAGAGACTCAGTCCTAATCCAATGTTCTCTGCTATAAGAAATTTTTTTCAAGGTGGATCTGTTGATGTAGAACAATGGATTTTTAAAAAAAAATTCGTGTGTGACCCCCTCATACACTTCATTTTAATATTTTGAAATGATCATGGGCAGACTGCCTCACAATTAAAGAGGAAACCCAGGCAAAACCTAAGAACCCCCTCCAAAAAATGTTCAGATTTTTTTAAAAAATATTTTTTTAGCTGTTAATGGATTTTTATTTTTATGTGGTGCTGAGAATTGAACCCAGTGCCTCACACATGCTAGGTAAGAGCTCTAACACGGAGCCACAACCCCAGCCCCAAATGTTCAGATTTTTAAATGTGACTTCTTTGAGTGCAAATAATAGCTAGTTTAGTGGGTTCAAGAGCTATTGTTTCCCAAAATGTGAAGATTTTTTTTAAAAGAGTGTAAGTTGAGATGAAGGAGCTGTGAAGATATTATATTCAGTGTTAAAATTGGTTATAGAAAAAGGCTATTCACTGGGTCAGGGTTTTAATTTAATGGACCTAAATCTAAAAAATAAGAGAAATTCCCAAGATTTAAAAGGGTATATGACTGTGATGTTGATTGTAAACGATGTTAAACTAGTGTTAAATCAGAAACCATGAAGGGTCTGAGATTTTAACTTTACTTGTAATTTAATGTTAGCCTGCAATACATAGGGGAATAAATATTTATACAGAACCCCTGGGTCAGAGCTTACTATTCATAGCTAGAGAAAAACAGGCTTTTCCTAGGGCTATTTTTTTTGCATATAACTTACTATTCATAGAACATAGCTTACTATTCATAGTATAATAGCCAGAGTAACATCTTGCATCTGCTCTTCACACCCAAATCCCTACAGGGAGATGAGAATGAGGCAAGTACTGCCTGTGTGCTGTGGGTTTTCATTATAGGAAACAAACCTTGAATTCAGGGAGACTCTGAGCCTTTATTAGGGTTGCTGATTAACTGTTCATTTCCCCCTCTGCAGAGCTATTGCTCATAATCCTGGAGCTAAGCAAATATCTTCTGGAAAGAGCAAGAACACCTTTGGAGAGGAAGATGCTTTCTATCTGAGGTTTTCTGTTCAATCATGCCTGAATGTTATGGTTTGGATGTGAGGTGTCCCCAAAAAGCTCACTTGTGAGCCAGTGCAAGAAGGTTCAGAGGAGAAATGATATATGAGAGTGATGTATGAGTGGTAACTGAAATGCTAAGGTGTGGCTGGAGGAGGTGGGAATTGGGGTGTGGTTTTGGGTATATACTTGTATGTGGCAAGTGGAGACTCTCTCTCTCTGCTTCCTGATCACCGTGATGTGAGCTGCTTCCCTCCATCTCTTGCAATGATGTTCAGCCCCACCTCCAGCCCCAGGAAATGGAGCCGGCCTTCTATGGACTAACACCTCTGAAACCATGAGTCCTCGAATAAAAAGTTTTCCTCCTTTACAATTGTGCTGGCTGGGTCCTTTAATCACAGCAGTGAAAAAGCTGACTAAAACATTGAGAAAAGACCTTTAGCACCCTTTACTCAGAAAGTCTGGACCATGTAGAAAGCAAGGAATCTGGGGAGCATCATCTCCCAACACATGTCAGTGGATGTTTAATTGTGCTTATATTTCTAGTTGTATTGGCATTGTTCGGGTGGTAATCTTGTTACAAATTGGTGCAGGTTTTGAGTGCACTGTTCCAAATGTATTTTTCCCCATAAACTGTAATTTTTAGTGTGTAATTTTGCAGAAAATAGAGTTTATCAGGAATACATAATCACATTATAGCAGCAATGTCTATTACCTCCAAATCTGGAGAGAAACCTAGTTGAGAGGATGTGTCTTTCCTCTCCTCTGACAGGAGGTATTGAAATAAGGACAAAGCACAAGGCAGGAGAGCCTCCATTCATGTAAATTGAAGAGATACTCCAAGGCTGGAGGGGTCCCATTTCTGCCTGCAGATGCAGATTTACAGGGAAGGTAACAATGTGGAGCTCAGACACCTTCATTTGCACAGGGATTTTTGGAGAGGTCCTAGCAAAATCTCTTCACATTGTCATGTGTTTCTGTAAAGTTTGCCAAAGGTGTTACTTTAACTTCATTTGGTCCAGGGAGCTGCTTTTCCTACTTTATCTTCCCTTTGTGTTGGTGCCAACGAAGGAACCAATAACAGTTTTGGGGAACAACTAGGGAAAACTGAATTGGGGATACAAGGAGATTGGAAGAAAACATGATCAGGTGTTAGACACAGTGGTAAAAGGGAAGTAACCCACACTATGTCAGAGAAAACTATTGGAATAAAGCAGCTCAGATTAAGCATGAGAAGACATAGTAATGCCATGAGAAAATCATACCCCCAAAATAATAAAAAATGAGCATGAACAAAAATAGAAAGGAGAAAACACTGAATACCATCTAAGAGACACTATGGCTCAGAACAAAAGAAAATTCTTCATAAGTGCTATCAGTTATTTGGTAACTTTGTGAAGTAGACAATCATATGTCACCTTCATAAAGGTGATATCTCAGGGAAGAGACGATAGCTAATAAAATGAGGATGACTCTAAAGAAATAAATCGAGCACCAAGCCAACACACTACAAAGGGAATACAATGATTAGAAGCCTTAGGAGCATAGTAGCATTGATGAAAGTAAGGATGCTAACTTGGAGAAACAGCTTGAGATAAACATAAGGAATGCAGATAAGCAAGAATAAGATATTTATGGAATTAAAACTAAGTAATAGATAATTGAGGAAAAAATAATCCAAGGTAAAGATAACTTGATAACCCTCAAATACATAATTCAACAGATGGAAGTAAAAAAATATTCGAAGAAAACTTCACTGAAATAAAGACAGAACTGAGTAAGTGTATTGAAAAAGGCTACCTCACCTTAGGAAAAAATAACAAGAAGCAACAGATTCAAGACAGCCTGGTTGCATTGAACTTGAGAGAGATTTTTTTTTTTTTGCAGTGGTGGGGGTTGAACCCATGGCCTTATACATCCAAGGCAAGCACTCTACCAACTGAGCTATATCCCAAGCCCCTTAAAAGATATTTTTTAAAGGTATAATAAGGGTAGAATAAGAGCCTCATATACAAAGAAAAAAACAACAACAAGCTGCTTTAAAGTATTTTTAGTGTAACACTATGTGCTAAATTGAAAAAAAAAAGATGATTCCATATTATAACATTCAGACAGTTGTTTGTCAACTATAAAGAAACATACATTCCTGATACTGTTATCAAACAGCTCAGGCAATAAAGTGCTTGGGAGTCCTTTCCAGTGAGAACAACCCCAAATTGATGAAATAAAATAAATGGTACAATATCTAAGCCAAACCACCTCTGGTGGACAGAATAATGCCTCCCCGCCCTGCAAATGTGCATGTCTAAATCCCTTGGAACCTGTGAATGTGTTCCCTCATATGGCTAAGGAACTTTACGGGTCCAATTAAGTTAAAGATCCTGAAATGCAGAGAGCACCCTGGATTATCTTGGTGGTACATAGGTAGTCATAAGGGTCCTTATAAACTAAGACGGAGGCAGTAGGGCCACAGAGAACTTGAAGACACTACACTGCTGGCTTTGAGGAGAGAGAAAGTGACCTCAAGCAAAGGAATGGAGACAGACTCTAAATGCTGGAAAAGGCAAGAAAATGGAGTATCTCCCAGAGCCTTTAGAAGGAATACAGCTTCGCAATATTTTCATTTTAGCCCAGTGACATTTGCTTTGAAATATGACACTTAGAACGGTAAGGTAGTAAATTCGTGTTAAGCACTGAATTTGTGGCAATTTGTTACAGTAGTAATGAACCAAGTTAACTAACCAAACATAATTAAATAAATCACCAAGAATTCAGGAATGGAGACCCTGGTAAAAGACATTGGCAGTGAGCACTCTACCCGATGATGCTGAATTAAGACAAAATAACTCCAGGAATTATGGTCTCAGAGTAGACAATAATTATATAGGTTGAGATATTAGCAAAGATGAAGTTAGGATGATATACAAAGAAACCTAAAGATGAGATGGCATACATAAAGTAGAAATATGGTTCATTCCCATATGAAAGTCTGGGTAGTCACACTCTAGGGCTGATTTGGTGATGGAGGAGAGTATTGGGGACCCAGAATGCTAATACTTTGTGTTGAGCTACATCTCTATCCCATAATGACCTTCTTATCTAATGGTGATCTTTTAGGAAATAGTTCATATGATGGGGAAACATTTATTTAATATTTAGAAATTATTTTAATTTTACTTCTGTCTCTTTTTTTTTGGTTAATGAAACTAAAACTAATTTTTAAGAGTTAAAATAGCATGTATATGATTTCATTTGTCTGCAAGTCATTCTATCTTTCTGGCTATGTCAATAGACAGACTACTATAATTATATCCAAATGTTGATTATGGTTATTTTTAGACAGTGGGATTTTAGGTAATATTTTTCCTTTGTTAGACTTTTCTATGTCACTTTAATTTTTATAATGAGCATATGGAGGTCTTTGTTCCGCACAAAGATACAATTCATTGCTAATGTGAGAAAGAAGGGATTTAAAAAAACATTTTTAAGCAGTATTATAGAATGAGTGTCTTTAATTAATGCAATAACATAAGCTTGAATTTCTAAAAATCTCTTTAACGACACTTCTTAATGTATTAATTATGTTTGCTATTTTACATATCTCCTTTCATTTTTCCTGTCATGGTTAGCAGTAAACTTCTCAAACTCAAAAAGTGAATATTTTTAGATTGTAGTCAAATTGAGGAGATGTTTTCACTTAAGTTCTAGCGTAGGCAAGGATCTCTGTGGAGCCAAGGGGGTGGTGATAGCTTTGAAGATAAAAAGGATGTAAACCAAATGCTATGCATTGCAGAAAGACAAACCTATGGACCCTGCCTGGGATCCATAAAAGAATGTATGAGACATGTCAAATATGCCACCCCCTAGGAAACACACTTAGAACTGCCAGTGGCCCCACAGGGGTGTTCTGTACCCCACAAACTTATATGCCTGGCCATAGCTTAATGGACCAGGAGCGGGCCTTTAACTGAGGCCAGTCAGTATCTTGACTAATTTCTTTTGGCACTGGGGATTGAACCCAAGGACACTTAACCAATGGGCCACATCACCAGCCCTTTTATATTTTATTTCGAGACAAAGTCTGGCTAAGTTGCTTAGGGCCTCACTAAGTTGCTGAGGCTGACTTTGAACTCGCAATCCTTCTGTTTTAGCCTCCTGAGCTGCTGGGCTTATAGGTGTGAGCCACCGTGCCTGACTTCCTGACTGATTTTTGACAACCTGTATGACTATGTGTTCCCCCGCTGGGTTATCTCTGACCACTGATTGGGTTTCCAAAAAGAAGCCTCTGAGGGGCTGGGGTTGTGGCTCAGTGGTAGAGTGCTCACCTAGCATGCACGAGGCACTGGGTTTGATCCTCAGCACCACATAAACGTCAAATAAAGATATTGTGTTCATTTAAAACTTAAAAATAAATATTAAAAAAATTATATAAAAAAAGAAGCCTCTGAGGTGGATATCAGCATTGGGGAACTTTATCTGGAATGCTGCTGAGATCAACATTTGGGGAAGGGAGGAGAATGAGGAGGAGACAGGGGAACAGGAGTGGGCAGAGGCAGAAATTGAATGGCCATGTTTGTCTCAAAGCAGGGCTCATCAAACACCATAAGGAGTTATGGAGCTTGGATGACCCTTCATAGATGTCTCCATTTGGGACACAAGGACTTGGTCCTTGTCTTCTCTATCATCAGTCCCAGCACCCAGGAAGAGAACATGACCAGGAGAGGCAGCTTTCTTCAGTTGAGGCAACCTCTATAGATTGCTGACAGCTGGGCTGTCTGCCCATGGCACTCCTAGTGGCTAGGGGAGAAGTCCCTTCATTTCTGAGAGAGGTCTTGTAAGGGTCCGGTGAACATCGGAGGAAGAGACCACCAAGAGACCGGCTCATGCAACAGCAAAAGGGGATTTATTGAGGATCCAATCCAGCGCCCTGGGGCTCCAGGCTCACTCAAGAAGGGAGAGCGGCCAAGAGCCCTGAGCAGAGGTTAAGCAGTGCTTAAGTACACTTTTTGGGGAGGGCGGGGGCTTTGCATACATAAGAGCAAATCATCATGAGGCGCGGGAAAATCGAACAACAATTCTTGAACATGATTAGTACATTCATTGGCGGGAACAGGTCGGGCGGGAGTGATAGGTCAATCCTAAGAAGGGGGGTACATTCAAACTGATTGGTTTGGGCCCTGAGATGCCTACGTGCCAAGCTGCACAGGGTCCTAGGTTATTAAACAACTAGATGGTCAGGGGGAATATTTACTGGGCAGTCCCGGGAATTGTCCTAACAGCTACAGGAATTTCAGGTTTTGGGTCCTTTACATTTTAACTCAGGCTTTGCAGCTTAGAAACTTTACAACACCCGGTCTTTTACACTTTAACTTCAATTTCTTTTACTCTTACATTCTGACACCCCAACACAGTGCCCACTATAGCCTGCTTCACCTCTGAGTGCAGATTTAAAGCAGGTAACATAATATGTCCAAGGAAAAATGAAAGTCATTATGAAGAAGGGTTGGGCAGGCCACCAAGAGTCACATGGAAGTTAATGTCATGAAACAGAAGCTGTGAGTATGGAAGGAAGCAACTTGAAGCAGGACAGAGAGAAGATAATATCACCAGGCACTCAAATGACACCAGGTGGATTTAAGTTGTACAACCTGTGGCTTAGCCCATAGAGATGTCTCAAGTTCCTGCGTTGTTCTTGATTTTATACTTATGTAATTTTATTTATAGTTGCACATATATTCTTTTGTTAGATAGTAGCCCCCAAATCTCATGTTCTTGGTGATCTAAGTGTATATAATAATCTTATGTTGCTCCATGTATATGAGTGCAAGGAACTCACATAGGACCAGGATACACATACCATACTGTTTTGCAGAGGGTGAGGGCAAAATCCATTGCTATAATAATATGTCCCTAGGTAATGCAGGATGATAGAAAGTACATGTCTACATTCAAGGCCTTCAATCACACTAAATCAGTTCTTCTTTTATGTTCTTGCCTGACATCATTTATTCCTAAATAGTGTACGTGTTTTCATTGTACACTGGGACAGAGTATTCCTACACTGGCTACTTAGCTAATAAAAACCCTGGGAGTATTTATGTAAATAAATGAGATAGAACATTATTTATTATTGACCTGTGTAATAGAATTAATACTTTAAATATTTATTCTGTATTGATTACATGTCAGAGACTAAGCAAAGGGCTTTACATCCATTATTTCAATTAACACATGAATGACATGTGGTAGGCAACTTTTTTTTTTTTGAATTCCTTTTTTGTAGATGAAGAAATGGACTGAGAGGGGGCTGGGGATGTGGCTCAAGTGGTAGTGCGCTCGCCTGGCATGCGTGTGGCCCGGGTTCGATCCTCAGCACCACATACAAATAAAGATGTTGTGTCCGCCGAAAACAAATATATATATATATATATATATATATATATATATATATATATATATATATATATAAAAGAAAAACAAAAAAGAAATGGACTGAGAGGATTTAAGTATCTTGCCAAAGGTTACAAGGCTGGTAGGTGGTAGAACCAGGTAGCTTGACTCTAAACTGTGAGCTTACATATGCCCTTCTGTGCCACAGAGGAAAGTATAATAATCCTTACACAGCAGTGCTGGGCTTTGGAGTCCTGAGTGGTGGTCCTCAGTGAGCTCTGTACTTGCCCAGGGGCTACTCTTTTCAATACTTTGAAATTTTCTTCTTCAGGCTTCTCTCTCAGCTGTCCCCATTGAAGGAGCAGAAATTTTATAGGACGCCAGACACTTGAACTAATCATCACCAAGCTGCACCATTGCATCCAACTCCACAAAACCAACATCAGATACTGGATATCTGGAAGTCTTGGGCACACTGAAGAAAGGAGACAGATTTGAAAGTTACCAAAGGCAAGCACATAGTAGAGACATTGCCCCTCCCTCCCCATTGATACTCAGAAGAGCTTGTATGTGGTGTCCCCTTCAGACTGCATCACAGAGTTGTGCCCTAAATGCCAGGTGAATTTTGAATGCTGGATGCACTACTAAATAAGGTTCATTTAACTTAGTTTGTAAATCAACATATTAAATTTGATAAAATATGCTCAAGTACAATTCTGGAAGGATAGTGATGGTTCGGAACTGCATGTCAGCTCCACCCAGTGTTCTTTTGTTGCTTTAAGCACAAACCTTCAGGTGGTGGCAGTGTTGTAGTCTTTTTGTTACCTGGAACGCTGAGACCTGTGCTGGGTGGTTGCCTAGCAACCCTTGTTTCTTTTGTATTCTTTTGTAAGAAGGTATTTGTACAATGCAAAATTTTGTATTTATATTTATTGATGATTTAAAATGAGATTCTAATGTGTGTGCTAGAATACAACAAATTCCTTGTGAGTCCATAAAATCTCTGAGTAATAATTACTGAGATAGTGAAGCCTTATTTGGTGAAACAAGCAATAATGACCCCACAATCATAAAGGCATTTCAAAATCCTGTTGGAAAGCATAAAGGACTCAGAGAAAATGCTATGTCTAATGGAACTGTATGTTTTTTTTTTATGAAATGTTGCTTTTTTAATACATATGTTATTAGTGCTCTCATGGGCTAAATGTACTTTATTAAAGATACTATCCAATGTTGCTCAGTTCTCAAAGCTACAGCAATAGGACATAAAACAATATAAAACATATGTAGAATGTCTTTCATTATTTTCTCTCAGAAATTATGAACATGATTTGCTGCGTTATTTTTTTAAACTCTGAATGAGGAAATCCTTAGGCTTTTAGGTGATTTACATTCTAATCTTCATCTTTGAACTTGGCTTTCCTTGGTCTCTCAAGGGTTCTGCAGAGTGATACCTAGAAGGCTTGAGAACTGAACCTCCATAAGTATTCATATTGGAAGCCAGAGCTTTTTCAAGTCTGGAGAAATTAGATTCTGATCTGCAGAGATAATCTCACAGCAAATATTTAGCTGCCCCAAACATAGAAGCTAAGTTTGTGTAAACAGTAAAATCCAAATACAGAGTTGAAGTAGAGTAAAAGGTCTTCACTGGAGCAAAAGATTCCTAATTAAGTGAAGTCAGGATGGACCAGAAGAATATTTTTAGAAGTTAATGCAATCCTGTTAGTAACATGGAGCTAAACAGTGCTCCGAAACTTTCAAATGCTCTTACCTCTGACAAGTGCTTGGTATACAACTGGTTATATAAATAGCCTAGTTAAGTGTGTTCCCTAATGGACTACCCAAAGGTTCTGCAGTGGAGGCAAGAATGGTCTTTCCTTTGCCAGGGACTCCTTTGGAAGCACCTCTCATCTGCAATATGATACTTTTATTTACTATATGCATGTTCTAAAAATAAGACAGGACCTTATAAAGCTGTACAAGGAATTCTTCCTCTGGCAGTGCTGCCCCAGAGAGTACAGGGACCAGACACAGCACAAAGTCAAGAAAGCTCCAGGGGCAAGAGAGAGGAGGCTGATTGGCTTTGGAAAAGACTAGAGCTGATGATTTTTCTATCATCTCTTAACCTAGAGGCAATACACCTACGTCCTAGGCAAACTGAGTACCAGCATGTATGTGATTTGTTGCTCTGCTTTTATTTCCTATTTATAAGTTCTACAGTTTTAAAATGTTTTTTTCTCCTTTAATCCTGCTCTAGATATTAATTTTGACTATGTTTTACAGGTATAAAAATGTGCATGTGTATAGAGGCATGGTTGGAAGGAGACAAGGCTGTGAGGTTTCTATGTGATTCATAGCGGGGTCTTCCCTCATCTTTTTGAGTCAACTTATGGATTTAGCATGATTTTGAAGAGCATATTCATAGGAGATAGAGAAGAGCAAGAATTTTGAATTTGACAGTTACCCGATTTTTCTTCTTTCACACTGCCTAAGGGAGACACTTTATATTGGCAGGTCTTTCATGGAGTCATTGGGCTTCAACAAATGGGTCAGTTAGGAAGGAAGAACTACTACCCCTTGTTATTTTTTAAATATATTTTTTATTTGTTCTAATTAGTTATACATGGTTGTAGAATGCATTTGACATATAATACATAGATAGAGTATAACTTCTCATTCATCTGGTTGTACATGATGTAGAGTTACACAGGTTGTGTAATCATGTTTGCAAAAAGGGTAGTAATGTCTGATTCATTCTGCTATTATTCCTATCCCCATTCCCCCTCCCCTCCCTTTACTATCCTCTGTCTAGTCCAAAATACCCCCTCCTTTATTGTGAATTAGCATCCACATATCAGAGAAAACATTAGGTTTTTAATTTTGGGGGATTGGCTTATTTCAATTAGCATAATATTCTCCAGTTCCACCCATTTACTGGAAAATGCCATAATTTCAATCTTCTTTATGACTGAGTAATATTCAATTGTGTATATATACCACAATTTCTTTATCTATTTATCTATTGAAGGGCATCTAGACTGGTTTCATAGTTTAGCTATTGTGAATTGAACTGCTATAAATATTGCTGTGGCTGCATCACTGTAATATGCTGATTTTGAGTCCTTTGGGTATAAACCTAGGAATGGGATGACTGGATCAAATGGTGGTTCCATTCCAAGTTCTGAGGAATCTCTATACTGTTTTTCAGAGTGGTTGCACCAATTTGCTGTCCCACCAGCAATGTATAAGTGTTCCTTTTCCCCCACATCCTCACTAACATTTATTGTTGCTTGTATTCTTGATGATTGCCTTTCTGACTGCAGTGAGATGGAATCTCATTGTGGTTTTAATTTGCATTTTCTAATTACTAGAGATGTTGAACATTTTTTCATGTATTTGTTGATTGATTGTATTTCTTCTTCTGTGAAGTGTCTGTTCAGTTCCTTTTCCATTTATTGATTGAGTTATTTGCTTTTTTTAAAATTTTGGTGTTGAAGTTTTTGAGTTCTTTATATCCTGGAGATTAATGTTCTATCTGAGGTGCATATGGTAAAGATTTTTTTCCCCATTTTCCCATTCTCTCTTCACATAATTGTTTCCTTTACTGTGAAGAAGCTTTTTAGTTTGATTTCATCCCATTTGTGGATTCTTGATTTTACTTCTTGTGCTTTAAAAGTCTTATTAAGAAAGTAAGTTCTTAAGCTGACATGATGTAAACTTGGGACTACTTTTCTTCCAATAGGACACAGGGTCTCTAGTCTGGTGCTTAAGACTTTGATCCACTTTGAGTTGAGTTTTGTGCAGGGTGAGAGATAAGAGATTTAATTTCATTTTGCTAGACACAGATTTCCAATTTTCCCAGCACCATTTGTTGAAGAGGCTATCTTTTTCCAATATATGTTTTTGGCTCTCATTTGCCTAGTATGAGATAACTACATTTATGTAGGTTTGTCTCTGTGTCTTTTATTCTGTACCATTGCTCTATGTGTCTGTTTTGGTGCCAATACCATGCTGTTTTTGTTAATATGGCTCTGTGGTATAATTTAATGTCTGGTATTGTGATACCTCTTGCTTCATTTTTCTTGCTAAGGATTGCTTTGGTTATTCTGGATCTCTTATTTTTCCATATGAATTTCATGATTGCTTTTTCTATTTCTATAAAAAATGTCATTGGGATTTTAATAGGAATGGCATTAAATCTGTATAATGCTTTTGGTAGTATGGCCATTTTGATGATGTTACTTCTGTTTATCCAAGAGCATGAGAGATCGTTTCATCTTCTAAGTTCTCCTTTAAGGTCTTTTCTTAGTCTTCTGAAGTTTTCATTTTAGAGGTCCTTTTTTTTTGCTATTAGGAATGGGGTAGTTTCCCTAATTTCTCTTTCAGTGTATTAATCACTGATATATAGGAATGCATTTGATTTATGAGTGTTAATTTTATATCTTCCTACTTTGCTGAATTCATTTTATTAGTTCTAGAATGTTTCTGGTGGAATTTTTTGGATCGTCTAAATATAGAAGCATGTCATCAGAAAATAGTTACGTTTTGAGTTCTTTTCTTGTTTAGTTGTAGTTGGACACAATACCTTCACTTTATTTATTTATTTTTATGTGGTGCTGAGGATCAAACCCAGAGCCTCGCTCGTGCTAGGCAATCACTCTACTGCTGAGCCACAACCCCAGCCCCGAGTTTTTTTTATTATTTGTATCCTTTTAATTTCTTTCTTCTGTCTAATTGCTCTGGCTAGAGTTTCATGGACTATGTTGAATAGAAGTGGTGAAAGAGGGCATAACTGTCTTGTTCCAGTTTTTAGGGGTAATTATTTTGATTTTTCACCATTTAGAATGATATTGGCCATGGGTTTAGAACATAAAGCTTTTACAAGGTTGAGCTATGTTCCTACTATTCCTAGTTTTTCTGGGGTTCTGAACATAAAGGGGTGCTATATTTTTGTGAAATGCTTTTTCTGTACCTATTGAGATGATAATATAATTCCCATTTTAAGTCTATTGATGTGATGAATTACATTTATCGATTTCCATATATTGAACCAACCTTCATCTCTGGGATGAACCCCCCCCCTTGATTGTGGTACATTATATTTTTAATATGTTTTTGTATGTGATTTTTCAGAATTTTATTGAAAACTTTTGCATATATGTTCGTTCATCAGGGATATTAGTCTGAAGTTTTTTTTTCCTTGATGTGTCTTTGTTTGGTTTTGGTATCAGAGTGATATTAGCAGCTTCATAGAATAAGTTTGGAAAGTTCCCTTCTTTTCTATTTCATGGTATAATTTGAGAAGTAATGATGTTAATTCTTTGAAGTTTTTATAGAACTCTGAAAATACATTCTGGGCTTTTCTTTGTTAGTAGGTTTTTGATGGCATCTTCTCTTTTATTGCTTGAGACTGATCTGTTCAAATTGTGTATGCCCTCCTGGTTCAGTTTGAGTAGGTCAAATGTCTGTAAAAATTTGTTGATGCCATCAAGATTTTCTATTTGTCAAGTTTTCAAAATAGTTTCTAATTATCTTCTATATTTTGGTAGTGTCTGTTGTGATATTTCCTTTTTCATCACGGATTTTTAGTAATTTCAGTTTTCTTTCTCCTTCTTTTTGTTATGTGGCTATTTATCAAATTTATTTTTTCAAAGAACCAGCTTTTTGTTTTGTCAATTTTTTCAATTGTTTCTTTTGTATAAATTTTGTTGATTTCAGCTCTGATTTTAATTATTTCCTGTCTTTTACTAGTTTTGGTGTTGATTAGTCCTTCTTTTTCTAGGCTTTGAGATGTAATGTTAGGTTTTTTATTCATTGACTTTCTATTCTTTTGATGTGATGAATGAGCTCAATGCAATGAAGTTTTCTCTTAGCACTGCCTTCGTGGTGTCCCAGAGATTTTGATATGTTGTATCACTATTCTCATTTACCTCTAAGTACTTCTTATTTCATTCCCGATATCTTTCATTATTCAATAGGATATTATTTAGTCTCCAGGTGTTAGAGTAACTTCTTTTTTTAAAAAAATTTATTTATTTTTTTAGTCATACATGACAGTAGAATGCATTTTGATATATAATACATACATGGAATGTACATACATCAATCATATTGTCTATTCTATTCTGCTGCCCTTCCTATCCTCCCTACTCCTCCCCTCCTCTCCCATCCTTTCTCTGTTAGAGTAACTTCTATTTTTATTCTATTATTGATTTCTAATATTATTTTATTATGATCTGATCTGATTGATGCAGGGTATGATCTCTATTTTTTTTGTATTTGCTAAGAGTTGCTTTATGGCATAAGATATGGTCTGTTTTAGAGAAGAATCCATGTGCTGCTGAGAAGAAAGTCTATTCAGTCACTGATGCATAAAATCTTCTATATATGTCTGTTAAGTCTTAATCATTGATTGTATTATTCAGTTCTATAGTTTCTTTGTTTAGTTTTTGTTTGGAAGATCTATGCAGTGGTGAGAGAGGTATGTTAAAGTCATCCAGTATTATTGTTGTGTGGTCTATTTGATTCTTGAAATAGACAAGGGTTTGTTTGACATATGTAGATGCTCCATTGTTTGGTGCATAAATATTTATGATCATTACATCTTGTTAGTGTGTAATTCCCTTAATCAGTAAGAAATGTCCTTCTTTGTTCCCTCTGATGAACTTTGTTCATCACTTTGTCTGATATGAGGATAGAAATCACTGCTTCTTTATGAGTTCCATGTGAATGATAAGCTTTTTTCCTTCCTTTTACCTTCAATCTGTGGATGTCCTTGTCTATGAGGCGAGTCTCTTGGAGACAGCATATTGTTGGACCTTGTTTTTTAATCCAATCTGCTAATCTATGTCTTTTGATTCATGAATTTAGTCCATGAATGTTCAAGGTTATTATTGAAATATGATTTGTGTTCCCGGACCTTTTGGTTTATTTCCAGTTTTTAATTTGAATTAGTTTCTTCTTTGATTGACTATTCCTTTAGCATAGTTTCTCCCTTTGCTGGCTTTTAGTTTTTAAAAATTTTATCTTTATGGAATATTTTGTTGTGAATGTTCTGTAGTGCAGGCTTTCTGGTTGTGAGTGCTTTTAATTTTTGTTTATCATCAAAGTTTTTTTTTTTTTCAAATTCAAACCTGAAGCTTAATTTTGCTGGATATAGGATTCTTAGTTGGTACCAATTTTCATTCAGAGCTTGGTATGTGTTATTCCAGGACCTCCTACCTTTGAGGGTCCGGGTTGAGAAATCAGCTAAGATCCATATTAGTTTTCCCCTCTATGTAATCTGATAGTTTTCTCTCACAGTCTTTAAAAAATTCTATCCTTATTCTGTATGCTAGGCATTCTCATAATAGTGTGACTGGATGTGAGTGTATTGTAATTTTGCACATTTGGGGTGCTGTAAATGTCTTATATTTGATTTTCCACTTCGTTCTTTAGATTTGGGAAGTTTTCTGATGTTATTTCATTGAAAAAATTGTGCATTCCTTTGTTTTGTATCTCTGCACCTTCATCTATCTTGATAAATCTTAAATTTGATCTTATCATGTTATCCCATAATCCTTAGAAGTTCTGTTCATGGTTTCTTAACATTTTCTCTCTGTGGTCAAATCTTATTTTCAAGATTATATATTTTGCCTTCATTGCCTGAGCTTCTGTCTTACAAGTGATCTAGTCTGTTGGTTATGCTTTCTATTTAATTTTTATTTTGATTTATTGTTTTCTTTATTTCAAGGATTTCTGTTTTTTTTTCAGAATCTCTTTCTCTTTATTAAAGTGATCTTTTGCTACCTATATTTTCTCTCTTACATCATCCTTTACTTTGCAGATCTGTTTAAATATGTGCATTCTAATCTCCTTCTCTGACATTTCTTCCACTGTGGTGTCAATGGTTTCTATTATTGGAGGATCTTGTTTTGCTTGGGGTGATTTATTCTCTTGCTTTTTCATGTTGTTTGTGTCTACCCACATACAAATATCTATCCGAGGCAGTAAAGTTTCTATCCTGTGAACTTATAGTGTCTCTGGAGGTTTTGAGGACTTCACTGTTTAGGTGGAGACAAATAATAACAATAACCAATGTAAACAATTTACAGCATTATACCAAATAGTTCCCACTAAGGTGTCTACAATGTTAATTATCACAAAAAGCAGAAATTATATGATCAGTTATTACTTATAATAAAAACAGAAAGTTTTCAAAAAGAGTTTACCTTTTCAAATGGTGGAGAGGGAGAGAAAACAGAAGTGATATAGGATGTGATGATTATGAGGGAGGAGGAGAGAAGACAGAAGAACAAGATTAAAGGAAGAGTAAAAGATGGAATAATAAAGATTGACTTTTGGCAGAAGAAAAGAGATAATTATGGGAAACAGCTATGAGAAAAAATATATAAAGCAAACAATTTAAAAAAATTAAAAATTAAAAGAATACAAAATAAAACTAAAATATACTAATTAAACATTTTAGTTCACAAAAAAACTAATCCATGTAAAGTAACTGGCTTCAAAATGCTAGAGTTGAGAAGAAAAACAAATAGGAGACTGTATAAATAAATGTCAATGTACCATTAGGGTTACAATTAAACAGTAAAAAAGAATAATAAAAGAAAAGGAAAAAAATCTTGATGAAAAGTTAAAAAATTCTTTTCATTGGAGTTCAAAATATTCTCAGCTTCTCCTCTCAGCAGTTTTAGGTAGTGTCTTCTGGAGTGTGATGCTCCACCCTCTGGATTGCTGGAGTGAGAGAGGTAATCCTGTAGGCGGAGTTCCTGGAGGAAGGGTTTAGGTTTAGGCGAACATGACCTCCTCTATTCCACCATCTTGGATCTCTCACCCCTTGTTATTAGCAGCAGGGCCTCATTTTAGGAGCCACAGCCTCTTTGTCAAATACTAATTGATCAGGAGATTTTAAATGAGTGCACCTCCAGCGCCTAGCACTTTCTCGTCCATGATAGAAGACTTACCCCAGGAATCTCCCTTTGGTTCCACTCATGTGGTGGGGGAGCCAATTCTTAGTCCCTACCTCACCTGTGGACCCCATGTTTCCTGGTCTTAGGTTCAGTATCCAAAAAATTTCTCCCACCCCTACCCTTCCGAGTTCTGGCCAAATGCCTCTCTCCCAGCAGGTCCTGCAAGCAGTCTGATTGGAAGGGGAGGGGTAGAGCTGGCTGGGTTTCCATGACCAGTTGTCCCCTGGGTAAACCTCTCTCCAGGTCTGATTTTCTCATGGTCACTTAAGCACATTGTATGTCATGCGGCTTGGGTTTGCTCAGCCTGTGTTTCGGGCCAAACTTGGGTTTTGCCAGGAATCGGCTTCTTCCGTTGCCAGCCCCTATGCTGTAGCTGCAAAATGGTTTTTTCCCTTGTTCTCCCCACGCTTCCTGGAGAGCAGCTTCTTTCCTCATGCACGGATATCGTGCGCCTCCTCAGGTTTGTTGGGCAATGTCCTTGGACTCTGAACACTCCATACCCAGATACACCTCAGGACTCCCTAAAATGTGGGTTCCTTTAATTCCTTATCCCTCTTCTATGCTCATGGAGGGACCTCTGTGGCTGGAGCTTTCCGCCTGAGTGTGGCAGTGGCTGTGCCGCTGCAGATTTTTTTCCTTATTTTATCATAACCAACCTTCTATGCCCTGCTCTGCTTTGAATGTCCAATTTTAGGTTCCAGTAAAGTATTCCGCTCTTCTTTTTGTTCACCCACCTTGTGGAGAAGCTGCTTGTCTGCTTTCTTGGTTTCATGACACAGAGTGGTAAGAACACGACCTCCTCTATTCCACCATCTTGGATCTCTCACCTCTTGTTATTAGCAGCAGGGCCTCATTTTAGGAGCCACAGTTAAAAAAGAGCAACGCTGAAATCAAATTCCCTTTTCTCTCTGTTCTCAAAGAACCAAAACCAAAACCAAAACACACCCCCAATTCTATGAGTGACTTGAAGTTTCCTAGTCAAATGTACCTCAACATTATTTTTAAAATATCTTAAAATTTGTTCTATAACAGTAGAATGTATTTTGACACATTATACCTACATGGAGTATAATTTCTCATTCTTCTGGTTGTCCATGATGGAGAATTATATTGGTTATGTATTCATATTTGCACATAGGAGGTAATGTCTGATTCATTCTACTATCTTTCCTATTCCCATTTCCCCTCCCTTGCCTTCATTTCCTTTGTCTAATCCAAGGTACTTCTATTCCTCCCCTCCCTATCCTCCCTTGTTGTGAGTCAGCATCTGCATATCAGAGAGAACATTTGGCCTTTGGTTCTTTGGGATTGGCTTATTTCACTTAGCATGATATTTTCCATTTCCATCCATCTACCAGCAAATGCCATAATTTAATTCTTCTTTATGGTTGAAAAAGATTTTATTATGTATATATACACCACATTTTCTTTAACCATTTATCTGTTGAAGGGCATCTAATCTGGTTCCATAGTTAAGCTATTGTGAATTGAGCTGCTATGAACATTGATATGGCTGTGTCATTTGTAATATGCTGATCTTAAGTCTTCTGGTTATAAACCAAGGAATGGGTAACTAGGTCATTGGTAGTTCCATTCCAAGTTTTCTGAGGAATCTCCATACTGCTTTTCAGGGTGGTTGTACCAATTTTCAGTCCCACCAGCAATGTATGAGTGTGCCTTTTCCCCCACATTCTTACCAACATTTATTGTTACTTGTATTCTTGATAATTGCCATTCTGATTGGACTGAGATAAAATCTCAGTGTAGTTTCAATTTGCATTTCTCTAACTGCTAGAGACCTTGAACATTTTTTTATATATTTGGTGACCAATTGTATTTCTTCTTCTGTGAAGTGTTCAGTTCCTTTGCCCATTTATTAATTGGGTTATTTATTTATTTATTTTTGGTGTTAAGTGTTTTTTAGTTCTTTATATACCCTGGAGATTAATGTTGTATCTGAGGTATAGGTGGCAAAGATTTTTCTCTCCCATTCTGTAGGCTCTTTCTTCACATTCTTGATTATTTCCTTTGCTGTGAAGAAGCTTTTTAGTTTAAATCCATCCCATTTGTTGATTCTTGATTTTACTGCTTACGTTTTAGGAGTCTTGTTAAGGAAGTTGGTTCCAAAGCTGACACGATGTAGATTTGGGCCTACTTTTTCTTCTATTAGCACCTCTACATTATTTCCTGAGTTTCTTGAACATGGTGCTCTACCCTGACATTTTTCAGGTGAACCTCATCTCATTTTTCAGGCTTTCCACATTTTAGATATTTTTGGAGTTCTCAGATTAAGTCTTCTGTATTCTCACAAGTTAGCTTTTTTCCTCCCTCTGCCACACCTAGTTCATGTCATGCTGTGTCTACCAAGACACCTGTAATATGATGAGATGGTACTGTTTTGTTCTGATGGGCTCCTGGGGGCACCATTTCTTGGTAATTACTTCCCCTAGTATGTGTATTCCCCAAGGGTCTAGCCACAAAATCTCTTGGTCTTCATATTCTGAAACCTTTGGGTAGTCTTCTCAGATCACAGGGGTTGTAAAACACCACTGTTTTTAAGAAAAAATTCAGTTTCTCATTTTTCCTATGGGGATCAACACTTCTTTCTTCTAGGCATTCCAGTGGAATTGTCAATCACAACGACTTCCACATATGTGACCTGCAGGTGTCTCCATGATTCAACCTGAAAGGAACCAATTCAGTCTCCAAGGAAGCTTGTGTTTTGAATGAAGGGACACACCCTTGGAAGGAGGATGTTATGCCTTATAGAGACTACTTGAGATTTTAATAGCAGTACTTGGGGCTACTGTATTTTCTGTCCTTCCCAAGTTCATGTGGAGTAGCTTTTATTTTTTTGGCTAGGACTCAGTTTCAGTTGCTTGAAATCAATGAACTGTTACAAATAACTGAAGGGCAATAGCTTTCTCATTGATTGCTTAGTGTTAGTATCAGCAGGTTACATGGTCCTTGAGTTGGGAGATTTCATTTTATGCTGGTTTCTGTTTTGGTTATAACTAGAACTTCTGTCTTCCTGGAGGATCTGCTGATTTCCCAGGTGAGTGGGCTCAGGGCTTGGTGATGTCTGTATGCTGCTGAGAACCACTGCTTCTCTCCAACCCACAACCTAATGCTGAGGCTTCCCTGCACAGGGGCTCTCCACTGAAGGTACCAGGCCCCAGGGTGACAAATGAACAGGGGAGATGAGAGAAGGAGAAGAGCAAGAGATTGAGAAGAGAAAAATTGTGCTTGGGCTTTTTAGTTATTTCATTTTTAGCTGTTGTGTATTACTCCCTTGCCTGAAAAGCCCACAGGTTATTCATTCTGCTGAAGAAACAGCCTAGTTGAGGTTCTGATGCATCAGAATCAGCCTTAGTGTACATGCAGTTACGAAAATAACAGAAAGCAAGTGGCATTAAACTTCATTTTGGAACCCATGTTCTCTTGTCCATGAGTCTACCACATTTGTTTTTTTTTTTTTTTTTTGGTGTTACTTGAATGGGCCCTGAGTTAAAAAAAAATCCATTTCAGTTAATCTCACAAATCTATTTTTGAGTGTTCCTGGTGCTTCTAACTAGACTGGATGACTTGAATGAAACCTTGATTTTTTAAAAATGATTTTGTAAGTATGTTTTAGCAACTGCCACAAAAATTTCTAAGTAGAATTTGCTTGCAGTCCTGATTCTCATTGGGGCTTGTGTGCTTCATTTAAAACTACACGAGCTTCTTGGGAGAGTTATTTTTAAGGAGCTGCTCAGAGAGTTGGATGAGAAAGGAGAGTGAAAAAGCTAAAATTAACCTTCCTGGGGAAGTTTTGTATGTCACCTATGAGTTTCTTTACTTTTAATGATCACATTTTTTTTTGTTAAAAACAGGACATTTTAATAGATGTTACATTTTTACATAAAAAATGTTGCATTAAAAGGATGTAGTATTACTCTTGAATTAAACTAGGCCTTCCCTAGTTTCAGCAAAGTCCTAAAACCTTCGTGAATTTCTTCCTTCACTCTTTTACTTACAGATCTCTCTCTCTCTCTTCACTGATCACCTACTGTGTGCTAAATGTTCTTATCATTTCTGGGAATGTAGCAGTAAAGGAAAGAGATAAAGAACATTGCTCACATGGAGCTTATGGCCTAGTTGGAGAGATAGTGAACCACTGTAAGTGTAGTGTGCATATTAGATTGTGGAGCAGGGAAGGGGGATAGGAAGTGTTGGGATGTGGTGGGTAGTGCAATTTTGAATGAGAAGGTGACATTTGCAATGAGATGTTCACGTGGGAAAAACATTCTGGGCCAAGGTAGCAGATGCAAAGGAATGTGAGCTGTGAATGTCACTGGTGAGCTTAAGGAAGAGTAGGGAGCTAAGCCTGGCTCAGACAGTGATGGGAGGAAGGGTAGTAGGAGAAAAGGTCTGAGTGTTAAGGGGGGTGGGGCCCCGTGCAGAACCTGTAGTGCCTTGTCAATCAGGAAAGACTTTGCATCCTGGCCTCTTCGTACCTTACCTTCCTTACTTCTAATGATCTTTTGTCTCCGCTCCTTTATTATTTTCAGAACCTGCACTTGTAATGTCCCAATCTCTGACGCTTCACCTTCTTCTCTTTCCTGTCTAATTCTAATATTCCAGTTTCAACCATTTGTAACCATATTAGAACCTTTTATCCATTAATTGCAGAAAATTCCACCATCTTTTACCTTCACCAGTCTCCCCTGGACTCCTGCCCCACGCTAGTATTTGTGAGTGTGTCCCATTACACCTCGACTTCTCCCTTCCTCTGTTGTACTTTCATAGAACAGCCCTTGTCCTGATGGAATCAGCTCTTCTGACTCTGCCCCTGGGATGAACATACTTGTGGTGAATCACCTGATTATCGTGGCTGCTCTTTGAATTTATGATCACATGTCCCAAGTGGGCACTCAGCAGAGCCCTATAAATTATTTATTTATTATTTCCCTTTTTCCTTGATCACTCTTCCATGATCCTAAAGGATGGATGTTATGTTTTAGGTATGAAATGTCCTCCACAGGCCATGTGCTAACGTCTTGATTGCCATCTGTGGTGCTGCTAGGAGGAGGTGCAACCTTTAGGAGGTGGATCCTAGTTGGAGGAAGTAGTCATGGATCTTGACCTTGAAGGGTATATTTTTTTACCTAGACCTTTCCTTTTCTCTCTTTCTCTCTCTCTTCCTGGCTGTCATGAGGTGACAGCTTTCCTCCATCGCATCCTTCCACCATGATATTTACCTTACATCATGCCCAAAGCAATGAAATCAGCCAACTTGGATTGAAACCTCTGCAACTGTTACCAAAATATTTTTTTCCTCTTCTGTGTTGATTTTCTCAGGTATTTTGTCACAGCAACAGAAAGCTGACTAACACAATGGTTATATACCCCTTTTATCCTCCCTTCTTATTAGTTTCTCTGACTTTGTTGATTCTTGCTCATTGAAAAGCTAAAAGAGCACAGAACTCCCTCTTTCAACCCCTTTGTTTCTGTGCTTTTGTGATATGTCCTTGCTCCTTTTACAAAGATGAATTGTCTATGCTCTTCCTAGGACTGTCTTCCCTGTTGCTTCCCAAGGCCATGCTGCTATGATTTTTCTCCTCTCTTGGCAACAGCAGTTTTTTCTCCTGCATGGAATCAACATTCAAGCACATTAGAATATAGACTGTGGACAATTTTCTCCTTGAATTTCTTTACTTGGATTCTGGAACATCATACTTACTTGATTTTCCTTTGGCTTTATTAGTTTGGAAAAGTTACTGACCTATTATTGATTAACATTTAGGATGAATGATGTATTCTATAATATGCTTTTAATATCTAATATGAAAATTATATGCTTTATCTCATTTAAACTTACAGCAATGAATCTATTAACATGAAGTGTCTATTTTTGTCATTCTTGGAATAAACCTGTTTTGTTGTAGTGTGTTAATCTGTCACTGTACTATGTAACTCTATTAATTTTTCTTTTCACTGAGGATTTGTCCACTATTCACAAATGAGATTTGCATATTAGTTCTTTTTGGTGCACTCTTTGACAGGTTTTGATACGTGATATGCTGACCTTTAAAAATTAAATTTCCAGCCTTTTCCATGTTCCTTGGTAACATTGTTTTGTAAAATAATTCCTATTTCTTAAAAGTGATTCAAGTTTGAAAGGAAGGAGAGAGCAGAGACTCACTCCAAATTCTATTATTCTAAAGAAAGCATCATTAACATTAGATGGATATACACCAGTTATCTCTTTATTTCTTGGTGTGTGTGTGTGTGTGTCTGTGTGTTTCCATACAAAAAGCAGGATGCCTGGAACATTGGAGGTGTTCAAATGATGACATTTATTGAATGAACAAATAAAACTTAGATGAAATTAATTTTGGAAACATGATCATAATTAAACAGTTTTAATTTTTTTTTATGCCTCAACACATTCTTATTTATTTATTTATTTTTTGTATTTTTTTTTAATTTTTTATTGTTGGTTGTTCAAAACATTACACATTTCTTGACATATCATATTCCACACTTTGATTCAAGTGGGTTATGAACTCCCACCTTCCCCCCATACACAGATTGCAGAATCACATCAGTTACACATCCATTGATTTACATATTGACATACTAGTGTCTGTTGTGCTCCGCTGCCTTTCCCATCCTCCCCCCTCCCCACCTCTCCCCTCCCCTCCCCTCCTCTCTCTCTACCCCCTCCACTGTATAACCCTGAGGGTCTCCTTCCATTTCCATGCAATTTCCTTTCTCTCTCCCTTTCCCTCCCACCTCTCATCCCTGTTTAATGTTAATCTTCTTCTCCTGCTCTTCGTCCCTACGCTGATCTTAGTTACTCTCCTTATATCAAAGAAGACATTTGGCATTTGTTTTTTAGGGATTGGCTAGCTTCACTTAGCATAATCTGCTCTAATGCCATCCATTTCCCTGCAAATTCTATGATTTTGTCATTTTTTAATGCAGAGTAATACTCCATTGTGTATAAATGCCACATTTTTTTTTATCCATTCGTCTATTGAAGGGCATCTAGGTTGGTTCCACAGTCTTGCTATTGTGAATTGTGCTGCTATGAACATCGATGTAGCAGTGTCCCTGTAGCATGCTCTTTTTAGGTCTTTAGGGAATAGACCAAGAAGGGGAATAGCTGGGTCAAATGGTGGCTCCATTCCCAGCTTTCCAAGAAATCTCCATACTGCTTCCAAATTGGCTGCACCAATTTGCAGTCCCACCAGCAATGTACAAGTGTACCCTTTTCCCCACACCCTCGCCAGCACTTGTTGTTGTTTGACTTCCTAATGGCTGCCAATCTTACTGGAGTGAGATGGTATCTTAGGGAGGTTTTGATTTGCATTTCTCTGACAGCTAGAGATGGTGAGCATTTTTTCATGTACTTGTTGATTGACTGTATGTCCTCCTCTGAGAAGTGTCTGTTCAGGTCCTTGGCCCATTTGTTGATTGGGTTGTTTGTTCTCTTTTTGTCTAATTTTTTGAGTTCTTTGTATACTCTGGATATTAGGGCTCTATCTGAAATGTGAGGAGTAAAGATTTGTTCCCAGAGTGTAGGCTCCCTATTTACCTCTCTTATTGTTTCTTTTGCTGAGAAAAAACTTTTTAGTTTGAGTAAGTCCCATTTGTTGATTCTAGTTATTAACTTTTGTGCTATGGGTGTCCTATTGAGGAATTTGGAGCCCGACCCCACCGACTGTAGATCGTAGCCAACTTTTTCTTCTATCAGACGGCGTGTCTCTGATTTGATATTAAGCTCCTTGATCCATTTTGAATTCACTTTTGTGCATGGCGAGAGAAAGGGATTCAGTTTCATTTTGTTGCATATGGATTTCCAGTTTTCCCAGCACCATTTGTTGAAGATGCTATCCTTCCTCCATTGCATGCTTTTAGCCCCTTTATCAAATATAAGATAGTTGTAGTTTTGTGGATTGGTTTCTGTGTCCTCTGTTCTGTACCATTGGTTCACCCGCCTGTTTTGGTACCAGTACCATGCTGTTTTTGTTACTATTGCTCTGTAGTATAGTTTGAAGTCTGGTATCACTATACCGCCTGATTCACACTTCCTGCTTAGCATTGTTTTTGCTATTCTGGGTCTTTTATTTTTCCATATGAATTTCATGATTGCTTTCTCTATTTCTACAAGAAATGCCGTTGGGATTTTGATTGGCATTGCATTAAACCTATAGAGAACTTTTGGTAATATCGCCATTTTGATGATGTTGGTTCTGCCTATCCATGAACAGGGTATATTTTTCCATCTTCTAAGATCTTCTTCTATTTCTCTCTTTAGGGTTCTGTAGTTTTCACTGTATAAGTCTTTCACCTCTTTTGTTAGGTTGATTCCCAAGTATTTATTTTTTTTGAGGATATTGTGAATGGAGTGGTTGTCCTCATTTCCATTTCAGAGGATTTGTCGCTGATATACAGGAATGCCTTTGATTTATGCGTGTTGATTTTATATCCTGCCACTTTGCTGAATTCATTTATTAGCTCTAATAGTTTCTTTGTAGAGTCTTTTGGGTCTGCTAGGTATAGAATCATATCATCTGCAAATAGTGATAATTTAAGTTCTTCTTTTCCTATTTTTATGCCTTTAATTTCTTTCGTCTGTCTAATTGCTCTGGCCAGTGTTTCGAGAACTATGTTGAACAGAAGTGGTGATAGAGGGCATCCCTGTCTTGTTCCAGATTTTAGAGGGAATGCCTTCAATTTTTCTCCATTGAGAATGATGCTAGCCTGAGGCTTAGCATAGATAGCTTTTACTATGTTGAGGTAAGTTCCTGTTATTCCTAGTTTTTCTAATGTTTTGAACATAAAGGGATGCTGTACTTTGTCGAATGCTTTCTCTGCGTCTATTGAGATGATCATATGGTTCTTATCTTTAAGTCTATTGATGTGGTGAATAACATTTATTGATTTCCGTATGTTGAACCATCCTTGCATCCCAGTGATGAATCCTACTTGATCATGGTGTACAATTTTTTTGATATGTTTTTGTATCCGATTCGCCAGAATTTTATTGAGGATTTTTGCATCTAGGTTCATTAGAGATATTGGTCTGTAGTTTTCTTTCTTTGAAGTGTCTTTGTCTGGTTTAGGTATCAGGGTGATGTTGGCCTCATAGAATGAATTTGGAAGTTCTCCCTCTTTTTCTATTTCCTGAAGTAGCTTGAAAAGTATTGGTATTAGTTCTTCTTTAAAGGTTTTGTAAAACTCTGCTGTATACCCATCCGGTCCTGGGCTTTTCTTAGTTGGTAGTCTTTTGATGGTTTCTTCTATTTCCTCAATTGATATTGGTCTGTTTAGGTTGTCTATATCCTCCTGACTCAATCTGGGAAGATCATATGACTTAAGAAATTTATCTATGCCTTCACTATCTTCTAATTTATTGGAGTATAAGGATTCAAAATAGTTTTTGATTATCTTCTGTATTTCTGAAGTGTCTGTTGTGATATTGCCTTTTTCATCCCGTATGCTAGTAATTTGAGTTCTCTCTCTTCTTCTCTTCGCTAGCATGGCTAAGGGTCTGTCGATTTTGTTTATTTTTTCAAAGAACCAACTTTTAGTTTTGTCAATTTTTTCAATTATTTCTTTTGTTTCGATTTCATTAATTTCAGCTCTGATTTTAATTATTTCTTGCCTTCTATTTCTTTTGCTGTTGTTTTGCTCTTCTTTTTCAAGGATTTTGAGATGAAGTGTGAGATCATTTATTTGTTGTTTTTTTCTTTTTTTAAGGAATGAACTCCACGCAATGAATTTTCCTCTTAGAACTGCTTTCAATGTGTCCCATAGATTCCGATATGTTGTGTCTGTGTTTTCATTAATCTCTAAGAATTTTTTAATTTCCTCCTTGATGTCTTCTATAACCCATTGATCATTCAGTAACCTATTGTTCATTCTCCAAGTGATGTATGCTTTTTCCTTCCTTCTTTTATCGTTGATTTTCAGTTTCATTCCATTATGATCAGATAAGATGCATGGTATTATCTCTACTCCTTTATATTGTCTAAGAGTTGCCCTGTGACATAATATATGATCTATTTTTGAGAAGGATCCATGTGCTGCCGAGAAAAAAGTGTAACTGCTTGATGTTGGGTGGTATATTCTATATATGTCAATTAAGTCTAGGTTATTAATTGTGTTATTGAGTTCTATAGTTTCCTTATTCAACTTTTGTTTGGAAGATCTGTCCAGTGGCGAGAGAGGTGTGTTGAAGTCTCCCATGATTATGGTATGGTGGTCTATTAGACTCTTGAACTTGAGAAGAGTTTGTTTGACGAACATAGCTGCACCATTGTTTGGGGCATAAATATTTATGATTGTTATGTCTTGTTGGTGTATGGTTCCCTTAAGCAGTATGTAGTGTCCCTCTTTATCCCTTTTGATTAACTTTGGCTTGAAATCTATTTTATTTGATATGAGTATGGACACTCCTGCTTGTTTCCGAAGTCCATATGAGTGATATGATTTTTCCCAACCTTTCACCTTCAGCCTATGTATGTCTTTTCCTATCAAATGCATCTCCTGTAGGCAGCATATTGTTGGGTCTTGTTTTGTGATCCATTCTACTAGCCTGTGTCTCTTAATTGGTGAGTTTAAGCCATTAACATTTAGGGTTATTATTGAGATATGGGTTGTTCTTCCAGCCATATTTGTTTATTTCTGTTACTAAACATGGTTTGTTTTCCTCTTTGATTATTTCCCCCCCCTTTACTGTCCTACCTCCCACTGTTGGTTTTCATTGTTATTTTCCATTTCCTCTTCCTGTATTGTTTTGCCGAGGATGTTTTGAAGAGATGGTTTTCTAGCTGCAAATTCTTTAAACTTTTGTTTATCGTGGAAGGTTTTAATTTCATCTTCCATCCTGAAGCTTAATTTCGCTGGATACACAATTCTTGGTTGGAACCCATTTTCTTTCAGTGATTGAAATATGTTATTCCAGGATCTTCTAGCTTTCAGAGTCTGTGTTGAAAGATCAGCTGTTATCCTGATTGGCTTACCCCTAAATGTAATCTGCTTCCTTTCTCTTGTAGCTTTTAAAATTCTCTCCTTATTCTGTATGTTGGGCATCTTCATTATAATGTGTCTAGGTGTGGATCTCTTATGATTTTGCACATTCGGCGTCCTGTAGGCTTCTAGGATTTGGGATTCTGTCTCATTCTTCAAGTCTGGGAAGTTTTCTCATATTATTTCATTGAATAGACTGCTCATTCCTTTGGTTTGGAGCTCTGTACCTTCCTGTATCCCAATGACTCTTAAGTTTGGTCTCTTAATGTTATCCCATATTTCTTGGATGTTCTGCTCATGGTTTCTTAACAGTCTTGCTGAGCTGTCTATGTTCTTTTCCAGTTGAAATACTTTGTGTTCATTGTCTGATGTTCTATCTTCTAAGTGTTCTACTCTGCTGGTAGTATTCTCCATTGAGTTTTTAAGTTGGTTTATTGCTTCCTGCATTTCTATGATTTCTGTTTGTTTGTTTTGTATAACCTCTATCTCCCTGTAAAGTTGATCCTTTGCTTCCTGGATTTTTTTGCATAATTCATTGTCGAAGTGATCTTTCATTGTCTGATTTTGCTGTTTAATGTCTTCCTTGATACTCGAGATCATCTGAAGCATGTACATCCTGAATTCTTTATCTGACATTCCATCTGCTGCAGCTGTTACCTCTTCTAAAGTTGCGTTGACCTGTATTGCTTGTGGTCCTTTCTTTCCTTGTCTTTTCATACTGCTTGCGTATCTTTCCTGCAGGCGCGGGCGGCGGCTCTGCTCTCTCCTTATTCCAATTGGGGTGTCGTGGCTACCACGCCGGCAGGTCACTGGGCCTGTTCTGGGCGCTGGTGGCAGCTCTGTTCTGCCCCTACTCCAATTGGGGTGACGAGTGTACCACGCCGGCAGGCCACCGGGCCTGATCCGCCGGTCGGTTGCAGGTTTGCCTACCCTGCAGGCACAGGCGGCGGCTCTACTCTGCCCCTACTCCAAATGGGGTGACGTGTCTGTCGTACCGGCAGGCCACTGGGCCTGTCCCGCTGGTCGGTCGCAGATCTGCCCACCTTTTGGGCACGGGTGGCGGCTCTGCTCTGCCCCTACTCTAATTGGGTGTCGTGACTACCCCGCCTGCAGGTTGTTGGGCCTGTTCCTGGCACGGGGGGCGACTCTGCTCTGCGCCTACTCCAATTAGGGTGGTGTGTGTACCACGCCGGCAGGCTCCTGGGCCTGATCCGCCGGTCTGTCGCAGGTCTGCCTACCTTGGAGGCGCGGGCGGCAGATCTGCCCTGCCCCTCCTACCATGCCTGCGGACCCCTGGGCCTGATCTGCAGGTTGGTCACAGGTCTGCTCACCCTGTGGGCACGGGTGGCGGTTCCGCTCCGCCCCCACTCCAATTGGGGTCACGTGGCCACCACACCGGCAGGGCCTGATCCGGGCGTGGGAGAAGGATCTGCTCTGCCCCTACTCCAGTTGGGGTGACGTGTGTACCACACTGGCAGGCCACTGGGCCTGACCCGCCAGTCTGTGACAGGTCTGTTTACCTTGCAAGTGCGGGCGGCGGCTCTGCCCTGCCCCTCCTACCACGCCCATGTACCACTGGGTCGGGGGTCTGCCCACCTTGCAGGTGCGGGTGGCGGCTCTGCTCTGCCCCCTCTCCAATTGGGGTCACGCCGTCACCATGCTGGCGAGCCACTGGGCCTGCTCCGGGCGCTGGCGGCGGCCCGGCTCCTCCCCTCTGGCTCGACGACAAATTGAGGAGACCCGGGTGTCTGTGCCTCACACCCCCTACCAGGAGACCAACTGTTTCTGTCGCCGCTGGTATTGATGAAGTTCTCTCCTCCGCCACTTTCTGCTGACATCAGATCTCTGCCATGTTGGTATCCTATGCGAATGGCAGCATTTCGTTCCCCTTGCCGGGCAACCAAAGCAACGGGTGAGTCCTGACCGTCCCTCAGCAGGACCCGGACCGAGAAAGCAGTTTCCGTGGGCTCCTAGCCCTGGGCCAGGGCAGTTCCGGTAGCCGGAACTCGGCCACTCCGTGCTCGGTGTATGCTCTGATAGGAGCAGACTCCAAGAAGCAGCCTCCACAGGCTCCCCAGCCCTGGGCCAGGGCGGTTCCGGGAGCCGGTACTCGGCCGCCCCGTGCTCGGTGCTCGTTCCCATAAGAGCAGGCACTAAGAAGCACCCAGGCACTGAGCCCGAGCAATCTGTCTGCAAGCCACAGGCTAATGGAAGCCTGAAATTACCTGTTCTATGGCTGAATGAGCTGCGGTCAGTCGAAAACAGGGGATGGTGACGTCAGCTTTCCAACATGGTGGCCGCTGGCCTCCTCTGTGGTCTGACCGGTGTGGAGAACCGAGATGGACCGCTTCCTTCCCCCGTCTCGAACCCAGAATTCAGCCCTGAGTACGGTGCTTGCACGGCTGGCAGAAACTGCAGCGCTGTATCCCTGCGTGGCTATCTCCTCGTTTCCCAGCGCGCGTTGCAGACTCTAGCCGCGGGGCGATTTGCTGAATAAGCAGTTTTACCCTCCGTGCGACAAACCTCTCGCGTTTGAGTCCCCGTAGCCAATCCTCGTGCGATGGAAATCCTTCCTCCAGGTTCCGGAGCACCCCACTATTGCTGGAAATTCCTAACAATATAGCCTTTAGCCGTCCTGACTTGTCATACTCCCACACAGTGAAGCAGCACACGGGGGCAATGCACTCCCCTCGCCGCCATCTTCTCCCTCTCCTTATTAGGTTCTTGATGTATATATTCCCTCAGAACTTTGCCTATCTTGTTAGTGTCATCTTCTGGCAGTGGATATTTCTGTGGAGGAGTCTAAGGCCAGGCTGTTTTAAAATTTCTTTTCATTTCATCATTAGTTTTTAATGATACTATGGAGTTTCTGTGACAAAGGAGTTGTTACAGTTTAGATATGGTGTCCCCCAAAAGCTCTTGTGTGAGACAATGCAATAAAATTTGGAGGAGAAATGATCAAGTTATAGTTCTAATCTAATCAGTGAGCTAATCCCTGATGGGATTAACTGAGTGGGGGCTGGAGGCAGGTGGGGTGTGGCAGGAGGAAGTAGTTCATTGTGGGTGTGGCTAAGGGGTATATATTTTGTATCTGGAGAGTAGAGTCTCTCTCTTTGCTTCTGATAATTATGTGAGCTGCTTCCCTCTGCCACACTCTTCCACCATGATGTCCCTCCTCATCTTGAGCCCTGAGGAATGTGAGACAGATGTCTGTGGACTGAGGTCTCTGAAACAGTGAGCCCTCAAATAAACCTTTCTTCCCCCCAAATTGTTCTGGTCAGATATTTTAGTCACAGTGGTGAAATAGGAGGGGTCTCTATATCCACTTCATTTTCACTCATCCATCTTTTCCTCAAAGCTATTGTCACTCTCTCTAGTCACAAAGGAAATGTAATAAGGCCATTTTCTGCATCTAGGTAGACATAAAATATATGGTGCCCTCTTAAATTTGAATTTAAGATAAACAATGAATACAATGAATAACTTTTTTAGTATAAGTGTGTTCAAATACAATTGGACATGCTATAATTTTATTTGCTAAATCTGGAAGTCTTAGTTACCCTTCATATTAGCCTGAAAGTCTGAAATATTTCATTCATGAAATTGTCGCAAGCCTGTGATTTTTGTGAGGATTAACTCTTAGAAAATATTGAAATTTATTTTTCTTTGCCTAGGTTTTCTATTGATTGAGGGTTTCAACACTTTTAGAAACAAAATATACACAGCATTCTTTAACCTTATTTTGCTTTTTAAAATATCAGCTATTACTTCCTTTAAGTTTTTTTTTTCTAGTTGTAGATGGGCACAATACCTTTATTTTATTTATTTATTTTTATGTGGTGCTGAGGATCGAACCTAGTGCCTCACACGTGCTAGGCAAGCACTCTACCGCTGAGCCCAACCCCAGGCCTTTCCTTTTCTTATTGCTAAATTTTTGTATTTATGTTTTTCTCTCTTTTCAAAACTAGTGGTTTACCTAGTTTATATATTTACCCTCTCCCCATAGAACTAGTTATTATATTTATCAATTTTACCATTTTTTTTCTCTAATTCACTAATTATTATTTTTAAATTAAAAATTTTCTAAAGTTTCAGTATTGCTTATTGACACAGGATTCATTCTTTTCAGGGCACAACCTAGTGGATTTTAACTTTTGTGTACACCAACCACATAATACCACCTGGATGAGGTAATAGAACTGTTCACTGTCCTGAAAGTTGCTTCCTGCTTCTTCCCCATGAACCCAAACTGCTCCACCCCAAGAGGTAATCACCCTGCTTATTCCTACTGCCATTAAGTTGGGATGGACTCTTCTTGAACTTATAGTTAGTGGATATTACACTGTGCAGGGGGAGGTCTGGTTTCTTTAGCTGAAATTCATTCATGTTGTTGCCTGCATCTAGCCATGTTTAATTTATTTGTCTTTAGGTATAATTTGTTATTTTCCCAATTAAAATTTAATGGCTGCCTATTTATTTTTGTCTGGTAATGTATGTTTCAAGTCATAGATTTTTTTCTATGGCATAGCGTCAATTTCTCCCATAGGTTTTGGTAAGTGTTAACATTCATGTTTGTTGGTTCTAATTCTCTGCTGATGCCTTTTGATTTACTCTTGGACCCAGGAATTGAACAGAAGAATTCGTCTTAAGAAAGGTTAAGTTTTGGGGCTGGAGGTAGTTCAGTGGTGGAACACTTGCCTAGCATACACAAGGTCTAGGGTTCAATCCCCAGCGCCCCAAACAACAACAACAAAGAAACAAAACAATTCAAGTATCTAAATTTTAAATTTCCACTTCGGTTATGGATTTCTAATTCTATCGCACTGTGATCAGAAAATTTGTTTTGTGCCATTTCCATTAAAAAGTAAATTGAGGTTTCCTTTTCTATGTTCTGTACAGTAATTAAAGAATGTGCCACGGATACCTTTACAGAGCACTTACAAAAAATTTTTTTTTAAAAGGAACTCATGGATTTTATAAAAATTGATTACAGGACAGACCACAAAAGCTTAATCATTCAATTAACAAAGTTAATAACAATTTCCCCCCCTATCTATAGACATTTATTCCAGTTGTCTTCTGACATTTAATATTGCTAAAAAAATATAAGTTTAGTTTTTTTTTTCTTTTGTAGATTCTCTGTGACTTCTGCATAATTACTTACAGACTTTTTTCTTTGAAGTTCCATAGCTTCATTATATTTTCATTTTAATGGCTTGGTAATAAATTTTAAAGATTTAGTCCTTTCCCTTTGCCCATTCCTGTCTTATTTATTTTTCTGCTCCACTTATACTGATTTTTCTTCAGGATTATAATTCAGATGTTGGATCTCCATTACCTTTGTTTTATTATGGAGCTGAGGCCTTCTGAGAAACTGAGTCAATGAGAAGACCCCCTGCCTTGAAACCCCAATTCTTAGGATCAAGTGGGTGCCATGTTGTTCAGAGTAACTGGAATGAGTTTTTTGAAGGGATAAGAAAAGGGGAAGAGGACACTCTCAAGGGAAAGAGTGGGTCCTCTCAGAAAGGAGAGAGAGAATGTAACTCTCCTGCACTCCAGTTTTGTTGGGGATCCCAGAGAATTTTCCAGAGACTTTTGACTGAGTCCCCACTGTTACGGCAACTCTAGGTCACCTTAGCTCATGCTGACTGGTTCTAATTAAATTCTTAAAGATTTTATGGTTAGGAGGAACTATCCTTATCTCCCAGAGTTTCAGGACCTAGTTACAGAAGTCTCCTCCTTTGGGGTAACTTGGGTTCCCCTTATTAACATTATTTTGGACTATGCTTTTCTCCTGCAGTGAGCAGTTAGTTTGCTGAGGAATGTGATATCACCTGTCCACTAAGACCAGATAGGGCTGCAGGTGAATTGCTTCTTGGAGAAGAAAGCATGTGGGGGTCAGCATAGTGGGCCCGTTTGATAGAATTATTGTTTCAACTTCTTGTTCCCAACATCCTCTGTCCCCCAGCAGTTTCAGCCTCTCTTTTATCTCTAATCATTTTTGTACATTTGTCTTTTCCTTTGTGTTCTGTGTTCTTCCCCTTCCCAGTCCTCGATATCTCCACCTGTTTTCACCAATATTGATTTTCCTTCTTACTGCTCCACTACAGTTTGTACCATGTAATGTTTTTATTAATCTTATTATTCCTTTTCTTTCTTTTCTATGGTATTATATCTTAGTTGCACCCATGAGCCTTTTCTTTGATGTCATTTTTCGTAAAGTCCGAATCATCTTTGATTTTTAAGACTTTGAAAAGATCTATGTAGAGATGTTTTCTGTACTGCAAAGAACTGTTACTTGGAATAAACTATTCTGTTCTTCTAAAGTATATTCTTCATTGCCCTTCCTCCTTTTTTTCCTGTAGAGAAAGAAATCACTTAAAAAATTTCAATTTATTTTTTAATTAACACATAAAAATTATACATATTTATTTAATACCATATGATGTTTTGCTACATGTATACATGGTATAATATTCAAATCAGGGTAGTCATGTCTATTTCCTCAAATACTTATCATTTCTGTTTGGTGAAAACATTCAAAATCCTTTCTTCTAACTGTTCAGAAATATATAGCACATTTTATTTTAAAAATTCCATTTTTTCTTCCTTCTTTTTTATTTTTTTCTGTTTTTTTGTCTTCTTGATTTTGTTTTGGTTTTGGTATTTTAGTATGAAGTTTTCATAGGCGCCATGTTTAAAATTTGATATTCAATATTCTCTGTGTTGGGCGGTTCTCTCTTGCCTGTTATTTACTCAGGAAGTGTATAGTAGGATTATCTTTCACTTCTAATTCTTCTTTCAATTTATTTAGCAGCTTTAAAATGGTGCTAACTGGACTTGGAGGTAGAATAAATTCTTCAGTGCTCTATTTGTTTGAAGGACAAAGGGATAAAAATAAGAAGTCATGCTTCAGAAGTATTGTCTTCACATTCTGTGCTCCTTCACATGCCGAATCATCTTTCCAGGACCGAACCCTCAGATTCTGCCCATGTGCCATGTTGGTCAACTGTTCACTCTGGCAGGAGGCTGGGTGAGTGGGCAATCCGGAAACTAACTGTCAAGTTTTCTGTTTGCTGACTTAAAGTTAATTTAGTCTAGTTAAATACATTTTTTGGCTTCTGTTTATTATCCATCTTCATCTAGATTTTTTCATGAACAGATAATTGAGTAGAAAAAAAAGTATAAAATTATGAATTCTCAGCTCTTTTACTCTAGTATATAGTAGTTGTTTAATAATTACTTCTCTAACATATAGTAGTTGTTCAATAATTACTTGTTGAGTTAATATTTGTAGCTCTTGCTGATGCTCACAACTCTGACCCCATTTTTCAAATATAGGGTTTCAATGGGGGTACTGTAGGAGTCTTATTTTTTTTGTTTTTAAAGGTGTTGAGAGCCACAGCCCAAGGGGCCCCAGCAAACTTCCAGCTGCCAGCAAACTTTCAGCTGCCAGCAAACTTCCACCTGCCAGCTGATGATTGGCTCACAGTGGCCCCAGCAAACTTCTAGCTGCCAACTGATTGGCTCCTCTGCGGTGATGCTCATTGGGCTGTTTCCCTGCCCTTTCAGACCAGGGAGCTGCTCATTGGGGGACTTTTTTTGGCTCCGCCCACACGACCCAGCCAATGGGCCTCAAGAGCAGGAGGAGTGGGGGAGGTTGAGAGGCTTGTGGGAAGCCGGTGGTGGCAGTTGTGCTCTGAGGGTTTTCCTGAGGAGCTGTGTGGTGGGGTGTGTGTGTTCTAAAAATAAAGTTCCTTTCTTTTGACAAGTGGCTCCTGAATTGTGCCCAGCCAGACTGCGGCAAAGGGAAATCTGCATTCTTAAGGGTGTGGAGTCAGGCATGGATTTCTAATATGCATCCTTTTTTTAACTTGGTGTGTATTTCCTTACACAGACTTTCACTATGAACTCTTTTAAGTTTTTTTTTCCCCACCATTCTCCAGTTTCACCATGGGTGACAATTTTCAGGCTCTGTTTTGCATTGTTGTTATTGTCCATTTCAGTGAGTTTCTGAGACAGGAACTAAATACTAAATAAGTATGTATTCATTCTATCACCTTTTAGCAAGAAAAAAAAAATTCTCAAGTTGTTATTTTAAAATAAAAGATAAACAATGAGACAAGGGTTCCTATGGGGCATAATTAAGAAACTGAATATCACCTCCATTTCTGTTTCCTTGCTGCTGGTTCTAGGGTCTGCTTTTCTGATTCCTAAAACTCCACCATCTGTGTGGTCCTCAGTTCCTGGCTAATCATCAGCGTTTTGACTCATGTTCTTATTTTGACTATTGGGACCTGTATTTCTGTAGACATATGGTTATACTCTCAGCATTTTTACCTGAGCTTCTAAACTTTGAGTTTAACTAATTTCCAAGTTGTTATCTTCTTTGCTTTTTGATTTTTTTTACCTCTAGTTTCCTGGTTTATGCTCCCGATTCTACCACTGCTCAGTGGCCGACATGGAGCTCATTTGTAAGAATGGCCCAGCAATTTGTGTTCACTAATTCAGGTTCCTTTGACGTTAATTGGATCCTGTTTTCCTGCAGTTTCAGGACAATGACTTCTTAGGATGGAAGTTGTGAGAAACAGACGACGCTGAGATATATAGACCCTATGGCAATTTTGTTTTTGCTGATCTGATTGCACTGACTCCTCTGTGGTGATGCTCATTGGGCTGTTTCCCCGCCCTTTCAGACCAGGGAGCTGCTCATTGGGGGACTATTTTTGGCTCCGCCCATGTCCTGTGTCCAGAACAGTGAAAGGATAACCCAGGCCCAGTTCTCCGCATTCCCATCTCATTAGTATGAAGTCTTGTTTAGAACAAAGTGAGGAATGCCCTGGAGTTCCCTCTAACACAGTCTCATTTATATTTACAACAAATGCCTAGGTACATGGGGCAAAATGAACGGTTGTGGCTGAGTGCCTGGGTTCTCTTCTGGGGTTTGCCCATTCCTTAATCAGCGAAGTAAGTTGACCATTTTCCTTGGCCTTTCAGGGACTCTCATGGTCTGTTTGTGGAATTGGAAAACTGATCATGATTTTTTTTTAGCCTAATAGATGTTGTGTTGATTGATGAGATACTATAACCTCCCCAGATGTCTTCGTCCTTGAAGAAAGCCCAAGGTTCTACAGACTTGGCTAGGATTTCTGATGGTTTCACTTGAGTTTTGGATCGAGATTTCTATGGCTTGCCAGTAATCAGTCCAAAAGAAAATTTCAACTTTATTTTAGCAAAGTTGAATATTAAGAGAATGGTATAGAAATGAACATCCAAAAGTGTAAGTTTGGATTTCCTTTCAAGATAGCAATATTTTATCCTGTCTATGTTACTTTAAGTATTTTTAAACTTATTTCAGAATTATTTTCAATCAGACTTTTTATGTAACTTAGTAATGAGAGATTCATTTTGGAATTCCAAATTAAGCCTGAAATCATAGTTATTGAAGTCATGTCTATATGTTTTTTTTTTCTGGGCGTGTGTTTTGTTTTTATTTATTTGTTTAATTTTAGGAATTAGTCTTGTGCTACGTATTTCCTCCATCTGGAATGCTTTTATTCCATGACCAGATCTCTCTGGCTCCCTATGTCATTCAGACCTAAGAGAGAGCCTCTTTGATGATCCAAGTAAGATACCTAATAATCATTCCCTTTTGTGTCTTCTATTTCAAATCTCTGTATAGCATTTATGGCCATCAATTATTTCCCTTTCCTTCCTTCTACGCAAAGCCTTCTCCTGTTCTCTCTTTTTGAACTTTGGATTGAACCCAGGTGTGCTCTACCACTGAGCTATAACCCCAGCCCTTTTCATTTTTATTTTGAGACAGGGTCTGACTAAATGACTGAAGTTCTCCCTGAGTTACTGAGGCTGGCCTTGTGATCCTCCTGCCCAGCTTCCCGAGTTGCTAAGATTACAGTTGTGTCCTACTATATGTACACTGTTCCCCCTAATCTTCTCTCTAATTTTGGATGTCTACCCTAGCTGTTCTCAAGATTATGTAAATGCTAAGGCAGCAGAGACCTTGTCAGTCACCTCTATTTGTAGCATCTAGAAGAGAACCCAGAGTAGATACACAATCAAACATTAAATGAATTAATGAAAGAATACTTTAGAAGTTTCCTGATATTCTATTGAATACATCTTGAAGTAATTTTAATTAGTGAACATTCTATAAATCATCATTTAGTGTTCAAATGAATGTCTGAAGGACCGAACTGCTACCTTCTTAGGGAAGATGAACTTCTTTGTACAGTCCCTTATGTAAGTGTTTAATAAATCCCTTGTCACTGAGAGTGATTGTTTTTCCCAACTCATGGCTCTTTGGTCCACCCCATTCCTAAGTCTAATTGAGCTCCATCCTTGGCCTCTTTTTTCTTATTTTACCTAGGCACATGTAAAATACTTCCAAAAATTACACTACAAAGTTCTTGATCTTGTGGAACTCACATGTTGTTGGGAAAGACTGACTTACAAGCAAATAGTTTCATGAGTTTGACAAGGTGTCATGGGACATATATATTGCTTCTTGGAAATTGCAAAGAAATTTGCCAGGAAGGCAAGAACAAGAACATTCCCCACTGGTTAGCGGCTGCTCAGCTCCAAGTCATTTTTACGCTAATGCCTGATCTGTACCAAATACCTCTTAGCGAGGAGGGGGCTGCTTAGCAAAGTCTGGTAAATGATACACATTTAAGTCCTCAGTGAACAATAGTTTTGCCATTTGGGAAACAAAAATCCATCAGAAGTTCTCCAGCGGGTGTAAGTGAGTAAAGAAGCTCACGCTGACATCAGGATGGAGAGACCTAGTGTTGAGGGCAGCCTTGTGCCCGTGAGCTTGCTGGGGACAGTCCAGGAAGGAGCCAATTGTTCCTGCTCTCTTTGGAGCACCTGAGAAACAGCATGTATGACCCATAAGCAAAATAGCAGGGAGGCATGGATTCAGGAAAAATATAGCAGAGATGTGAGAGAAAAGAGCAAAAGACTATTCCTTTCCTGAACAGTTGGGCACTGAATATTTTTAGAAGTGTTCAGAAGCAAGACACTGAATTCCAGTTACTGGCTTGTTATTGTTACTCTCTAAAATTACAAGTTCTGAAATAAAATTTTTTGCTGTTTGTCCTTAAGACTTGGTGTTTGTCAACTGTGGCTCTTGCTTTAGGGAAGTTTGGCTTGTTTACTTATTTTTTCATTAAGAGAACCTCTGCCAATCCTCCTTCAATAAAGACTGACCTGTGATGGAAAACTCTCTCCCCTAGCATTTCTCCTACATTGGCAGAGAATGAACTCAGAGTGGAGTCCATTAGTCAGGGAGTTTGGAGTCTGAAGAAGGGGAGGAGTGCCCCCCAAATCCCTGGATTCTGTGGCGGTGCCTGGTGTATGATATGGTGCTTCCTGAATCTCAGTCCAGCAAGAACTACACAGATGTATATCGTCTGTGTTATTAATAATGTTTTTCATTAAATAAATTTAAAATTTACTTTAAAAAATTATGCTCATTCTAAGTAATTCAGATAATCTCAGATTTTGAGTGCCAGATTTTGAGTTTTCCCCCCTGCCTCCATAAAGCACATACAATAAATTGGTAACTCATAAAATGCTTATTCTTGTACCAAATTAAATGATCACGTGTCTGTCAAACAATATGGGCCCTGGCATAGTGTCTTTACACAGTACTGCAACGTAAACCTCAATGCTCAGTAGCCCTGGCTGAAATACAGAGGTAGGTAAAGGATCATGGAGGGACCCTCATGCTCTTCCTGTGGCTGCTGGGTCAGTATGCAGAAGTAAGAGGGTCTCAGTGAATGAAGGGCCAAGAACATACAGTTTTTTTTTTCCCCAGAAAGAGGATGATAAGTCCAGAAAGTTAAAGTAAATGCCAGCTTTGGTGTGGCCATGGAGAAATGATTCTAGAGGCTGAGAGGGCTTTTGTGTATCTTTTGCCCAATGAATGTCTCAGGAGATGAAGCCCCAGCACAGCACGAGGTCAGGATCAAAGGGGCCAAGCAAGGACTTGCATCCTCTCAGGAAGCCCAGCCCCAGGCTGATCTTGGCTGCTGGAGGGTAAGGGTTGGGGCAACCAGATTTCCAAATAACTGAGTCTAATTAGCTCACATTGTCTGAAAGGCAGAGATGCTCAAAGGTCATATGTAGGTTCATAGCTCATGAAGATTTAGGAGTCTCGTTGATGAGGACATTGCTCTGTTATCTTTATTGGGTAATACAGAAAATAAGTGAAGAAAGTCTGTGAATATTCTGTAGTTGCTTTTAGCAGCAACTACAGGGAGAAATCAGAATGACAGAAATGCAGTTATAGTGGCACTTCGATTAATAAAGCCCAGGGGAAACATGTCCTTTTACAAGGAAATCACCATGTGTGAGAAAATACAAAACAAAACAATTATAAATCACAAAGTTGCTTGTATGCACTTTCACTTGACTGGGGAGAAAAAAAAAAGCTAACAAATAACAAATCCAAGCAATCAACCAAAAACCTGTTTCACAGCTTGCGTTGTCTCCTCTCAGTTTGAGGTGAATAAAGAATTGTTGGAGTACATTTTTTTTTTTGAGCCACTACTCTAACCTTTCAGCAGCTTTCCTAGTCTTCTGCCTGCAAACCCTAGCATACTCTTCTCTCTTAAACCTAGTGGTCACTCCCTCCTGACCCTCAATGTTTAATACCTTTTTAAATTTCTTCTTCTTCCTCATCAAAGTGTAGAAAAATCCAGTAACCCCAACCATTTATCCTTATTGATTGTTAACTGCTTATATTCTAACTCAAGATATCTGTAAATATGTCCCCAGAACAGATTTTTCAGATATTCATGGGTACTTAGCAACTACAAGACAAAAGGTTGCATGTCAAATGTGGTCCCCAAAAGGTACGTTTAAGTTCTAAGCCCCTGGTACTTGTGATCATGACCTCATTTAGAAATAGGGTCTTTGCAGATATAATTAATTCAGGATATTAGGATAGCTTACCAGAAGCCAGGGAATGCCAGGTCTACAAGAAGCTGAATGAAGCAAAGAGAGACTCTCCCTTAAGGACTTTGGAGGGACATGGCCCTACTGACTCTTTGGTTTGGACTTCTGATCACTAGAATTGGCAGTGAACTTGTTTTAAGCTACCTGGTTTGTGGTAATTTGTTTGGTATCCCAAGGAAACTAACACAACCCTCTATTTCTTTTTCTTTTTTCTTTTTATAAAGAGAGAGAGAGAGAATTTTAATATTTAGTTTTTTTTAGTTTTCGGCGGACACAACATCTTTGTTTGTATGTGGTGCTGAGGATTGAACCCGAACCCGGGCCGCACGCATGCCAGGCGAGCGCGCTACTGCTTGAGCCACATCCCCAGCCCCACAACACTCTATTTCTAATTGGAGAGTGGTGACTTGGGCTTTGGCCTTTTATTTTCAAAAAAAGATTAGGCATCTGTGAGCAGTGAACAGATATTTTTGAGATCATAGTCTTAATTCTATTCTTTGATCACTTAAAATTAATTTGATTTTTTTGAGGCAATTGAGGGATGGAGAACATAAGAAATAGCCATGATTTCTATCTGAAACATAGTTCTCTTTATTTTTTGGTCCCTTTCCAATGTTTCTGTCTTATTCACCTTCCTCACCTGACCAATCACAAACTCTGATTGGTTAACTCCCTATATCAACCCAATCCATCCTTTTATCTGCCAATTTACTGCTGTATCTGAGTCCAGGCTCCATCACCTCTTGCTTGAGCTGCTGGAATCTCTTAAAGGACCTTCCTGCACTAACTCTTGCTCTGCTTAGGAACATTTTGCAGCTGGAACCTGTTATGTATACCCTTCTTCTTGAACCACCACTCAAAACGTTAGATAGAAGAGAGGGCACGAGAAAGCTAGCACCCTTCAAACCCACCTCATACCTTCCTGTGAGGAGAAACTGGACCATCTTGTTGTTAAAGGGAGAAAGCTAGACGACTACAGGGGGAATTCAAGACTCTGAAGGGAAAGTCCCCCATCCTGGGCATGAGCAATAACCCAAGGAACTTACTTGAAGTTAACTCATTGAAAGTTAATATGTCATGAGCATTGTGGTTTGCTCTCTTTCTATGCATTTTCTGGTGGAAAAGAAACTTATGTATGGACAGTAGGGAAGAAGTTATGTGAAATTCTTCTCATCTGTCAATCAGGGTGCCAGTCTACCTCAGATCCAGCCAAGGGAGAAGGGGGAGAACTAGGTTACCACTACCACCACATCATGTTTAAAGAGGTATAGGAAAGAAGAAAAGGTATAGGAAAGAAGACAAAAATCAGCTAAGAAACACTGTAGTCCTTGTTTCTATAATTAATCATTTTTCTCCACTTTCTACTTCATGATTCTTTTGTCTTTAGCCATAGTGGCACCCCTTTCTCCTCAGAAAATCCTAACTAAGCTTCTCCAGAAATCTTCACCAAAATTGATTTTAGAACTATCAGCAGAAGAGTCTCTACAAAAGAGTTCAATGAGGTTAAACTTCCTATTTTCCTGTTGCTCTATTTTACTTGGCCACTGGCCTGAAAGAGATCAGCACTCCAGGTGCTAAATGCCCCTGTACTAGTTTTTCCACAAACATTTGTCCAATATAATAGTTTGTAGAAGTGTGTTTGCAAATGCAAAGTGTGATTAAAAAAAGACAGATCCTTTAACAAGGCCTCTGGCCTTGAGCTGGGCTTCACAGAGATGTCTACATTTCTAAGATAAGAGAAGCTACCAATTGGGCTCCATGGTAACAGCTGGCAGCGGGAGGAAAGAAAGAAAAGAAGCTCTCCCCTTCTCAGGTGTTGTCCTTGAAGGGTTAACTTGCCCAGAACAGTGAAAGAAAAAGCTGCTTGTGTGTGAACTTCTGTAGACTGTGAACTTCTGAGCCCCTCCTCTTACATGCTGGGTGTAAAGTTCTGAAATTGCCTGAATTCAGGATTCAGGGGGATTGATTGATTACAGCAAAAGTTTTGCTCTCTGAATCTGGCTAAAGCTAGAAAATCCTGCTTCCTGTTCCTATTTGGTGTCTTGCTTCATCTGTCCTCTGAAACACAGCTACTTCGGATATTCAGAACTCTTTATCAGTATTCTGTCTCAATTTATAAGAGATCTAAACCCCATCTGTGCATGGACGCTGTTGTTTTCCAGTGAATTTTATCACTAGATATGGAAATATAGTAAGGTCTTTTAGGGATCATTGTGAATGGCAACTCTGCTTTGCTCTTAATGATCAAGACCACTCCCACTATGCTGCACCCTAACACCTTTTTGGCTTTTTACCTGGGGAACCCAAATGATAAATCTCAGCTTCTAATTTAGTAGTGTCATCATGTGCCTAGTGAATGCTACTTCTGAAACATAAGGACCCTTGGGGAGATGGGGTGCTGATGTTTTAGATGAGTTGTTAGGAGTAGTAGTGAGAGATGTTTCTAGCTCCTACTTATTGGTTTTAAGACCTGTATGTTTTTGAATAGGCTAGAAACAGCAACATATATTGGTTTTTGATTCAGAGTACTATATTTTATATATCACTGGAGAATGCTTCAGGGTCACCGATTGGTGTCTAAGTCAATAGACTTAGACTGAGTCAGTAGGCCATTCTCTGTGAGGTTAGTTGCTTCTGGGTGATAGCATATCTGGTAAAATTGAGTCTCATGGGCATTGACTTACTATCACATATTTTTCACTGCAAAGTGATTTCCTCATCAGAAGAAATAGTGTGTGCTTTAACCATGATGGTGATTATAGTGTTTAGTAGGCTGATAGGTGAAGTAGTTACCAGGTATTGTGATCAATGATGAAAGATCTAAACCCAGAATAAGTGAGGGCAAGGAAATCACAAACACTTTTTCTCTCCATGATAGATGAGATACATTTTTTTTTCAGGTTCTTGGTTGCAGCCATTTTATTTACTTTTACTTATAAGGTGATGAGAATTCAACTCAGCCTTAGCAGGTTTTTCTAAGTCAGGGTTTATCCTGCAGTAGTGGGTTTTAGCCTAGTAAGTGGGACATTTGCATTTATCCTTGTATACAGGTCATATCAATTTACGAATCATGTGTACATTTTTCCATGAATGTAAATAATATACTGACAAATCAGTTTTTTTGTTTTTGTTTTTTTTTTACTTTATTTTTCTGGTGCTGTGAGAAGGCAGCTTGAACTTTGAACTGAGAAGCAATCCCCTAATTTGCAATACAAATAAAATGTGAGGCACAGGTGTAATATTAAAATTTTCTTGTATTTACATTTAAAATTACAAAAACAATTGAATTTGATTATAGTGACAAAACCCAATACATCGACAATATCATTATATGACCAATATAAAATTACTTGTGTGTGTGTGTGTACATGTATATACATATTCTCTTAATTTGTTAGATAATGATATTCAAAAACCTAGGATTTGTGCTTGGTACAGTGGTTTACACCTGTAATCTCAGTTGCTCAAGAGGCTGAGGCAGGAGAATAGCAAGTTCAGACTCAGCCTCAGCAACTTAGTGAGGCCCTAAGTAACCTAGTGAGATCCTGTCTCAAAATAAAATGTAAAAAGGGCTGGGGATGCGGCTCAGTGGTTAAGTGCCCTTAGAGTCAATCCTTGGTACCAAAAAAAAAAAAAAAAAAAAGAAAGAAAGAAAAAAAAAATAAGTTTTGTGTCTATCTAATGCTTTTCTCCAAGGGGAGTAATATCCTTAAGAGAACACTTTAGAAACTTAGGAAGGATTTTCAATAAAATTGGAAAATGAACAAAGGCGTAATTTTGGAAATCAAGAACCAACAATATATTTTTAACTTCTCTGCATTGGAGAAAGGTGAAATCATGAAATACTGTACCCCACAGGAACAGTGATAAAGCACCATGCTATGGAAACAGTGCAAATAAGACTACATCTGTATCATGATTGATAAAAATGGAAAATGTGAAAACCCATGCAAGAAGGTATAGAACGGAACATGAAAAAAAGGATATGAAGCTCCATGCAAACTTATTCAATGAAGAAGAATTTGTAATAGCCACAAATTAGAAATAGGTTTTATGATTGTGGTACATATGCATTCAGAGAACACAATTAGATGAGCTACAACTAAAGCCATCAGGAGGCTGGCTGGTCTCCTTGAGGTATGGTACCATATAGAGATCTGTGTTGATCTGCAATTGCAAGTAGGACCCATAGATATGCAACAGTGACTGCCTTGGTGAGAAGCAGTCTGTATGTTATTCCCTTTCTGTGGCCTCTTTGTTCCTGAATCTAAAGAGGAAGCATGGGTGAAAGGGGAAAGAGAATATCAAGTACCTGTTCATACAAACTCCTTTCCCATGGGGGCCTTCTGGTTATCATTCATACAGAACAAAAATAACCTTACACTATGAGTCCATTCCAATAAGTCCATTTACAGAGCTTGTTCTCAAATTTGCTTTTCCTGAATCCTCCAGGGAATTTGACCTTTTCAAGTTTTTGATAATCTGGCTGGCCTATTAACCACTGCCCATGAACAGATAAATATTTTTTTATTTTAGGTCTGTGTTTCTAAGCAAATAGGCACACAGGAAGGACTACTCAAAGGTTTACCCACTGCAGTAACCTACTTCTGGTGCCAGCAGGTTGGATAAAAGTATTTGCAAGTAATGGAGAACTTCTCTCCAACTTCAAGCCTGTTGATGGAGAGTTCATAACTCAGCCTTTAGGACTGAGGTTTCAGGAGTGAACACACCAGGACTTTGATGAGCCACCTTATGGTTTCAGGATGTACTCACACCTGATTTCATAAGTACCATGTTTGCTTGATGCTGGGGTGCTGCTGGGCATATATGTATTTATGGGTTGTTGAAATCTAACAACATTTCTGGGTCTCCTGGTTTCCTCTGATGAGTCATTCATTCTCAACAGGGGCTCAACAGCAAGTCAAGGGCTCTTTCTTGAAGTGGAAATGGTTACTTAACAAAAAGTGCATGATTTTACTACTTAAATCCAGGAGCCCCCTTTCCCTTTGAGGATATCTATAAGGTCCTTACACTGTTCTATTGCTCTGTAGAGAATTCAAGCACCATTGGGTTCTCTGGGTTGAGAACTCTCAGCTTTACCCACTGCAGTCTTTGGGAGGTAGCAGTAAATGTCATAGATAGAATCCTAGTGTAGATCCCTCTTTCTTCCATCCTTCCTTTTGCCTTTGCCTTTCTATTTTCCTTCTTCATGTATTTATTGAATTTTCTCTACTTCAATCTGTCCTGCATGATCACGGAAAGACCCTGTCTCTCACTTCTAAAGCTTAATACAATCATTGCCCTTTCTCCCCCTGTATCCCAAGACTCTCACACATAACTTTTGTAATTCTGGCACCTTTGACATTATGATAGTCAGCACTTAATTCATTTTTCAGTACTGTAACTCTTCCTTATTCTAGAGTTCTGGAACACATCACTAACTCTCTTATATCGCTTGACCTTTGTCAGGAATAAATGTGTTGTGGTCACCTGTCCTCTTTGCTGATGGAAGTGTCACATTTAAGTAGAATTTGTTTTGGGATTTGGGTCTGGGGAAAAAAAATGTAGGGAACTAGAATTCTTGCTCTGTTATTATTTGAGAGATGCTCCCGACCATAAACCCATCCTCATAAATTGGCCTAAAGGGCCCTACAGCTCATTTGGTTCATCACACCAAGAAGGCTGGACTATCTTTAGCCTTTTGTCTCAGCTGGCACCAAAGGCCTGGAGAGATGGGCCTGCTGTTACTCCTCAGGAAGCTTTAGATTCATGGCTTCCCTCTCCATCGGTTTAACCAGGCATTCTACTTCATTTCTCCATCCTAAAATTCTCCTCTTTCTTAATTTTCATTCAGACAAAATGCCATCCTCTAATATACATCATTCACACATATTTATGAACTAATTTTGTGTGTGTTCCATTGCTTACAAACAACTCAGCTGCCCTTGTTTTTCTCCCTGGGAATTAGTATCTCTTTTGGTAGCATTTTACTCTTTCTCACACATTCCCTTCACTTTCTGAAGCCCCAAACTTGGAGCATCATCTCAGAGCAATCTCAGTATTTTTTCATACCATTTCTTTGCTCAGTGGATTAAGATTTTGGACACATACCCAAACAGTGATACTCGTGCTTTTCCCTGGATGAGCTTGTAATATAAACTTCTTTCTAATTTGCTATTCTTGTTTGCCCCTTGGTGCTTTTTATCATTATTAGTTCCCTATTTCTTCTTGTCCCTTGGGCATGGTGAGTGTCTCAGTTGAATGAGTTAACATTTTTCACACGGAGTTTTGTATAACTTTATCTTGCTTGTGTTTCCAAGATCATTTTATGTTTTTTTTTTTTTTCCGATGTGTTTTATTTTTATCTTTGCTTACTGGTATTTGCAGCATTTCTCAAATTAATAGCATTAGAAAAATCTCATTAACTTGCTGATCATTCTTTGTCCCAGATCTTTATTAAGATATAAAAATTTAACACCAATTCCTTTATTACCCCTCTAGTCATTTGAATTTCACACAAGTCTTTGAGGCAAAATAAGAAGGACCCTGTAGGTGTGTCTGTCAGTTCTAGTAATACTTTACCTTGCATGTCATCTAGAGTCACTAATTTATACATGCCCTTACATTTTCTTAATCTTCCTTCACTTCTACTTTTCTGTCAGAAATTCTTTTTTATAAGATTATCACTATTTATTGTCTATGTAAAAATTCTTTCATTGTTAAAAATGGACCCCCTCCCCCTAATCTCCATAAATTGTCATAGAGGGTGGGGGGGATTAATCAACATTTATTAGGTTTTAATATGTAACATTATTTCATTCAATAGGCAGTACCCCATATCAAGAGGTTTTATGGCTTCTATTTTGTAGATTTTAAGGCTGAGGTGCAGAGAAGTTAAGTAGCCTTATTCTTGGCACTTGGCAAAGCAACCCAGTTGGAATTTGCATGCAGGTCCAGGGAGCCTCGACCACACCAATTGACTCTGGAGGGTCGGTCATCCAGCAGTCAGTAAGATTGCTCTGTGGCCTATTGACTGAGAGTCAGTGGCTTTGGTTGACCTGGTGAAAGTTGAGAAAGCATCCTCCAGGGAAGTAGTATACCATGGAGGAATCAAGCAACCACTGTGTACTATCAGAAGGATTTCAAGAATCTCATGGGGAAGGTCTAAAGTTCTGGTTTATGAAACACCTATGTGGCTACCTCTTCCCTTTGAGACTTCCATTTTCTGACCACTTACTAGTCCCCTACAAGTTATCACAGATCTTCAGACTGTGCATGTCTGTATGTGTTTGCTGCAAGGAGTTCTGGTCTGTTTAGAACAGTGTCACCTGGAGACCTGGTATTGTTCCTTCGAAGATCATGGATGTCTTTTGCCACCATGGACTCTGATGGGGCATGAATTTCACTTTCTCAGGAGAAAGTGAACAGAACAGGCTAAAGAAAGGCACAGGGAAACATGATGGCAGGTAAGCATGTAAAGGATCGATTTAGTCAACCTGAGAGAAGGATTTTGTCCAAATGGACGCAGAGCCTTGGACAACCCCTCCCTGCTGTCAGGTTTGCCATATCTGCTTTATGAGATTCTCTGTTACACACCATTGGAATAAGACTTCTCCTGTGGTATCCCCTGAACTTACTCTTCCAGTCATGCCCACTCTCCATTGTCATCCACACTTTGACCTTAGGTGACACCTTTTCTGGGGCTTAGAACTTGTTCCTCTGGGTTTCAGCATTGGATCAACCCTCCCAAGTTTCAGGCTGTACTCCAGTTGCTTGGAACTAACTCAGCTTAATCAAATTCCCGGTTATTGTGTTAATTCAGACTAGAATCAGGTAGATTGAGGGTTGGTCTCTTGGAACAGGGAGGAACCAAAGATCAAATGTTGGACACTGTATTCTATTATAGACACTTATAAGTTTGTCTAGATTAAATTATGTACCCCAACTAATCAACATATACTTTCATGTAACATCCACAGCCCAGTTGTGCTAGGGCAGTGGAATAGGTTGCCAAGAGACCAAAGACGACAACCGGAGATGGGACATGAGATAAAAGGTTTATTTAGAAATGCTTATGGAGGAGATCCATGGCAATGGGATGGACAGGTACACCTCTATTTCACACAGTGTCTTTGTTGCTTTGCCAGAAAATGGTGCTTTCATTCACACATGAGGTTTGCCCTGGGGTGGCCACATGAGTGAATAATTCTTTTTCCACAGTGCTCTGATCCACACCTGTTATCACAGAGAGGGAGTTTTTATAGGTTAGATTACAGAATGGCTTAGGTTGCTTTCTCTCCACTTATGACCAGCATGCAGGCAAGAAAGCAGCTCTCTACAGAAGACATTAATTTGTCTTGATTTCCAACATGCATGAAAGAAAGCCATGTCCTTCAAGATAATGTGTATATGGACATTCTTACCCAGTTTGCTCTTATTGTTCCCTTTACTTGGCTAGGTTTTTGTGAATAGAAAAGGACATTAAGGGACATATTGTTTTACTGTCCTCTTTTCCTTTAAGAATGATACACTTCAACACTCAGTATCTTAAAGCATTGTGTTGGGCAATTATAATGATATAGGTATTCTCAATAGAGTTATTGAATTTAGCAAATAAAAATATAGAACACTCAGTTAGTTTGAATTTCAGGTAATACCAATCTTTGAGTTTATGTTCTAGAGGTTGCATAAAACTTCCTAGATTGTATGGAAATTGTGTGGGTTTTAAGTGCATCCACACACTGTAGCTGACAACCTCTACTCCTGAATGAACTTGAAATATTTCACGGAACATGCTTGTACATTGTTTGCCTGAAATTCCAATTTTAGCTAGACATTCTCTATTTTGTCTGACAATCCTAGACCCAAGGAAGATGCCTTAAAGAGTGGAGAAACAGCATTGCTGGGAAACAGATGAACTGCAGCCATACCAGAAGCTAATAATGAGGGCCAGATGAATGTCATGAGCAACAGACTCAGTAATGGAAGAATCTGCAGACCTTCCATAGTCATATGCATAAAATGTGCACAGGGAGGGGAATGGATTTCTGGTGGTGAAGGGCCTTGAGCAAATGTATGGAGGTGCAGAAGCTCAAGGTACTCTCTGTTGGAGGATGATAAGTAGACCTGGTTAGGAGAGTAAAGTGACGATGAATTGAAGAGGACACCAATACTGAACCCTAAATCTGTTGTTAGTGTGCAGCCATTAAATTTTTTCACCAGGGGGCAGAAAAACTGTGAATCATGTTTATGAAAGAACATTATTTTCCATAAAGGAATCTGAAGGAAGAGAGAAAAGTGCCTATTATCATTATAATTGCCTAACACAATACTTCAAGATACTGAGTGTTGAAGTGTGTCATTCTTAAAGGAAAGAAGGACAGTAAACCAATATGTCCCTTAATGCCCCTTTCTACTAGCCAAGTAAAAACCTAGCCAAGTAAAGGGAACAATAAGAGCAAATTCCCAACACCAGAATTTTTTTAGTAGAGACAGGAGAAAGGCCATGCAGATACTCTCAATTTTAAGCGACTAAGAATTGCATATGAAGACATGGATTTAAGGCTCTCTCTTTTTCTTTGGATTTTTTTTCCAGATTGTATAGAAAGCTTGAAAATGGTAAGAGATATACAGCTGACAGCCATTGCTTTGAATAAACTGCTCTCTTGGCCTCTTGTAACATTCAGAGCTTAGGACACAGGAAATTCAGTTACTGTTGAGGGTATTTGTTCCCATGTGCTGGGACAGTAGTGAGGGGCCATATGTCCCTCTGTGTCAGGCCTGTCTGAGCCTGTGTGGTTCACATGGAGGGTCATAGAGATTTTACTGCTGCAAGAAAAAGACTTAGTTTAATCTACTGGACTATTGTCGTGGCTGGGGCAACCCCTCTCCTTGCTCATCTGTGTCTCTTTTTCAAGAGACATGCAGTGCAGTAGTGGCTTCTTATCTTGGTGCTTTCAACTTCCAAACTGTTTATTTTGTGAATTTTATAATGATTATTCTATTTCTTTCTAAGTACGAGGACAAAATTTTCAAGGAAGCCCCATTCTGTGTGGTTAGTCTAGTGCTTTGATGTTGTCCTATGTGTAGGCAAACCCTCAAATTATGTGTCAAATTAACATCAGGCAAACACGAGCAAATCTCCAGCCTTATAATTTTCTGTGTGGATGAAATTGTTTTCATGTACCTACATTTCTTTTGCTTCTCATCTGCAGGTTTGTATTTTCTTCTCTCTTTGTTAACTAATAAATTCTTGTTTTCTGGATGTGCCATGCTAGAATACCACCTGTCAGTGGTGCTGTGATAGCAATTTAGGTGTTAGAGTGGATGTTGGACTAAATGACTTTAAAAGTTCCTCCCATTTATTAGAATCTGCTATTCTATTTCCTTGGTGGTTCAAAATAAAATGAAATACTGATTTTCCCATAGTTTTGCTCAGACATTGCAGCTGACAGAAATGGACTTATAAATATTAATTACTCACATATCCTACTTTTTGTTTAGGCTTAATCAATAATATATTAATGAAAATTTTCTTTGGATAATGATGATATAATTTTGTTTAGAAACTGTTTACATAATGTTAGTTAATGAAAAATTCAGATGATTTTCCATGCTTTAGGCTACAAGGGCAATGTATTGGTCTGAAATACAATGGCATCAGAATTATGGAAAAATTAGATGTGCATGACAACCATCATTCAGAGTTAGATTGATGGAGAAGTTGCTCTCCAAGAGTGAGTGATGGTCATTAGGACTTGAAATCAGCAAGGAAGCTTTTAAAAAACATTGGCTGCTAGTTTTAGCCGTGGGAATTTGGGATGTGACATTGCAATCCTTTCTTACCTCAGGGAAAGTGGGACTCTGCCTTCTACCCGCCTATCAAAATGTGAGCACTCCTCACACCTACCAGCATCGGTGAGCAAGTACGTAGGCTGGGCTTATCCTGGGAAACAACCATTTCGGAGTCTCAAACCTAGTTTTAGGAATCCCTTCTCCTCTACTTTTTGTCAAATGCTCTTAATTTATCTATCATTCCTTCCTCAATGTGCCAAATTGGATACTTATCAAACCTTGCTTCTTTTTGCTGTGCATTAGTAAAATCAATCAATTCAGCCATTACCAAAAATGCAGAACTTCTTCCAAGCCATCTCTTCTTTTCTGAATCCTTATAAGAAAGCCTCAAGATGGTGGATGAGATTCTGAAGATAAAGATCAGCTTACCAATGCACGGTGCCAAATTGGGAAGTGTTTCTGTAATATTATGTATATTTCAATAGCCTTATAAATCTGCAGAATAGAATTCCATTTCATTTTGTAGCTTAGTCAATAGGTTGTTTACATTTTGGGCAGGTTGAAATTAATGAGTAAAGATTTTTTTTTCTTTTTGCTTCTGCCCCAGACTTTCCTGAAACCCCTAAATACATTGCTCCCGTTCTGCATTCTCTTTCTAAAGAAAGACACCATTTCATGCTCAGTCTGACTTATTTCAACTTACGCAGGCCTAGGAAGACTCATGCTGACTTGTTTGTTCTTATTTTGGTGCAGGTTTCACTCCATCTTTAGTAATTGCTTTTGGAAAAGACACTTAACAGAAAAGCAAACTGTTGCACCTGAAGATTGATTATACCTTTTCTTCCATTTCTCTGTCCTTATCAATTTTGTGTGACATTTGTGAAAGTCAATGTATTGTTCATTTTTCATGACTTTCATGAAGAAAATACTCAGCTATGAGAACCTTTATAAAAAATCAAGGACTCCCCACCCCCAAATCATTATTGAACATAGTGTTTCCCAGAAACATTCTCTAATATTACCTGCATATTATAAAAGTGTTTCTTTCTTTCCCTTCAGATTTTATGTATGGATATTTCTGAAAGTTTAGAAACTGAAAGAAGGTTTACAGAAAACACAAAAATCATTTGTAATTTCACTATATAGAGATGAACATTATTCACATACATGCTGTAATCACTGATAAATTATATACTGGTACGTGCATCACACACAACTTTTTTGAACACCAGTGATAGCATGTTCACCTAATTCTGCATTGATTTTACCAGCATATCTTGTAATTACTCCTTATCAGTACATATAGAGCTACTTTTTTCTTTTTAGAGGTTATACACTATCTCCTTGTATTAAAGTCCTTTAGTGTATTTAACTAGTTTTTTATTGATATCTAGTTGTCTCATTTTTTAAAATTAAAAACTATGTTACTGAGTATCTCTGAATCTACAATTTTTTATCCAAATGTGAGTGTATCTGTAGGATAATTCTAGAAATAGAATGTAGAGTCAGAGACTATGCATTGTGAGTTCAAGGAATATTGCCAATTATTCTTCAGAGAGTTTGCCTCCATGAATCCTTCCATTGAACTATTTGACAGTGACTGCTCTGCCACACTCAGACTACCAAACACATTGAATCTTGTCATTTATCATAGATGATGCTTGTTTCATTATTTAATTTGCATTTATCATTATGGAAGAGTTTGCAGATCTTTTGCTATGTAGGAGAATTATTTTAATTTTCTCTATATTCACTCTTTATGCCAGTCAACAATTTTTATATATTTTAATCATCTTTATAAAATTTGTTTTGGGGACCCTTTAAAAAGGGAAGTAAACTAGCTGTTTAATTCCAATGTACTCCCCCCACACCATTTTGTTGTGGGTGTTGTTAATATATATCTACTAACAACAAACAGGTATTTTAAAAGTTTTTATGTTATTAGTATTAGTATTAGCTTGTGTGGACTCTAGGTTTTTTATTTTTTTATGGAAATATATTCTTTCTTCCAAGATTACATATAAAATCTTTCTCTATGTTTCATATTAACTTTACTTTGTTAAATTGGACACATTAGCTATTAAAGTGTTGTGTTTTATTTTTGAGATGGTCATCTATTTGACTATATATTTTAAAAAACCTATCTTCTCTTCTTTGTTTTGAATGTCACATTTATCTTCTATGAATTTATATTTGCGTCTGTCTCTGTAGTGTCTTTTCAAGTACATTTATTCATCTATTTGTGTGCCAATATCTTGTTGTTCTAGCTACTGCAACTTTAAAATGTCTTAATACCTGGTAAAATGCCCTTTATTACTTTCCTTTACCAGAGTTATCTTCTTTTAAAAATAGCCTTTAAAAAATCTTTTTTTTTGTATTTTTATGTTTTTCTGCATTTTGGATATTTGGTTTATTTCCAAGTTTTAACCATTATGAGTAATGATTTTGAGATTTACTGTCAAACTCATGTTTGGATTTTCTTGTAAATAATCATTTACTACACGTTCTTTGCAAATGAATCTTAGATGTAGAACTATTGTGTAAAAATAAATAAACTCTTTTTTTTTAAGAGGGAGAGAGAGAGAGAGAGAGAGAGAGAGAGAGAATTTTAATATTTATTTTTTAGTTCTCGGCCGGACACAACATCTTTGTTTGTATGTGGTGCTGAGGATCGAACCCGGGCTGGACGCATGCCAGGCGAGCACGCTACCACTTGAGCCACATCCCCAGCCCAAAATAAATAAACTCTTTAAAAGGATCTTGATACATATTGTCACATTCTTTCCAGAAACTACAAGTATATGAGAATAAGTATTAGTTGTCTATTGCTGTATAAAAAAATTATCCCCAAATTTAGCAGCTTAAAATAGCAAGCATTTATCATCTGCCAATGTCTGTGGGTCAGATACCAATGCATGTCTTAGGTTCCACCTAGGCAGGGCCTCTCCCAGAGATGCAGGCAAGATTTGGCCATGATATGCTACCTCAAGGCTCAGTAAGAGAGGATTTATTTCCACACTCACCCAGGTAGCTGTTGGCAGACCTCAAGGTCCTTGCTGGCTCATGTCCAGAGATATCCATTCATGTCTCATGTGTCTCTCACATCATGGCAACTCACAATATGGACTTTGGCTTCTCTCAGAGGGAGTTGGGGAGAGTGAGAGAGAGCAAGCAATAGGCAAGCTCAATTTGTTTGTAAGTAATCTTAGAAATGACATTTCATACCCTTTCTCTATTCTATTCGTTAGAAGAGAGTTACTCAGTCCAGTCCACACTTGAGGGAAGAAAAATTATTGCATGAGGTATGAAAATGAGGAGCAGGAATTACTGGGGACCATCCTAGAGGCTGCTACCCCAAACTCTAGTTCCATTACATCATTCCCATCACGGTTCTTATATTCTTATATGTAAAAATAATCACATCTCACTATATATTTATTTGTCTTATGACTAATGAAAATATATTTTATTTATTGTTTGTTGGTTGTTTGTAATTTTATTCCTCAAATTACTGTACTTATTTCCCCCATTTTTTGAGGATCTTAGTCACTCTGACTTATATATTTGTAATGCTAATTTAATTTGAAATTATGACCCTTTCATGGAAGGGAGGGTGCTATGATAACTTTAGGGAGTTGTTTTAGTCAGCTTTTTTGCTGCTGTGACCAAAAGGCCCAATAACACCAACATTTGGGGCTCACAGTTTTAGAGCTCTCAGTCTATAGATGGCCAAATCCATTGCTGTGAGCTAAAGATGAGGCAGAAAAACATGGTGGGTGTGGCAGAGGACAGCAGCTCAGGACAGGCACCAGGAAGCAAAGAGACAGAGCTCAGCTCCCCAAGGATAAAATGTAAACCCCAAAGGCTTGTCCCCAATGACCCACCTCCTCCAGGCAAATCCTACCTGCCTACAGTCACCAGTCAGTTAATCTCTATCAGGGATTAATGCACTGATTAGGTAAATGCTCTCATAACCCAATCATTTCACCACTGAACTTTCTTGCATTGCCTCACACATTATCTTTTGGGGACTCCCTCATATCTAAACCATAATAGGAATTGAAGGAACTCTGTAGCTCATTTTACTTTGTGGCTCAATGCAAGTACTTGATTCTTATCAAAAGACAAGATTATTAATTATGGCTACCATTGGTGTTTACTACTGAAACTCTCAAGAAAAATAATGAGAAATTTGACATTTATTCCTCCAATGGCCACTATCTTTGTAATAACATATTGACATTTAATGTTTTTAACACTTGATACAGATGATCTAGCCATTTGCAAGCTAATCATTAATATCTAACTTTTTTTGTGTGTGTGCAAAATTGGTTAAAACTAATTAAACTCCCTTGCCTCAGAATTTGCAGACCATTAAAATTCTTATGTATTAAAAGTTTCCAAGATGGCAAACTCTCAGGTATATTTTAAAAAAGCGAGTCTTGCTTAGAAGATCAAGAATTAAATAGCAATAAGTAACACTACTTGAAACTGCAGGACGCTTATTATTTCTTAAGACAACAAAGAATTTTATATAAGAAACAGAAAATCAGACTTTATTAGTCGATATGTGACCTTGGGCAAAACATTTAAGATTGTCAATTTCTTTGTCTACAGAAGGGAGACCTACGACTTTGTTACATTTTCAGAATGCCCAAAACAATCTTATGTCTGTAAAACAAAAGATTTATGGGAATATTTCTGGTTTTGATGCTTGTCGAATTGTCTGTGTTGGAATTCAGCCTACTCCACTGATGGACAGCTTTTATTAAAGGATGCATCTTCCTTCTTTTAAGCTAAAATCTGCCTTCTGCTAACTTCTACCTATTTATTATAATTTTGTACTCTGGATCCACACTAATTGTGTGTTCTACTGTACTTTAGATATTTGTAATAAGCTCCTCAGTTCCCCTGTATGATTTTATTTTATTTATTTACCTGTATGATTTTGTTCTATTTATTTGCTTTTTGGTGATGTTGGGAATCAAATCAAACACTCTGCCACTGAGCTGCATCTCTAGTCTCCCCTTTCTGATTTTTTTTTAAATCTGTGCTTAACAATACTTTGCTTTTTTTTAATTTAGGAAAAAAATCAAAGAACCTGGGGTGTTATCATTTTCTTATGTCAAATCAAATCATAATCACAAAAATTATTCAATAAAAACTCAGCTACATGCAGTGACTTATAACAAAATGACACTCACATGCAGATATTTGGTCATTTTTTGTGGCTGTTTATAGTACAGAAGAGGCCCATAAAGGAGCTACAGAAAGCAAAAGCATTCTGATTACTGAGCACATGCTACATTAGTAAGATGAATTGGGCTCAGAGACAGGCCCTTGTCCTGGCAGAAGGATGAGTCTATATGGAGTGGAGGGGAATGGGAACTGGGAGGAGGTTCTGCTTCACATTGGGTCACAGTGTGATCTGTTTGAAAGTGTAGCTAATGTCTTTTCCAATGCCATGTCCACAGTAAAGGCTTGATGAATTTATTTGATCTTTTAGCCTGATGATGTTTGGCTTAGTCTTTTGTTTGGGTTTGCTGAACACACAGAACCTATAGTACCTTATTGGTTTTGGTCATCTTTAATCTTTCTTTGTGAAATCCAATTATTTTATCAATTCATATTGTTTGAAGACTGTATTATGGGTTAAATATTGTGCTGGGCACCAGGGATTTCAGAGTGACTTAGACAAGGTCCCTTTGCTAAGGGTGTTTGTATTATGGACAAGTAAAATGCGTGAAAATAAGGAAGATGTTTTCTTCTGAGGTCAAGTCCAGGTTTTCATATAGAACTGGGTCTTTGTCTTTTTTGTGATACTGAGAATTGGAGCCAGGGGTACTTTACCACTGAGTTACATTCTCAGACCTTTTTATTTTAAGACAGGGTTTTGCTAACTTCCTTCGTGTCTCACTAAGTTGTTGAGGATAACCTTGATTTTTTAATCCTTGTGATTTAGTTTCCCAAGTTGCTGGGATTGTAGGCATGAGCCACCACTTCTAGCTGGAGGTGGGTCATAAGGTAGAGAGGGGGTCCCTCAAGTCTTTTTAAAGGAAGGAAGAGGCTTCATTTGAAGGCTGAGAGAAGGAAGGAAAGGGAAGAGACTCCGCTGAGGAAAGAATCCACATGACCTCTTTTCACTAGTGGCTGGAGGTGGCTTGAATTACGGAGCTCAAGAGGATTGGTTCTGGGAGATGAACCTGGAGAAGAAGCAAATGATTAAATCCTTTCAGCCACTTGTGAAGTCATCTTTTAAAAGGAAATAAATGGTATATTCTTCCTGCTTCTGTTGTTTCTGCTTTAGATTAATGTCCTCATCTTCTCCCACGAGAATTTTTCATGGACAATTCCTGGTTTGTTTTCTTCCAGCCATATTTCTAAGCCTCTCTCCCTGTGTGTGTACAGCTCTGTCCTCATCCCCCAAACCCAAGCCTACTATTTTGGCTTGGATGCCTGGGTGAAGATCTGCAGTGAGCCCAGGTTTTTAACCATAGTGCCACTTCTCAGAGGACTTATATAATTCTTCATCAGCATATGGAAATTAGTATAAGTTAACTTCTACAGAGCTTTATAAATTTATTTTTTCTTTCAGACTAAGTTACTGATTAAAAGTTGAAAAGCGTCAATCAGCAAGGTTTTATTGCAAGGATCAGAAACAACTCAAAGTAAACCTAAAACTAACCTAAAAAAGAATATGTTGGTTTACATTGTTGAAAAGTCCCCAAAATATATCATCACCAGTCGTTGCTAAATCTATGGCTCAACTATGTCAGAAAGACTTTGGCTGTGACTTCCTCCTCTTATTTTGGCTCTTTTTTGTTCTGTGCTTGCTTATTTCTCAAGCAGGACTGTGTCATTGGTCCATTCCTGAAAAAGTCAACATGGAAGAAGAATGAAACATAGCTAAGTGACCAGGCAATTTCATGTGTTTAGGTCAGGAGCTGCGTGGGGCTTTTGAGACAGCTAAAGTCTGAACCACAGTCACAAAGGTGTGAAAGGAAAAGTTTCCCGTGATCACTAGTGTCATTATCATAAGAAGGACTGTTTTGGCAATAAAAACCAAAGATGTCTAACATAAAGATTCTATAGTTAGGGGCTGTGGCTGTGGTTCAGTGGCAGAGCGCTTGCCTAGCATGTGCGAGGCACTGTGTTTGATTCTCAGCACCACGTATAAATAAATGAATAAAATAAAGGTCCATTCACATCTAAAAAAAAAAAAAAAACCCACAAGGCTTATTTAAAAAAAAATTCTACAATTAGTTGATCATTCATTCATTCATTCTACAAAACATTGGATGTCTGGGATTTCAAATCATGATAAATAAATGTGGTTATTTACTATCCTTAAAATGGAATTAGTCTTCAGATGGAAAATGATAGGTTAAGGTATCATGTTCAATGTTATCTTTAATATTATCAGGAGAGACAATAGATGTCAACTCTTTATGTATTGTAGAAACTGTGTATTTTAGATCTGAAAAGAAAATATAAAGTAAATCATTTTTATTGTATTAAAACATCCATAATATTTTCATTTAATGAAAATATTTGTATTCAAACAAAATTTTTTTAGTACTGTGCCAGTGTCTATCAATGAACCATGACATTGTGACCTAGTCACGAGAGGAGAGTATATAAATGGGTAACTAACAGTGGGTAAATAACAGCTGTTTTCATATTACTTGGATGGGAGGTTGCAAAAGCTTGGGCTCCAGCAGTTTTTGTAAGGGTGAAAGAACATGAACTTGCAATTCATGTGCAGAAACTGTCCATAAAGAGGGTGGTTGAAGGTGATCTTAATTTGCAGGAGGAAAAACTATCCTAAGTAAAAACGACATTGACAAGGTACAAGGTAAGAAAGGGTACAAGTATTCTAAGAGAGAACACCTTTGAAAAATTCAACATGCTGTTGGTATTCTCATTGGAATGCTAAGACATTCACAAGAAAAATACGACACATCCGAAGATGTAATGTACATCTTTCTAACTAATAATCCTGAATAATATGTTATTTTACATTTACCCAGCCCCATTCATCCGCAGGCTTAATCAGACCTTCCAGACAAGTGCCACATCAGGGTGGCTCCTTCAAGGTTATGTGTTGTCTTCTCATTCTCTTTATAATTTAAACAAACCTGTGACCTGATCTTATAAAATTATGTGTTACAGCTTGCATTTAAACTTGGGGGGGGGGGGCGGAGTGCTTTGAGGATCTGCTAGGAAAGATTAAGAAACAAAATGCATACATGTATCATCTGGAACAGCCTAGGTATCCTGGTCAGGAGTCTCAATATCAGAAACAGTTGTTCTCTCTGACAAGAACTGATCATTGGAAACGGAGTCGTGAAGCTAGAGATGTTGCTCCGTGGTAGAGTGCTTGCCCAATATGTACAAAGCCCTGAGTTTGATCCCTGAACTGACAAAAATAAAAACAAAACAAAGAAACACGTTTTCTCCTTATTTTCCCCCTTTCTGTTATTATTAAGTGATGTATCATCCTTAAAGAAAACCAGGAGAGTAAAACACTATGTTTCCAAGTGACACACCTTCCTCTTCCTCCAAACCTCGCCAAGTTAAGGGAACAATGAGCGTGATCGTGAGCTGGAAAGTCCAGATACATATTGTCTTGAAGGATGCTAGCTTTCTCTTATGCACCCTGGGAACTAGGGCAAGTTAGCATCATCTGTTTCTAGTTTCTTGTGTGTACAGCAGGACAACTCTTTCTTGAGATAAATGATCATATAAGAAAACTAAGCAAGATGATGCTGACAGTATCACTGCTTCTGCAGCCTAACATGTCAAAGCCCTCTCAGTGGTAATTGGGGCACAACTAAGGGCACCATGGAGAGGATATGTATCACCACTGGACAAAGTGCTATGAGGGAGAGGAGGCAATGTTTGGCAAAACATGCTGAGGGGGATGGCTGTGCTATCTGTTCAGCAGGTCACCAGTGGACTCTTTTTGGAGCAGTTACTGGTCTCTTGTAAACTTTCCCCAGGTAATCACAAGTCTTGCAGGCTCTCACTGGGCACTTTCTTTGGCTTTCCTGAAACTTACCCCACTGCCCTGGCACAGCTGGGCTCTGAACATGACAAGTGGATAGAAGTGTATTTTTTAAAAATGCGAGTAGCATCACAAATATTCTTTGGAATAGTGTAACTACCATCTAATTTAACAAATAGAAAGTTATTAGTAATTTGGAGGCCCTTTGCTTTTCTTATCTATTTCTGTACTTTCTTTCCTTTTTTATGACAGGAATAAAACCAAGGTTTTGCTTTCTTCTATGTATTTTAATTTTTTGCCTAATACCATATTATTTTTCAAAAATTTGTTCTTTTTAGATATATACAACAGTAGAGTGTATGTGACATATTGTACACACATGGAGAATAACTTCACATTTTTGTGGTTGTAATGATGTGGAGTTTCACTGATTTTTTTATTCATATGTGAACATAGGAAAGGTATGTCTGATTCATTCTACTGTCTTTCCTTTTCCCATTTCTCCTCCCTTCCCTTCATTCCCCTTTGTCTAATTCAATGAACTTCTCTCTGTCCTCCCCATTGTGTGTTAGCATCCACATATCAGACAGAACATTTGGTGTTTGCCTAACACTATAATCCTGAGAGTTATTTCCATTATCGCATGTAACTGTAGCCTGATCATCTTTACTTGCATAGTATCCCACAGTAGGCATATATACAACTTATTGATGCATCTTATCCTTGGTGGTCTCTTATGTGTTTATAGGTATTGTTCTAAACAGGGTAGAAATTTTCTTGGATTAGATGGAAATGGAGGGCCATAGACAGGAACTTCATCAGCTAAATACTGAATTATTTTTATAAGTGGCTTATATGTTTTTCCTTTTTTAGTATTTATTTACATACTAAATCAACATTCATCAATTATTATAGAACTGTTTGATAAAAAGGTATCATTTCTACATTGACTGGGAAAGTCATCTTTATTGTATATCTAAATTACGTGTATGTGAGGATCTTTTTTGAGGGGCTCATTAATCTTTACCATTGGTAGATTTTTCTATCTTTCTATTCTGTGCAACTGCTATCAATTCAAAATAAGTCTTGTTATATACAATGGCAATCCTCACTTTATTTTTGTTATGGTTTAGATATGAGATGTCTCCCCCCAAAGCTCCTGTTGCAAAGCAGGAATGTTTGGAGGTAAAATGATTAAATTATGAGAGCTATAACCTAATTGGATTAATCCATTTGATGGATTAATAATTTGAATGGGTTACTGAGTGATAACCGTAAGCAGATGGAGTGTGGCTGGAGAAAGTAAGTGCCCTTGGGAATGTTATTTTGTCCCTGGTTCCTCATGTGCTGTCTCCCCCCACCCCCTCTCCCCCCTTCCTGGCTGCTGTGAGCTGAGCACTTTTCCTTCACCATACCCTCTGTCACGGTGTGCTGCCTCATCTCAGGCCCAGAGGAATGGAGTAGACCCACCATGGACTGAACCTCTGAAACTGTTAGCCAAAATAAACTTTTTCCTTCTCCAGGTTGCTCTTGTCAGATGTTTTGGTCACAGTAATAAAAAGCCAAATAACACAATTTTCTTCTCCAATATATTTGTTCTATTTTAGGCCAATCAAGAGAAAGTTTCATATATAATGGCCTTTTACCTCAAATACTTCAATCCATGTAATTTTCACAGTCATGAGATTTTAATATGGATATAATACTCTCAGTTACTCTATAGCCAATGTTCAAATTTCAACAGTTGTCTCAAAAATGTCTTTCTAGCAATATCCTTTTCCTGTTTCTAGATTCAATCTAGGGTCACACATTACATTTGGTTGTCATATATTTTTAATTTTCTTTAGGATGCTTCCACAGTTTATCTTTCATGATAATCACATATTTGAAGGATACTGGGAAGCTGTTTTGTGAAATTTCTCTCAATGTGGATCCAGTTGCAGTCTTACTTTCTTTCCTTTCTTACTCTCTTTGTACTTCTCTCCTTCTCTCTATCTTCCTTCCTACCATACTGGATATTGAACCCAAAAGTGCTCTACAAATGAGCTACAGCCCCAGCCCTTTCAAAAATTTTTGATTTTGAGACAGTTCTTTTCTTTATTTTTTATTGTAATTTGTTATATATGACAGCAGAATGCATTACAACCCATATTACACATATAGAGCACAATTTTTCTTATCTCTGATTGTATACAAAGTATATTCATACCATTCGTGTCTTCATACATGTACTTAAGGTAATGATATCCATCTCATGCCACTATCTTTTTCACTCCCATGCCCTCTCCCTTCCCCTTCCACCCCTTTGGTCTATCTAGAGTTCCTCTAATCCTCCCATGCTCCCCATCCCAACCCAACTAAAAATCAGTCTCCTTATATCAGAGAAAACATTTGACATTTGGTTTTCTTGGGATTGGCTAACTTCACTTAGCATTATAGTCTCCAACTTCATCCATTTACCTGCAAATGGCTTGATTTTATTCTCTTTTATTGCTGAGTAATATTCCATTGGGTATATATACCACATTTTTTTCCCATTCATCTACTGAAGGGCATCTAGTTTGGTTTCACAGTTTAGTTATTGTGAATTGTGCTGCAATAAATATTGATGTGGCTGTGCCCCTGTAGTATGCTGTTTTTAAGTCCTTTGGGTATAGACCGAGGAGTGGGATAGCTGGGTCAAATGGTGGTTCCATTCCCAGATTTCCAAGGAATCTTTATACTGCTTTCCATATTGGTTATACCAATTTGCAGTCCCACCAGAAATGTATGAGTGTGCTTTATTTCCTCACATCCTCACCTACACTTATGGTTGTTTCTGTTCTTAATAGCTGCCATTCTGACTGATAAAGTCTTAGAGTAGTTTTGATTTGCATTTCTCTAATTGCTACAGATGATGAACATTTTTTATGTATTTGTTGATTGATTGTATATTATATTCTGAGACTTGTCTTTTGAAGTTCCTTGGCCCACTTATTGATTGGGTTATTTGTTTTTTTGGTGTTTAGGTTTTTGAGTTCTTTATATACCCCAGAGATTAGTGCTCTACCTGATGTGTGAGTGGTAAAAATTTGCCGAAGATGTGGGCTCTCTATTTACCTCACTGATTGTTTCTTTTGCTGATAAGAAGCTTTTTAGTTTGAATAAATCCCATTTATTGATTCTTGATATTAGTTCTTGTGCTATAGGAGTCTTATTAAGGAAGTTGGGGCCTAATCCTACATGAGGGAGATTTGGGCCTACTTTTTCTTCTATTAGACACAGGGTCTCTTGTTTTATTCCTAGGTCTTTCATCCACTTTGAGTTAAGTTTTGTGCATGGTGAGAGATAGAGTTCAATTTCATTTTGTTGTGTTTAGATTTCCAGTTTTCCCAGCACCATTTGTTGAAGAGGCTTTTCTCCAATGTATGTTTTTGGCACCTTTGTCATAACTGTAATTTTTGGGTTAGTTTCTGTGTCCAAGGATGTTCTGTAGTGCAAGTTTTCTAGCTGGAAATTCTTTTAACTTTTGTTTGTCATGGAAGGTTTTCGTTTCATCTATAAATCTAAAGCTTAATTTTGCTGGATACAAAATTATTGATTGGCATTCATTTTCTTTCAGAGCTTGATATATGTTGTTCCAGGATCTTCTAGCTTTCAGAGTGTGCCTTGGTGTGGATGTGTTGTGATTTTGTATATTTGGTATCCTGTAAGTCTCTCGAACTTGGTTTTCCAATTTGCTCTTCATGTTTAGAAAATTTTCTGATATTATTTCATTGAATAGATTGTTCATTCTTTGGTTTGGAACTCTCTGCCTTCCTCTATCACAATAACTCTTAAATTTGGTCTTTTTATGCTATCCCATATTTCTTGAATGTTCTGCTCATGGTTTCTTACCATTATCACTGTGTGGTCTACATTCTTTTCAAGATTATATATTTTGTCTTCATTGTCTGAGGTCCTGTCTTCCAAGTAGTCTAATCTGTTGGTGATTCTTTCAACTGAGCTTTTAATTTGATTTACTGTATCTTTTCTTTCAAGGATTTCTGTTTCATTTTCTTTAAAACCTCTATCTCCCTATTGAAGTCATCTTCTGCTTCCTGTATTTGCTTACGTAGCTCTTTGTCAAAATGATCTTTTACTGCCTGTATTTGCTTTCTTACATCATCCTTTAATTCACAGAACATTTTAATCATGTGCATCCTGAACTCCTTCTCCGTCATTTCATCTGCTGTGCCGGCCATGGATTCTAATAATGTGTATCTTGATTTGTTTGGGGTACTTTCTTCCCTTGGCTTTTCATGTGGCTTGTGTTTCTTCCCTTCTTTTAACCCTATAGGCTTTTAGCACCTCTGTAGTGTTCCAGTACCTCTCCTTTGAGGGGTAGGGCAATGTTAACTGATCCCAATATAAACAATATACCATCTAAAAACAAATTGTTGCTAATAGACATTTACAGTTTTGTTCACAATGTATAGAAGTGGTGAATTTAATTATTAACTATAATATAATCAGTAGGTTTGTAAAAGGGTTTATAGTTTCTGATAGTGTACAAAGAACCTGTGGTGAGGTGTAGGAAGATATGCTAAGGAGGTAGGAGGTGAGGATATAGAGTTATTGTATCTTAGGACGTGTGAAAGAGAAATCTAAAAAAGAAGGTTAGTAGCAGGTGAGTAGAGAGGAAGTAATTTTGGGTAGACAAGTAAGTGGGAAGACAGTAGAGTAGATAAAACAAACACACATATATATGAAGAAAAATAAAAAATGTTAAAATAATAAAAATTGGAGAAAAAAAGAAAAAAGAGTATATAACACAATTGTAATGTACTATTCAATTGTCTCAGTCCTCAATATCCTAATTCATGCAAAGTACTTGGTTTCACGTATGTTGGGGTTGTGAGGATAGGAGAATAGAGAGGGAGAAGAAAGAAAAAAAGAAAAAAATCTCAAAGGAAGAAACAAGGATTGTTTTGGTTGGAGATCAGTATCTTTCCTGCTTCCCTTCTCATCCAATAGGTGGGGTCGACTGTTGTCAGCTGGTATGTCTGCCCTCAGGATGGTAAACGAGTTGGTCCTGGTGGAGGGCACCTGGATGTGGGGTGTGGCACCTGTGGGTCCCCAAAGGGAGACTGCAACTCAGTGGTCTCTTTTGGGGCCTGCTCCTGTGATGTGGGCACCTGGTCTTATCTCCTTATCTCACATGAAGACCTCCCAGTTCCTGGTCTCTCTGTTAGTCTCTAAACTATATCACACTCACCCTCTCGCTTACTGCTTCCTAATAAGGGAACGTTCTGTCTGGGGCTCTTGTGTGTGGTGCTTTGGTGACCTGCTCACCTGCCCTGCTGTGAGCTGTTTTGTGTTGGGCAGTCACTGTGTTGGGTTAGCAGCTGCTGGGGAGAGGGGAGAGTTAGGAACTGGGCACCTGGCCATCCGAATTTCCACACTGGGAGTTGCCCCCACTGAAGATGGTGATGAAAGGGACCCAAGATGAAGGCATTTGCTTTCAGCAATGGGGTGTTGGGTTCGGTGAGGGGAGCTGGGTGATGGTGTTGAATGATGAGTTTAGAGACTGGGTCTATGGAGTGCAGTGTGTGGCTGTGACTGTCTTCAGAGCCTGTGTGAAGTTCCTTGGTGCAGGCAGGCTGTAGTGGGTAGAGAACTATCTCCGTTGTTGCAAAATCCCAAGATAGCAGTGACCGGGGTAGCCCCATGTTGATTGATGGGGGTCCACATTTGAGTGGTGGCTGGAGATCCTGCATGTGGGTAGCTGCCGGGTGTCCTGTGTGGGAGCTGCATTTGAGATTTCTGCTCAGGTGGGTGGCTGAAAGTTTTTTGCGGGTGCTAATGTCAGTGGTCCACTCAGGCACTGGTAGTCCTTTGTAGGCAAGTAGTTGGCAGACCTACTCTGATGCTGAGACTTGCAGCCCTGCATGGGGCATCATGGCCATGGTTTCTATGTGGAAGCAGGAATATCACTTGCAGAGAAGCAGTATTCTCACTTCTTGAGTCCTAGGTCACCAAGTGACACAGAATGCTGCCTCCTTCTGGCCTGCCATCTTGGATCCCCCCTCACCCCCCGATTTTGAGATAGTTATTGCTGAATTAATGAGGTTAAACTTAGCTTACAATCCTTCAGCCTCAGCCTCCTGAGTAGCTGGGATTACAAGTATGTGCCACTACAGCTGGCTCCAGGTACATTTTAATGGGAATGCTATATAAGTCATACTGTTCTCTTTTCAGTGCCTAATTTCAAAAATGTCAGTTTCTTTTATTATTGAGGTTGTTAATCTTGATAACCTGGTTAAGATGGTGTCAGTTGTTAATGAGGATTCTACTATAAGATTTTTATATTTTCCTATACAACTAATTTGTAATCAGTGGAGGGAAATTTTAGACTGTGTAAATATCCTGTGGTTTATCAAACTTTTGTCCAATAGTTTAAAAATCCATTGATGATTCCTGCCAGAACCAAATTTTAGTCTGATTTTTGGAGTGGTTTCTGATAAGTTATATTTTAACCATATCATTCCCTCTACATTTGTCATTATCATTTAAAAAGATAGATATAGGCCCGGTGCAGTGGCACATGCCTATAAAATCAGCAACTGGGGAGGCTGAGGCAGGAGAATTGAGAATTCAAAGCCAGCCTCAGCAATATCTAGGTGCTAAGCAACTCAGGGAGACCCTGTCTCTAAATAAAATACAAAATAGGGCTGGGGATGTGGCTCGGTAGTCGACTGCCTCTAAATTTAATCCCTGGTTCCCCAAAAATAAAAATATAGATACAAGTTTAGTTTTGTTCTTTACCAAATCTTTTTGATCATTTCAAAATATAACTGTTACTTCTTACTTATTTTGTATCTCTTATTTCATAATGTACAATAAAGTTATCTTATATTTTACATTTATCTGTCTTTAATAATTTTGACATCTAATATCTTGAGTGGTTATTTTTCTGTATGTTTTATAGTTTTTAACTATGAACTCAAGTCTTCCAATTTTTTTTCAGGGGCTTCTAGAAACTGCCATCCTAATACTACTTTGCATTAAATTATTTGTTGAAGGTTTTTAGACCATTCAGATAATATAGATTTGGGCTGTAAGAGTTTATGAAGGCTGAGTTGTAGTTAAGAACTTCTAGGGGGAATTTTTCCCTCCCTATTCAGCTCTGAAACTCCACAGCTGATGTTTCCTTATTTTATTTAGGGTGGAAGACAGGCAGTTTTATTTCATATTCACCCATTTCCTGTGGCCACAGCTGTTGGATAGCCAACCTCTTATGATGGGGTCCTCTGTGGGATTCTCTGCAGTCCAAGGGCCCTATTTTATCTCCTCTCCCCAATCTTCAAAGAGGCCATGACTAATGAAGCTCAAATTCACCACCTTTTGCCTTGGGACAAAATCTGGCTTTAGTGTGTTGCTAATTTTTCTGAATTCCTGTTTCCACTTTATTTTTGGCCTTTGAATATTTATGGTATTGATTATCCATCTGATGTCCCTTTAGAAAACATTTTAATAATTTATATAGCCTTTTAATTGTTTTTAGAGGCAGAGTTGTTTGGGGTATTAACCACCATACTTATGAAAGTAGGGCCTCACAGTCTCTTTATCTTCATATTGAGATCCATGTCCATCTTGCCTTTGGAAAGTTCACACAGACAAGAACGTGAACATTCAAATATACCAGTGGGATACATTTTAACATGTCTGTTTATTCTTCTCTTAGATGAAGGCATAAAAACCCATATAATATTTCTTGAGGTCATTTCATGTAGCTGTTGCAGAAAATAGTTTCATTGGTAGTTTGTTTGATCACAGATGGATTTTTAACTTTTTGGCTGAGTTGAAACAATAAGTAAAATTTTCTGGTAGGGTATTAACTTAGGTTTTATGGGATAAAAAAATTTAAATAATTTTTTAATTCTTCCTTCTAAACATTTGTTTGAAATGATTCTCCTATAATAAATAGGCATTCTGTAAATATTAATTGAGTGGAATGAGAAATGAATGAATGAACAAATGAATGACTATTGTTCAATAGTTTAATCCCAGTTAATGTGCAGAGGGTAACTTTAAGCTGACCATCAATGAATGTCAGGTTTATACCTGGTTTCATCTATCTTTAGCTTCCACAGACCTGACAATGGGTTAGGGACCGAGAAAGAGGTTTTCAGGAAAACATTGTAAATGTTTGCCTCAGTCAGCCACTAAATTGAATTTCCAACATAAATTCCATCTTAGGCATCAACAATGAAGTATTATTTGGAAAGGTAGAATTGATGTAAATGTAAGGGTTGACTATTTATCAAACCATACAGTTCTTTTTCTGCCAAGAGCTAAATAGATTTTAGCATTTGCTGTCATTGAAATACATTGAATTTTCAAGGACAGCTTCCTAAAGTCTGGTTATTTTGTTTGGAAATGTTTTGCCTGAAATTCTTGCTACTGCTGCTGCTGCTGTTGCCGCTCCGAGCAGGATGGACTACAAGGTTAGTCCAAGATGGGTCCATAAATATTAGGCCCTTAAAAAACCTCAGAGGGGTGCGTCAGCTTGCTCTGGATAGTGGTCCAAAGCAAGACAGAAAGTGTCCTGGTCAGGACAGGGTGATTAGAAAAGAGTCGTCTCCAACTTGGCATCAGATAGGTACCAATCATAGAAACAGTAGAAGTGGGTTTCCAGCACACAAGCAAGACTTGAGCATAGCTGGAGTTAGCAGTTTAACACGAACAGGGATCAGGTCCATCTCAGCCGCTTCCTGCAGAGGTTACTCCATCCACCCATCTCTTGCTTCACTATGAACAGGAAAGCACAATTTTAAATTCATTATGTTCAGAAGCTCTATACATACATCTTTATTGGTAACAGAAGCCTTATTAATTCAAGTGTGTGTTTATGGTGGCCTTTTCTAAAGAATTTCTCTCATATTAATTTGCAGCAAGAGGACTAAGGGTCCTTCAAGACCAAGTGTTCCACATTCTAGAAAACAAATCTTATAGATTGCAAAATTCTTGACTATTAAATATTCATTCATTCATTTCAGTTATAAATAAAAATATGATAACCACCCTCCTCCCTTGCCTTAATTACAGTGATTTACTAAGTGGAAAGGTATTTGTTTGCAGATTGCCTAATTTATATTGCCTCTAGTGAGTCATTCAACTAGAGAGTGCATATTGAATTTGGTCAAGTAATTGATGAAGAATCTATTATTCCAAAGCTATTTAATTTATTCTTTATCTTTGCCAATGACTGAGCATTGGTGGAGTAATTATGTAAATTTAAAATAGCTATTTATGTTAAAATATTTTTGGTTCAATAATCAAGTCTGTAATCTGTTCAGTACAGAACAGTCTACCAGATGTTCCTTTTGACATCCAGTTGCTAAGCATGATGGTGTTGTCTTCTGTTAGCAGCAATAATCACAGAGGTGTAAGGATCATCATTTTTTGTAATCATTTGGGTCCCTATCACCATTCACTGGTGTGGGAAATAAGCAATTGTAGGTGGCTTATGAAATTTAAAGAAGAGCTTTGAACATGAGAACGTTTAAATTGCCTGAAAATGTCATCCCAAACTCTGGGCACCATTTAAATTTAAGGGACAATATAATATGATTTGCAATTTCCTAAGAGGCTGTCAAATTTTTCTCTCAGACTGAAAAACATAACAGTAATTAAGTGGCCACGCTGCATCCATTTCACTTGTTCTATTTGGTATTTCTGTTATGAATATAGTGAATGACCATTGTAAGCATTCATAGGGTCCAGTTTAATTTGGTTTGGTTGTATACAGTATAATTGATACTCCAGATTTTATGTGTTTTCTGAGAAATTACAGGTGTAAATCCAAAATCTGGACATATTTTTTGAATGAAGAGCCAGGATTTCAAATTACATATATATATTTGACAAAATGGCTAATCTAGAAAATTCCAAACTAAATCCCAAGACAGAGTAGAAATTCTAAAATACAAGGTCATGCCCATGGAGAACAACTTACATGATGCTAAGTGACATAATTGTCAAGGAGTGATAAAGAATGCTCAGCTACATGGAGCAAACAGATGATAGGAAAATGGCCACTTGGATTGTAGACAAGAAGTGATGCTAGCCAAGATTTTAACAACAAAAAGCAGATTAGCATGATAACTAGTTAGCATGTTAGCATTGTAACTAGTGTTATAACTACTAAGGTTATAAGTGTTGATATGATATGGTGATAATGATATGAATAGTAACAATAACTAGAATTGTAGCTACAGATAACTTTCATTCAGAGCCCAAGTTGTACTTGTTGTCACTATTTTTTTTAAAGAGAGAGATAGAGATGGATAGATAGAGAGGGAGAGAGAGAATTTTAATATTTTATTTTTTAGTTTTCGGCGGACACAACATCTTTGTTTGTATGTGGTGCTGAGGATCGAACCCGGACCGCACGCATGCCAGGCGAGCACGCTAACGCTTGAGCCACATCCCCAGCCCATGTTGTCAGTATTTTCTTCATTCCTCATAATAACCACCCATTTTGAGGACCATCATATCACCTCTATTGTATTTATTTATGAACCTCTGTTTTAAAGATGAAGAAATCAATGTTTATAGATGCTGTGCAAATTTTTCCAGCTAATAAATAACAAGTAAGGTGATAATGAAGAGCCAGGATTTCAAAACTGACAATTTATAAAATATTAGGTTGTGGAATCAATGAGCTTATAAGAACATAACCAGGACTGGAGCACAGAGTACAGTTGGAGAGAACAGCTGTTTGCTTAGACGGCACATTCAGAAGGATGAAGGGGCATCTGGAAAATGGTGTTATGGGGATTATTACTGTGTGCCAGGTGTGTGGTGAGCGGGAAAAGGATGTCCAGGCCTGTCCATGGGCAATGAACTTCCAGCAGTGTGCTCTTAACTGCTGTGCCTCATTTCTTTTGTGTTGGGATGGATTAGCTTTAAAATGGCATATTTGATTGCCACTGGCTGGGTGGGATGGGATTAATGAGTAGAAAAACTACAGTGGAAAGGTAACAAGATACACTTTTGGACTGCTCTCTTCCCACCTGTTAGATCTCATTTCCCATTTCTTCTCCTTCCACCTCTCCTTTCCCTGAACTGTGTTTCTAATAGCATCTTCAACCTGCTTTCTTTTAAACATGCTGCTTCTTTTATTTGGAGGCAAATTCCTCTCTGGGCTCCCCACTAGGAAAAGCTTCAATGTGCAAACTGAATTTCATGCAGTCTTCCACTAAAGCAATCATGCTAGGATATTGTGGTGGTGGTTGTTTTTTTTTTTTCTTTGACCTCCTGCCATATTGTATACTCATTTAAATAGGAAGAGTTTTGTTTTGTGTCTTTGTGGCTCCAATGCCTTGCACATGATAATCCCTAATGAAAAATGTGTTACAGCTCAATAACCAAATGAATGAATGAATCAATAACACTTGGGGGAAGAATAGTAAAGAGTCATAGTAAAGAAGTTAGGTAAATAAAATATTCCAATGAATATTCAAATATCTAAAAGTGGAGCTCGCTAGAGAGATATGGGAGGCGTGAGAAGCAGAATGAGCATGGCAGGCGTGAGAAGCAGAATGCTGTTATTGTGGAATTAGTTGATAGACCACACAGCCAGGCAGGAGTTATGAGTTGAACATACATCACTCAGATTATAAAACAGGCAAAACAGCAAAACGTACCCCCGATAACACAATTCAACTCTCTGGATAGCTTCTCAGAATTTTATTATGTTAAAAGCAGAATGTCTGATTAATATTTCACAATTTCAGCTCTCAAGTGGCAGAGGGAGCAACAAGGGGAAGGCTGTTTGGGGCCTGGTGTTAACACTGTGCTGCTAGCAGGCAGGGTGAGAAAGAGTCAGGGGCTCTGGGAAATAGGAGACATGGCTGTCTTTGCCATAAGTGATCGCTTTTATTGTTTTGGCCACTAACATTGTGCACATATTAATAAAAAAAAGAATGTAAATAAATGTAAAAAGAGAAAAGAAAAATGACCCCAAGCCTCCTTGGATCTCAATTACTACTAACATTTGTGGTATTTCTTCAGTTCTTTTTTAAAAAAATGAATATATGTATAATAAATTTAGTTTTAACACATTTTGGATATATGGGTTGAAAACCTATTTAAAAAATTAATATTATTTTGGGAATATTTTTCCTGCATTATTTCAAATTCCTTTATAACAGTACTTTCTTAAATACATAAAATTCTATGGATAGGTTTATCATAAATCAGAAACACATAATTTCTTATTGTTGAATGCCTAATACATTTTCAATGTTTGTTATAATGAATAATGCCATAGTGGATAATTTTATCATGGACCTAATTCTTTATGTATACATTTTCCAGATGGACCTCTAGAAGTGAAATTATGGATACGTATGAAGTTAGGGGATTTTCATACATTCACTAAAATTCCATTGCACAATTTGCTCTGCTAATGCAGTATAGAAGTGACATTTACACTTTATTATGGCTTCTTTATAAATACACATGTATGGGCTGGGACTGTAGCTCAGTGGTAGAGCACCCACCTTGTACCTGTGAGGTATGGGTTTGATCCTCAGCAGCACATAAAAATAAATAAAGATATTGTGTCCAACTACAACTAAAAAAATTTTAAAAATAAATAAATACACATATACGTACACACAAAAATGCATATGTGCATACACAAATATAAAATCTTAAACACTTATTCTCTTATATATGTATCCTTTGATTTGCATTTTGTTGAATCCTTAAAAGAGGTGAAAGACCTCTACAATGGAAACCACAAGAAAAGAAATTGATATTGAAGAAAACCTCAGAAGATGAAAAGATCTCCTATGTTCCTGGATAGGCAGAATTAATATTATCAAAATGGCCATACTATCAAAAGCATTATACAGATTTAGTGCAATTCCTATTAAAATGCCTATAACAGTCTTCATAGAAATGGAAAAAGCAATCATTAAATTTATTTGGAAAAATAAAAGACCTAGAATAGCTAAAGCAATCCTTAGTAAGAAAAGTGAAGCAGGAGTACCAGACCTTAAACTAACTACAGAACTTTTGTAACAAAAATGGCATGGTATTGACACCAAAATAGACTTGTAGGCCAATGGTACAGTGCCGCAATCTGGCTGGGCACAATCAGGAGCCACTTGTCAAAAGAAACTAACTTTATTTTTAGAACCACACACGCCAAACAAAACCGCCTCTCAGGAAAAACCCTCAGAGCCTCAACTGCCACCACCGGCTTTCCACAAGCCTCTCTCTCCCCCACCAGCTTCTCTCCACCTCCCACAATCCTCCTGCTCTTGAGGCCGATTGGCTGGGTCACGTGGGCGGAGCCAAAAAAGTCCCCCAATGAGCAGCTCCGTGGTCTGAAAGGGCAGGGAAACAGCCCAATGAGCATCACCGCAGAGGAGCCAATCAGCTAGATGTTGCTGGGGCCGCTGTGAGCCAATCATCAGCCGGCAGCTGGAAGTTTGCTGGCAGCTGGAAGTTTGCTGGGGCCCCTTCAGCTGTGGCTCTCAACATCTCCCCCTCTCTGTTTAAACAACAAGCATGTGGCTTAGGGACAGTGCCTGCCTTAGGTTGTCCAATAGTACATATGGTCCTTAGGTTGGTACCATTGCAATTGGATCTTACCCGTCACTGCCTACCGGTCCAGTATACAGCCACACCTGTGGAGAGGTCTTTGTACCAGCGGGGGGGTGAGGTTCTTTGCCTCACCTCTGTTGGCCCCCAAATTTTAGCTGGACGATCATGACAAGCAGAAGGGAGGAAGATACACCAAGCCAATTGACGGCTCCTTTTGGAAAAATTGTACCACCAATGACATCATCAGCAAAAGAAAACAATTTTCTTAACAATTTACATTGTCTTCACTGGCACTGGGATGAAGATAGGAATTCTGGCAATAATGGCTAAAGAAAAAATTATGTAACATTACAGAAGGCACTAAAAGAAAACAATTTTCTTAACAATTTACATTGTCTTCACCGGCACTGGGATGAAGATAGGAATTCTGGCAATAATGGCTAAAGAAAAAATTATGTAACATTACAGAAGGCACTAAAAGAAAACAATTTTCTTAACAATTTACATTATCTTTAAGAGAATTATTAAATATAATGAAAAGGAAAGGTGAAAGTAAACAAACAGATCTGTTAACCTTCTTTTTTGTTTACATATTAAAACAATCCCCAACAGTTGTTTACCCAATTTAAATTAAACCATATAAATCACGTGAAAAAAAATATTTGGATCCATTTTATCATGAGCGCTCATCATATATGATATATGGACATACATACATTCAAACATATAACACAAAACACAAGTGTGCACACATAATATAATACATACAACACATAACATTATAGTAAAGGCCTTATAACTTTTTACAGGTGAAATCTCCATTGCAATGTTTAAAAACTCTATAGTCAAAAAATAGAACTGATCAGCAAAACATTAACCTAGGTCTGTATGAGCTCAAAAAACAAAATAGAACTTCATGATATGGCAAAGGGCAATAATAAAATAGATTTTGAAAAAAGCATCCTGGTTCTGTTGCAGATGTAAGAATAGCCAAACTGGAGTTTTGGATATCAGTTGTTATGGATTTGAGCCAAATCATCTTCTTTTTGGTCTGTAGAAATCGCTTTAGTTAATCTTTCTGGAATCCAAATCGGCTGCTGTTCTCCCTGTGGAAACACATAAACAGACCCCCGACTCCAGACAATCACTGGGTCAGGACCTTGGTTAATCTCTCTGGAATCCAAATCGGCTGCTGTTCTCCCTGTGGAAACACACAAACAGACCCCTGACTCCAGGCAATTACTGGGTCAGGACCTTTCCATTGTCCTGTTAGAATATCCTTCCAAAGTACCTTGGGCTTATGCACAATTTTTTGGACACATATGCCTTTCCGCAGCACTAAGTCCTGATGAATCCAAATTTAAAAAGTTTAGAGTAAAAAGGGTTATTTTAAGTTTATCTTTGGGGAATATATACCCCTTCCCAATTCCTTCTTTTTGCTTTAATAAGTACATTTTAATAGTTTGATGAGCTCTTTCAACTATGCCTTGTCCCTGTGGATTGTATGGGATTCCTGTTATATGAGTAATGCCAAATGATGAGCAAAATTGTTTAAAAGAGGTAGAAGTATAACCAGGACCATTATCTGTTTTTAACTGTTTTGGAACACCCACAGTGGCAAAATTTTGTAAGCAATGAGGTATAACATCTTTAGTTTTTTCTCCGGCATGAAGGGAGCCCATCAAAAATCCAGAAGAAGTATCAACTGTAACATGCAAATATTTTAATTATCCAAATTCTGGCAACTGTGTGACATCCATCTGCCAAATATGGTTAGGTATCAATCCTCTAGGATTGACTCCAAGATTAACTTGTGGTAAAAAGGTCATACAATTTTGACATTGTTTTATTATTTGTCTAGCTTGTTCCTTAGTTATTTTAAAATGCTTTTGTAAAGTATTAGCATTGACATGGAACCTTTTATGAAAATGTGTAGCTTCTTCTAGTGTAGAGAAAATATGTATGTCATGTGTAGTTTTATCTGCTAAATCATTGCCCAAACTAAGGGCTCCAGGCAATCCTGAATGTGCCCTGATATGTCCTATAAAGAATGGATCTTTTCTGTCCCAGATTAGACTTTGTATAGTGGAAAGCAAAGAGAAAACAGTAGAAGAAGGGGAAATCCTACCAGCATCTTCAAGAGATACTATAGCATTAACTACATACTGACTATCAGAAAATAAATTAAATACAGAATCTTTAAACATCACAAAAGCTTGTAAAACTGCATTAAGCTCTACCTTTTGAGCTGATTGTTTGGGTACTAAAAATGTAAAAGTTTAATCAGGGGTAACTACTGCTGCTGTACCATTATTTGACCCATTAGTGAATATATTTGGAGCATTCATGATAGGTGTTTTTCTTGTCATTTTTGGGAAAATTACAGGATGCAATGACCAAAAAGACAATAAAGGATTAGATGGTAAGTGGTTATCAAATGAAACATTAGATTTGCACATGATTATTGCCCAAGTATTTAACTCATTAGCTAACTCATCAATTTGATTCATAGTGTATGGAGTAATAATTTTATTGGGAGAAATTCCAAACGCTCCCTTTGCTGCTTTTATTCCTTTGAGTATTAATTGTCCTACAGCCTCAGGATACCTAGTAAGAATAGTGTTAGGAGAATAAGATAAATGTATCCATAATAATGGACCTTCTTGCCAAAATACTCCTGTAGGAATATTTTTTGTTGGTAGTACAATAAATAATAAAGGCAAAGTTATATCAATTCTATCCAAATGCATATTTTCCATATATGTTTCAATGATTTTTAATGCCTTTCTTGCTTCAGGCGTTAACATGCGGGGTGAATTTGGATCTGATGGACCTTTTAGGATATCAAATAAAGGTCCCAACTCTCCTGTTGGTATACCTAGATAAGGCCTTATCCAATTTATGTCTCCTAATAACTTTTGAAAGTCATTAAGTGATTTGAGTTGATCTACTCGTATTTGAATTTTTGGTGGACGGAGCATGGTTGAGGATAATAGAACTCCTAAATAATTAATTGGAAAATTTAATTGTACTTTATCTTTTGCTATCTCTAGATTATAATTTTTTAATAAGTTTGTAAGTGTGGCATAACATTCTAGCAATGTGTTTTTATCTTTGTGTGCTAATAATACATCATCCATATAGTGAAATATTTGTAGTTCAAGATTTTGATTTCTAAGTGGCTGGATTACTTTGTTAACATAAATTTGACACATAGTTAGGCTGTTAGCCATCCCTTGAGGGAGTACTTTCCATTCATATCTCTGATCAGGACCTTCATGATTCAGTGCAGGGATAGTAAATGCAAAATGTGGACTATCCTCAGGATGAATTGGAATTGAAAAAAAACAGTCTTTAATATCTATAACTAAAACATACCAGGTTTTTGGCAAAGCAGACAACTGAGGAATCCCTGATTGAGCAGGTCCCATAATAACCATCTCATTATTAATGGCTCTTAACTCTTGCAATAATCTCCATTTACCAGATTTCTTTTTGATGAGAAAAATGGGAGTATTATGGGGAGATACAGAAGGTTGTATATGTCCTTCTGCTAATTATTGTTTGACCAGGTCATGGGCTGCTTGTATCTTTTCTTTAGTTAGGGGCCACTGAGGAACCCATACTGGTCTTTCTGATTTCCAAGTAATTTTTATTGTCTCAGTGGCCCTTTCTGAAAATCCAACCCATGTCTGTCTGTTCCTTGATCTATTTGTATTGGTGCTGCTATACCTTGTTCTTGTTTTTCTAATCTTTTTCCTTTCCTAAAACCTTGTCTAGTCATAATAGTGGGTGCATTTTGGTTGATGTTATTTGTTAATGTCAAACCTAATTGATCTAGGATATCTCGTCCCCATAAATTTACGGGAAGATGATCCAATACATATGGCTGTATAGTTCCTTCACATCCTTCAGGATCCTTCCAATCTAATACCATTGCACTTCTATGGGGATTAGTTGCCACTCCTAGGCCTCGAAGCGTTTGAGTGGCTTGTTGTAATGGCCACTGTTTTGGCCATTCTTGACGAGAGATGATGCTAAGGTCTGCACCTGTATCCAGTAGCCCATTAAATTCATGTCCTTGAATATTTAGTTTTAGCATGGGGCGAGAATCTAAATTTAAAGAAAGCATAGCCCAATCTACACCTGTGGAGCCTAATCCCTTGGAACCTCTTTCTACAGTACGACTGGAAAATTTATCATGTAGGCTGGGTATTATTAGTAACTGTGCTATTCTATCTCCTGGTGAAATTACTGATATACCCTTTGGAGAACTGGCTATAATTTTTATTTCACCTTCATAATCGGGATCAATTACCCCAGGACTTATCATAAGTCCTTTTAGAGTAGAAGAGCTGCGTCCCAATAATAAGCCTACTGTTCCTTTGGGAAGAGGTCCTTTCACCCCTGTGGGAATGATTTGAACTCCCATCTCTGGAGTTAGTACTGCTCTGGCGGAGGCGCAGATGTCCAACCCTGCGCTCCCTCTGGTTTGTCTGATGAGGGATCTGATGGACAATGTGTCCTGGGCACTACCCTGATGGGGTTGCTGGGTTCCTCCAGTGCTCCGTATATTTGTGGTTTTGGGCCCCGGAGCATTGGGCCCCCCTGTCCATTTTTTGGCAATGGAGCCCGATGCCTTTCTCCACGATATCGTGGATAAACACCTGGTCCTTGTTCATTTTTTGATAATGCAGTACCCTCTATGGTGGTTTGAGAACGGCATTCATTAGCCCAATGTCTCCCTCTATGGCATCGTGGGCAAATACCTGGTATTCTACTCCTTTGATACCTAGTTTTGTTAAACCCTCCTCCAATGGGGCAATTCCTTTTAAAATGTCCTGTTTGTTCACAATTGTAGCATGTTCTTGGCCTGGCATCTAAAGCCTGTTTTACTGCAGCTGCCACAATTTGCCCTTGTTCATTAATGTCTCTGGCATCTAAAGCCTGTTTTACTGCAGCTGCCACGACTTGCTCTTGTTCATTAATGTCTCTGGCATCTAAAGCCTGTTTTACTGCAGCTGCCACGACTTGCTCTTGTTCATTAATGTCTCTACATAATTTAATATATGTGTTTAAATCTTCATGTTTCCATGGTCTAATGATATCTCTGCACCAACGATTCGCTTGCTCATAAGCCAGGTGTTTTAGTAATGGCATTGCTTGTTCTGTATTCCCAAAAACTCTGGTAGCTGTTTGAATAAACCTATCTACAAATTCAGCATAAGTTTCATTAGCTCCTTGTATTACCTTAGATAATTGACCTTGTAAACCTCCATGTCCTTGTAAAGTCTTCCATGCCTTAATTGCATCTACAGCAATTTGTGCATATACACCAGGATCATATGCAATTTGTTGCTGCTGATCCTCATAAGGTCCCTTTCCTAACAACATATCTAGATTTCTCTGAGGATAACCAGCTGCTGCATTTCGCCTAGCCGTCTCCTTGCAAAATTCCTCATTGGCAACCTTCCGTAACAGGTATTGTCCTCCATTTAGCACAGCTTTACACATATTAGCCCAATCTGCTGGCGTCATGTTCAAGTTGTTAATGGATTCGACCATGCTTACAGTGAAGGGTGCTTGAGGACCATAGGTTGTTACAGCCTCTTTTAGCTGCTTCACTGTTTTGAAATTTAAAACTTGGTAAAATCGCTGCCCTCCTGCCTCAAATACAGGGCATGTTAATATTTGAGATCTTGTCTCAGGATCCCAACTATCAGCTGCGGGGGTTGGGGACCTCCCAGCATATGGAGGTGGCCTTGTTAGTTGGACATTACGTCCTCTGGTGATAGAAAGGTGTTAGTAGCAGTCTCCTGTAGAGGTGGTGCTGTTGGTTGGACACTTACACCCTCTGGTGATAGAAAGGTGTTAGTAGCAGTCTCCTGTTGTAACTTTCCCCCTGATGGCTTTTTCTGTTTTACACTTTCTTTCTCTGTCTGACTAGCTTGAGAGGCCTTCTCTTTTACTTGAATCTTTTCCTCTGTCTGACTAACTTGAGAGACCTTCTCTTTTACTTGAATCATTATGTCTTCTCCTTCCTCTACCATTGTCTGAACTGAAGGCTTTGGACTAAGCAAACAAGATATGAACGTCCACAATGGCAATGTGCCAACTGACAGAGTCCCTGGGCTTTTCTTTTCTATTCTTTTTAAATCTTCACCATGATGGTTCCATTGTGATATATTTAACAACTCCTCCTTAAAAAGCCATGGGCTACATTTTTGTATTGTGTCAACGTATGCCCTGATTGTTCTTGATTTTACTGAGATGCCTCCTTCCTCTAACAATTTACTTAACACTCTTTCAGTTTGTTTTTTGCTAATTTCTGATCCCGTATTTCTACTATAATACAACCCAACAAGATGACGCCAAACAAAACCGAGACAGAATGAAATAAAAAGGGAACAACAAAAAGTCATTATAGCCTTTCTATCCTCCTGACATGTGCATCCGTCCTTTCTCCCTATCTGTTCCTCAGACGTAAATAGTTTTTCCTCAGATGTGAGCAGTTTTTCTTCCATCTCACTCATCTCCAGGGACAGGCAACTTAAAACAAAAGTGAAGCAAAATAAAAGAGGAATCTTAAAATGGCTACCCATCCTCTCGCCCTGCCCTCAGGGGCGAGCAGTTTCACTTTCCCTCAGTCGCTCCCCGTGCGAGCCACCAAATGCCGCAGTCTGGCTGGGCACAATCAGGAGCCACTTGTCAAAAGAAACTAACTTTATTTTTAGAACCACACACGCCAAACAAAACCGCCTCTCAGGAAAAACCCTCAGAGCCTCAACTGCCATCACCGGCTTTCCACAAGCCTCTCTCTCCCCCACCAGCTTCTCTCCACCTCCCACAATCCTCCTGCTCTTGAGGCCGATTGGCTGGGTCACGTGGGCGGAGCCAAAAAAGTCCCCCAATGAGCAGCTCCGTGGTCTGAAAGGGCAGGGAAACAGCCCAATGAGCATCACCGCAGAGGAGCCAATCAGCTAGATGTTGCTGGGGCTGCTGTGAGCCAATCATCAGCTGGCAGCTGGAAGTTTGCTGGCAGCTGGAAGTTTGCTGGGGCCCCTTCGGCTGTGGCTCTCAACAGTACAGAATAGAGGACACAGAGACAAACCCACATAAATATGGTTATGCCATACTAGACAAAGGTGCCAAAAAACATTGACTGGAGAAAAGATAGCCTACTCAACTAATGGTGCTGGCAAAACTGGAAATCCATATGTAGCAAAATGAAATTAAAAATCTCTCATCCTATACAAAAATCAACTCAAAGTGGATCAAAGACTTAGGCCCTAGAACAGAGACCCTGTGCCTAATAGAAGAAAAAATGGCCCAAATCTTCACCATATTGGCCTAGGATCTGATTTCCTTAACAAGACTCCTAAAGCGTAAGAAGTAAAATCAAGAATCAATAAAAGGGATAGATTCAATTAAAAAGCTTCTTCTCAGCAAAGGAAACAATAATGTGAGGAAAGGGATTACAGATTGGGAGGAAATATTTACCACATGCACCTTGGTTAAAGCATTAATCTCTATGATATATAAAGAACTCAAAAAACTTAACACTAAAAAAAAAAGCAAAACAAATAACCCAATCAATAAATGGGCTAAGGAACTGAACAGACACTTCACAGAAGAAAAAATACAATCGATCAACAAATATATGAAAAAATGTTCAACATCTCTAGCAATTAGAGAAATGCAAAGCAAAACTACTCTAAGATTTTATCTTACTCCTGTCAGAATGGCAATCATCAAGAATACAGAAAACAATAAATGTTGGCAAGGATGTGGGGAAAAAGGTACACTCATACATTGCTGGTGGGATTGCAACTTGGTGCAACCACTCTGAAAAGCAGTATGGAGAGTTCTCAGAAAAATGGGAATGGAACCATCATCTGACCCAGCTATCCCACTCCTCAGTTTATACCCAAAGGACTTAAAATCAACATACTATGGTAATGTAGCTGCCGCAGTCTGGCTGGGCACAAAATCACGAGCCACCACACAGCTTGTAGGTTCAAACAGCAACTCTTTATTCCCAAACTCACACCAGCCATCTACAATCACATTCTGGGGAAATCCACGTTCTCTGCCCAAATCCACCCCCACTGGGCTTCTATCTCCCCCAAAATACTGTCTGAATCCCGTGAGAACTCAAGGGGAACTCAGGCAGCAGGATACGCCCTATTCCTAGCAGGAATAATCTTAAACCTGGAATCACCCTAAACCTGGATAGTCCTAAACCGGGAACGCCCTAAACTCGGATCCGCCTTGGTCCTTGAGCAAGGTCACCTACATGCAATGTCACTGCAAAATGTCCTATTTCCACGAGTCCTTCCACTAAACAACATGGGGTACGCTGGCAAGGAAATTGTCATACCTACTTGGCTAATGGCTCCCAGCATGTAGCCACATCAATGTTTATAGCAGCTCAATTCACAATAGCTAAACTATAGAACCAACCTAGGTGTCCCTCAATATATGTATGGATAAAGAAAATGTGGCATATATATTCAATGAAATATTACTCAACTTTAAAGAAGAGTGAAATTATGGCATTTGCTGGTAAATGGATGAAGTTGGAGAATATCATGCTAAGCGAAATAAGCCAATCCCACAAAACCAAAGGCTGAATGTTTTCTCTAATATGCAGATGCTAATTCAAAATAAGGTGGGGGACATTAGGGAAGAATAGTATTACCTTAGATTAGGTAGAGGGAAGTGAAGGCAAGGAAGGGAAGGGGATGTGGGGATTGGAAAGATAGTAGAATGAAAAAGACATTATTACTGTATGTATATATGTGACTACATGACCAATATGATTCTGCAACATGTACACTCAGAAAAATGAGAAATTATATCCCATCTGTGTATAATATATCAAAGTGCATAGATGCATTCTACTGTCATGTATAATTAATTAAAACAAATTATAAAAGAAAAAATTCTTCAATTATTAAAGAGCTAGAGAGTACTAAGAGTTTAGTACACTTGTCAGTCAGTGTCTTACCTCCTCAAGAATTTTTTCCATTTTTTCCCAGTCAATTCCTATTTGTTTTTCCCTTTCATCATTTATAAACTAATATTGTAACCTCAGAGAGGCAGAAAGATTTGCTCTTACCTTGAAGTTAGCCTTTCTACCTGGATTGTTTGGGAAGCAATTGCAATAATTACAATCAATTTCTGAAGAGAATATAAAGTTCTTTCACCCAAAATTTACAGGGAAACATTTTTCTTTTCGTTTTGAAACAATTTCAAGTTTATGGAAAATTTCCAAGAATAATACACATTTTTAAATATCATCTGAATGTTATGTTACTGATCTGATGCTCCAATTGTCCTTGAACATTTAAGCATGAAGTTCTGACGAAGAAGGACATCCTCTCACATAAACACCATGCAATCATAAACATCAGGAAATGAACAGGGAAATAATAATACGATTCCGCAGACTCTCTTCAGTTTCTGTCTCTCTTGCTCTGTTTGAAGGATTCGGTCAAGGATTACCTGGAGCATTTGTTTTCCTGTCTCTTTAGCCACTTTCAATCTGGAACAATTTCTCACTTTTTCCTTTACTTTTGATACTCTGACACATTTTGCAGAAAGAATGCTTTGTAGAATATCTTCCAATTGGGGTTTGTCTGATGTTTCCTAATCAGGAGATTCATCTTGTTCATTTTTGACAGGAGTGCCTCACAAATGAGGCTGTACTCATCATATGAACAGGAAACCATGACTTTAATGTCACATTTCTGGTGAAATTAGCTTATTATTTTTTTATTTGTTATTTTTAGATATACATGATAGGTAGAGTGTATTTTGACATGTTACACATACATGGTATATAACTTTTTCTAACTAGGATCCTATTCTTGCAGTTATACATCATGTGGAGTTCCACTGGTCTTGTATTCATATATGAACATAAAAAAGTTATGAAAATTAGCTTCAATTAGCTTCTGTCAGTCTTCTCTGCTCTCAAATTGTAACTTTTACCTTTGTAATTATTACTTTATTTTGGTGAGAAGTTATATTGCATCCCTGTAAGCATCCCATTCCTAATCACACCTTTAATTTATCCATTCATTTTTTATAGTGGTATATATATTACTATTAATAGGGATCATGAATACCTATTTTATACAAAGGATCATGATCAGATATTATGATTGTTTTGATGCTCAAATTGCCCCAGATTTGACTATTGGTGATCCTTTAAGTTGGTTCCTTCTGTCCTTTTGACCTGCTGTCATTATTTAAGCACTTCCTTTTTCTGGCATAAGCTGTTGCAGGTTTATCTTATACTTTTCTAGTCCAAGTTCTGGAATTAGCCATTACTCCAAGGTGCCATGTTTGATTTTAATAGAAAATGAAGTTTAGAAATCAGCATCTAAGCTTCATCTGTGCTCATTTATATTTAGTTGCTTCGAAGCCCTTTCAGCAGATGGAGCTCCTGTTTATATGAGCACATACATATATATAACACATATATGTCTCTAGTTATTTCTATATCTACCTCTATAATTAATAAACACATGTTTTCAGTTATATTTCCAACTTTAATCAAATACCACAGGGGCATCTTCTAGTTATTTCCCTTTCCAAATTTAGAACTCCTTTTTCTAACAGTGAGGACCCTGGCTTTTGATATCCTCATGATATTTCCTTATTTGATGAATCCTTTGAATGGAACCAACCTTCTGACTCTGTTGCCCGTGTACTCCCCAACGAGACATATTGCTCATCTGCTTGGCATGGACTTCCTGGACAGTGCTTTTGCCACTGTCACCCACATCCCTTACTTGATGGATGCCCAACTCACCATACCCCAGGTCAGTTTCCCACACTATCTCTTGCCTCTGTACACACCCTTTTAATCTCACAGAGGCTCTGATTCTCCCTCCTGACCCACCACCAATTCCATGTCCGTGCACACTTTGACTCTGGACAATAGTTGTTATTATTGTTTCTGTCCACATTCCCCTCTTCCTCCCTCTGCATTAACACCTTCCTTGCTCAGACCAACCTATTCCCCTTTATATGAAGTTACTCAGGAAGGAAGGCAGGGAAGTTGGAATGACAGTAGTACAGCCCAATTTCTTAAAATCTCTCTCTCTCTCTCTCTCTCTCTCTCTCTCTCTCTCTCTCATTTACCTGTCAGTAATTAAAATAGGGGGAAAAAGAGATAAACAATGCAGCATCTTTCTTTTATCTCTTTGTAAGCTACCTGCAAACATTTTACCTTCTTCTGTTATAATCAGTTTTTTATTCGGGAAATCAGTTTATACCATGTGAATTTGTTAGATTTGCTTTGCCTTTAGTTTGTTTCTGCACCTAAGAGGAAAGAATAGGAGATGACCCATCAGGTAAGAATCCTCACTCCTTTCAGGAGTAGGGATGCAGTTTTGGCTAATACCTGTCTTGTTTCTATCATGGTCCATTATGCTGCCAATTGGGTATCAACTAGAGAAAGACAGGCACCGAGGATGAACAGCAGACTCAAGGGCGTGCATGGGAAATAAGGGGAGAGGAAAGTAGTGGAAAACAGCAAGAGAGTTTGAAGAAGGGGTGTGGTCAACAGAGGTAGTGACCTGGAGCAGTTGTGGAAAGTAAGGATAGCAACAAAACAAAAAATCAAACTGGGATTGTTAACGGTAAGAGTATTCATTAAGCACTTACTATGTGCCATTCATTGTTTAGGGATTTATATATTGTCCCCCCTTCATTCTTATAGGAATTCTGTGAAACACCATTACTATTGTTTACAATAACAAATAGGGAAACTGAGATTTATAGGATGATAAGAATTGTGCCCAAGATCACACCACTGGTATGAGCTTCATAAAGGTTTTCTGGTTTTGAATTCAAAATATTTCACCACTATGATTCATGGTTCCCTGCAGTGTGAATAAGGTCACTGAACAATTTTAGGATCTAGGTTACACAAAAGGTACCTTGAAGTGCTGAGGGTTTATTTAAGCGGACATTAGGTAACCATCTACTAAGTATGTTATAGAAGGGATTCTCAAATCAAATGGAGAAGAAGATTTAAGATTCTCTTGAAAAAAATGTAGTTGTTGCGTTTGGTGGTCTTCCCAAAGAAGAGGTAGACATCCTGTTAAAAGATGCCATTTTGCCATTATAGATATTTTTGTATTCTTTTCAGTGATATACTGTGTGTCTCTAGCCATCATCTCTAGAGGTATTTTGCAATTTTTATGTGAAATATCTACATGTGGACTTTTAAAATCAGAGATGTAGGTCATTAATGTTCAGTTACCAGTTTACAGGAGAACATTTAACATTAATGAGCTACTGACCCCGGGGACTATCAAATTCTGAAAAAGAGAAGATAATCCACACTTATATTCCAAGACACATTTATTTGATTAACCTCTGCTGTACTGAACTTGCAGCAGGTCAAGTGTTTCATCCAGCTTTATACATGTCCCTGTGCACAACCATAATTTACGTAATGGTGATAAGTGGCTACACAGTTACCGAAATTTGTGGCTGCAAAGACCTTGGCCTTCCTGTAAGTGGCAATTAGATTTCTTTAATCAATTTAAAGTATATTCTGGATTCATTGCTGTCTACAGACTGAGGGCTCTGTTCAGCACAGGTTAGGAAAGTAATCATAATAAAAATGTAAAAGACATCATTATGGGCACCATTCAACCCAATCAAATCAAAGCAAATAGGTAATTTCCATTTGTTAAGTTCAAAGGATCCTGTTATGAAGACTGTCAAATACATTTTAAAGCTGTAAGCTATATGAGAATAGTCAGGCATAATATATAGACAGCGACTACTGAAGGACAAGGACTAGGTCTTGTCTTATTCATCTCTGAGCACGTCACACAAATCCTGGCATAAACTAAGTGCCCAAAATGTACTGTGGAGGTAGACACACACATACCTGTGATTTGGAGTCATGGCTATCATCTTGTGATTATCAAGAGTAGTGATTTGATTTGTGAGGTACAATGAACCTACTAAGATATTCATTGAATTTATTTAGTCCTATGTTTGAATAATGATAGTTAGGGAGACTTGCTTAAACAGATATCAATTGGTTATTTTAGTGGGGGTTATTGTATCTTAATATTCAGTAATATTTCCAAATTACAATGTAAAAACATGGTGTGATTAAAAAAAAACTTTCTGAGGGTAAGACAAAGTTTTAGACTTAAAAAGTTGAAAAATTGAAACATTGTCTCAATTTCCTGGGGAACCAACCAGGTTGATTGGTCTGAAGGTTGTAGATGTTTGTAGGGGTACCCTGGGGACTTCTTCATAGAGGGTTGGGAAAAGAGGGTGAGTGGATATGGGGACCCCAGGAAGGGCAGGGTGCCAGGAACAACTGATATGTAAGCCTTCCTCTCTCTATCCCCATTTTTTTTTCTACCTTGTTCTCTCTCCCCACTCCAGTATCATGAAAATGGACACCCACCAGAACATAAGTTTGATATTTCAACTCAATTTGGAAGGCAGGTAGGCCTGGCAATTCTGAGATTCCACAGCTAGGAGAAGTCCAGTGGCTCCCTCCCTGGTCAATGCAAATCAGTCACTGAGCGAATGAAACTTTCAGGGACTGAGATCCTGCATAGTGAGCTTTCCTTGTAAGCCAGACATCTGGCTGCCTTTGAACCAGAGAGGGTGAGCTGATCTGTCTGGGCAGGGTGCTGGTGCTACTTATCCAGCTCTGGGCCATTTAGTCTTCTGCTCAGAGGGGAGTTCTTTCACTGACTGGCAAAGGACTGCATAGAGAGACAACATTGGGCACAGGGGAGGGGGCTTCTACTGAAACCAAGATAGCGTGTACGGGGTTTCTGAGTCTGGAACAATGACGTTTTCTTTAAGGCAGTTCTAGCCCAGTGAAACAGAGGTTGAGTTTCTCCTAGATATCTGCCTGGCCTCAGGTTGCCACCCCTTCCTCCGAGGTATTCATTATGATAGTTATGGATCTCAGTCTCCTTCTGTGAAATCCCATTGAATCAAGCTTTTCCCTCCTCCAGTCCTGGGTGGAATCATGCTATTGTATAAGATAGAAGGAGGATGATATATAATATAAGGGCTTTATTATGCAATATTTCTAACAGTCAGTATAGAGAAAATTACCAAATCCCACCTATCTATTAATCAGACCTATTTTGTCATATTTACTAAGATTTTTCTGCAATTAAAGCATATAGATAATTAATTGTCATCATTATCCATAAGTTATAAAGAAAGCTATTTTTTATGTTTTAAAAATGTGTATATATATATATATATATATATATATATATATATATATAAAATCATATATAATTTTACAACTTGATTTTTAACTTCAACATTTTTGAGATTTATGCATGTTGGTTTAAGTAGTTCTAGTTCCTTCCTGTTAGCTGCCACATTATCTATATATCTATATATATATACCATTCCATGAATCACTAAAGGGATTTTAATATTTGTTCAAAGGACGATCAGTTTTCCCTCCTGCTTTAAACTTTAAAATGCTCCCCTATTACATAGCAGCATACCAGTAGAGGTTGATTAATTATTGACACAGACACGAATGCATCTGTTCAAAGAATATTTACAAAGTATTGTCGATCCCTATGTTCAATGCTGGGATATGAGGATATATATGATATGCACTTAGGATGCAGTGAAAGACAGATACATGAACAAAGATTCTGCAGCTGGAGCTGTGTGATATGTGAGGACGTACAGTGTGGTTTGGGAAATCACAGAGGAAGGACAGAGGGAATGAGGTGGGATGATAGCAATTAGGGAAGGCTTCACAGAGAAGTGGTGACATTTGAACTGCTTTGAAAAAATGAATTCCTTGGGAACCAAGTGGGGGAAGGACTAGCTTTATAATGGAATTAGCTTGTATAAAAAAAAAGGCAGTGGGTTTTGAAAGGTAATAGTCCTCCATCAGTGAACTGCAAGTTGATGGGTTGGCAAAGTACTGAGGAGGAGAATTGCCTGGCTATTGTAATTCTCTCCCTTCAGACTTGAATGGGTAAGGAGCCAATACTACCTGTAGCCCCTTTAGTTTCTTTCTATAACTACTGAATGTGACAAAACTTGATCAACTTCATTCCCCTTACCTTCCTCTTCTCCTTCTCCCTAAACTGCTTGCTCTATTGATCTCTCTTCTGTTATTATTATTGCTATTGTTATTATTATTTTAATGAGTACATTACAATTACATATAAAAACCATATTCATTGTGGTATATTCATGCATGGGCAGAGCATAATTTGGTAGATTTTGTTTCCCATTATATCCCCATGCCTCCTCCTCCTCTTGCCCCCTAAGCCTCTTTCTCTACTCTGTTGGTCTTCCTTCTATTTTTGTGAGAAGCTGTTTTTCTTTTTCCTTTTTCTTTTTCCCCCCTCTTTGGCCTCCACACATAAAATAAAGCATTTAACCTTTGACTTTTTTAGTATGGCTTATTTCACTTTAGCATGATAGTCTCTAATTCCATCCATTTGCCATTCTTCTTTATGGCTGAGTAAAACTCCATTGTGTATATAATTCTACATTTTCTTTATCCATTTGTTTGTTGGGAGACACCTAGGTTGGTTCCAGAGGGAGTGAGATGAAATCTCAGTGTAGTCGTGATTTGTAGTTTCCTGATTGCTATGCATATTGAATATTTTTTCCATATACTTGTTGACCACAGGCATTCCATGAGAAATGCCTGTTTAAGAACTCTTCCTAAATTCTTAGTTTACTCATCTGTGAACTGGAATGAAGGTAGGCTTTTTGTGTTCTAGCAGCTGAATGCTTGTGTCTCCTCAAGTCTATATGTTGAAACCTAACCCTGCAATGTGAGGTGTTAGGAGGTACCTTTGGGAGGAAATTAGGTCTCGTGAGTGGCACCCTTATGGATGGAGTAGTGTTCTTAGTAGGAGCTTCAAGAACTAGATTTCTCTCTTTCTTTCTTTTTTTTTAAATTTTTTATTGTTGGTTGTTCAAAACATTACATAGTTCTTGATATATCATATTTCACACTTTGATTCAAGTGGGTTATGAACTCCCATTTTTACCCCGTATACAGATTGCAGAATCACATCAGTTACACATCCATTGATTTACATATTGCCATACTAGTGTCTGTTGTATTCTGCTGCCTTTCCTATCCTCTACTATCCCCCCTCCCCTCCCCTCTTCTCTCTCTACCCCCTCTACTGTCATTCATTTCTCCCCCTTGTATTATTTTTCCCTTTCCCCTCACTTCCTCTTGTATGTAATTTTGTATAACCCTGAGGGTCTCCTTCCATTTCCATGCAATTTCCCTTCTCTCTCCCTTTCCCTCCCACCTCTCATCCCAGTTTAATGTTAATCTTCTTCTCCTGCTCTTCGTCCCTACTCTGTTCTTAGTTACTCTCCTTATATCAAAGAAGACATTTGGCATTTGTTTTTTAGGGATTGGCTAGCTTCACTTAGCATAATCTGCTCTAATGAAGATTTCTCTCTTTCTACCAGGTAAAAACACAGCTAGAAAGTGCCATCTATGAACCAGAAATAAAGCCTCACCAAACATCCAGTCTGTGGGCACGTTGATCTTGGAGGTCCCACTCCACAGAACTTTGGGAAGTAAATATCTGTTGTTTAAAAGCTACTTAGTTTATTTTGTGATAGCAGCTGGACAGACTAAAAAACTGGTTGCATTAGCTCAAAAGATGCAACCACCTAATATGATCACAGCCCATTTTGGAGCTTGGCGGGACTCAAGCTCTGCAGCACTTTTACAGATGTGATAGGCAAAACTTCAAAAAGTCCCTGTAATTCTCCCAGTTCAATCAACAAGGGGGTGAGCTACTTGATACTAGTTACACAAATTTGAGAATATAATGCTTATAGGGATTCCATGGAAACAGCCTTTCTTACTTTAAAAAAACTTTGAGAAAAGACAGGTTAAGTGAAGTGAAACAACTTTCTTGATTGCAAAAAATTTAAAAGATTTTAACATATTAATAGTAACATACTAATATTTTAACACACTAATATCTTAAACAAGGAGATGTTGGTGTGTAATATTTTTCAAATTTATTAGAGCTGGGAAACCCCTTCATAGGACACTTCCATCACCATCTTCCTGGACAATAGTGCTTCACAGAGTATAGCTGAGAATTGACTTAACATATTGTGCTTCAGAAAAATATCTCTGCTTTTCCTTATTATGACTTCATTCACCCATCCTTCAATATCTCTTATCCAATAGAATCAAGAAGGAAAAACAATCAGGCTGAGTCAATAGAATCATAATGGACCAAAGAAAACTCAGAGATATTATTTAATCTATTGGATTTTTAAAAATTATGAATCATGTCTTAGAAGTAATGTAATTAAAAGTTATACCATCTTTTTAAATTAAAGAGTACTCCTTATTTGTCCTCAAGATCTCCTTTGAGAATTCTATAATTCTCCATTGCAGAGTGTCAAATATGGATCCATCGTTAAATCAATAAATGAAAAGATTAAAAAATTTTTTGAATCTTTGAAATTTTCCTGCTCCAGCATATCAATAATGATATCATTATCAATAATGATAATTATCTAATGAGAAACCAAGAAAGGAGTACCTAAAATATCAACTGATTCATGAAAAAAATAAAATCTTCTACTTGTAGTTTGTTATGGTTTGAATCTGGAATGTCACTCAAAAAGTTCTGTTTCAAGGTCTTGGTTCCCAAAGCACCAATGTTCAGTGGTGGGGCTTTGGGGAAGTGACTGAATCACGAGGGCTGTGATCTCATTAATGGACTAGTTCATTGATGAATTCATACCTGAAGGGACTATTGGGAGGTAGTGGAAACTGTCATAGGTGGGACTTAGTTGAAAGGAGTGTATGCTCTGGAGGGTATAATCCTGTCCCTCCGCTTTCTTCTTTCTCTCCGATTTTGGTTGCCATGAGGTTAGTAGCTTTATTTCACCATCCTCTTCCACCATGGTGTTTGGTTTCACCTCAGGCCCAAAGCAGTGAGTGGTATCAAGCAACTGTGAACTGAAACCTCTGAAACTGTGAGCCGAAGTAAATCTTTCCTCTAAGTTGATTTTCTCAGGTATTTTGTCACAGTTGATGAAAAGCTAAAATGGAGAGTGTGATGAGTTTCTTATTTGCTTCCACAAAATATTTGACATGTTTAAATTAAAAGATGTATTTGTAATGCCATTTTTTAAGCAGAAAGAAGATAGCAACAACAACATAGTATGCAGGTAAGAAGAATAAATGTGCCAAAAATGTAGATTAATGTTTCAGAAACTGTAAATTAAATTTGACCCAAGTCTTCCTAGCAGTGAAAAGAAAACAAAAAGAGGGGGGATAAAACAAGGAATTTTTGGATTATAACATTAGAGCTTTAATCAGCAGAGTTATTCTTTGAGGCCTTAGCTAACAAGATAAGAATGCATTGCTCTCTGGTGGAATAACTTGGGCCCAGGAATAGAATTAAGAATCCCCCAATGAATAAAAGGCTTATCATAGGCCCCTTGGGCTTTCATAATTTCCACTAGTTAGAATACAAAAAAAAAACCCAGTTAAAGATGCTTTTCTTTAAAAATCATCCTGTTAGATGGATTAATTCTCTTATGCGGAGCAATCTCATGGAGGCTGTGGACACATACACCAGGGCTGGGCTGGGGTTGTGGCTCAGTGGTAGAATACTTGCCCAGCACATTCGAAGCACTGGGCTCAATCCTCCAGCACCACATAAAAATAAACAAATAAAATAAAGGTATGGTGCCCATCTATAACTGAAAATATATTTTAAAAAGTTAAAAAAAAACCAAAAAGGAATATGATAGGTTGGCTTAAGTTCATATCACTCAACCACTGCTTACTGTTGGAAGGACACTTTTAGCTATTTTAGAGATGTGTGAGAAGGAAGTTCTTTGGGGCATCTCTTTGCTTGTTATATTACCTATCTATTGTTATCTAGGTCTCACAGTGGCTTGAATTTAAGTACAATTTAGTACTAAATTTTCTGAGGCTGCCAAGCCATTTTTGCATCCAGACCCATTTCCATGTTACCTTGGACCCTATGAATGGGCCTAATTACTGGGTGCCCTAGGAATCTTTACCTGCAGCTGAGAAGCATTCTTATAACTTCTTGAGACATGGAAGGATGCTGTTCCCTGGCCTATTCTTCTATAAATTCCTAATACCTCAAGGCTTAGAGTCGTCTGATACTAGAGGTTTCCCTGAGCAGGACACATGGATCTCACAGTAGACCGATAATCAATGTCCCTTGAAATTATATTCCTCAAGAAGTTTGTTATTTATGTAGAAGGGAGGCAGAGAATGTATGAGGGAAGGAGTAGGAGGAGTTCTTGGTGATTATACTCAACCTTTCCTCTGAGATAAGTTCTGGCTCCAAGTATTCATATCATACTCAACAAAACAAATCCATGTAGCCAAGTAGCCACATCAGATGCAATAGTGATTATGACTCTTTAGGTTTCTGGGGTGTGCCACATAAAGGTCTCAAGTCCGATCCCAAGTGGTTTATCTGAAACTCTTTTCAACTACATAGTGTTTTTGGAGGACTTAGAGCAAATACTGGTATCTTCATTTAATTACATTTTCAGTGATGTTTTAATGCCTCTATTGATTGGTGCCCTGGTCAGCTACCCAGTTGGCCCTGGTAGCCTCAATGGAAATTAATTTGGTTTTTTTTTTTTTTTTTTTTTACATATATGTCTATGACTCTTTAGCTGGACTAAATGTTACTGAAATCAATCAAACAATTTTCAACACAAGTTAATACTGAAGCCACATTTCAGCAAACAATAAAAACTTTGCTTGAGGAAAGTATGGAAGAAACTTGGCCTTTTTTTGCCCCTAATTTGCTTCTTCTTTGATGTAATTTTGATGAGGAAAAGAAACTGAAATTTTTGAAGTTATAAAAAAGAAGCAGTTTATACACAAGTGTGGATGCACAGGATAGTCTAGTGCAGGACTATTTCCCTCACTTTAGGGGGAGTGCCCCCCCCCCAAAGTGTGTTTAAGTCCCTTTTAAGCATCTAATTGAGTATGCTGTCTTTGATGAATTGTGCCTATTGTGTGTTGGAACTAGTTGTCAAAAACTTGTGAGCATTAGAACAAAGACAAGAGAGAGATTATTGGAAAGAAATTTTAGTTACACAAGACTTGGTATTTATGAAAGCAAGCTTAAGCTTGGTTTCTTAAGCTCCACTCTGTAGTTGACCTCACCTGACTCTTGTCTTTCACAGAAATCAGATGAAGTATGTTTTCTTTCATTACCATGAGTTTAGTGATCAGCAAGAGGGCCTTGGGTAGATGCCCCCTCTAGCACATCCTTTGTGTAATATGCCAGGAATTGCAAATGGACAAACTAATCAGTGACAAGAATAGCCCTAGGAAATAATGATTGTTGTTCTTGAGAGCTGCAGAACTAAGAAACATCTGGTGATGGGGTGGTTAGATCAGAGGTGTATTACTTGGTCACAGACCTCCAGCTATGAGAAGGAGCCCACCACTTTGCAATTATCCATCTTTTATGTAAGCCACCCCTAAATCAGAAGCATGGCTCTTTCAGGACTAAGAGCCTCCATCTGCCAGTTAATTAGATCATTTCAGAAGTTCTCTTTTTACTACGACCTTGCCTCTTGACTAACTGGCTTCCATCTTGTGGCCAGCCTATTGAGCCTGTGTGATAACATTGAGTTGGAAATACCTTTTCCTATGGTCTATCATCCATCACTGACATCTAACCATCTTTATCACCGGGGAATTCAAATTGTGTGGTCTGGATGATAAAAACAAAAGGTACAAATACTTTCTGGTAGATTTGAGGGAGTGAAGAAAAAACTGAACTGTGTATTTTTACCTATAAAAGGAAAGGTGGTAGTTCAATATTTTCCAAACATTTTCTTCCAAATGTACAATTAGAATTTTAGGAGAAATAAAAGGACTTTTGTTTAATATAATGTATCAAGTTGACAGGTAATTGACGTCCCATCCATGAGAGACCAGAGGTATTCAGTTGTCTGTTCATTTATCACCTTACCCAAACATTCCTACCTTTGTTTCCTCATTATGGGATACTCTGGGCCAAAGATCAAGAATGCTAAGACATAGATCTTGTTCTTAAAAAACCCACTACAAAATGTGTAACAGATTCATTAATGATGGTGCATACACTATTGCTATAGAGAACACAAGTGTAATGTGCTAAGAGAGAAAGCAAAGAGAATAGCTCATCAACTCTAATCAGCTGCTAGTGATTACTTATAATAACTGTCAGAAGAATCATGTGGGTCATCTTGCTTTCATTCATTTATTCCTTTTTTTTCTACTTTTATAAACTATTTTCCCACTGCTGAGATTTGGATGTACTCAAAAAAAAGCATGTGTTTGTACTTTAATCTGCAATGCCACTCGATAGGAGGGGCCTAATGAAAGGTGTTTAGGGCTACATTCTCATGAATGAATTAATGTGAATTGTAAAAGGGCCTAAGATGGCCAGATCAGCCTATTATTATCTCCCTTACCCTTCAACCCTCCATCATGAGATAAAACAGCAAGAATTTGATGATATGAGATGGTCATCCCTGGGAGTTTGAACCTTTGATAGAAGTTGAAACTAAGGCCTTGGGTTTGGGTTGGAGGTTGTAAACATATGTCTAGAGGACACACAATAGTTAATACGGCTTGGGTAGGACCAACTCCTAGTCTGAAGTTCTTTCTCCTCTTTTATACAAACTGCTTCAAATTAACTTTCAGGCAGAAAATAACACTGTGTGGAGCACTTTCTGGAGCCTGATGCCTGATTACTGTAGTTTCCAAGATTGTAGCACGTTTTCTGGGATCTTTATGATGAAATGATATGAGGAAGTTAACATACATACCTAACTCGAAGGTGACTTCAGAGTGTGGTTAATCTCCTGTGTACAATGAGTTTTTTAAAAGATTCATTTTATGGAAAGCTGAGGCAATGCCGAGCAGTGAGTCTATTTGAATGCAATAATGCTTTTTAGGGAATCAGGTCCAGCCAATTTCTGATTCCCTAAGGCTAAATTCTATTAGGCATTAAAACTCAAATTTCAGGCACCTTGCACTGATGAACACAAGGAACATCTGTAGCAAGTTTCTGGCATTATAAGCATTGAATACTGATTGCTACAGGAAGAGCTAGGCAGATATGATAATGGATGAAAATGAAGAAGCATTGCTCCTAAAATATATAAGTGCATGTGCCTTTCTCCTAACTTTCAGCTGGTAGAAAAGAATGGGTGATGACATGGATAAATACAGTATGGACGTTTTCACTTTGATTTTGTTACTTCAGAGCATTTATAGGACTTTACAACAGACAGGCTAATAAGTGCCATTAATTGGGTATCTACCACATTCTAGACACTTGATGTACATTATTCTAATCCTTACAGTCAGTTTGAGAGTAAACAGCATGATCATCATTTTATAGAAGATAACATTAAAACTCACAGAGTTTAAGCATATTGTCCCCGGTCAGTCCATAAATTACACAGGGCCGATCAAACACAGTTGGATTGATTCCATACCCTTTATGCATTTCCAAGGATTGTTTCATTAGTTTTTGTATCCTAAGTTCCTAGCCAGTCCCTGGTATAGGTGTATAAAATTGGTTTTTGAATTAGCTCCAGTGAAACACTAAGGAGTTAGATATTCAAAAAGTTCATATCTAAAGAGATTAGCTGAGAATAGTCTGTGAGTTTCCAAGTTTGCTCAGGCACGCAGCATAGACCGCCAGTGTTTGCCAGGAAGAGAGTGGCAACTTGACCAGGAGGCTGCTTGTCCTTTGCTTTGTGTTTTTATTACTTGGAAGCTGGAGGCAGTCTGAGGTCCACTTAGGTTCATGCCAGTTAGAATGAAGTCAGTGACCTGCACGGGAATCTTTTTTTCTGAGATAATAGGGCAACTATCAGTGTAGTCTCTCACTGGATTTCCCAAACCATTCTGTTTTCTTTGTTTGTCCCTCCTGATGCTAAACTCTCTTCTTCCCCTTGCCCCACCCAGATTATGAGCTCAGTTTCACTAAGTGGTCTGAATAGATCCACATGCCCAACCTATTTGTGACCTACGTGTATTTGCTGAGAGATGATTGGTCTCTGCTAGAGTCTGCCAACTTTTTTTGCTTTGTGGTTTCAGCCATTTCTAATTTGTCCCTCCCAGTAGTTCCCCATGACCTAATATCAGGGAGACTAGAGGAAGGATTCATTCTCAGAATAATAGGAGTAGGAGTAATAGGGCAGGGATTCGGCCTTGAGTGGAGGCCAGTAATTGATTTGATGTGATAACAAGATTTTAGGAGGACATGTTGGGGCTGATTAAGGGATAGACTATATTCCCATTACATGTTGAAGAAGAGGATGACAAGCAGATGTCAGTTGGGACTTTTCTTGATTGCAAGTTCCATAATCAAACTTTGGCTAAGCTAAGTGAAAGAGGATAATACTCGGATGTCTCATAGTATCCAAAGACAGAAAGGCAGCTGCCTCTTGGGAATAATCTGTATTTTGGTCAGCTTTTCACCACATGACAAATACCTGCAGAAGAAGAAGGAAAAAAAAACAACTTTGAGGAAGAATGATTTATTTGGGTTCATGGTTTCATGGTTTCAGTTCATGGTTGGGGCTGAGGTAAGGCAGAACATCATGGTGGACAGGTGTGATGGAGGAAAGCTGAACAGCTCAAGGCAGCTGGGAAGCAAAGAAACAAGGAAGGGGCAGAGAACAAGATATACTCTTTCAGGACATGCTACCAGTGACCCATGTCTTCCAAACTTCTCCTTCTGAGTTTCTACCGCCTACCAAGAATGCCATCAACTATGAATCCCTCACTGGATTAATCCATTGATGAGGTTAGAACCTTCATGATCCAATCACTTCCCCAAAGCTCCATCTCTAAACATTGCTGCCCTGGGTCCAAACATTCAACACACAAGTTTTTGAGGGACATTTTATATCCAAACCATAACAATCTGGGAAGAGGGGCCTGAAAGATATTGCTATCATCTGCATCTTTCTGCTGTGCTTTTTTTTTCTGCTTTTTTTTGCTTTATTTTCCTCTTTTTCAGCCTCTAGACTACAGGGCAGGGAGCATGGGCACCAACATGGTCCTATATAGAGGTACAGTAACTAAGAAAGAGACTAGCTCTTTTGATCTTGACTCCTGCATTTTCTCTCTCGCCCACTTTCTCCTCCTCTTCCTCCATTTTAAGTTCCATAATTTCTAGGAATAAATAATCAACCCAGTGCCATAATTTCCATGAATAAATAATGAAACCAGCTCAACTCATGGATTAACACTTGGACCAAAATAAAGTGTCAAGAGACAAAGATACATTAGAGAAACATGGCAGGTTTGGGGGCCATCCTGTGGATGGGTTGGGTGGTAGAACTTTCTATAAAAGTGGTGTAGAGAAAACCAGTTCCAAAGTTAATACCTTCACAATTCAAAATCTGATAGTAACAGGTCAATGGTCTAGTTAAGAGTATGAAATTAATATGATTATTACAAATAATAATGAAAACAGACAACTGTTATTGAGCCCAACCAGTACTAAGTGTTTCATATATATTCTCTCATTTGATCATCATGACTCTAATAGGTAGTATTATTCATATTTTATAGGTTAGAAATCATATTTAGTATAACTGAATTGTTAAGTACCATACCATACTATTTTAAATGATCATCAGCCAAAATGTAGAAGCATATAACATGAAATATCTGATAAGATGCATCTAATCCTAGGAAAAATTATTTCTTTACACTACTCATTTGTGATCAGCAAATCAAGTAGTTGCTATCATGCAACAGGCTAGGAAAGGTACATTAATATGCTTTGTAATCATGCAATGTCTTTGAGTACTTTAAAATGGCCAACTGTCTGTCTTTCTGTCCCAATTGAATGAAGTGAGACAGAGAAATACAAAATGACCTACCTACAGCCCAACACAAATCCATTGCTACAGCAAAGAATCCAATTTTGGTTTCTGATTGCCCAGATTTTCTGATGCCCCTACTGCTTTGCAGTTGAGTAGCTAAAGAGAGTTTTATTTCTAGGGACAGAAAAATGACTCCATGGTTCTGAATAAGAACCGACACCCTCTACATTGCTTTACAGTGCTGGAGAAAAATTGATAATATATAAAGTTTCAGAAAACCAGGAAGAAGAAAGACCTTTCATAACCTTGGACATAGCAGCAGCACTTCAATAAATTTCTTTTGTTTCAATCTGATTTAACACAATTTGATTTATCACAAGGTTGAGAAAAGGATAAACTGGGATGGTTGTACCCTTGACTCTGATCAACTGCAGTCTCACTGACCAAATATTACCAAATCAAATAAAAGTAATATTTGGACCCTAAAGAGCTTAGTTTTTACCCTACCTGTCTTCTATTTAATAACTGTAGCAGTTTTAAAATTTGAGCCAGGTTTTCCTCAATTATGAAATTAAGATTCTAAAAATAATAATCTTCACTAGCTCAAAGGTTTATCCTATCAGCTGAGATTATACCTATAAAGCACCCTACAAGTTACTAAAAATTTACACAATTTTTACCTTTTATAATTTGTGCTTTTTCATAAATTTAAGAAATATAGAGAATTATAGAATGAATACTTTGTTATCTACAACAAGGGTTAAGAAATAACAAATTGCTGATAATTTGAAGTCCCTTTTCCCCCAACCGTGTATGCTTTTCCCTGATACAATTACTCTCCTTTTACCTCCAAAATTAATGATATTGAATCTACCTAAATTTCCAAAGCATTTAAAAATAATTTTGGAATATATACATGTATCTCTCTGCATATATAACTAACCCATGTATATAAAATGTCTGAAATATTATAAAAATTGTATCATCCTGGGATACCATTCTGCCACCTGCTTTTCCCACTCAGATTATTTTTGCAAGTTTTGTCCACATTAACACACGAACATTAGCTCTTTTCTTTTCATTGGTCTTTGCTATTCCATCATATACATAATCTACATATTTATCCTTTCTCTCCTTTTTGGAAAAATAGGTTGTTTCAGGTTTTCTTTTGGCACTATGGCTTTATATAATTCTGTAGTCCATGATCTTTCAAAATTACTCTGTGCACAGAACATTGTCCCCATGCTTGTGGGGGCCATTTAATGTCCTCCACCTCTCATGTCATTGGTCATGGAGATGGGATGTGCCTCCTACTCAATCTCTCGTGTTGCTGCAAGACCTTCTTCGTCCCTAAGATTGGCTGTCCTCTCAGGCCATCACACCCACCCTCTTGCCCGTGGTGGCTATCTGCTCTCTCCATTTCCCTCTCTCTTCATTTGTCAATGAATTTTGGTCCAAATTACTGCCAATATTTTTAGCAATTTTCCTGCCTTAATTATGGTGAAGTTAATATTCATGTAAATGGTTCTTGTACCACCAAGGCCTTTCCCCCTGAGCCACTCACCCGTGCTCACACTCTAGGCTTTCCATCACCTTTGCATAATCTCAGGATCAAACATTCAGCCCTTGTCCTGTCCTTTCAGCTTGATTATTCTAATGCTTCTGCTAATTCCTTCAAGCCCCAAGATGCACAGTTAACTGACCATGAGACTTTTCACTGTTTCTAGTCCCCACTGCTTCTACACTGTAAGCTCCACCACCAGTCATTGTGGCCATTCCCTTGCAGCCACCTTAGCTCCCTTTGCCCCTTTCTTTCTGTCATTACTGGCTTGGCAGAACTTTTTTCCTGGTAAATTCTAACTCTCCCTTACTTTGCATCATTGCAGCAGAATAAAATCCCTTAGCCATGCTTATTGGTCTCACTTAAAGTCCATCAATATTAATGTCAGTGAGTCTTCAGTGCTGCTTGGTAATCTTGTTTGCATTCTCTCTTTACCCTCTACCCTCCTAGATGACAATTTTACATGTTCTTCTTCTCAAAACTCTGGTGCTTCACTCGCCTTCCTTACCCTGATCTGATGACTTGCTTTCTATTTTACTGAGGAAAGAGAAGCAAGCAAAAGAGGATGTCCACAAGCTCCAAACAACTTCACTATCTGTTGTATCTATTCCTAGAAACCCTGACTTCCTTCCTGGTAACTAGGAAATAACTGAACTTCTGTATTAATCTGAGCCACACACTTGTACACTAAATGCCATTCCCTGGTCATTCCTGCTCCCACACTTGAGCCTTTTAGACTAGTGTCTCTATAGCTACCAGAGCAACTCTAGTAAAGATTTACATCAGATCACTCCTATTCAAAACTCTTAAATGGTTCTGCCTCACGCTCAGAGTAAAAGTTAAACTTCTTCAAAGTTTTATAAGACTAAGTGATTTAACTGCTTATGACTTTTGGATCCAAACTCCTACTTCGAATCCCCTTGCTCACTTGGTTTCTGCTATACCTGAGCATGACAGGTATACCCTGACTGCACTTGAGTTTCATTAGCTGGAAATTCTCTTCCCTTGCCCATCTACACGATTTTTTCCTCATCTCCTTCAGGCTTTTGATTAAATGTCATCTTTTCAAAGATCCTCTCCCTGAACACCCAAATACCAATTCTTGTCCCTAGATTTCTCTGTGGCACTCTCTTGCCTTACTTTTCTCCATGGCATTAATCATCTTCAAATATATCATATGTCTTATTTGCTAAATTTAGTTATTGTCTGTCTTCCCCAACTACGGTATGAGATACATGAAAGTCAGTGTTTCTGACTCCTTTGTTTCTTTCAGTTTCTGCAGTAGGCACCTGACAAATATTTTTTAAATGAAAAGGTTACACCTCACATATTAGAATTGTTCATAGGAATTCTTTTAGAATTTTTTGCTGTTAAATAGAACTCTTTAAAAATTGCAATTCCTAACTGAATGTTGTTACTATACAGGAAAGAGATTGAATTTTGTATGTAGATATTTTATTTAGTAACCTGTCTAAATTATTCATTGTTCTACAAAGTTTTCTGTGAGTTCTACGGCTTTCCATGTAAACATGTCATCTTGAAATAATCATAGTTTTGCTTTTTTCTTTCTAATCTTTTCTTTTAACCTCATGTGTATGGACGTTTGTAGCATAATCATATTGGAAAACAGAAATGATAGTGAGAAACTTGTTTTATTCCTGATTTTAAAGGGAATTTTTTTTCTTTCTTTATATTTTAATTTTTATTGTTGGTTGTTCAAAACATTACATAGTTCTTGATATATCATATTTCATACTTTGATTCAAGTGGGTTATGAACTCCCATTTTTCCCCCTTATACAGATTGCAGAATCACATCAGTTACACATCCATTGATTTACATTTTGCCATACTAGTGTCTGTTGTATTCTGCTGCCTTTCCTATCCTCTACTATCCCCCCCTCCCCTCCCCTCCCCTCTTCTCTCTCTACCCCCTCTACTGTCATTCATTTCTCCCCCTTGTATTATTTTTCCCTTTCCCCTCACTTCCTCTTGTATGTAATTTTGTATAACCCTGAGGGTCTCCTTCCATTTCCATGCAATTTCCCTTCTCTCTCCCTTTCCCTCCCACCTCTCATCCCAGTTTAATGTTAATCTTCTTCTCCTGCTCTTCGTCCCTACTCTGTTCTTAGTTACTCTCCTTATATCAAAGAAGACATTTGGCATTTGTTTTTTAGGGATTGGCTAGCTTCACTTAGCATAATCTGCTCTAATGCCATCCATTTCCCTGCAAATTCTATGATTTTGTCATTTTTTAATGCAGAGTAATACTCCATTGTGTATAAATGCCACATTTTTTTTTATCCATTCGTCTATTGAAGGGCATCTAGGTTGGTTCCACAGTCTTGCTATTGTGAATTTTGCTGCTATGAACATCGATGTAGCAGTGTCCCTGTAGTACGCTCTTTTAAGGTCTTCAGGGAATAGTCCGAGAAGGGCAATAGCTGGGTCCAATGGTGGTTCCATTCCCAGCTTTCCCAGGAATCTCCTTAGTGCTTTCCAAATTGGCCAAACCAATTTGCAGTCCCACCAGCAATGTACAAGAGTACCCTTTTCCCCACATCCTCGCCAGCACTTGTTGTTGTTTGACTTCATAATGGCTGCCAATCTTACTGGAGTGAGATGGTATCTTAGGGAGGTTTTGATTTGCATTTCTCTGACTGCTAGAGATGGTGAGCATTTTTTCATGTACTTGTTGATTGATTGTATGTCCTCCTCTGAGAAGTGTCTGTTCAGGTCCTTGGCCCATTTGTTGATTGGGTTATTTGTTATCTTATTGTTTAATTTTTTGAGTTCTTTGTATACTCTGGATATTAGGGCTCTATCTGAAGTGTGAGGAGTAAAGATTTGTTCCCAGGATATAGGCTCCCTATTTACCTCTCTTATTGTTTCTCTTGCTGAGAAAAAACTTTTTAGTTTAAGTAAGTCCCATTTGTTGATTCTTATTATTAACTCTTGTGCTATGGGTGTCCTATTAAGGAATTTGGAGCCTGACCCCACAATATGTAGATCAGAGCCAACTTTTTCTTCTATCAGACGCAGAGTCTCTGATTTGATATCAAGCTCTTTGATCCATTTTGAGTTAACTTTTGTGCATGGCGAGAGAAAGGGTTTCAGTTTCATTTTGTTGCATATGGATTTCCAGTTTTCCCAGCACCATTTGTTGAAGATGCTATCCTTCCTCCATTGCATGCTTTTAGTCCCTTTATCAAATATAAGATAGTTGTAACTTTGTGGATTAGTCTCTGTGTCCTCTATTCTGTACCATTGGTCCACCCGCCTGTTTTGGTACCAGTACCATGCAGTTTTTGTTACTATTGCTCTGTAATATAGTTTGAAATCTGGTATCGCTATACTGCCTGATTCACACTTCCTGCTTAGAGTTGCTTTTGCTATTCTGGGTCTTTTAGTTTTCCATATGAATTTCATGATTGCTTTATCTATTTCTACAAGAAATGCCATTGGGATTTTGATTTGCATCGCATTAAACCTGTAGAGAACTTTTGGTAATATCGCCATTTTGATGATGTTAGTTCTGTCTTTCCATGAACAGGGTATATTTTTCCATCTTCTAAGATCTTCTTCTATTTCTCACTTTAGGGTTCTGTAGTTTTCATTGTATAAAAATTTCACGTCTTTTGTTAGGTTGATTCCCAAGTATTTTATTTTTTTTGAGGATATTGTGAATGGGGTGTTTTTCCTCACTTTCGTTTCAGAAGTTTTGTCGCTGATATACAGAAATACCTTTGATTTATGCGTGTTGATTTTATATCCTGCCACTTTGCTGAATTCATTTATTAGTTCTAGGAGTTTTTTTTTGTAGACCCTTTTGGGTCTTCTAGGTATAGAATCATGTCATCAGCAAATAGTGATAATTTAAGTTCTTCTTTTCCTATTTTTATGGTTTAATTTCTTTCGTCTGTCTAATTGCTCTGGCCAGTGTTTCGAGAACTATATTGAATAGAAGTGGTGATAGAGGGCATCTCTGTCTTGTTCCAGATTTTAGAGGGAATGCCTTCAATTTTTCTCCATTCAGAATGATGCTAGCCTGAGGCTTAGCATAGATAGCTTTTACAATGTTGAGGTAAGTTCCTGTTATCCCTAGTTTTTCTAATGTTTTGAACATAAAGGGATGCTGTACTTTGTTGAATGCTTTTTCTGCATCTATTAAGATGATCATATGGTTCTTATCTTTAAGTCTATTGATGTGGTGAATAACATTTATTGATTTCCGTATATTGAACCATCCTTGCATCCCAGGGATGAATCCTACTTGATCATGGTGCACAATTTTTTTGATGTGTTTTTGTATCTGATTCGCCAGAATTTTATTGAGGATTTTTGCATCTAGGTTCATTAGAGATATTGGTCTGTAGTTCTCTTTCTTTGAGGTGTCTTTGTCTGGTTTCGGAATCAGGGTGATGTTGGCCTCATAGAATGAATTTGGAAGAGCTCCCTCTTTTTCTATTTCCTGAAATAACTTGAAAATTATTGTTATTAATTCTTCTTTAAAGGTTTTGTAAAACTCCACTGTATACCCATCTGGTCCTGGGCTTTTCTTGGTTGGTAGTCTTTTGATTGCTTCTTCTATTTCATCCATTGATATTGGTCTGTTCAAATTGTGTGTATCCTCCTGACTCAGTCTGGGCAAATCATATGACTTAAGAAATTTATCTATATCTTCACTATCTTCTATTTTATTGGAATATAGGGTTTCAAAATAATTTCTAATTGTCTTCTGTATTTCTGTAGCATCTGTTGTGATATTGCCTTTTTCATCCCGTATGTTAGTAATTTGAGTTCTCTCTCTTTTTCTCTTTGTTAGCATGGCTAAGGGTCTGTCGATCTTATTTATTTTTTCGAAGAACCAACTTTTAGTTTTGTCAATTTTTTCAATAGTTTCTTTTGTTTCAATTTCGTTGATTTCCGCTCTGATTTTAATTATTTCTTGCCTTCTGCTACATTTGCTGTTGTCTTGCTCTTCCTTTTCTAGGGCTTTGAGATGAAGTGTGAGCTCATTTATTTGTTGTTTTTTTCTTTTTTTGAGGAATGACCTCCAGGCGATGAATTTCCCTCTTAAAACTGCTTTCATTGTGTCCCATAGATTCCGATATGTTGTGTCTGTATTTTCATTTATCTCTAAGAATTTTTTGATTTCCTCCTTTATGTCTTCGGTAACCCATTGATCATTCAGTAACATATTGTTCATTTTCCATGTGATGTAGGATTTTTCCTTCCTTCTTTTATCATTGATTTCCAGTTTCATTCCATTATGATCAGATAAAATGCATGGTATTATTTCCACCCCTTTATATTTACTGAGGGTTGCCCTATGGCATAATATATGGTCTATTTTTGAGAAGGATCCATGTGCTACTGAGAAAAAAGTATATCCACTTGATGATGGTTCATATATTGTATATATGTCAGTTAAGTCTAGGTTATTGATTGTGATATTGAGTTCTATAGTTTCTTTATATAACTTTTGTTTGGAGGATCTGTCCAATGGTGAGAGAGGTGTGTTGAAGTCACCCATAATTATTGTGTTGTGGTCTATTTGATTCTTGAACTTGAGGAGAGTTTGTTTTATGAACGTCGCAGCACCCTTATTTGGTGCATAAATATTGATAATTGTTATGTCTTGTTGGTGAATGGTTCCTTTTAACAGTATATAATGTCCTTCCTTATCTCTTTGATTAACTTAGTCTTGAAGTCAATTTTGTTCGATATGAGGATGGCCACCCTGCTTGCTTACGAGGACCGTGTGCGTGGTATATTTTTGCCAGCCTTTCACCTTCAGCCTGTGTATGTCTTTTCCAATCAGATGTGTCTCCTGGAGGCAGCATATTGTTGGATTTGTTTTTTTAATCCATGTTACCAGCCTATGTCCCTTTATTGGTGAGTTTAAGCCATTAACATTTAGAGTTACTATTGATACATGGTTTGTACCTCCAGCCATGTTTGATTATTTATCTTTTTCTTTTTTCTAATTTGGTTTGTTTCTCCATGATTAGCTATCCCCCCGCCCTCTGGCTTTACTGAGGTATTTCCCACTGTTGGTTTTGGTTATTGTTTTTCATTTCTTCCTCATGTAGTGTTTTGCTCAAGATTCTTTGCAATACTGGTTTTCTGGCTGCAAATTCTTTAACTTTTGTTTATCATGAAAGATTTTTATTTTGTTGTCGTACCTGAAGCTTAGTTTTGCTGGATACAAAATTCTTGGTTGGCATCCATTGTCTTTCAGTGTTTGAAATACGTTGTTCCAGGATCTTCTTGCTTTCAGCGTCTGTGATGAAAAATCCATTGTTAACCTTATTGGTTTACCCCTGAATGTAATCTGCCTCCTTTCTCTTGTAGCTTTTAATATTTTCTCTTTGTTCTGTATATTGGATATCTTCATAACAATGTGTCTTGGCATTGGTCTACTGTGATTTTGTATGCTCGGTGTCCTGTATGCATCTACAATTTGTACATCCATTTCCTTTTTTATTTCTGTTAAGTTTTCTATATTTATTTCATTCAGCAGGTTGCTCATTCCCTTGGTTTGAATCTCTGTACCTTCTTCTATCCCGATGACTCTTAAGTTTCGTTTTTTTTATGTTATCCCATATCTCTTGGATGTTTTTCTCATGATTTTTTACCAGCCTTTCTGAGTTGGCTAGACTCTTTTCAAGTTGATATATTTTGTATTTATTATCTGACGTTCTGGCTTCTAGTTGCTCCACTCTGTTAGTGATACTCTCATTTGAGTTTTTAATTTGGTTTATAGTTTCCTTCATTTCTAGAATTATTGTTTGATTTTTTAAATAATCTTTATAATCTATATCTCCTGATAAAGATGCTTATTTGCTTCTTTTATCTGTTTATGTAATTCATTTTCAATGTGTTCTTTCATTGTTTGAATTTGCTGTTTCATATCCTCTTTAAGATTCCATTCTATCTGTCTAAGGTATTCCTTTAGTTCTTTTATTTGACCATTTTTCTGACGCCTCTAGGTCCTCCTGAGTATTTAGGCTGTCCTGCATTGTATGTACTCCTTTTCTTCCTTGCTTTTTCATGCTGCTCATGTTACTTCTTGTTCTGTTTGACTGCTGAGTTACTGTTTACTCCTATAAATTTATTTGATGCTTGGGAGGAAAGGTATTAGAAGGGAAGGGAAGAAGTTACTAAAGAGAATGAGAGTAAGCAGGTATAATTCAAGGAATGGGGAATAAGGAAATTGAAAAGAAATGAAAAGACAAAAGAAAAAAATAGAAAATAAAAAATTAAAAAATTAAAATTAAAATTAAAAAAAATTAAAATTTAAAAAACAACAAAAAAATTGAAAATGAAAAAAAAACCCAAAATAAAAAAAAATTAATAAATGCATTGATTAACTTCTCTTCCAGTAGGTGGAGCTGTTCCCACCGGGCCAAGCTTCTCCTCTCAATACTCGGGAACCAATCACTGTGCAGCAGCTCCTCCTCCCAGACTGGGCGAGTCTCCAATCCTGAGTACCTAGGGCCTTCTCTTTTGTCTAGTCACTTCCCCACTTTTCCTCAAGCCAGGCCCCACTCACCAGTGACGCTCACCACAATACTGGCTACACGCCAGGTCTGTTGCTCCCGGGAGCCCTATTTTCATGAACGATTGGGCACACTCTCCCTGTTTGCCATTCCCTCAGACCCTAAGTTTGTAGAGCTTCGGGCTGAGAACCCTCAGCAAATTTTGCTTGCCCCCGGTAGCCACGCCCCCGGTAGCTGGTGCAAGAGACCTCAGTTGTCAGCACTGGTGGGAGCGGTAGCTGGGAGTTCCATGCCGTGGGTCCCGGGCCACTCCTGATTCCCTCGGTCTGGCTATCGCGCTCACGGGAGAGCTGGGAGGGGCCCTTAAGGTTTCCCAGCTGTGTGGAGAGGGAAGGCTAGGGGGCTACACACCTGTTGCCGCCGGTTTCAAAGGAGTTATCTCCTCCACCGCATTCTGTTGACGTCAGTTCTCTGCTATGGTGGTATCCCATGCAAATGGCAACAGTTCGTTCCCTTTGCCAGGTGACCAATGCAACGGGTGGGTCCTGACTGGCTCTCCCAAGCCCCGTTTCAATCCTGTGGCCACTGCCTATGAAGGCTCGGTTGGCATTAACCTCCGTAGGTTCAGAAGAGCCGACCAGTTGTTTCAGCGGGATCGTTTAGTGCTGAGTCACATCAGTTTGTCTGCGAGAAGCATGTGAACGGGAGCTTGAATTCAGCCGATCCGGGCTCGGTGTGTGTTCTCAGATGATTTTTTTAAATGTAACTATTAAGATTGTCATAGGGTGTTTGAAAATGTTAAATCTTTTAAATTGAGGACTTTATTCCTAGAATTTGTACAGATAAACCGTTTTTTAAATTTTTTATTGATTTTTAAAAATAAATGACAGCAGAATGCATTACATTTCTTATTACACATATAAAGCACAATTTTCATATCTCTCATTGTATATAAAGTGTGTTCACACCATTTCGTGTCTTCATACATGTACTTTGGATAACAATGTCCATCACATTCCACTACCCTTGCTAATCCCTTATTCCCCCTCTTCCCCTCCCATCCTCTGTCCTATCTGGAGTTTGTCTTTTCCTCCCATGCTCCCTCTCCCTACCCCACTATGAGTCTCCTTATATCAGAGAAAACATTTGGCATTTGTTTTTTTGGGATTGGCTGACTTCACTTAGCATTAACTTCTCCAATGCCATCCTCTTACCTGCAAATGCAGGTAAATTTTATTTATTTATTGCAGATTTTATTCTCTTTCATTGCTGAGTAATATTCCATTGTGTATATATGCCACATTTTTTTTTCCATTCATCTTCTGAAGGGCATCTAGGATGGTTCCAGCATTTAGCTATTGTGACTTGTGCTGATATAAACATTGATGTGGCTGTGTCCCTGTAATATACTGTTTTTAAGTCCTTTGGGTATAGACTGAGGCGATGGATAGCTGGGTCAAATGGTGGTTCCATTCCAAGTTTTCCATGGAATCTCCATACTGCTTTCTATATTTGCTACACCTATTTGCAGTCCCACCAGCGGTCTATGAGTGTGCCTTTACTCCCACATCCTCGCCAACATTTATTGTTGTTTTAAGCATAATATCTGCCATTCTGACTGGAGTGAGATAATATCTTAGAGTAGTTTTGATTTTCATTTTTCTAACTGCTAGAGATGATGAACATTTTTTCATATATTTGTTGACTGATTGTATATCCTCTTCTGAGAAGTATCTATTCAAGTCCTTGGCCTATTTATTAATTGTGTTATTTGTTTTTGTGATATTTAGATTTTTGACTTCTTTATATACCCTAGAGATTAGTGCTCTATCTGATGTGTGAGGAGTAAAAATTTGATCCCAAGATGTATGCTCTCTATTCACCTCACTGATTGTTTCTTTTGCTGAGAAGAAATTTTTGTTTGAATTTGTTCCATTTATTGATTCTTGGTTTTAATTCTTATGCTATAGGACTCTTATTAAGGAAGTTGGAACCTAATTTCACATGATAAAGATTAGGGCTTACTTTTTCTTCTATTAGACATAAAGTCTCTGGTTTAATTCCTAGGTCCTTGATCCACTTTGAGTTGAGTTTTGTGCATGGTGAGAGATAGAGGTTTAATTTTATTTTGTTGCATATGGAATTCCAGTTTTCTCAACACAATTTGTTGAAGATGCTATCTTTTCTCTAATGCATGGTTTGGCACCTTTGTCTGGCCAGTGTTTCAAAACTATATTTAATAGAAGTGGTGAAAAGGACATTCCTGACTTGTTCCAGTTTTTAGAGGGAATGCCTTCAAGTTTTCTCCATTTAGAATGATGTTGTCCTGGGGCTTAGCATAGATAGATTTTACAATGTTGAGATATGTTCCTGTTATCCTTAGTTTTTCTAGTGTTTTGAACATGAAGGGGTGCTAAATTTTGTTGAATGATTTTTCTGCATCTATTGAGATGATCATATGATTCTTATCTTTGAGTCTATTGATATGATGAATTACATTTATTGATTTTCTTATATTGAACCAACCTTGAATCTCTAGGATGAATCCCACTTGATCTTGGTGCATGATCTTTTTGATATGTTTTTGCATTCAATTTGCCATAATTTTATTGAGAATTTTTGCATCTATGTTTATTAGAGATATTGATCTGAAATTTTCTTTCTTTGATGTGTCTTTGTCTGGTTTTGGAATCAGGATGATTTTGCCCTCAAAGAATGAGTTTGGAAGTGCTTCCTCTTTTTCCTGAAATAAATTGAAGAATATTGGTATTAGTTCTTCTTTAAAAGTCTTGTAGAACTTGGCTGTGTATCCAACCGGTCCTGGGATTTTCTTGGTTGGTAGACTTCTGATGGCATCTTCTATTTCATCATTTGATATTGGTCTGTTAAAATTGTTATATCATCCTGGTTCAATCTGGGTAAATCGTATGACTTAAGAAATTTGTTGATGCCTTCAATATCTTCTATTTTATTGGAGTATAAGTTTTCAAAATAATTTTTTATTATCCTCTGTATTTCTGTAGTGTCTCTTGTGATATTACCTTTTTTATCACATATGCTGGTAATTTGATTTTCACTCTCCTTTTCTTCATTATTATTGCTAAGGGTCTGTCAATTTTATTTACTTTTTCCAAGAACCAAGTTTTTGTTTTGTCAATTTTTTCAATTGATTTCAGCTCTGATTTTAATTATTTCTTGACTTCAACTGCTTTTGGTGTCAATTTGTTCTTCTTTTTCTAGGGCTTTGAGATGTAATGGTAGGTAATTTATTTGTGGACTTTTTCTTCTTTTAAGGAATAAACTCCATGCAATAAACTTTCCTCTTAGTATTGCTTTCATAGTGTCCCAGAGATTTCAATATGTTGTGTCTATGTTCTCATTTACCTCTAGGAATTTTTAAATCCACCTTGGTGTCTTTTGCAACCCATTGTTCATTCAGTAGCATATTGTTTAGTCTCCAGGTGTTGCAGTAATTTTTATTTTTATTTTGTCATTGATTTCTAATTTCATTCCATTATGATCTGATAAGATGCATGGTAGTATATCTACTTATTTGTATTTGCTAAGAGTTTCTTTGTGGCATATTATATGGTCTATTTTAGAGAAGGATCCATGTGCTGCTGAGAAGAAAGTGTATCCAGTTGATGCAGGTTGAAATATTCCATGTATGTCAGTTATGTCAAAGTTATTAATTGTATTATTGAGATCTATAGTTTCTTTGTTCAGCTTTTGTTTGAAAGATCTATCCAGTGGTGATAGAGGCGTGTTAAAGTCACCCATGATTATTGTGTTGTGGTCAATTTGACTCTTGAACTTGAGAATAATTTATTTGATAAACATAGCTGCTCCATTGTTTGGGGACATATATATTTATGATTGTTATGTCTTGTTGGTGTATGGTTCCTTTGAGCTGTATGTAATATCCATCTCTATCCCTTTTGATTAGCTTTGGCTTGAAGTCTACTTTCTTTGATATGAGGATAGAAACCCCTGCTTGCTTCCTCCGTCCATGTGAGCAGTATGATTTTTCCCAACCTTTCACCTTTAGTCTGTGTATGTCTTTTCCTATGAGTTTCCTGGAGGTATAATATTGTTGGTTCTTGTTTTTTAATCCAATCTGCTAGCCTATGTTTTTTGATTGGTGAGTTTAAGCCATTAACATTCAGGGTTATTATTGAGACATGGTTTGTAGTCCCAGTGATATTTGTTTATTTTTGTTATTTAACTTGACTTGATTTTCTAATTTGATTAACTTTTCCATTAGAGTAGTACCTCCCTCTGTTGATTTTCATTATTGTTTTTCATTTCCTCTTCATGAAATATTTTTCCAAGGATGTTTTGTAGTGCCGGTTTTCTAGCTATAAATTCTTTTAACTTTTGTTTATCATGTAAGGTTTTTATTTCATCATCAAATCTAAAGATTAATTTTTCTTGATACAAGATTCTTGGTTGTCATCCATTTTCTTTCAGAGTTTGATATATGTTGTTGCAGAATCTTCTAGCTTTCAGGGTCTGTGTTAAAAAATCTGCTGTTATCCTAATTGGCTTTAGCCTATATGTAATCTGATTTCTTTCTCTCATGGCTTTTAAAATTCTCTCCTTATTCCATATGTTGGGCATCTTTATTATAATGTATCTTGGTGTGAATCTGTTGTGATTTTGTACATTCAGCATCCTGTAGGCTTCTTGAATTTGGATTTCCAATTCATTCTTCATGTTTTCTGACAGTGTTTCATTAGATAGATTGTTCATTCCTTTGGTTTGGACTTCTATGCCTTCCTCTATCCCAATAACTCTTAATTTTGGTCTTTTTATGCTATCCCATATTTCTTGAATGTTGTGCTCATGGTTTCTTACCATTATCACTGTGAAGTCTGCATTCTTTTCAAGATTATATATTTTGTCTTCATTGTCTGATGTCCTATCTTCCAAGTGGTCTACTCTGTTTGTAATGCTTTCATTTGAGCTTTTAATTTGGTTTATTGTTTCCTTTATTTCAAGGATTTCTGTTTTTTTTTTTTTTTTAAGAACCTCGTCTCCCTGTTGAGGTGATCTTTTGCTTCCTGTATTTGTTTATGTAGCTCCTTGTCGAAGTGATCTTTCACTACCTGTATTTGCTCTCTTATATCTTCCTTGAGTTCACAGAACATTTTAACCATGTACATCCTGAAATCCTTATCTGTAATTTCTTCGGCTGTGGCTTCCAATGATTCTAATAATGTGATGTCTTGATTTGTTTGGGGGCACTTTATTCCCTTGTCTTTTCATGTTGCTCGTGTGTCTTCCTTTCCAGCTCTGTGGGTCTAGGGTGTTATTTTTTTTACCCTTAAGTTTGTAGTGCTTTTATAGGGTTCCAAGACCTTTCCTTCGTGGGGAAGGACAATGTTAAAAGATCCCAATATCAACAATATACCACCTAAGAACATTTTGTTGTTGTTTAGATGTTTACAATGTTTACAGTATAGTCTCAATGTACAGAAATGTTGGATTCAATTATTATATTAATATAATCAGTAGTTTTGTAAAAGGGTTTACATTTTCTGATGGTGGACCACAAACTGGGGTTGGGGCATAGGATGATATGTTGAGGAGGTAGGATTTGAGGATATAGAGTTAATATATCTTAGGAAGTGTGATAGAGAAATTGAATAAAGAGTGATAGTAGCAAGAAAATAGACAGGAAGTAATTTAGAGTGGACAAGTACATGGAAAGATAGTCGAGTACATAAAACAAACACACATATGTATTTAAAAAAATACAGGATGTTAAAATAGTAAAATTTGGAAGGGGAAAGGAAAATGGAAAAAAGAAAAAAGAGAGGAAAGAAAGAGCATATGCAACACCTCTATATTATATTATTCAGATGATTCAGTCTTCAAAATCCTATTTCATGCAAAGTTCTTGGTTTCACATATGTTGGGAATGTGAGGATGGGAGGATAAAGGGATAGAAGAAAAAGAGAAGAAAAAAATACTTGAAGGAAGAAACCAGGATTGTTACTAGTTTTAGAGATCTGTATCTTCTTGTTTCTCTTCTCATCCAATAGGTAGGGTTGTCTGTTTTAAGCTGGTGTCTCTGCCCTCAGATTGGTGGAGGTAACCAAGGTGGCAAGGCTGGTCCTAGTACAGGGCCCCTGGAAGTGGGGAGTGGCACCCAGCAGTGCCAGCAGGGAGACTGCACCTCACAGGTATCTTTATGGGACCGCTCGAACGACTTGGGCGCCTGGTACTACCTCCCTATATTGCCTGAAGATTTACCAGTTCCTGGTCTCTTTGTTAGTTTCCAAACTTTAGCCTTGTCTCCCTTAGCAGTTCCGAATTGTGGGACCTCTCACACCTGGGCTCCCGTGGGCAGCGCTCTGGTCGCACTGCACACCTGTCCAACTTAGAGCTGTTTTGTGTTGGGCAGTTTCTGTTTCGGGTTACCACTGCTGGGGGAAGTGGGGAGTTGAAAAACTGGTACCTGGCCAGCTGGAGATCCCATCTGGGAGCTGCCCCCAGCAAATATGGCGAGGGAGGTGAGCCAAGATGGAGATAGTCTGCTTCCTGCGCAGGTTTGTCTAAAGTGTGGGGAGCCAGGTGATGGGGTTGTGCTGGGAGTAGGTAGGAGCTGAGTAACTTATGTGGGATCAAGCGAAGTCTGGGAGTTCTGTAGAGGTTCTGATGGGTGATTCCGCTAAGGCGCTCCCTAGCCCTGTGTTTGCTGAAACTTCAGGCTTTGGGTTTTGGGAGCCAGGAGTCCAGAGTCCTGCTTGAATGCTGAGGCCCGGAGCCCTGCATGGGCTCACAGAGCTGGTGATTTCTGTGGAAAGCAGCTGTATGGGGTCCTCCAACACTGTCAGAGATGCAGTATTCCGACTACGTGAAATCTGGATCATGGAGCGACACAGAATGCTGCCTCCCTCTGGCCCGCCATGTTCGTTCCTTCCAGATAAACCATTCTTGCGTTGCTGTGATAAACGTAATTTGTTCATGATGTTTTACTTTTAAAAATATATTGTTGCCTTTAGCATGTTAGTATCTGTTATGGTTTAGATATTTGATCTCCCCTAAAAGTTCATGTGTGAGACAAAGCAAGAAAGGTTAGAGGTGAAATGATGGGTTATGAGAGCCTTGACATAATTAGTGCATTAATCCCGAATAGGGTTGAACTGGGTGTTAACAGGCTGATAGGGTATGGCTAGAGGAGGTGGGTCCTTAGCAGCAGCCTTTGGGGTATATATTTTGTTCTTGGTGAGTACAAATATTTGTCTCTTTGCTTCCTGGTGAGATGTCCTCAGCCACTTTCCTCCATCACACTCTTCCGCCATGATGATCTGCCTCACCTTAAGACCTGAGGAATGGAGCCATTCATTCCTCAATCCAGCTGTAGGTGGATTGAGGCCTTTGAAACCAGGAGCCCCCAAATAAATTTTTCCTTCTCTATATTGTTCTTGTCAGCTCTTTTGGTCACAGGAGTAAAAAAGCTGACTAAAACAGTATCTTACTTTTGACATTTGTGCTTCTCTTCATAAATGGCGTGTGTTCTAATATCCTACTTTGCACTGTCTTTGATTTGTTTTGATTTCAGTTATACCAGACTTACATTGTAAATTTTGGAAGCATTTACATTTTCTTTTATTCTTTGGAGAATTTGCAAAATGTTGGAATTATCTTTTCCTTGAATATTGATTAGAAGTCACCTTAAAATTACCAGGGAATGGAGTCATCTTTGAAAATGGGGTTTTCACTGTGATTCAACTTCTCTAAGGCTAAAAGAAAGTTTAAATGTTCTATTCCTTTTTGTCAGTTTGGTAAATTACAGTTTTTTCCTCAGAAATTGTATATGATAACTAGACTTTCAGGTTAAATTATTAGCTTAACAGGCAAAATTCTTTTTATTTTTTCTATAGTTGAAGCTAAGTCCTCTTTTCACTCATTCATATTATTTGTTACATTTATATTTTTTTTTGTGATTAATTTGACACAAGTTAGTCTATTTAACTAATCATTTCTTGGAACTTGGCTTTGCTTTTATTGATTCTTTATACCCCTCCATTCTATCAATTTCCACTTTTATTTAGAGTGTTACTTTTTATGTTTCCCTAATTTTTTGAGCTGTTTTTCAGTTGGATGCTTAATCATTACTCTTTATCATTTCTTCTTTTTTTAAAAAATATAAACATTTAAAGGCATAAATCTCCTGTGAGTAATTAATTTGTTATGTATTATTATTATTATTATTATTATTATTATTATTTGTTTCTACATATTTTCAAATATACATCATGATTTCTTCTTCAACTCAATACCTATCTATGACAGTGCTATCCAGTAGAAATATTACAGGAGCATATGTGTAATTTAAAAATTTTAGTAGCTACAAAAAAGTAAAAAACAATGAAATTGATTTTAGCAACACATTTTATAACTAAACCCAATATATTCACAATGTTATCATTTTAACATCTAATCATCATAAAATTATTGAAGTGCCACTTTATATCTTTTGTACTACAAATTTCAAATCCGGTGTGTACTTTACACTTAAAACACATTTCTGTTTTAAGTGTAAACACTAAATTTTTATTATAAGTACTTCATCTGTATTTAAACAAAGCTTAAATTTGAAAAAGGTATATTCACATACTGAGCTGTCCCAAATATAATTAAAATTTTTCCAATAATTGAATTGAGTGTTAAAAATAATTTTCCTTTAATATTTATTAACAAAATTAGTGCATCCTTTTTAGAAAAACTGATTTGATATTGATGCAAAAGTGTATGATTTTCAAATCATGTGTAAGTAAAATAACTTCGCTATTTGTTCAACTGATTATTATTAACATTTAATTGGATGAATAGTGTATAAATTGCCAAGCAATTCTAATTTTAATAGTATAACAGAGTGTTCTTTACATAGAGTCAATAATAATTAAAATCTTTATGTTCATTCATGCAAGAAAAATGTGTAAAAATCTTTACTATTGATTCTTATGAAAAGTTTCAATTTCAGCATAAATTCTCATATTTGTCTAGGTCACAAGTCAGCTTCTCTTTTCTTTGAAGCTTCACAGATAACATTTACATATGTAGCATGATATCTGTGAAGAACTGTAAAGCACACTATCTTTCTTTTTGGTCTTGATTTTCTGGATATTTGAGAAATATATATTTTATTTCAAGAAAACCTTGAATGGAAGTTTAAATTTTGCAATGAAGTGTGAGCTCAGCAGGTTTGGTTTGCTCAAATTGCGTATTCCAAAGAAAGAACTGATCATTGACCTCTCTCCTAGAACACAACCTCTAAGCCCTTGTAATCTCCTGCTTGATTAGAGGGTCTTGCATACCTGAGGCTTTGGGCCTCACCAGATAGTTTATGCTAACAATATGATTTATGATGAATGCTTGCTTTTGTTCATGTGGGGCCCTGGGCCATAATGTACCAATCTGACATCTAGAGGGGTTAGAGATTGAGTAGGGAAGCTAAACCATCCAGATTCTCCATGCCTACTGACTGATCGCCAGGAAAAATCCTGAACAGCAACGCTCAAGTGAAGGTCCCTGGTTGTCAACAGTTTGCATATGTTGTTACATATCATTGCTGGAGAATGGAGTTCTATCTGCATGACTTCACAGGGAGAAAACAGTGGGAAGCACATACCTGGTGCTTTCTTCTTTTTCAGATTTTTTTAGTATCCTTTTGCTGTAATAAACAAAACCATGAGTGTAACAGCTTTTGTGAGTTCTCTGAATCATCCTTGTTGATCCTTGAGCCTGAAGGCAGTCTTGGGGGATACTGATAACAGTTGCATTGGAAGTGCTACTCTCTAGGATGAACCTGACTCACTGAAACATGGCAAACGCATAGTTTGGGAAAAGAAAGAATGAGAAGGCAGGGGTGGACAAACTTTTGATTGCTAAATGGCAACTGTGTAATGAGAATATGAAACAGTGGCTATACTGTGACCATTTGCTATAGGTAAAAGTTACCAATGGAATTTAGAAATGATAAATAAAACTGTCAAGGAGTTGATTCACTAGATACATAAGGAAATGCAAAACAGCAAGAAACTAGCTAACTGTACAATTCCTTGGTTATTGCTATCCCTTATAGCTAAAATGAAAGTAAAGGGGAGTGTTGGGGCATATCTACACATCTCACCAAGCTCAGATTTCAGCCACACCAAGACAGATAAAGCTTTACACCCACCATAAAAGGAATAAATTATGTTGGGATAACAGATAGAACCTCTGCAACCTCTGTTCACCAAGAAGTTAGTCCAAGTGGGGGAGGGGAGCAAAACCAATGAGCTACCGAAATCAGGGAACAAAAAGTTGTCTCACTTTACGGATTGATATCATCAGCTTCCTAAAGAATCTATGGCTTTGAATGCTACAGTACAGAAGAGAGGGCTTGGGTTAGTAAAGGACACACAGCTATTGAACAATCACAGATCATTATATATAATCCAGATACATAACAGGTTATTCCCAAGGGGACTAATAGCCCAGAGGAATGGATAGAGTATGTTTAGTCAGGATGGGAGTTCTACTTTTCCTTTATTAAATGCTAAATACAACCCCATAAATTAAGTGGATGATATGTTGTATATGTCAATGCTAGATTGACTTTATAATGGTTGGGATGCCATAATATGCCCCATAACTGAGTCATAATAAATGATATGATTAAGGGATTCACTTTTGCATGGACAACCCATGTATCCTTAGTGCTGCAAAATCAAGCAGTGGTCTGGGAAGTCTTATTAGATTTATTATCTCAGCTCCCATTTGTCTATATATCCCAAGAAAATTAGAATTATTCACAGGAGAATGAGGGAGAAACCAAGAGGTGTTTTATGGGAATTGTCCCAGCATGAAGGGTATCTATAGATAGTTATTTGTAAATGGCATGTATAAAGCACATTTCAATATGGTTGTAGCAAGTTCTTAACGCAGCACTATGGGAAGCTGGGTGGTCCAATGGAAGCCCTGCTAGTTGTTAAAATTTAGGGCACTAAAAAAAATCTGTTGTACTTAATATAGTTAGAAAGAATTTAAAAAGTTGGAAGGCAAAGATGATAATAAGAAATATGATTTCTATTTCTAGAGGTGATGGTCTGAGAAATTAATCAGGTGAGGATTTATAGTGGAACAGTGTTTTCTGGTTCAACCCTTACCTGGGAGCAAAGCCATATGCACATATATGAATAAAACAGCTAGCTAGTGGAGAAGAAGGTTTTTGGGGACTCCGTGATGTGGGAGTCAAATGTACTATGATTCCAAACATTTGAAAGAGTACCTAACAGGGGCTACAGCTACACTGGAGAATATTGCGATGCAACAGTTAACAGGATTTTAGTCAAAGTTTTGATGAAAATTAGAAAATTCAAATGAGCTTTAAGTGACATGGTTGTACCTACTTGAACACATTATTGGGATGGATATTATGTCTGGGTGAATATGTCCCTTAGTAGTATTATGAAACAGAAGGCATGCATATTTACCTTTCAGACAGTATTAACTGGACATACTAAACAGGAATCTATAAAATTGCCTGTGTTTATACATTAAAATACAGCAATATAGAATACCTGGTGGACAAAAGGATTCCTACTTTAGTTGCATACAATGTTAGAAGCTGGAGTGTTGGTACCAAAAATTCTCTGTGAAATTGTCCTGTGGCCCTTTATAAAGGAGCAAGACTCAATGAGATTCACAACAAACCTACTGAGACTTGAATAAAGTTGTGCTGCTTACAACATAAGCTGTCCTGCAAATGGTTTCCACAAGGCAAAGAGTATAACAGGCTAAAAAATGGCATTAAGTGATTGATCTTGCAAATTCTTTTTTCTCTCTCAATTTCAGAAAAAAAAGCCACTGTAGTTTGTCTTGTGTAGGAATGATCCAAGTATTATCACAGGATTATTTGAATTCACTAACTTACTTTCATCATTTTGTTAGAAGAGATTTGGACTTGACGCAGGTCTCAAGTATCATAATATACTGTATTGATGATATGAAAATATCAGAAACTAAAGAGCAACCTGAGACTGACTTGAATGCAATGATAACACACATTACAAAACCTGTTTGATTAATTCAGGAAAGATCTAAGGGTCTGCCCAAGTGACAAAATGCTTAGGAATAACCTAGACAGGAGATACCACTGACATTCCACAGAGTACTAAACACTAGCTGCTCTTGTCGCCTATGTTGAAAACTAAGTAAGAATCACAATACCTGGTCAGTTTGGATTTTGGAGAGTATATATTTCACATCTTGAAATATTGGTGGATCCTATCTCTAAGACTACCTTCCTTCTTCAGATTCTTACCTTCTTCAGAAGGTCATCTTTGAATGGCAACCTCAACAAAAGCAGACTATGTCTGAATTACAAAAAGTGGTAGCTGTCTTAATGTGTTTGGCCTGTTATGATCCATAGTTACATATGATTGTCAAAGTGACTTGTAATAAGTACCTATGTAGACTCGAGCTTATGGAAAATCCTATGAATACTACCAGTGGTGGTCACAGGGAGTTTGGACCAGGTAAACACCCTTTGAGAGACAATTATTCACTTACATTGACATTAACAGAAACATTAACTGAGGACATAAAATAACGTGGAAATAAGAAATACCTAGAATGTCTTGAATGATATCAGAGAAATTGTTTAATTTGGAAGGTAGACTCAGAGGCGTTACAAAATAAGCTAGAAGTGGTTTGTGCAGAAACACACTTCTGGGAGAATGCAGGAAGTTCATGTTGCATCCAAGAGCAGGTAGCCTCGGATGCCTCTGAGCTGACTTTGCAACTGTCTGAGGAACTGAGGGACCTAAATGCAAGATTAGCAGCACCCTACGAATAACCTTGTGTTCATAAACAAAAGACTGATTAGAGGAATTCCTATTCTAGGAGGAAGGCAAAGATGAGAGTCAGCCTGAAAGGATGATGAAAATTGGAAAATTTAGGGGAGACTCAAAAATAATGCTGGATGATGTTAGGATTCAGGGTTGGAAAAAGACTTTCACTCTCTATGAAATAGTCATGGCCTCTTGACTATTTTCACACAGATGGAGGCCAAAATAACGTGATGATGGCCCTCCATCCTAACTCTTGAAGCTTAAGGGGAATATCTGTGGGATGGACTCATACCTATGGAAATTCTCTGAGGACACATGAATTTAGTACTATGAATCATGACTCCCCAAGAATGAATTGGAATACGACTTATCCTATGGTACAGTTAGCAAGGAGAGGATAGACACTATTCTGAAAACTATCTACATCCTCCCTGTGGGGTCTTGCTATGTAACAGTACACGGTGGAAACGAGTCTCAGGTTATGAGCTGAACAATGTGACTAATTTTGTCTTCAGAAATAACCTAATCATAGTTGTAACCATACCTGTCCATTATAATATTTGGCATGTGGACAAGGGCCAGTTCCATTGCTACCATATTATTGATTTGTTGTGTTAAATGAAATTGCATCAAACAATGACCATACTGTGATATGGTGTAACAGCAACATTACTGGTAAAATTCAACTAAATGTGTATGTATGTTATATAATAATACTAATATTGATAGTTAAATATATTGGGGAGTTGAACTAAAGCCTCCTTAGGATGTTAGAACAATGTAAAATGACTGACCTGAGGAAGAATTGGATTTATGTAACCATCAGCCAATTTCTATGCAAAACAGTCCTGTACAAGTTTATTCTAAGATATAAATAGCAGTAGCCTAAAGGGAAACTAGTAATCAAATTGGCACAAAACATAAAATTATATGTAAAGACTTTATAGGATAGATTAGTTATTTCTTTAAATCTATCCCTAACTCATGATGGGACTTGAATAAAGTTGTGCTGCTTACAACATAAGCTGTCCTGCAAATGGTAAGACATGTACTGCTAAGAATGACTTTGTATACATGGTTCTTTAGTCATGACAGATGGTCATGTAACTCCTTCTTATAAGGATCTTTTTGGTTACATTGAATTTATTTGGATAATCTCTCCATTTTAAGATTCTAAAACACATCTGCAAAGTCTCTTTGCCAAGTAAGGTGGCATATGCATAAGTTCTGGGAGTTAGGGAATGGACATATTTGGGGAGCTATTATTCAGCCTACCATACTGAGCAAAGCAGGCAGGTGCAAGAAAAACCACCAGGAAAACCCTTGAAAGACTGACACCAAACCAAGCCTGCATGTAGGGCTGTGTGGAAGGGAGCACCTGTCTCGTCTCACTGGGAATCCCTGCTCAGGTCTGATGATCATTCTCTGTGGAGAGGTTGCTACACAGCTGGCAGAGAAGACAGGGTCCCAGATATGGGTGTAAATAGTCCAAGTTTTAAATGCTGATAACTGATTTAAATTTCTAAGTTTAAAAATTCTCTGTGGAGGTCATATCTGTGATCTCTGCTCTTCATACTTTTATAATTACAATGAAACTGTGTTTGAACATGCCGCAGTCTGGCTGGGCACAATCAGGAGCCACTTGTCAAAAGAAACTAACTTTATTTTTAGAACCACACATGCCAAACAAAACAGCCTCTCAGGAAAAACCCTCAGAGCCCCAACTGCCACCACCGGCTTTCCACAAGCCTCTCTCTCCAAAACAAGCCTCTCTCCACCTCCCACAATCCTCCTGCTCTTGAGGCCCATTGGCTGGGTCATGTGGGCGGAGCCAAAAATGTCCCCCAATGAGCAGCTCCGTGGTCTGAAAGGGCAGGGAAACAGCCCAATGAGCATCACCGCAGAGGAGCCAATCAGCTAGATGTTGCTGGGGCCGCTGTGAGCCAATCATCAGCCTGCAGCTGGAAGTTTGCTGGGGCCCCTTCGGCTGTGGCTCTCAACAGAACCAAGTATGAAGATAGCTTTGTATTGTCCCCTAGGTTGGCAGCATCTTCCTCAGTGAGAAAAACAATGCATTAAAATGATAAGAACATAAGTTAGAAAATGCTTCTGCATTCAATCTTTACAGCTGTTCCTTAAGGTAGGTTTTACTGCCCCTATTTTCAAGAGAGAAGTATGAAGAATTTAGAAGGTAAAGGGCTTATCCAAGGCCACCAAGTTAGGACTAAGGGACAAAGCCAGGACTTTACCTAAATTCTGTTCCTTCCAAATTCCATCCTTTTTTCCAAGGACCTCTTTGTACTTCCTTTTATGCATAACCAACTCCTGGCACTTGCCATGCAGGTCAATCTCTCTTAGGGTTTTTCATGTGCATAGTGCTAGGAACTGCTTTCTCATTGATCCTGCTTTTCTGATAAATCAGAGGTGCAGGATTCCTTTATAGAGCTGCAGGCAACAGCTTAAAGCCAGAGAATGCCGATGTTGAGAAAGAAAGGTATCTGAATCTACTTTGTATTGTTATAATAAAATACTGAAAGCTGGCTACTTTATAAAGTAAAAAAAGTTTGGCTTACAATTTTGGTGACTGAAAAGTCCAATAGCATGGTGCTGGCACCTGGCAACAGTTCTCTGGGCTGTGTCACAATATGGCATCAAGGAAAAGGAAACAGCCATGTGCAGAAGGAGGCAAGTATGTGCAGGTGGTCTTGCTTTGTAACAGTCTGCTCTCCTGAGAGCTAACCTAGTCCTGAAAAACGTACATTAATCCTGCTGAGGGTGGCATCTCCATGACCTAATTACCCTCCATGAGGACCCACCTCTCAAAGAGCTGCCACTTCTTGTATTATTATATTAGGCACTGAGATTCCAGGACATGACTTTTGGGGGATACACTTAAACCATATCCAAGTCACAGAAAGGAAATTGTTAGGATCCAGATTGCATCTGATTCTGAATTACCATCCATATAGCAAGAAATCATCTTTTCCCCAATATTCTTATATTATGGGTAAACATGCTAAAACCAGTTCATGTTACCCCCACCTCCACCCCAAGAGAAGTTCAAAGAGAATTTGTAGCTGTTTTTCAGGAAGGACTTGGAAGGTGAGATTGTGAGAGGTAAGCATAGAGCATGGACTTGAATAGTTAATCTTTTTGTCATCTCACTTTAGTCTCACTTCTGATTCTTTTAACTGAACAGAACAGCACTCTTCTGATCAGCATTTTTGCCCTCCCTTCTTTCCTCTCCTGCAGCTGTGTATTGTGTACTCCAAACATTTACAGTGGCTGGCCATTAGTTGGCTTTTACTATTGATTCTTTTTTCTTTGTTGTGCATTCCCTTTGAAAGCTCCATTCTGTTTTTTGGCATTAGAAAAGCTGGGTATGAATAAAAAACAACATGATTCTCCCCCTTACTAATCTCTGTGAGAAGCCAACACCAGAATAAGTTGTGACCATCTTCTGTGGCTAAAATGACTTTAAACTAGTGTCCCGAGTGCTGCAACAAGACATGCAGAATGTTGGACCAGGGCCATTAGTCAGTCAGCTTCCATGGGCAGGGAGGATCTTGAAGGATGGATTTTTGTCTTTGTTTTTTCCTGTTTGCTGCCAAATGCAAGTTACAAATTGGATACAAATTCCTTAACCTTTGGCCAACAACACTCAATTTCATGCTGCCTAATTTATATGTAAACAAACTCACACATTTGGCTTAATTATATTTCCCTTAAGGTTTTCCACCTTATTTTTAAGGAGAGTGTTTAGTTTGTGATTTCCTTAACTCTAGTTAACTCTTGATTTTCTGAAACATTCTGCTGCAGTATTGCCCAAGAAATATGAACCTATGGCAGCCTGCCTAATCTGAACACCAAGTTGTAGCCTTATAATCACAGACTGGTCCTTACACTCTATGACCTTGAATAAAAAATCAGCCACCATTTGGCAAATAATTGGTAGAAGAACCTAATTAGGTAAGAGAAGTGAGAAGGAATTAAATGAGGGCTAGTGTGGCCCTGACTAACAGTGGTGTCTAGAAATCCTCCTAATGGAATGGGAAGATACCCATTTCCATTGGATGCAGTCTCAGCCTATACTTTGTTTTTATTTTTCAAACTCTGTTCTCAAGGGGGAAAAAACATCCTTTCCAAATCAACCTGGAAAGTTCTCTGGAATCTTCTGTGCTGGTTGCTTATTAGTTTCCTTGGGCTGTCATCACAAATTAATGCAAACTGGGTGACTTAAAACAATAGAAATTCCTTCTCTGACAGTCTGGAGACCGGATGTCTGAAATAGGGGCATTGACAGGGCCTGGCTGCTTCCAATAGCTCCAGGGAAGCGTCTTGCCTTGCTGTTTCCTAGCTGCTGGTAGTTGCCAACAATCGCTGACTTTTCTTGGCTTATAGATGCATTGCTCCTGTCTCCGCTTCTGTCTACACCCACCACTCTCCTGGGAGTCTCTGTGTGTCTTTGCTTCTTGTAAAGATACCACTCAGTGGAGTTAGGGCCCACTCTAATGCAGCATGACCTCATCTTAACCAATTACAGCTCTAAAAACCCTATTTCCAAATTCTCAAGTTTTGGGTAGACATGGATTTTAGGAGCTATACTGTTTAACCCATTTAACCTGTTTTTGACATTTTGAGAATGGAGACACCTCTTTTTTTAATGGATGCTATCAAGGTTGGATAAAGAGGACTCGAAAGATGTTCCTTTTATTCACATGTGGAGAGGTCCCAAGCCTATCCCATTAGCACAAATAGGTAATGTATTGGAGCAGTCAAGGAAAAATGGGCTAAGTCCAGAACACAATGAGGAGCACTCTGAATCCTCCCTGCCAAGGGCAGAACAGAGACGCACCTCAAAGGGATTCAAGCTAACACCTATGTTATTATTTTCTGGAAGTCTTTCTTGCTTAAGCTTTGGCTTCTAATTGAGTATTTAAAATTGAAATACAGCATATGACTTACGCTTTCAAGATCCAATGAAAAGCCTATTTCGTTGAAGTGGGATAATAACACCTTGCCTGTCTTGGTGCTGCTGAAATATTTCAGTGATATGCTAATATAGGGCTATTAAATTTACTCATTTAAAAAGTTGAACCTTGAGCAACCCATTAATGCTGTGCCTCATCTCTTCAATTTGACCCAGTTCAGCAACAGCTGATACATGTTGGGAAAGAAGGAGAAAGGAACAAGGGATGAGTGTAGTTGTGAATTAATGTCTTTCCAAATTTCTTAATTTTTTTTTGTCTTTAATTAGTGCCTCAACCTTTTTTTCCCCCTGAACTTCTGTAAGCTGATGATGCTAAGGGAAAATTTATGAGTGAATTTATTGGAGTAAAATTTATGTAAACCCTGAGGTTGTTGCTTAGGTGTATGGGTCGTGGGGGGGGGTCCAGGATCTTAGGAAGTCAGCAAGATTGGCCTTGCTGAGAAAATACAGGAAGTCAGAAGAGCAGTGCCTGCCCAGGAAACAGCAAATGGATGTAGGCCCAGTGGATATCAGAAGCTTGAAACACAGAAATCTGACGAATCTCAAGATGGACACACTGAGACAATTAACAGTTCATCTATCTCTCGAAGGCATTCATTTAAAATGCACTCTGCAGTATGCCTCAAGAACAGCTATTTCCTCACATCTGCTAAAGGTATTCAGCTATCCCTGGTTTGTCCATAGGGAGTAGGATAAACGGTAAAAGATAAATAAGCATCACAGCAGTTTGCTTTATTATATTATAACAAGGAGGCATCATTAGTAAGAATTTGTTGATTCCTGCATTATCGATTACTCAAGTTAACTGTGGTTATTCTAGGGTTTTGAAATAAATTGAATTTTTCTCTCAGAATTTCTAGGATATAGATTTTGAAAAGAAATAGTGTCTTAATACCCCCATTTTCTAGTTTAACATGGTTCCTGAATTATTTTCATTAGTCATTCTGTTACTAGATTAATCAAACTACTAAATTTAGGGATTGGTTAAGGAACTGGAATATAAATTGATGAGTGTAATTCTTCATCAAAGCCTGCAGTTTCCATCATTTCCAATATTCCATCAATATTTTTTTAAGGTATTAAGAAGGTATCAAATGACTGCTAGGATATCTGCTTGGAAGAGGTTTATTAAATTTGCAATTATTTGTTTAGAATACCAACATTAAATTATTTTAAAGTGTTAGAAGCCTCTCCTATGTTAGAAACAGACACAGATGTATAAATATCATTTTTGTTTCTAGGCATTTATGATAAATACACCACAAAAGGAAAAGAACTTCAGGAAAATTAGTTCAAGGGCTAACATAATACTTCAAACTAATTTTTACTTATTCATTTACTCACATACTCAGTGAATGGTTACTTTTGTGAGGTTCTCCTATATGTCACTCACAGTTGTAGACACCATGAATAAAGAAACAAAATGACCTCCTTAATGCTAGAACTTGCATGCCAGTTGGATGTAGGAGGGAGTAAACAGACAATAAACAACAGCAACAGTTACATAAGATCTCCAGTGCTGTCAAATGGGCAGTGCTTTGAAAAAATAAAAAGCAAGGTAAGAAGAGAAAAATGAGATGGTGGCTTTTCTGTATGTTTACTGGTGAGGATGTGAAGAAAAGGTAACACTTGTGTACTCTTGGTGGGAAAGTAAAGTAGTGCAACCATTATGGAAGACAGTATAAAGGGTCCCTGAAAAGCGAAAACATGAATTACTGTATTTTTCAGCAATCCTACTTCTGGATATTTATCTAAAAGATATGAACATGTCAAAGAAATGGCTACACTCCCAAGTTCATTGCAGCTCTGTTCACAATGGCCACATTTAGAATGAACCTAAGTGTCCATCCACTGATGAATGGATAGGTGCACACAATACTATTCAGCCTTTAAAAAGGAAAAAGTTCTGTCATTGACAATCTGGATGCAATTGGAAAATGTTATGCTATGTGAAAGAAGTCAGATGCAGTAAGACAAATACTGCATGTTGCAATTTAATTAGTCCACTGATGGATTAACTGGGTGGTAACTGTAGGGGGGAAGGAGTGTTAGAGGAGGTAGGTTGCTGGGAGGTAGGTTGCTGAGTTTGGTGTTTATATTTTGATCCTGGTGGGCAGAGCTCTCTCTCTGCTTCCTGATTGCCAACTCCTTAGCTGCTTTCCTCCTCCACATTTTTCCACTGTGATGTTCTGCCTCACTTTGGGCCCAGAGCAATGGAGTCAGCCATCTACAGACTGAAACCTCTGAAACTGCGAGCACCAAATAAACTTTTCCTGCTCTGATTGTTCTTGTTGCTTTTGGTCACAGTGACAACAAAGCTGACTAAAACAGAAAGACATGATAAAATGATGACATTTAATAATTTTGCTAAACTGACTTCAGGAATCAGGAGACTCTGCATCTAGCCAGACCCCATCTCTAAATTCTTGAGCACCTGTTCTTGTAATCAGGACAGCTCTGGTTCCATTGTTGCCCAGCTGATGAAGCAAAGCATTTGAGAGACTGAGTAATGGGGGGTGAGAACTTGATTGACAACAAGTTGGCAGGTTGGAAGACAGAGACTCTTATCCTAAACACACCATCTTACTTAGGATTTGACAGTGTAAGTCTTTTTCAGGGATTTGGGGGAGGCATATCCCATAGGTGCATACCAGAATAGTTAAACAAGTTTCAGGTGGCCTACTTTTCTGATGCATGGGATGCTGTTTTCTGTAAGTCAGTAGGTGTTTGGGGTTTTGTGAATGTAATGGAAATTTACTGACTAGAAAGTCTTATGACACATGACTTTTTAGTTCCTTTTCCCAGGAATCGCTAACTGTGTAGTTCATCATTTGGATACAAAAATCATCTTTCATAGGAGAAGAGGGAAAGATATTGAAAGGAAGCTGACACTGGTAGTACAGGGCAGACACTCAAGCCCTGGAGAACAGGGCAAGATGATGGATAAGGGAAAGTCAGCTTTAGCTGGACAGGATGGTGAAATGCAACTTTCCACACAACTGTTTTAATCTTTAAGTGGTTTTATTCAGAGGTGTCAGCTACAGCAAAACTGATAGGAGGCTAATAATATCTTGCTCAGCTGTGTGATATCTGAAATTGATGATCTTAAAACCAACTAAATGCAAGTGGAACTCACAGGTTTATTTAGGTTGTTACCAGGTTACACTTGGATTTTAGCTTCCTCCGTAAAGGTGGATTTGAAGTCTGGACATTTTACATGATTGAGTAAGAGTGTAAAAATAATTACTAAATTTTATTATGAGATACTTCTTATTTAAAAATGATTTAGATGACAAGTAAATGTAACCATTATTTATGCAAATACTGTGTTTATATTTTTACATGTTTATATAGGATCTAACTCAATAATCACAATTTCCCTGAAAGGTAAGGTTTATTATTACTGTATTATATTTGAAGGAACAAATTAAATAAGTTGATGTAGTTTTAAATCCAACCAAGTTTGATTTAAGTTTTTATGTTTTAGATCTAACCCATTCTGAATCCAAATTCCATGATCTTTCTACCACACTAGTGTTTCTCCAGAAAAGTTGGGATCATCTTAAATGCAAAATTCCGAAGAATATTAACACTCAGAGAAACAACACATTTTTGGGAGTGTTGAGTCTGGTTAGCAGAGGAGGGTGTTAAAATGCTGAAGCTGTTTGCCACAACTTCAGCCTGCTTAGGGAGTTTCAAAGAGCTCAACACTCCTTTCTTGTTTGGCAAGCTTTTGAAAAGAAGAACCTGCCAGGATTCATCCATTAGTAGAATGTACAGTTTTCTTAGCAAGCTCTGCTGTCATTAATATCATGTTATGCAAATTCTCACAGTCATCAACATACTTAGGAAAACATTTATTCTAAGACTTCTTGGAAGTCTACATAGCAACTTTGATTATCTAAAGGGCCACTTTTGGACGTGAAGTATACTGATATTTGTATGCATTCATATCCCCAATTTCAATCATAAGCAAAAGTAAAGTAGTTCCCTGTTATCCGTAGGGAATACATTCAAAGACCCTTAGCTGATGCCTAAAACCTCAGATGTTACAAAACCCTGTAAATAGCATGATTTTCCTCCATGTAGAAATACATATATTAAATCTTACTGTACAAATTTTGCAAGGAAGAGATTAACAATAAAACTAATAATCACATAGAACAATTATAAAAATGCTATAATAAAAGCTATATAAGATTGGCACCAGTGGTATATGCCTATATAATCTCAGCTACCCAGGAGACTGAGGCAGGAGGATCACAAGTTTAAGGACAGTCTGGGCAACTTAGCAAGATCCTTTCTCAAAATAAAAAGGTATGGGGATGTAGCTCAGTTTAGAGTGCCCCTGGGTTCAGTTTCCAGTACAAAAAGTTTATATGAATGTGATACCTGTTTCTCTTTCTCAGAATATCTCATATTTTATTCTCACTTTTTGTGATGATGTGAGATAACACAATGACTACATGTGGAGATGAAGTGAAGTGAAATAATGTAGGCCTTGTGAATAGCATTAGGCTTCTTCCAGCCTTCTGACAATAACTCGTAAGGAAAATCATTGAGTCATGACCATGCTGGTTGACAGTGAGTAACTGAAACTATGAAAAGCGAAACTGCAGAGAGAGGGCAGGAGTGGGGTGGGGTAGGGCGATACTGTAGGAAAAATAATCGAATGTACCCATTAAAACCCATTAACCACCTTCAGCAATTATTAATATTTTGTCAATCTTGTTTTCTCTACAAATCCCCACTATCTATTTCTTGATGGGGTTTTTTCTTTGAGGCTTTATGGAGACATACTTTAAATTTTATAAATTAATCCATTTTAAATGTACAATTCAATGATCTTTAGTAAATTTATAGAATTCTTCAGCCATTACCATAATCTTGTTTTACACTCATTTCATTACTCCAGAAAATTCTTTCATGTCAATTTTCTTCCATTTAGAAAAATGCTATTATGGTTCATTTATATTTTAACATGTATTAGTGGTTTGTTGATTTTTATTGATAAATAGTATTGAATTATAGGGATGTACCACATGCTGTTTATTTATTTACAACTTGATTAATACTTGGATGAAGATTTACATACAAGTCTAGCCATGGATATATATTATTGTTTTATTTTTGGCAGATTCCTATGTATGGAATTGCCAAGTCATAGAGTAAATTTATGTATAATTATCAAAGTAACTGCCAAACTTTTTCCAAAGTAGTTTCTTTGTTTTAGAGTTCCACTAGCATCATGTAGAGTTCCTGTTTCTCCTCATTCACACTAATGGTTATTATCTGTCTTTTGAAATTAAAATCACTCTATTGGGTACATAGTGGGCTCACATTTTGGTTTTGAATTGTAGTTCCCTAATAACTCAATCTGAGTTATTAGGTGTTGAACACATTGCATGTGCTCTCTTTTTTGGTAAAATGTCTCTTCAGATCATTTGTTTATTTTAATTTGGGTTGTTTATTGTATTATTATTATTATGGATTTTCAAGTATTTTTATATAATTTGGACAAAAGATTATTAACACCTATATGCTTTGTAAATCTTCCCCAGACTCTAGTTTGCTTTTATTTACTTAGTGGTGACTTTTGACTTAAGAAAAATTTTAACTGTGAGGAAGTCCAATAGATCAAATTTTCTCTTTCATGGATTATACTTTGGCATTATATTTAAGAATTCTTTTCCTAGATTGGGGTCACAAAAAATTTGTCCCTATTTCCTTCTATAAATTCTATAGGTTTAGCTCTTACATTAGGTCTCTGATAAGGTCTGAATTAATTTTTTTTGTATGGCGTGGGATAAGGATATAAACCAATGGTTCTCAACTTGGGGTGATTTTGATCCTGGGAGGACATTTAACGATGTCAGGAGATGTGTTTGGTTGTCACACTTAGGAAGAAGTGCTACTGGTTTCTAATGAACCCATGCCAGAGATGTCACTAAATGTCATTCTGCAACACACAGAACAGTCCCTTGCCACAAACAATTACTCGCCCCAGATCAATAGTGCAAAGGTTGAGAAATGTTGGGTGAGTAAAACATAAAGGTGATATTAATAAGATGTGAAATATGGCCCCGGGCATGGCCTTCTGGAAATGAAGCTGTTGATTTTTCACAGCCTTCCCTGTTCTGGTAGAACTACCATGTCCACTTTCTACCAAAGTGGGCAGGGAAGGTGTGTAGAGAGGGAGTGTGTGAGCAGTTTCAAGCAAAAACACCAAAAATATCCACTGTACTTACCTGGAGTTTAATAGTTTTTCTAGGAGTATCTATTTCTCAATTTGTTGTATGCCTTTGGTCAATTTCCAGAGCCCTAAAATGGTTGCTTTAAAAATTTTGTCCTGAGTTGTCATTGCTTTGGGGAAGGGCTTGCTGCCATATGAAAGTTTCACTGTGTCCCCAAGTTTTGAAGAGAAGAGAAAAGTCTAGGAACAAGAAAAAACATTAAATGCATGTTTGCAAATACAGTTACTTATTGATTCAGTAAATATTTGTTGAACACTTGTAATAGAGCAGCTAGTGATGTGGCAATGGTGGACAGAACACTATCCCTATTCTCAAGATGGATACAGAGAAGTGGAGGAGAAGAAGGGTAAACAAGGGTGACCTGGAGACTCGGAGGGTACAAATCTGCATTCAGACCTTGAGTCCCTCATGCACTGCTGTATGATGTTGGCCAAGTTACTTAATCTCTCGTAAACCCATTCCCTCATTTGTGAAGTGGGGATATAAAGAGCATCTACATCTGTGAATTTTATGACACTGTTTTCTGTAAATGTAAACCAGCTTAGCTCAGTGCCTCACATCTAGTAAATACTTAAACAATTTGCCTTTTATTATATTATGTGATCAATGCTATGCTAAGGTAAGAAAGTGATATTATTGTATTATCAAGAGGAAATGATTATAGAACTCGGCCCTAAATTATAAGTGGAGATATTCAGTCTGGGAGTGGAGAAAATATCTAAGGAAGAAATTTCCCCAGGAGGGCCAAAGGTGAGAGTATGACCCAAGAGAAAGAGGAAGAATTGGACAAACTGCCTAGGTACTAGAAGCTTTAGAAAGATAAGAGATACAGCTCTTATATTTCACTTTAAGTACTTTTCTATAATTTGCACAGAGGCTGAGAAATTGGGCTGGCTTGTTTGTCTTTGTTCTCTCTTCCTTATCCTCGTTTTCCATATCAAACTTGGACTATCCAGTAATCCCAATTAAATACTCTGTATTTCACTTCCTCTCTACAGATCTCACCTGATGAGATAGGATTAAGAAAGAAACGATACCACATAGATTTCTGTGCTATTTTGTACCTGCAGACTCAGATAATTTTAAAATATATACACCTCTTATTTTGAGGGATAATATACATCCCTCAAAATAAGAGGACCCTCAGAATTCATTGGGGGAAAGTATAGACAAACTCACCATAGAAAATGTGGGTGTTTTGGGTAACAGCTCTGTTGAAGTATAATTCACATACCATATAGCTCATGCACTGAAAGTATATAATTCAGTGATTTTTAGTATATTCACAGTGCTCTGCATCCATAACCCCAATAATATTTAGAATATTTTCATCATCCCCAAAGGACATAGTGTACACCTTCATTTCCCATCCTCTCCAGGCTTAGACAACTATGAATCTATTTTCTGTACTTCTACATTTCCCTATTCCAAACATTTCATATTAATGGCATTATGTAGTATGTGGTCTCTTGTGACAAGCTTCTTTCACTTTGCAAATTTTCAAGGGTCATCCATGTTACACCATGGATCAATACTTCTTTCCTTTTTATGACTGAGAAAATTCCATTATATAGATATACCCTATTTTATCTATTCATTTATCAGTTGATGATCATTTAGATTATTTTCTTTTATCAGTTATGAATAATGCTGTCATGAACATTCTAATGTGCACATTTTTTTGAGAACATATGCTTTCACTATTTTTGGTATACATAGTGAAATTGCTGGGTCAGAGGCAAAATTTGTTTTAACTTCTAAGGAACTACCAGACTGTTTTCCAAAATGACTGTATCATTTTTTATTCCCACCAGCAACATATAAAGTTTCAATTTCTCTACCTACTTGGTAACACTTGTTATTATACATTTTTTAAACTATAGCCATCCTAATGGGTGTGAAATTATATCTCATGTTTGTGTTTTTAATTGATTATATTTCTAGAAAATTTCCAGAGTAGGAAAGTCTGTAGAGATGGAACGTTAAACAGTGGTTTCCTTGGGCAGAGAAAATTGGGAAGATGTGTGGTATGACTGTTAATATGGCATCTCTTTTTGGGGGTGATGAAAATGTTCTAACATTGATTATGACATCTGTGAATATACTAAAACCATTGAATTACACACTTGAAATTGGCAAATAGTATGGTATGTGAAATATATCTCAATAAAACAGTTAGAAAATCAATTTGCCATACTTATATGGTTCTATTTCTGGACTCTTTTTTGTTCCATTGATCTGTGTGCATATCCCTTTGCCAACACATACTCTCTTGATTTCTGGAGCTTTACAGTGTTAACATTGGTTAGTCGAAATCTACCCACTTTTTTCTTTCCAAAAGATTTTAGTATTTTAGTTCTTTTATATTTTTATATAAATTTTCAAATTAGATTGGCTATTTCTATAAAATTTCCTGCCTGTATTTTGAGATTGGAATTACATTAAATCTCTAGGTCATGTTGGGGAGAAAGGACATCTTAACTACATCTAATCTTCCAATTCATGGATGTGTTAATTTTCTCCATTTATATAGGTCTTTGATTTCTTCTCTCAATGCTTCATAGCTTTCAGCATATAGATCTTGTATGTGTCTTATTAGATTTATACCAAAATATTTCATTCTAGGGAGGGAAACATTTGTAAATAGTAATATTTTAAAAATTCTTGTTTTCAAGAGAGAGAGAGAGAGAGAGAGAGAGAGAGAGAGAGAATTTTTAAATATTTATTTATTTATTTTAGTTATCGGCAGACACAAGATCTTTGTTTTGTATGTGGTGCTGAAGATCGAACCCGGGCCACACTCATGAGCGCGCCTACGGCTTGAGCCACATCCCCAGCCCTCTTGTTTTCAATTGTTCATTGATATTACATAGAAACATGATCAATTTTTTTCTTGATATCTTATCCGACAACTTTACTCATTTATCAAAAACATTTTTGAGGGTAGAATTCTTGTGTTTTTTTTTTTTTTTTTACAAATTCTTTGATCTGTGAATTGGGTCAGTTTTATTTCTTTCCATCTACTCTGGACATTTTTACTTAATTTTCTTATTTCATTGCATTGGTTAGGGCTTCCTGTATGATGTTGGATAGAAATGAATAGAGCAAACATTTTTGGCTTATTCCTTTCAATTCTGTTTCTAGAGTGAAATACCAGAGGCGATCAACTTACAAAGAGAAAAAAAGATATTTTGGCTTACGGTTCTGAAGGCTCTGGTCAAAGACCAGGCAATGCATTATTTTGGGCCTCTGGTGAGGGCAGCATTCATGGCAGCAGTGTGTGGTAGAGCAAACTGCTTACTTACAACATGAGCCAGGAAGGAGATAGAGAACAAGAAGGCAATTCCACGATCCCCTTCAGGGGCAATTCCACCATATACTTAGAGTGAAGCATTCAATCCTTCATTACTAAGAATGATGTTAGCTGCAGCTTTTTGGTTTTTTTATAGATACCCTTTGAAAATTAGATTAAGTAAATTCCTTTTTATTTCTAGTTTGCTGAGAGTATAGATGTTGAATTATGTCAAATGATTTTGCTGAAATAGCTGATACAGTCTCATAGTTTTATTTGGACCTTTTATCTGTGTGCAGTGCTCAGTGGTCAGGCTGGACTTCGTCAGTGGCCTGTTTTGTAGTTTAGTTCTCTGTCTTTGGTGTAGTAATTAGGATCAAATTCATGAACGCACATCTTGGAGTAGGGCCCATAAGTCATGAACAACTTCATAGTGTTGCTTTCTGAAGTTTCTCATTCCTGTAATTTCTCTGGTACTCTGTGCTTTGCTGGCACTTCCATTTTTCACCAGAAATCCAGGGTTTCATGTTCCTGCATACTGACCATACCTACATCTTGGGCAACCTGCTGCAGGACAAAAAGAACAGCATCTGGCTCTCTTACTTTTAGCTTATACAACAGTGTTCCAAACATTGGGCAAGAAGATTCTTTTCCCTTAGTGTTTTTGGTGCTCTTAAAACCTCCACTTGAGTAGAGCAATTGCTTAGGGTCAATAGAGCAGAACCAGGGCTCACACAAGATTGGGACACGCATCATTGTGCTGGTATGCAATGATCATACCTTTAAAAATGTGCTCTGCCAGCCCCATGTGCAGAAACAGTTTTGGGTCCAGCTACATTATTCTTACCTGCTCATCACCACTTTTGAATCTGACCAACCCTTGGCCTTCATATTTTATGTCACAGTCCTCAGATTAGCTTTCAAACCTGAGGTTTGGTTTTTCTGTGTACACTTTTTAAAATTGAACTTGCAGTACACTCAGACTCTATATTCTTTGTGTTTTGTATACACTTCTGCTGGAATATGACCATGCCCCACTTGGGACCATGCACTTTCTCTGGACAGAATTCTAAGCTACCTATTGGTATTCTTGTGGCTTGATGCCTAAGTCCATCCCTAGTACTAATTGAACATTTAACTCTTTCCAACTGACAGAGAATGACTTTGATGTCTAGGCAATACAACTCTATATTTATGCAGAAATCCTCGATACAAGATTAAACGGACAGGTTAATTTAGTGTAATAGACTCCTTTAGGCTAAACAGTAATACCCGTTCCATGAAGCAGTTAACATCCCTTTCAATTCTCTGGATTTTTATTTTGACTCTGTTTTTGAGATTGACAACTTTCAATCAGGTTTTAACCCATTTTCAACAAATTTATTTATTTTTTTCTAAAATAATCAGAAATGGTGGAAAGCAGGTATTTCAATTTACTCAGAACCATATGTGAAGACTCAGGCTAAATGATGGCCTCATAACCAGAAAACAAAAAGGCAATTGGTCTCACTTACCATTGTAACATATTCACAGGAGGCAATCTAACCACTGGAAAGAATGCATATGTTTATAGAGCTACAAAAAGCAGAGCTTACTGCTTTGTAGATAACAGCCTGTGGGAATTGGAGAGATTTAATCAACGTTCAAACTATAAACACACTCTGTGCCAATTTCAGGTTATATTTAAGTTTCAGGTTGATTTCCCAAGAAGCAAGAGGTTCAGTGCATGCACCAGGATGTTTTGATGTTTCTTTTTAAACTTGGAATCTCAGTTGCTTATTGTTTACTGAGGTCAACAGTATTGCTCTTGGAAATGGGAATGGAAAACTCTTGAGGCCTGACAAGGTCAGGTCAGGCTCTCCCTGAAGTTTGTTCAGGATTCCAAGTTTTGAATCAATTGCATGAAAAGCAATTTTGATTTTTTCCAGGTTAAGGATGATTTTTATCCAGCCCCAAGCCTATCCACTGGGTAGCCTAGTCAAATGTAAATTGTCGTTTTAAATGGACATACTTGTCCTTGAATTCCAAAGACTGGACTGAAAAATAGCCTGGACTGTGGCCAAGTAACCCCGTTTCCAGTATTTATGGACAGAGAAATGTTACACACCCGAGCTAGGCTGCTTTTGGAGATTAACACGCCTGGTTTCCCCCCACCCCCTACTCTTTTGATGGAGACCTTTAGCTGTTTGAATGCTTTCTGTAGTGAGTTTCTCTATCCAGGCTGGATTAGTTATTTTTACTTCCTTCTTCCTCCATCATTCTTATACTTTAAAAAAAGTGAAGCTTTATCCTTTGAATGGAATAATCACAAAGTCTCTTAAATTCTAGTTCTTTAATTTTTACTCTGATTCTGGTTTGACAAAGGGTAATTTGTTTTTTACTCCTTTGTACCTTTCTGGGCCATTTTAGACATACTGATGTGATTGCAAACACAGAGGATGCCTCCTTAGGAGAATTGACTCAGCAGTCCTCTGCTGGAAGAAAAGGCTATCTGCTTTCTGTTCTTCACTGTGACCAGGGCCACTCAAATTACTTGTCCACAGGAAATCCCTTGCCTTGCTGAGAGCACTAATGGGCATGATGATCAATATGGCTTATACCAATATATCACACTCTCCGTAAGGGATTTCAACAGTAGATTTTCTTTCTCTGAGCATTTAGTCAACAACATTTATACGACATCCGCAGCATGCAAAGCATGGGTCTCTGTACATAGGGAAAAAAAGGCAAAAAAAAAAAGAAAAAAATCACAAGGAATGGTTCCTGCTCTTTAGAACCTTCTTAAAAAGTTGGAAGAGAGACAGAGAGAGATTATAATAAATTAACTCATGTGACCGTCATGAGGCTGACAAGTCCCAAGATCTGCAGTCAGTAAGCTGGAGACCCAGGATGACCAAATTCCAGTCATAGGGTAGGACAAGACCAATGTCCCAACTTAGGCAGTTAGGTCAGAGAGGCTCCTTCTTACCTAGTTTTAGTTTTATTCAGGCCTTCAACTGATTTGAGAAGACTATCCAAATTAAGGAGGTCCATCTGCTTTGCTTATTCCTCCAGTACAATTGTCAATCTCATTCTAAAGCCCCACAGAGAAACCCAGAATAATGTTCAACCAAATGTCTGGGTACCCTGTGGTCCAATTAAGCTGACACACAAAATCGAGCCTTAAGCATATACAGACAAGGATGTGGAAAACACCAGGTAACGCATGTACTTGATGTACACTATTTGAGTTTGTGCTCAGGTGCTGGGAGGTGTCAAGCAGAAGCTGTTTGCCCTTCCTGGGGTATGAGGGCAGTGACAGAGCCTGGGACAAGATGGCAGCTATTGCCACTTCCAAATGGATTGTATAGGCAGGATCAGGGACAGTCGGTGATTGACCCTCTGGCAGGGATCTGAGGGAGACCTGAAGCCAAATAGTAAACTGAGTTAGAGAACAAAGGAGATGAAGATGTAAAATTCAGGAGAATGGGAGGGAAGAGGCTACATCTGCACTAGGGCCTGCAGACACAGGATTGTATCATAGGCTATTTGCTGCCAGATGAAGCCTCTTTTTACCAAACTGTCTGACCAGGTTTGTTAAGGTGTGTCTGTGACCAAGATCAAGTGCTTTCTTCCTTTAGGAATTCTCTGAATATTCCTCAGTAAGATAATTATGACTTCAAGGCAAAAGGGGATCTCAATAGCAGCCCGATGCAAATTGGCTCCTGTGAATATGTGAAAATCTTTTGTTCTGTAGTTCTGCACTTGACTGAACATGATGTGTAGCATAGTTTAGATTCAAATGATTTTCCCTGGATGATAGATAGGAGCTTCAGATGACAGGGACATGGGTGGCAGGGCAGAAGTGAATGTGGTAAATCAGCCACCAGGAGAAAAGTATTAGAGTATATGGTCTGAAGAGGCAGGAGTTAAGGGAGGTTTAAAGAAAGGAGGCAGGTCTAGAGTTCAGAATCAGGACTCCACTGAGGTTCTGTGCAGATTACAAACATGCAGTTCTCAGAGGCTGGGCTGATAGATTAAGACCCCAGGTAATTAACATGTAAATCAGAAAATTCAGGACTGCGAAGAAAAGGGTTCCAGGCAAATCAGTAAGAGGAGATAAAGCATGCAATCCTTTGTTTAAGTTACATGACAAACCACCGCAATTTTAGTTTCTCAAAAATACATTTATTATCTCAGTTTCTGTGGTTAGGAAGTCTGGGAGGTTTAGTTGGGTTCTCTTTTAGGGTCTTCTAGGTTGCAATCAAGGTGTTGGGTAAGATTGCAATTCCATCTGTGATTCAAGATCCTCGTTCTGGCTCAGTGGTTGTTGGCATAATTTAATTCTTTGTGATTATCAGATTTGGGTCCTCTGCCCATGCAGACTACCTGCCATTCCTTGCATTTGACCCTCTGTGTATCAAGGCCAGTAGTAGACGTTGGTGATACTTGCTTCTTATCTCTAGACCCTCTTTGAAAGAGCTCATCTGATTCTACCAGGCCCATCTAGGATAGTCTCCCTTTTGATGAACTCAAAGTCACTTTATTAAAGACCTAAGTTACATCTGCAACATCACTTTTCCTTTGCCATATAAAGTAACTTAATCATGAGAGTGTTATCCATTGTATTCATAGATCTCACCCATACAAAGTATATATACCATAATCTGGAAATCTTAAGGGTAGAATTCTGTCTGCCACAAACTGTTAATTGATCAAACTAATGTGATCACCTGTTGCTGAATTTTAGAAACAATTCGCCTCCTCCAGGGGTCTTATGTGTATAGGGATGCTGTGTGATTTATGTAAAGGTTTTGTCTCAATAATCCCATTGTAATTTGAAAATATTGTAAATTGAAAATGCCTCTAATATACCTATCCTACTGAAAAGCAGAGCTTAGTAATACAGTACACTTGTAGAGTACAGATTGTTTATGCTCACAATTTCATGACTGACTGGGAGAGCGGCTCACTTCTGCTGCCTAGGATATGAGAGAATCCTAACCAATCTAAATAGCCTGCAAAAAGTCAAAATTCAAAAAATGGTTTCCTCTGAATGCATATTTGCTTTTGCACTATCATAAAGTTCAACCATTATAGGTTGGAAACTGTGTGTATTTCCTGTGAAGTCAAAACTGATTTCAATCCTTGGTACCTACGGAGAAAGTAGATGATCAGCTAATCTTATGGAGTCAGAATATGTTCAGAGTATGGGAATGCAATAGGTGGGTCTTTTGCTGAGGGTGTGGTAGGAGTGATATGATGAAAACCAATCTGTTGAAGATTATCTCATCTTCCCTAAGATCACTTTATGAGGAGGATCTGGGGACTTGAAAGTGACTTAGAAGTTACTGAAAGAACCCCGCTCTGAAGAGAATTATTGAGGTCAAGAGAAAGAGATACCACTAGGCAGATAGGGAAAAGGGCCCCCAAGCACCTTCCTGGCAGCAGAGCACAAACAGCTATTGAAGGAGTTTGCTGAGAAGCTTGCAAAAAGGTTATTTTTTAAATTGAACACACATGACCTAGACTCTATGGTTCTCTCCAAAGAAGGAAAAATGCCTGATCAATATTTTGATTGGACTCAAGCCTGCATGAATACTTTATGGACTTTGAGTGCCTTACCAAGGAATGGACAGTGAGCTGACCTTCTTAAACTTATAGATCCATAAAAATCTCCAGATAACAGCCATTTGCTGGCACCTCCCCTTGGGTCCCCTCCCAGTCCTGGGAGCTTTGTTTCCCTTTGCTTTAATAAATTTTTATACTTTGCTGTCACCCACAATTGTCTGTGAATCTCATTCTTTGAATTCACAACACAAACTCTCATCCAACTCCACACTCATGTTACTTACATTATTTCTGTACTTGGTGATAAATTCTGGAAAGTGAACCCTAGGAGATATACTTTTACTTTAAAATTATATGCATTGGGAATTGATTGGATTTGGGGGTTGTGTAGCAAGGTGGGGAAAACAGTAAATGACAATGGGTGTTTAAATTTAAGGAACTGAAATGGAGATGTCAAATGTTGTTTCTATTTAATGCATATTTGGAAGCCTCCTATGAGGAAATCAATGTTGGAGGATGTAAGGATATTTGTGATATGGTTTTGCTCTTCTTGAGCTTAGAGTTATAGGAATAGAATCAGCCAGGAGTCTCTGGTATTAAATGCAAAAGAAAGATGAGATCGGAGAAAAGATGTAGGTCATGAATTGTGGTATTATCAAGGAAGTGGCTAAGAGTGCAGAAGACACATCACAGAAGGCAGTGGAAGGAGCTACAGCTATCCATTTGAGAAGCAAAGAGAAAAATGAGTCAAAAGGAAACAGATTTGTAAAAGGCTGAAGAAGCACATGATGTTTCCTTTGATGTTATAATAACTAGGCATGTTTAAATAACACTGTTATTGCTATCATCATCATTTTTTTATGTTAAGAGCTCCAAAGTAATTTGAACTTGAATTTGAAGGGACATCCATGGTAGTAGGAATCTTTATCACTCTACAATTAGTGAAAATGTTCATCCATACCTTGGCTCCTTATAAAGAAGCCTTAGAATTCTTCCAGATCAGTGTATCACTCCTGCAGGATTCCATTTTAAGCATCTGAATGATCAAATGCCTCCAGAGGAAGGATTGGTTTTGTTGTTGAACAATTCTATTCAATCTTCTTTCTCCACTTAGTAAGCTTACTTTATAACAACAACAAAAAGTAATTTCCTTACTGAGTATTTCTGCATTAAGGGAGGAAGAAGGGTTCTAAGAGCCTGTTTTGGGGAACATTGCCCATCAGAGCACCCTTCTCGAGGGGGCCAAGGGAGGAGAAAACTGAAAAAGTGCCAGTCCATCCAATAACAGGGGCTTTTCCAAACCAAGGATGCTCCCTCTCAGAAGGTGTAATCAAGCATGAATATTCTTTAGCATATTCCCTATAATCCTTAACCTGTTAAACTTAATGGACTCTGTTATGCTTTGGATATGAGGAATCCCCCCAAAGCTCCTATGTTAATACAGGAATATTCAGATGTGAGCGGTTGGATTGTGAGAGCTGTAACCTAATTAGTGCATCCTACTTTGAATGGACTGGGTAGTAATTTTGGGTAGATGGGCTGAAGGAGGTGAGTCACTCCAAGCATACTTGGAAGGGTTCATCTTCCATAGGGCCCTCTTTGCTTCTTCTCTCTGCTTCCTGGCTGCCATGAGATGAGCAGTTTCCCTCCTCCATGTCTTTTTACCATGATGTTCTGCCTCACCTGAATCCAGAATAATGGAGCCAGCTGTTCATGGACTAAATCTCTTGAAACCATAAACCAAAAAAATTTTGCTCCTTTAATAGTTCTTGTTGGGAATTTTGGTCACAGTGAAGCAAAGCTAATACAGATGCCATTCTCAGTGGCCACCGCCGATCACATTTTGTAAATGTGGAGTATGGCTTCAGGAATAATGTAGTGTACATTTATTTTATATGTCTAATTCTGTTCTCCCTCCCTTACTCCCTCTCTCTCTCTCTCCTTTCTCTTATCCTCACCCACCCTATGTAACTCATATGTAAAATTTATCTATATGAAATAATGTAAACTCATGTTAGATGTCTGTTTGAAATGCAATCTTGCTAGAAAAATGAATAGTGTGTTAGCTACAGTCTCATCCTAAATCAACCACACTGAGAGTTAGAAATTATTCAGAGAATATTGCTCTAAAAATACAAATGCAGCATTTTATTTTGCAGATGTTTCCAGAGTTGCAGAATACTTTAACTCTAATTAATGTCAGTAATGAATTTAAAATTGGAAAAAAAAATGACAAGGAATAAAAATATGAAGTATCATTTATTATAATTATTATGTGGTGATATTTTGATAAAGATTATATGGAATAAAATGTGAATCTTGCACAGCATATATCAGAACACCAGTGTAATTTTTATTTCAATAGGGAATTAATTAATGATGTTTCCCAAACTGTATTCTAGCTAGTACCAATGTACCTTATGATAAATTGATTAGTACCAAGTAGTAATGATTATATTCCACAACGTTAAATCCTAAGAACCTTGTTAAACAAACAAATTTAACTTTTCTTTTTCCACAGAATGCAAAACATAATGATTTTAGGAGTTATTTTTAAGACATTGGAATTGTGTGTTCATATTGAAGCTGTTTTCCTTCCTTTTCAGAACAGTATGGGGTAAACCATGAGGCTCAGGAAAGACAGTGCCCTCCCCCAAATGGGAAAAGGGGTCTAATGTGGTCTGAACAAACAAAGCATGGTAAAAAATGGGGGTGGGGGGAGGAGAGAGAGAGAGAGAGAGAGAGAGAGAGAGAGAGAGAGAGAGAGAGAGAGAGATTGATTAATGGAGATCAGTAACTCTGGCCTGAGGAGCAAGAGCTTCCTAAAAGTTAGTGCTGCCTCATGACTTCCTACATTCTAGGTATTAGAAAATGCTTTCCGTCTTGCCTCAGGTGCTGCAGTTGAGGGCTGATGTATCAGTAACCAACTCAACACTCTCGGATATATTTCCATTGCATAGGGAAACAAATCCAACAGCTCTCCCGTGTTCCAAGGTCTCAACTGTCAGTTTCAGACTGGCTCATCAATCTCACACCTCTCCCTCCCTCACTTTGCCACTGTCCCCTCTGCCTCAGATGTTGTTACCCTAAATTTTTGCAGGCCTTGTGCCTATCACCATTCTTGTCTCAACTCAAAGGTGACTTTGTCAGAGAGACGTTTTTGGAAAACCCTAATAACATAGCACTTCCCACTTCTCCTGTTCTAAATTCCTCCTGTTCTAATTCAGAATGGTAACTATGCAGGCTTCAGGCCCAGAAAACCATTACCTAAATGATCTGGTTTTGACTTTCAAACTGGGGAGCTCAGTAAACACCAAAGGAATTTCCCAGTGTCAATTTACCTCATTTGATCTGGATGAAAACGAGTATGGCTGATGTCGGCAATGCATCACCACCTTGGATGAAACCTGGTCACTCTCTATCCCATTTTTCTCTTTCATTGTCATTGTGGCATTTATTCATAATTATTTATTTGCTTACTGGTTTGATATTGATCTGTCCATATCTATGAGAACAGAGAACTTGCATATTGAATTTGCTGTTGAATTTTCAGTGTCTGAAGTGATTCCCAGAAACCTAAATACTCAAGTATTTGTGCATTTTAGTTTCATGAAGAGGATTTGTTATGAAATGATCACAAATGTGAGGATGAAATTAGATGTTACGAATGTGCTCAGAGGGCTAGAGGTGGGTGCATAATAGAAAATCTGCCAATGTTTTATCTCCTTCAATTTTCCTTAAGAGGGATGGTCAATGAACTCTTTACCAGTGATAATTGAGCAGCATGTAAATGCCTCGATACTACAAAATTGACTTTTGTTTTTTTTTAAACCTATTTATTTAAACATAAGATAACCTACAAGTTAGACTAACTAAACTTTTCTCCATTCTTGGACAAGTAACTGATTTTGTAATGATTCCTTAACTGTGTTTTATAACTCAGAGATTTCACTAAGTTTGAGTATCCTTCCTTCTTAAGCAGGGTTTGTTAATGAGGATGTTATTAAACTATAAGATTAGGTTGACAGGAATGACTGTTGAACTAATTGGACATCCACATACCTATTGTATTTCAGATGTTACTCAGATAATAGTGTGCGCAGATAGTTGTATGTACTGCAAAATTAGATTATGACTTATCTGCTATATTAAAAAGAAATATATATATATATATATATATATATATATATATATATATATATATACTTATTAATTTTATCTGCACAAATTGGGTCTTTCTGAAGTTTTTGTAACAATGAAGTCTGTTAATTAGCCCAACTCTCAGCTTGGTTAAGCTCGCATATAGTAGACTTCTTGTCTACTGTCTCCTTCCTGTTGTAATTTTTGACAGGGAGTTGCCTAAGATTCTGGAAATCATTACCTAAAGAGACTGATTTTGACTTTCATTCCAGGGAATTTGATGAATTCCAAATGTGTTTGCCAGTGTCATTGATTCACTTTATCTGGCTGGGACAGAAAAAGGTGTGGATGATATAGTCAACTTACTATCACCCTTGATAAAACCTAGGAGTTGTTCTAGTTAAGATGAGAAAGCCAGGGAGGCTGGGGTTATAGCTCAGTGATAGAGCGCTTGCCTAGCATGTGTAAGGCACTGGGTTCGATCCTCAGCACTACATAAAAAATAAATGAATAAAATAAAGGTATTGTGTCCATCTACAACTAAAAAAAATTTAAAAAAAGATGAGAAAGCCAAGCTTCCTTGGAAGTACACAATGAACAAAAGGTATCTTTCCACACTGTTATGGTTCGGATGAAGTATCCCCCCAAAAGCTCATGTTAGGCAATGCAGGGATATTCAGGGATGATATAACTAGTTACAAAAGTTTAAACTAATTGGTGGATTAATCCATTTGATGGGTTAATAATTTAATGGATTGTTGAGTGGTGAGGATAGGCAGATGGGGTGTGGCTGAAGAAGTTAGGCCAGTGGAGACTCCTTACACACACTGTACCTGCTTCCTGGTTGCCATGATCTGAACAGCTTTCCCCTGCCATTCCCCTCCACCATGATGTTCTGCTGTATCTCAGGCCCAGACCAAAGGAGATGGCCAATCATGGACTCTACCTCTGAAATCATGAACTCAAAATAAACTTTCCTCCTCTACATTGTTCTTATCAGGTATTTTGGTCACAGCAACAAACAGCTGACTAAACACTCTACTCACCCCCAACCCCCTTGAAGAATTTTGGTGTAGGCTCCTTCCTCCATTTCTATGTTGTGGTGATCCAAGCTTGGTTCTTTCTCTTGTTGGGCCTGGTATATCTCTGTCTTTAGGAGGAAAAGGCTGAGTGTCTCTCCTTTAGCTAGTATATGTGTGGAACTTTGACCCCAGTCTAGGCTCACTGATCTCCTAAATGTGAAAGTCGGTGCTAAAGACTTAAAGTGGTGTCTTAGGTTGAACAACAAAATCTGCAATTCATTGTTGTGTGGAGTGGTAGATCAATTGAAATCCACACACGGTGATTACTTCTGAGGATCCAGTTTCCATAAAGCAAATTGGGTATACGAGGAATGAGTAATCAAGGGGAACAATTTACATTATGAAGACCAGTATAGGTTATCACTTGAATTTGTTTGGGAATCAACCTCATTCTTGGAGGAGGGGGTATGGTGGAACTGTTAAGGGCTTCCTATTAATGGAAATGGGCTTCATTTTTCACAGCACTGAGTGTTGAGAATGTGAGAAGGTGGAAGGAGCTTTAGGCTAATGGGTGTCCTTGGGGATGCAGAAAGGAGAGATTCTCATGTAACCCCTCAGCTAAATTATTAAAAGGTAGCAGCATTCACCCAGGGGTGTTTATATTATGAGAAAATGCGCTGCTAGATAGAAGAATGAAGCCTATATGAACAGTTTGAAACTCTTTAACCTATAGTCCCTACCTGACATTTATTTACAATACATTATATCCCAACTATGTGCCAGGCTACAGAGACATACTGATGGGAAAAGTTCATTGTATTCAAACATGATTTTTTATAATGAGCATTATTTTAGGACTTCCGGGTTTATTTAGGAACAGGAGATTGTTTTAGGGCCACCATTCTCTCATTACAGCAGAACAGACTGTGTTTCTAATTCTGAAGTTCCCCAAATGTACCCTGAGTCTCTCACACATTTTTTTTTCTCCCTCTAATGTATGCATCTAACAAACATTAGCTGCACACTGACTATGGTTTGGACCCAGGAGAGATCTTTGAGAAGGAGATAAGAAGGTTCAGTTCCTGCCTTTATGGAGCTCACAGTCTTTCAGAGTCTAGATGGTAAGTAAATAATAGATCACAAGATGATGTGTCAAATGTGGAACTAGAGGTCTTCCCAAAGCCCTTCAGAGGGTAAGCTGTCCACCAAAGAATCAGGAAAGCCATGAAGGTGTCTCACCAACAAAAATGACATCATATTATCTTACAGGTTTGTTTTGGGAATTGAGTGAGGTGCTCTATCTAGAACAATGAACACATGGTAGACCTTTACATGTCTGATGATGATGATGATGATGATGATGATGAATTAACTTTTTTATTATTCTTGGACTGGAGAAATTCTATTTATAACCATCTTAACACCTTTACAATACTGACCTACTATCTCTTTCTCTTTATTCTCTCCCTTTATAAAAACACCTCTTTATCCATTTTTCTTCTCCTCCTGCCCTAAAATTGAAACAAAAGACCTAAGAAAGGAGTGCAGTGGAAAGTGGAACTGGGGAAAAAAAGGGCCAACTGAAATTAAAGTACTACAATTTAATATGTATGTTTGTATAGCAAAAAAAAAATGGAAATGGTTTCCAATGAATAAAGAGAGCCTAAAGGATGCAAATATTTCTCTGACAAATGCAAATGCTATATCTTAGAATGATAAGATATCATTGACATGCCTTATGTCAATGGTGCAGGGAAGGGCTCCGGCTCAGGAGTGGAAACCATAACACACATCATTCACAGCATGTTCGTAAGTCTTTGAAATGGAAGACAAACAAGTGGTTTTAAATTCCTGATATTCTTTATTAGATTTTTTTGGGGGGAAAGGTACTTAAAATAATTTCCAGTTGCAACATAAAAATAATATATTTTTCTAGGTATAAACATGCACTTGGAAGATGTTAAGTAGATACTGTCTTTGAAAAGCATTTAAGGAGTTAAATTAAATAATTTGTTAAACTGCCTGGGAATAAACAAATACAATTGTAGTCTCACTAGATGTTTATGACATTTAGTATTCTATTTTTTAAGAAGTTGATGTGTAGGTGGTAGTATCATAGATTAATACACTGATAAAGCCCATCATTAGTCATGTGACCTTGAAGCAACAGCTTCTTCATTCTTAAAATGAGGGCAGTAGCAGTTATGTCACAGGGTTTTGTGGGGATTAAAGTGGAAGCATTCTTACTCTTAGTTATTGGTACACAGTCAGCACTTAGTGCATTTTAGCTGTCACCGAATTTTCAGGTAACTTCTATAACCACCAAGTAACTTCTGAGCATGTGGAGCAGCCAATTCCTAAAGACATAGATGTTACCATCACGTAATAATGTCCTGTTTCACTTTTCAGTCTTTTCAAGGATAAGGATGATGAGTGTGATAATGTTTTTGTACAACTTTTTAGTTTAAGCCCTGTTTTATGGCTGCCTGGGCGTGTGCCAAGACTTGGGGGTTGGAAGCATGGCTTTTCTCATTACGTGTGCCACAGAGGTCTTACCTGGCACTCAGCCTATTTCAAATGTGCTTGGTGGATCTGGGCCCTGATGCTCATCTGGGTCTGTCATAAAATCAGCACTCCTCTGTGACTTAGGCAATCTGCCTCAGTGGGGACTAAGCCAGAAGAAATGCATGCTCCCTGCCAACGTGGAGCTTGACCTGGTGTCTGAGCAGAAGGGAATTTCTCTGTTTGTGCCAGGTTTTAGTGGTGGCATGTTGGGTCATGTTATGCATTCCTACTGCTTCTGACCTGAGCTGGAAGCCTGTGTTCTTTGACTTTCACAAATTAGCCAGCCTCTTTTCATAGTTGAAGGTGTTGATCAGGTACAGAGACCTGGTTAAGTTTTATTCTTTAAATGTGAGTTGGTATCCTCTAGGAAAGAAGCTTCTAGAGGTGACATTTATAGAAGTAAGCAGCCAGAGGCTCAGGAAGTAAAGAATGAATCTTAGTTACTATATTGAAAACTATCAATCTCTGAGGACTTTGTTATTTTTTAAATTGGTCTGGCCAAATTTGCAGAATGCCTGAAAACTTCCAATTCATCTTTCATCTGTCAATTAGCTATTGCTTGCCTGAATTTATTATTAGCAGTGCCATCATCCTCTGTTTCACCAGGCCTTGGGGTAGGTGATGTCATTACTCCTAGGTGCTCACAGAAATGGACTAATGGGCTAAGGTGGGTGGCTGGTGGGATGGCTGTATATATTTAAGTGTCATTTCCTCAGCACAGGTGCTGTGACATTTTGATTGAAGTGTTAATTTTGACCAAACTGATTCATCATGTCATTCAAAAAATCAGTTACTGATAAATTTTCCATTTTTTTTTCCTGAATTAGCCAAATCAATGGACTGTATTACTATATAAAAAAGGTGCAATGGCAGTCAAGTGAACAGAGTCGAAGCCTCATTTTCTTCATTAGTAAAATACAGTGTTTGACACTAACTATATGTGTTTAATGATAAAATTTTAATAAAGAAATATCTGATGAAATAGGTGAAAGCACCTTATAAACTGCACAGGCCAATATAGAAATAAGATGGTAGATTTATTAATTTACCATTAGACTTATTACCTTATTTTCTTGAGATCTTTTATTTCCATTAAGTATTCTAAGATTCTTTTACAGCCTTCAGCACATAGGTAACATTCATTACAACATGTAAAGTTTTAATCCCTTTTGGCTAAACACAATGCCTGCTGTATTGGCTCAACATTGATAGGGAAAAGAACTAACAAGAACCTTCTGAGGTATGTCCTGATCAATATCAACATAATCTGTAATGGATTACTTCTCAGACCAACTCTTCTATTTCCTGTGTAGTGTGTGGTCCTGGACTCTTAGTTTTCTAGCCCCAGGGACCCTGGGAAGAAGTTGGGGCTATCAACATAAACTATGGGAGAAGGTGATAAGGTTATTGAGATAATTTTTTTGTAAAGGCAAGAATGCAGTTCATTTTAGAGAGAAGAGTTTGGTTGGGGTTACAAATTTGGAATCATCTAGGGAGAAATTAGAGTTTAAGCTGTGGGAATGAAGGAGGTCCGGGAGGAGAAGGAGGTATGTGTGTGTGTGTGTGTGTGTGTGTGTGTGTGTGTGAGTGTGTGTGTGTGTGTCTGTGTCTGTGCCCATGCACTTGCTGGAGAGGGAAGGGAAGGAAAAATGAGGTCAAAGATAGGAGAGACAGGTCAATCACACACACATGAGAGGAGAGACAGGAGTTAGCAAAAGAAATATGCAATTTTAAAACAGGAGAGTGAGAAAAGAGCCTTTTATCTCATTAGAGGGGCGCTGCTTGTTTTCGTTGATCTTTAAACCTCAATTCTCTGTTTCCATCTCTCTCTGAAGGGCAGCTATGCCTCCTTAATATATTAAATATGATATTTTAAATTTTTTACCTATCTTTATCAATGTGTTTTACAAAACATTTAAAGTCATTCTATAAACTGCTATGCCAAAGGAAGTCCAGAAATGTAAGAATACTGAGTCAACATTACCAATATATTTATTTTCCTGACCTCATGTTCACAGTGGATAGTAATAGTTGCATGAAAGTAAGGATGTGACACTTATTTGCACCTGCATTGATTGTTATTGGTTTGTGTCAATGCTACCAATTGTTAAAGTCTTACAAATGTCACTTCTGTCTATATTTAGTCCAATAACCTCTCACTCCCCTTACACTCCCCTCCTAGTCAAAACCAAACCCTCTCTCCCCTCCTCAGAGGCCTCTTTCTAATAATACCAGGCCCCATCTTCTGAGGTGACAGGATGATATGTCAAAGACATCTTCATGCCCTAAAATAAATTCTTAAAAGTTCAAGCTTATTGCTTCACTGAAAGTATGCAAACTCAGCCAACTTCGTGGGAAAATAAACTGCTATTTTCACCCTTTGCAAAAACAAGCCTTCATGTTGAAAAATAATCAAAGCCCTGCCTGTGACTTAATGTTGAAATTTTATAAAGACAACACTATTTTGCAATTAGTGTCTTCAGAAGCTGTCAGAATTGAAGACTGTGACAGCTGACTTCTTTACTTTGTAAAACAAAGGAGGCAAACAATAACATTGCTATGTGCACATCTGCACCAACAGGAAGTCTGGGTACACTTTGTCTGAGCATCTCTGAGTTAATGTGAAGTTCTGTTTCAAGCTTCACTGTTCTCATCTGTGTGTGATTGGCCAGATCCAGGAGTGTATGGTGGTCATTTTGTTTTCTCTCTTTTGTTTCAACTTTGAAAAGGTTCTGTGGTAGGCTATATAATGCCTCCCAAAGACATCCAGGTACTAATTTCTGGAATCTGTGAATGTGTCCTGATGTGACAAAGGAGACCTTGCAGATGTGATGAAGTTCAGGATCTTGAGATGTGGAATTCTGGATGATTCAGGTGGGCCTGTTTTAGTTGGCTTTTTGCCACTTTAGCCGAAAGTTCTTACAAGAATGATTTTAGAGGAAGGATCTATTTGGAGCTCGTGGTTTCAGAGAGCTCAGTCTTAGGTGGCTGACTCCATTGCTGTGGGCCAGAGATGAGGCTCAACATCATTGTGGAAGGGTATGGAGGAAGAAAGCACTTAGGACATGGTAATCAGGAAGCAGCCAGAGCTCTGCTCACCAGGGACAAAATGTAGATCTCAAAGGCATGCCCTGAGTGACCCACCTCCTCCAGCCATCCCCTACCTGCCTATAGTCACCTCTACAGTTAATCATTCAAGTGGTTTAATGCACTGATCAGATTAAGGTTCTCATAACCCAGTCATTTTATGAGCTTTTAAGAGGCACCTCATATCTAAACTGTAACAGGACCTTAAATGCAATCACATCTGTCCTTATAAGAGGGCAGCAGAGAGAGACTTGACTACAGAATAGAAGTGTGAAATGTGACAATGGAAGCAAGTATTTGGAGAGATTCAAGGAAGGGAACAGGAGCCGAGGAATGTAGGCAGTCTCTAGAAGCTGAAAAGGGCAAGAAACCACATTCCTCTAGTCTACAGAAGGAACCAACTCTGCCTTGTTAGACTTCTGACTTTCAGAACTGAATTCAAGAGATCTATTGTAACAAATGATTTGCATCTTGAAAATTGTTTAGAGTATATTTTGTCTTCTCATCACAAAAAATAATTATGCAAGGCAACACATAGGTTAATGAGCTAGACTTAGCTGTTCCACCTACTGTGGATACATAATCAGAACATGATGTCATGCACAACAAATATATGCATGTTTATTTGTCAATTAAAAGTTAATTTAAAAAGTCCATGCTCACTTAGAATTTCTGAATATGAACTTCTTTGGAAACAGAAGGTCTTTGCAAGTGTATTTAGGTAAGGATGATATTATACTGGATTTAGGGTTGCTCTTAAAAATCCAGTGTGTGAGGTCCTTATAAGAAGAGCAGAGGAGATGCAGTCACAGAGAGGTGGAGGTCATGCCAAGGTGGAGTGGTATAGCTTCAAGTCAAGTACTCCAAGGAGCACTGGGAGCTCCATCAATGAGGAAGAGGCAAGCAGGGTCTTTTTACACACTATGCAGGGAGCACAGCCCTGCCAAAATCTTGGTTTTGAACTTCTAGTGCCCAGAGCTGTGACATAGCAAATTTCTGTTGATGTAAGCCACCAAGTTTGTGGCAATTTGCTATAGTAGCCCTAAGAAAGAAATACTCTCTTCTTATAGCAAAAATATCCTCTCCTTTCTTTCCCTTTGAAGTATCCCATTTTAGATTTCTCTGGAGGCCAACACTTATCTCTCTCTCTCTCTCTCTCTCTCTCTCTCTCTCTCTCTCTCTCTCTCACACACACACACACACACACACACACACAATACGAGGGAACTATTGGTGGTCACAATTTCTAGAGGCCTACTTACATTTAAAGTGTTTTTTAAAGAATATATAGTTCCAGCTTTTCTTTTTACCCAATGTGACAATCATTGTCTTTTCACTGGTATATTTAGAGGGTTCATATTTTTTTCACACTTTTTGTTGGTGCACTATAGTTGTTCACAATGGTGGGATTTATGGTCACATATTAGTACATGCATACAAAATAGTGATAGAATTTGGCCAATGTGGCTTCCTAGCATTTCCCTGCTGGAGTGTTCACATTTAAAGAGATTATTGATATGGTTGTGTTAAGTTCTACCATCTTCATAGCTGTTTCTTTCTTATTGTATCAGTTCTCTTTGCCCTTTCACTTTTTCTACCTTCTCTATTTTTATTTTATACAATTTCATTGTATCTCCTCTCTTGGTATGTGTTTTATACCTTTTTTTTTAAAGCCATTTTTAGTGGCTTCTCTGTGATTTACAACTGCATCTAAGGACACCTTCAGAGGACATTTCATGTGAGGGCAGGTAGTGACACATGACTGTCCCTGTGACACTGCTGTCACTCATTCTACTGTCATATGCTGAAACCACCTAATGTGTTGTTACTGTTATTCTTTTGTGCAGTTATCTTTTAGATTATTTAACAGTTAGAAAAAATTATTACTTTTTTTAATTTTTTGAGACCAGGGATTGAACTCAGGTGCACTTGACCACTGAGCAACATCCTCAGCCCTATTTTATTTAGAGACAGGATCTCACTGAGTTGCTTAGTGCCTTACCATTGCTGAGGCTGGCTTTGAACTTGTGATCCTCCTGCCTCAGTCTCCTGAGCTGCTGGGATTACAGGCATATGCCACTGAACCCAGCTGGAAAAATATTTATTTTTATTCTGTTTCTGACATTGTTTTTTTATGTAATTCCAAGTTTCTGTCCTATTTAATTTTACTTCTGCCTAAAAAAATTTCTATTAATATTTTACCTGACAGTAGATTCTCGGTTTTTGTTTATTTGAGATCATCTTTTGGTTTTGAAGGATAATTTGACAGAATATTTAATTCTAGTTTGGTATTTTCTTTTTTAGTTTCAACATTTTGAAGATTTCACTCCATTCTCTTCTTGCTTGGATGGTTTCTGATGGGAATTCTGTTATAATTCTTACTCCCCCCCTCTGTAGTTCAGATATTTTATTCTCTGGCTTCCATTGAAAATTTCTATTTGTCTTAGTTTTCTACAGTTTGACATACTTACATGCACTCTTGGTATTTATCCTGTTTTTTAAAAAATCACTTTTTGGCCTTTGAGCTTCACAGTTCTATGATTTGGGGTCCATCATTAAGTTTGGAAGGTTCTTTATAATTTATTACTTCAAATATTTCTTCTGCCTTATTCTCTTTCTTCTCCTTCTGATATACTAATCACATGTGTGCCACTCATGTTGATTTTGTCCCATAGTTCTTCGGCATTCTGTCCCTTTTCATTCTCCTTTCTGTTTGTTTTTTTCCATTTCAGTTTGGGAAATTTCCAGTGATCTGACTTTTGAGTTCATTGATTCTTTCCTTCTGTGTTGAATTTAATGAGGAGCCCATCAAAGGCATTCTTCATTTCTGTGACTGTGCGTCATGGTTTAGATATGAGGTAGTCCTCCAAAGCTCATGTGTGAGACAATGCAAGAATTTTCGGAGATGAATTGATTAGATCATGTGAGGTGTGACTTAATCAGTGGATTGATCACTAATATGTTTTAGTGGGTTGGTAACTGAAGGTACGTAGGATATGATTGGAGGAGGTGGGTCATTGGGGTTGTACCTTTGGGGTTTATATTTTGCCCTGGAGAGCTGAGCTCTTTCACTCTACTTCCTGGATGTCAGATTCTGAGCTGGTTCTGAAGCCAAGCCCTTGTCCTGGATCTCTGGAGTGGTGGCCTCATGGGCTAGAGTATGGGTGTTGAGCCACAGATGGGCAGAGTCTGATCATACGAGTGCGGTCCTGAATGTGGCAAGCCAGAGCTGAGGTCAGCCATAGTGTGCTGCCCTGTTGTCTCGAGGCAGCCCAGCCCTGGCCTGCTTCACATAGCGCCACAGCCAGGAACCCCTGAGCATGCACCACGACCTCAACCTCCCACTTCCCCAAAGTGGGGAGGAAAATGGCAGTGACGCAGACCTGAATGGCATTATGGGTCTAATCAATAGTGTTGGTCCTATTTCAAACTCTGATCAGCATAAACTTGGGTCAATAGCGTAGACCCAAGTGCTGTATCAACCCCTCCATTAGCACACTGCGGTGGCAATCCTTCTCCAGTGCCCTCTTTCCCTTTCAAGAGTTCTGTTTCTATTCTTCACACTTAAATAAATCCTGGTCCTTTCACTCTTGCCTTCTGTTGTCCCATGAATTTCATTGTTCAGATTTGTGAGAAACTAGAAAGAAATTGGTAGTGAGCTGCTGACATATCCACAGCAGCAATACAACAAAGATGGTGGAGAAGAATGAGGCTTTGCTGGCTGCAGCCCCTGGAGCTGACTGTGGTAGACATTCCCCGCTAGGATTAGCTGCTAACACCAAAACTTTCTTGGTTTCAGAGGCCTGCAGTTTTCAGACTCCACCTGCCAACAGAGAGGAGAATAGATTTACACCTCAAACTCCAGTCTTACTTCCTTAGGCGATGCCCTTCCACCATGATATTCTACCTCGCTTCAGGTCCAGAGCTCTGGAGTCAGCTAACCACAAACTGAATCTTTGAAATTGTGAGTTTCCATGTTGTTTTTGCAGGTATTTTGGTCAGAACAATGCAAAAGCTGACAAAAACACTGTGTTTTTGGTTTCTAGCACTGTTTTTGATTCTTTGCTAGTGAACCATCCATCTACTGACATTACCAGTTTAGTCTGTTTGGCTTTTCTTTTCTTTCTTTCTTTTTTTTCCTCTCTTTCTGTTTTCTGGTGGTACTGGGGTTTGGCCTCAGGGATTCATGCATGGTAGGCAAGTGTTCTTCCACTGATTTACATCCCCAGCTTCTTTTTAGTTTTTGAGACAGGTTTATACTAAATTGCCTAGGCTGGCCTCAAACTACGATTTCCTAACTCAGCCTTACAAGTAGCTGGGATTAGAGGAGGACACATTTTCTGTTAGAGCCTTTGCATTTTAATCATACACGTTTTAATTTTTTTGAATTATCCATAGAGAATTCCAACATTTGTGTGAAATATGAGTCTGATTCTGATGATTGCAGTGGAATTAAGGTCCAGGCTGCCCACTGTGCAAGGACCAAATTTCAGGAGGGGAAAGCTGATAGGAAGAATCAGGTTTATTCAAGGACCAGAGAGAGATCTTGAAAAGATGGAGGTGCTCAACTTCCAAGTTCCATCTTTGTAGGGCTCAAAGATCCACAGGGTTTTTGTAGGGAGGGAAAAGAGAAGCAAGGTAGGAAAGCTACATGCTGAGCATCATCCAGGGTATGTGTCTTCTTTTTCTTCTGAGGAACATTGCAGTGGACCTTGACCTCCCTTAGCAAGCTCCTGTCTGCAAGTTAAATCTAACTAAAGACTAAGGAGGAACACTACAAAGGCCTCAGGTATTCTGGTTTCAGTAACTCTCAAAAAAAAAAAAAAAAAAGAGAGAGAGAGAAAAGAAAAAGAAAAGCTAGCATCTTAACTATTTTTAACCATTTAGGTGCAGCTTTTCTTTAGAATTTAAAATTCTGGTTTAAAGGAAGAGGACAGAAAAGGATTAGGGACAACAACCTTGTCCCTAAAGGCAAAGGAAGGTGTAAGTTAGAGACCTTGCTTTCAAAGTCCTTTTCTTCTCTTTGGCATGTTTTGTAATTTGGTTGCAAGCTGGATACTTGTTTTAATATGGGGGAGGACTTGGAATGTGTTTCATGTTTGTTGTAGCTAATGGTATCAGAGACTTCAAATTCTTCTAGTAGCCTTGTCCCCTCCCCCCCCCCCTTTTTTCTTGGCTTTGGAACTTTTGTCTGTATTCCACGCCCCCACCCCCAAATGAAGGCCTTTCACTTCTTTGCACTTTAATGCATTGTTATTATTCTGGGGCTTGCTGGTGTGTTGGGTGTGCAGGAGAGGAGGCGTTATATACATTCTTTAATTGATCAAATGTCACTTTTACAGTAATTTTGTGTCTTGTGGGGTCTGGCTTTCATGAGTGTTTGTAACCATCCCTAGGTGTGTTCCATTCACCCTTCCTCACTGCCCCTGTGTCCCTGGCTGCAGCCTTCCAGATATTTTTAAAGCCTTGGCCCTTGTTGATTATGTCTCCTCCTCTTAGGTGAGAGGGGAGTCTGGAGTGGACTGAATGGGGGAAATTCCCTTTTCCCAAGCTGAATAAGCCTCCAGCATTGTTCTCTGGTTGTTTTTCCACCTGAAGTTTAGGCCTTGGCTATGAGGTGGTGAGCAGCATATGATAGGACAGGAGGCTGGGAGGTGGAGTGAGAAGGATGGGAACCTGAGTATCTGCAAAGCAGAGGGGAAGAGATGGCACAGGAGGAAAGACAGCTGAGTTACTGACTCATCTCAGCCCAAGGAACAGGAAAAAGTGATAGGACTGGGAAAGGGGGACTTTAGAAGGGAGGGTCATCAAAGTTGACCAACATTGCTGACTATCTTCAAAGCCTTTCGCTTTCCATGCTGCTGCCCCCTGGGGAATGCTTTGGAATTCTATGGCTCTACTTGCATGTAAATTTAATTTTTGTATTCAAAGTTTATTTAACAAATGTATAAGCAAAGAATTATTCTGGGCTGGGTTGTAACTTAGTGGTAGAGCACTTGCCTAGCATGTGTGAGGCACTGGGTTCCATTCTCAACACCATGTATAAATAAATACAATAAAGGTTCATTGACAACAACAAAAAATTATTCTCCTCCAACCCTGCTCTGATATTAGCAGACAGCTTATTTTCTGTCTTATCACATCTTCCTGGTGATTATATATTTTACTTATCATTCTAAAGCTATAAATCTAATAAAAGGTATAATTAAATTATTGGTTCTGCAAAACTGCATTGGTTACCAATTGATTTTAAACAAATTAATCAATATATTTATCTTCAGTTCTTTATCTATTAAATGTGGATAACATAACTCATGGAGTTATCCTGAGGTTTCAATGGGATTATATAAGTAACAGGCTTAGTTTGTGGGCATTGGTCTGGTAAATAGTAAATACTAAATAATGAGTACTTGTTAATATTATATATTGCAATATATCAATTTTTTCTATAAAGAATTTCAGCCATGATCTAAAATGAAAAAAAAAATTATTTCTGGGTTCAAAAAATGTGGACTATAAGTTTGGCTTTTAGCGTAGTTATCCAAATCAGCTAATGAAGCTAGATTTGCAAAGTATATTTACATAAACATACCCACTGTATTCATGTTTGAACACACATGTGTTTTCTTGGAAAAATCTGTGAAAAGATAAACAAAAAACTTTATGCTAGTTTTCACTGGACAGTTAACGTGGAAAATGGGAAGGTGAAAAAGAGAATTTCACTTTTATTTTTGTAATTTTTCTATTTTTTATGTTTTATATCATGAAAAATATTACTTACTATAACAAAAATCACCTTCATGGATGTTTTGTACATGACTAAGAGTTTTCATGCCAATAAGTCTTTTGTTTCTTGCTTTATGGTCATTCAAAAGAAAGTGTCTATCAAATGGCATCATTTTTTTGATAGAAGAAATACAACTTATGTCTGTATTATGAACAATATTTTACATACAGATACATGGCAAACAGATCCATAAAAAATTACTCTATTTAATTTTTGCTTCAATAATTGTGGTATAAATAGGTTTTATTTATGGTCACATGAGTAAGAAAACATTCTCCCCATCAAGATAATGTAAGGGCAGGTACTTAGCTCAGAGTAGAGCACTCACCCAGCATGTGCAACGCCCTGGGGTAATATCCAGCAACACACACACACACACACACACACACACACAATTAAGAAAAGTAAATGGGAAGATGTTGGTCAAAGGACACAAAATTTAAGTTAGGAGAGTAAGCTCAAGAAAGCTAGTGTACACCATATGACTATAATTGATAATGATATATTACATATTTGAAAATGGCTAAGACTTTTTAAGACTTAAGTGTTTTTACCACCCAAAACTAAATATTGTGAGGTAATGCATAATATTAATTAACTCAATTTAGCCACTCCACAGTGCATACACAGTACATACATTTGTCAAATTATCATTGTATACATCACAAATATATATAACTTTTCTCTATTTAATAATACATACATAAAGAAAAGTACACAATATAAATATAAAGAATGGTTTGGACATTCTTTTGAAAGCTTTAGCGATAGGCTAGTGTTAGAGACCCAAAAATGCTTTTTCATGTTGTCAGACTCTTTACTGGAGGTCACATCAAGAGACTCCGTGGAGACTTCTGCAGGGCATAGCACACAATTCTGTGTTTTGTCAGGAAGCAAATCCTTTTGTTTGCCTGAATGCTTCATCTGCAAGTTCATGCCTTTCAGGGGGAAAAAAAAATACTCAGTTAACACCCTCCTCTTTCAAAAAGAGGAAAACACCCTTCGGGTAGTTAAGTGAACGTGAGCTGCAAATCCAGTCCTTCTTGTTGGTCGCACATTCAGGATTAAGGCATAAGCACCCACAAAGCCTGTGTAAGCCTTTCCCAGGCACTCAGGCTCTTTGCATGCACCACTGGGACCAGACACAATATCATCTTGACTTGCGCTTGGAATTTAGCTCACATAGGGGTGGGCTGTTATATCAGAACAGGTTTTCTGGTGCAGTGGTGATGATATGAGCTGTGAATGCTATGTTATTGGTACTGTCAGTCTGTATTCCCTACCCAAGGATGAACACAAGCCCAAGGGTCACATGTGAATATCATTCTCCAATCTGTAATTTTAGAACAGGTTGTGTTATTGAGAGGCTAATGTACTGGGAATATTTGGAAGACATGAACTTTGAACCTATATGTGTGTGCAACTGATCACCAGGTAATAAGAAAGGGGACACTTACTAGACCCTGAGAGTTAGAAGGGTCTTTACAATAATGTAAACCAACTCCCCCTTTGACCTGAAGCCCAGACACAAGATGGGAGTTACCTAAGGAAATAACATTTTTTTTTTCAATTACTCTATTTGGTATTCAGATAATTACTGAATACTTATTATAAACTCGCTTATTTTGTTTCATTTCTTAGTATTTAAAATTGATATATGGCGCATCTGTAAAGACAAATTCATTGGTCAAAATTGAAAAGCCTCCCTCCTATTTATTTATATATTTCATAGTAGATTATAGTCTTACCACTAGTGTGTAGATTCTACATGGTGTTGACAAATCATTTTGGCTTCTTAATTGTTTGTTAAACTGACTTTGTGCACAAATATCTTCAGTGATCTGTAGGATGCTGACAGGTGGTACACAGCTGGCAGACCTTGGCTCAGCCATGACCTTTAAATACCTTCTGTGAAGGTCTGCATAAAACAGTCATTGGCCTCACAAAAGCCCTGCATACTGGGTTCCCTTCTTTTTAAATTCTATATATTTAAGGTGTACAACATGATGTTTTGACATACCTATCTTGATATGCATAATGAAGTTATTACTATAGTCAAGCCAAACTTTCTTTCTTGGTATTATGGATGAGAATTGAGTTTAGAAAGTATAAAACCTTGTGCAAGATCGTACTGCTTAGAGGTTCACTAGACTGCTCAGGCTGCTATGACATAATGTATCATAGACTTGGTGACTTAAATAATAGAAGTTAATTTTCTCACGGTTCTGGAGACCAGAAGTCCAAGATCAAGATGCCAGCAGGGCTGGTTTCTGGGAAGGGCCCACTTACTGCCTTATAGGTGGCTGCCTTATCACTGTGTCCTCACATGGCTGTTCCCCTGTGCATGTGTGGTGGTCAGAGGAGAGATGGGACATGGTTATCTCTGCTGTCTCTTCCTCTTTTTATAAGGACACCAGTCATATGAGAGATGGTCATGCTCTGTATGCCTCATATAGCCTTAATCACTTCCTTAAAGATCTATCTCCAAATGTGGTCACACTGAGGGTTAGGGCTTCAAATGTGGATTTTTGTGGAGGACACAATTCAGTTCCTAACAGAGGTGTGAGAGCTGAGCTGTGAACCCAAGCCTACCTGACTTTGAAACTCATGCTTATGCTACAATACCTGACAGTTCTTAGGTGTGGAATGGCAACAGTCATGTTTCCATCCAGTCGGGTTAACGTGTTTCCATCCCATTAGGTTAACCTATCTGTACCATAGTTCAGAATTCAACTCCATTGTCCTGCTTCCTCCCCACTGTGGTGTGTAGGAATGGGTGATGATCCTAACTAAACTCTACAAAATAAAATACGTTGACCATTCTAATATACTATTGCTCCAGAAAGATTCCTTCTGGGTCTGTGAGTGCCTGTACGCTGACTCCTCGTGTCAGATTCAAGCTCCAGCTATTAGAACTTGGCAAAGAGATGATGCCAGACACTCCTTCCAAGCAAATGCAATCATTGAACATTCATTGGCTCCATCCAGATTTGAACTGAGTGCTAACTATGTGGAAAGTGCTCTTCTGCTCACTGGGAATATGACAGTGGGAAAGAGTATGGCAGTGTCCCAGATGTGGAATACCTATTAAAAACTTTAATATTGCATATCATATATAATATACTTCTAGGGATATGAATATGATATTATAATATTGACATATTAATATTCATGTAACAATGTATATAAGTCCTAGATTATGATTTCTAATCTCTTTTGATGTAACCTGTGTCCATTTCATTGAAATATTCACAGAATTAAAAAGCTTGGAATTATTGAGTTTGGTTCTTTCTCTCATGGAGAGGACAGGGCAAGGTAAGCCAAGAAAGATCTTCATATGAGATTGGTTCTCTGAAGAAAATGAAGTGGTGTAAGAGAGGGACCTGGAGTGGAACAACACTAGGGTGGAGGTCAAGCAAGGTCTCTTCACCATGGTGACATTTAAGTTAAGACTTGGAAGGTGAGAGCAGAATAGTCAAGGAAAGATTTGGTGGTTCAATATTACAGGCAGAGGAATAGTGAAATCAGAGGCTCTGAGTGGGAGAATATTGTTTGTTTGGGGAACAAAAAGACAGCCATCATTTTTTAGTGATCAAAAGGGAGAGTGGCCCAAGATACTGTGGGAGAAGTCAACCAGGATCAGATCACAGAAAGTCTGGTACATTGCCGTGAGGAGGTCGGCATTTATTTTGAATGCAGTGTGACTCTTGGAAGGTGTTATCCAAGGTCTGTTTGACATTTTTGGTTAATCATTTTGGCACTGTACGCACACCACCCAGATTGCAATTTTTTGTCTCTTCCCCATGAGTATCTTCCTGAGAGGCAGAAAAGGACAACTTATTCTGTGGAGTGGTCAATTTGAAACTTGTTCTGAAAGAGCAGTTCTGCCAACAAATCAGAGTAGGGTTACAAGACAAATCTAGCTAAGCTTTGTTTGTCACTAGCCCATGCTTTGTGTTGACGCTCAGCCATCTGTCATTGCCCATCTCAGGTCTCCGCTGTGCAGATAACCTGGATGACGTCCTAACGAGTAGTGATTGACAGCTTTCTTTCCTCCATACTCTCTCCCTTGCTTCCTGGAATCCACCCTTCTTTCTTCCCTTCTAATGAGGGGAATGTCCTGGGCTTCCTGTCAATAGGTGCTCTAATAGATGCAGCCAGTTCCAATTGTGTTTTATGGGCACTGATTTCATTGTCAGCTTGTGAACTTCTCCAGTTAGTCTCATTCAAAGGCTGCCGTGGGAGGGAAGTCTGAACCTGGCACACATTCGCTGCTGGCCTGAGGTTCTTTCTGTGAGCCAGACTTGCTGGAGGAATCCTGGAGAGGAGGCTGTGTGGCCTACACCTGCCCGTATGCCTGTCTCTGTGCTCTGATGGCTTCTTTTGTGGGTCAGCTGGTGTGATTTGGGGACATCTGAAGCTTTTAAAGTGGCCTGCTTCCACAAAGCAGATGATGGTTACCAGTATCACCCATGTGGGTGTTTCTGCTGTTTACTGCTGATGAGTCCTTGCTTCCCCAAATGCTGAAGTATAACACCAGAGAAGCAGCCGAGGCAAGTTTAGAGTGGAAAGTAGAAGCTTTATTAAAGGACAGCAGAAAATTCTCCCTAGAGGAAGAAGGGGACCCAAAAGGCGGGATCCGTGGAAGGGGGAGGTCTTCCCTCTTTTCAGCTTTCCCAGACTCCGGTCCTGTTATCTTGCAGTGATAGAATGCAGGTGGGAAGGCCCAAAAGGTGGGAGAGAGGTGGGCTGCAGGAGTAATTTGGGCAGGAAGGGCCTGGGGCAGCTTTTGATCAGCATTTCCCTGTTTGCTGGGAGCTGTTTCATTAACAGTTCCTTAGAATGGGTTCCGGGCCTTGGGGACATTAACATTTCAATTTCCCCAAGTGCTGCTCTGCTTTCCTGGACTCCATTCTCTATAATGGCCTCCATTTTATTTATCTTACTCGATATTAGACTCAATTTACCTAACTACACTAATTACCTGTCTGTAAATCTGGCTTCATGGGGAGGCAGGGAGATTACAAAATCAAACAGAGGTACAAGGCGGGAAATATGGAAGATCAGAGCTGAGAAATGGGCATGTGTTTGGAAAAACAAACAAACAAACAACCAACAAAACAAAATAAAACCCAGAAAATTTAGAGGGCAGAGCTGTAGAGTTGTAGATGGTAAGAGGTCTGGGGAACATTAAAGGAGATGATTCTAATTTAGTGTGAAGAAATAGCAAATGAACTGTGGGGTGGGAGAGAGGGGCAGGCCACGCTTATTTCTCTGTCTTCACTGATGTGTCCTCAATGCCAGGAGCACAGGGCTTTGCTGCAGTCCTGGCAGCAAGTGGATTGCTGTGCCCATGTTGGCACAGCTTTTCAGCAGGAAACTCTGGTTCCTGGTGGCAGCACAGCATTATTTAAGTGATATTTTATGAGGATCATCATCACTCTAAAAATCTGCAGAGTCAGGCTAACATGTGCAAACACAGTGCCAAAGCCCATCAGCCCCCGGAATGCCTCTGAACTTCTCATTCTCTCCCGCTCTCTTCTCTTTCCTTCCTTTCTTTCCCCTGTGTACTATGTGAACCTTAGAGGGCAGGCAAAGTATAACTTAAAGAGAGCCACGCAAACTCAATCATATTGTATATGTTAACAATAATTGTATTGAAATTATAATGAATTATGGTATCAATATACCAAAAAGCAAACTTTCTCTGGGTCCCTTCTCTAAAGTTAAAGGGTCCTTGAGGAAATAGGATAATTTCTATGATGCTGGAACTGAACATATTTTGAGGGTATGCTGGGTAATCATTGCTGAACTGGCTATCACCAGAGTCTACCTGCACTGAAGTTCAGATGCTATTCAGTCTCTTGGAGTGGACCTGCTTCCCCAGGGATCCATAATCCTGGTCTTAGAAGTGACCCCTTGTAGGACAGCTGTGGGCTGATGTAATTCCTACATGTACATCATAATAGCTGTAGGGTGGCTCCGATTGCATCCTCCCAAACCAGAAAAATATTTGCTCACACACCAAGGTATTTCTTTAAGAAAAAATGAAATTGATTTTCTTTGCTACCTATCGGGATGATTCTTGCTCCGGGCCAGTTTTCACTTATAAATATCAGGCCGTGGTAACCCATGTGCTACCAGACAGGAAGCAACAACTACTCACATTTTAGGAGCCATTTAATGATATTTCGCAGGAAGTGCAGAGGTACGGCTGGAGGTGGTGAGCAGCTTCCTGTTGTCAGGGGTCCCAGGAATGTGGGTCTCAACAGAAAGCAACTGAGCCTGGGCCAAGGGTAAGTATTCCCGTGATTAGTATGGTGGTCCTGGAGCTCAAAGAAATCATTTTATCACGTTGATCCACTATGAGGAGTTTACAATCCAGAGAAGATTCTCTTAAATTCAGTCAGTAATTTCTGAGGGCAGACAAAGCAAAATCAAACCCCGGTGAGGTCTGGCTCTGGCCCTCCTCCCACACTCTTGTCTCCGAGTCCCTGGATTACACCTCTCCAACTATGTCCTCTGCCAAGGTCTTGGCTTTGCTATTCCTTTGGTGAGAACATTCCCTCTTCATACCTTTAAACTTCCCTGTGTCTGAAACCATCCCCAAGTGTTCATCTGAATTTCCTCAGATTTTTGCTCAACTGTCACCCTGGGGATAACCTTTTCTGACTACCATATTCACTTATTTATTATTTGAAAAATATTTTTAATTTAGTTATTTTACATAATAATTGTAACATATTTATAGATGGTAAGAGGTTTGGGGTGTGGTGTGACATTTATAGGGTGTGGTGTGACATTTTAAGGTTTATATACCATGTTTAATGTTCAGATAGAAGTGGATACATCTGTCACCTCAGATACTTATCATTTTGTTGTTGTTGGGAACATTTAAAATCCTCTCCACTGGCTATTTTGAAACATTCAATTAATTGCTACCAATCATAGTTATCCTATTGTGCTATAGAATATTAGAAGTTATTCTTTCTATCCAACTTAACTCTTGTGACAATTATACATCCACTCTCCATCCTTCTTTCTCCCAAACTCTATCCAGGCTCTGACCACTGTATTGAAAATGATCACACATGTAATCCCATTGGCTCTGGAGGCTGAGGTAGGAGAACCATGAGTTCAAAGCCAGCCTTGGCATCTTAGAAAGGCCCTAAGCAACTCAGTGAGACCTGGTTTCTAAATAAAATATAAAAAGGGATGGGGATGTGGCTCAGTGGTTCCACTGAGTTCAATCCCTGGTACCCCCACCCCCCAAAAAAGAAAATGAACTTTTTCCTTTTTGACCTCCTGTAGTTCACACCTAGTTCATTTTTTCCCTGTCATTAATTTACACCTGGCTTTATTCATGATTTATTTGTTTGTATTGTTCATTACCATAGCTGCAATTCCTAAAGCAATGGCAAGCACATAGTAGATACTCAAGACAATTTTGGATGCAATTAACACGGTCACATTCTGAGAAGTGCATCATTTGGCAGTTTCAGAGTGTGTGAACATTGTAGGATGCACTTACACAGCTTAGATGATTGAGCACACTACACACCTTGGTGATATCATACCTGTGTGGTCTAGCCTGCTGCTTCTAGGTGGTCAAGAACAAAACAACACTAAATCCAGCACAAGAGAAAAAGATACAATCAAATGATGTGGTAAACTTGGGATATATGAGGCTGTTGCTGGGGAAACAACATGCTCTTTTACAATAAACTTTATTTTTTTATAAGCAGAAAGAGTACACTCTAAAAAAATAATAAAAAGTATAGGGTAGTAAGCACATACGCTAGCAGCATAGTCCTTTATTATCAGTATGAAGTATTAGGCCCTGGACATAGTTATATAAGCTGTACTTTTATCTGTCTGGCAGTGGGTAGCTTTGTTCACATCAGCATCACCACAAAGGCAAAAGAAATGATACATTCATTGTGCCAGGACTTTATGATGGCCACAGTGTCACTAGCTGTAGGAATTTTTCAGCTCCATCATAATCTTACGGACCACTGTTGTATATGTGGAACAATGCTTACTGAAGTGTCGTTAGGTCGTGTGTAACTGTACATGAATTTCTGCTCTGTCGGACAACTGCTTAACTGCCCAGGCTAAGAGAAGGGATCTGGAGGTCTGGCTTCTCCGTTGACAGTTTTAACCACCCCTCCCCCAGGTTTATAACCACAATCTATATCCCACTTTCAGAGGTATTACATTTGCTGAGTCTTGAAGAATGGTTCTTCTTATTTTTGACTCTCAAGCCTCTAACCTCCAACAGACTGACTTGAAACTTTCAAATGTCTTCAGAGTCATTACCACTTACCTCTTTCCTAACAAATTTGTGCAATCTTTTCTTGCTCTCCTGTTCTCTTGTCCTACCAAGTTAGAGCTCCGCTCTAATTTTGTCCTATTCTTCAATGCAAAGGACAAGCCAGGTGTGATTATTTTGAACTCTCCTAAATGGATCCGAAATGGCACACTCAGGAGATTCCTGGAGGGCTTGGGAGGTTAACTGTGTGTGGTAAGATGTTGTAGAGGAGACAGAAGCCTTGGATATATTTGGACTAGATCATCTTTTTGGTCGCTTTTAACCATAAAAGCCATGATTCAGTGATTTTGTGAAATGCTTTGAACTGCTAAGATAAAACGGTGCTATGGACACAAAAAGATTATTATTAGCTCCATTTTTTTGAAGTGATGTTATAATCTTTGTTCATTTTCAGTTTTATAATTCATTTGAGCTTAGTGAATTTTCTCACCAGATCCCCTTTTATATTATCACAATATCTAACAGCTTTAATCAGCCAATTTGTCTTGACAAAAATTACATGCATGGCTGTCCCTGTTCATAGATTGGTTTGTTTTTTTTAATCTCCATTCAACCATAGTCTGCCTCTTATAGAATACTCAATATTTATATTCAGTCCCAGTGTTTTGGTTTCGCCAAAAGTTCCCTTATCTGTTTTCCACAAGCATAACCTGCCTTAATACTCATTGTCTGAGAGCATTGTTTTTAATCATTCCATATTCATGTGGAACTTGTGTAGCTCCATTATCAAGATTCAGAATGAGCCAGTATTACTTAATGGAATCTTTAAATACATTGTTAGAAGCAATTTTGTTCCCTTGTGTTACTTGGTCCTGTGCTCCTATTTTATCAAGAATTATATTTCCTTTTACCTGGCCTTGTCAGACTTAATTATTAGCCAGGAGATACATCAATAATATAAAGTTATTAGTCAAGATTAGAATCTTATACAAAGCTGTGTCTGCCTTGGAATATCTGGAATGCTGGCCATATATTCAGTTTTGAACTGGTTTTATTGTTGTTTTGTTGATCAAACCTTCAGGCTTATGGTCACAAGTTCAAGTTGTCTGGACTTCTAACAATCCACTATAACACAATTTATAGTATGCATTTCTCATATTTTAAACTTTGTTTAAATTTTAAACTTTGTTTTGGGAGATGATGATACTTGTGTGAATTTCGAAACCACCTTGACCATGATCTCCTAATGGGCTGTACTATACTTGGGGCCTTGAAGACAAGAGAGGCCAAGTCTGTTGTCACATATGTTGCCTCCAAAAGCAGTGGTCATTCGTTCATCTTTAGCACTTTAAAAAAATCAGTTGCAGGCTGATCAATGGAATGAAGATGTTATAGGTACCCTTTTGGAGGAGTTCTATTTTTAAATGCAATTTGTTTGTTTGTAAAACATCAGTACCCTATCCTTAAAAACTCTGTTTCATATTGTTTTGATCAGTTAACATCAGAAGGTATCGAGAACTCCCCTCAAGTTACAGCATATAAGGCGGTGGGTGGGTGGGGGTTCTACTGCTGGATTTACTTCTCTTGGACATTCTGCTTAATATTCCTCAGCTTCAATTTATGTGCATGAAAAATTAGATTTCAAGTATACATCGCTGGATCATTGAAATACTGGGTACATGTATAAAGCAAATAAAAAATATAACCAAAAGCTAAGAAGAAATAATTTTGGAATTATCTGCTATTTATTGCCATGTTTCTCTGCTTTTTCTATGAACATAATAATTTATGTCTATTTGAGTCTTCAAAATATAGACAGATATTTTATAGATAAGAGACAAGGAGAACTTAATTATAAAACTTAATCTGAGAATGTTTACTTGATTTCTCATGCCTTCAATTTTCCTATTTATCCACAGAAACAGCAAGACAAATACAGGCATATGCAGTTCTAACAATAGCTGTGCTTCCTCAATTTGCATTTAATCATTTGCTGGCCAATCAATTCATAATTTTAGTACTTGGAGGTAGGATGTGGAGGTGGCATGCTATTTAAAGAAATGTTTTTATGAATATAACAACTAACCCCCTAATGTACCTGTTTTTATAAACTTGGATCTTTAATGGCTTATGGTAGAAGAATAACTCAAGTTTTCTATAGGAAGTCATATTTTACATGCGCTAGGGGAGTACTCTTTTAAAAATACAACCTTATATTGAACCCTTCTATAAATATGTTTTCTGATTCATTTCATAATTTGTATTTCTGATAAATTTCAATTTTTATAAATCAGTTTTTCTTAAAGTAGGGCACAGCTGGATTACTTTTCTTTATCCTACAGAGATGCGTGGAGTTGGGTAATTAGTTAATATCCACAACTTTCTGGAAAGATGAATAAAACATGGAGCTCTTTATATTATCGACCTCCTCACTTTCCTTTTCTCTTTCTCATGCTCAGGCAAATTAATTGTAGCTGAAAAGATGGAAAGAAAATGGTCACTGTCAATATACTGTATCTTGGGGCTTGCCAGAGCTCTCTTGGAGACACCTTTCTAGTTTTTTGAAAAGAAAAAGAAATAAAAATAAGGAGAAGTAAAAGACAACAAAGGCAACAGGAGTTTAAAATTAAAAACGTATTACAGATAAGAGAAAAAGCACAGGACAAAACAAATCTTGAGTTTTCTGCAATTATTAAATTTCTTTTCAAGCCTGGGGTGCATTGGTGAGAACAAAGATCTACAGTTCACTTCTCCACCTCCTCTTTGAACACAGGGAGATTCTGTGGCATCTCTGCTCTGTTCTGGAAAACCTTTAAAATGCTCCTGGCTCTGATGTTCAACCATGGCTCTCCTCAAACCCCTTCTCTACCCCGTCTGCCACCTGCCACACACACACGTCACACCTACATCATACGTGTGTATAAACACATCACAAACACACACCACACACACTCACATGCACACAGATCTCTGCTACTTCTTTGGGGGCTTGAACTGTACTTCCACCAAGTTCTCTCAGGTAGGTGGTGTTCATGTTCTCCATTGTACACCTGAGGAAACTCTGGTGTCAAGCATTTTCTCAACCTTCTGATTTTCAAAGAAGATGCTTGAAGGTTCTGGAAATACTTCACCTGAGATGAGTCTCTTTGCATCTGTTTTTGCTGCCATCAGCCTTGTGTGGGCTTAAGTTGGCTCTTGAAGGAAATGGATGTTCCCTAATAGGAAAAGGCATTAGTTTTAAGAGGAAAAGGCAAATCGGTGTCCTGTTGATCCTCTGTACTCATCTCTGTCTCCTGCTTAGCCTGTGAGGCATAGTGAAGGATTGGAAAAATCTGGATTCTGGGTCCTTCCTTCTATATGGACCATCTCCTATTTATATAATTTTTTTCAGGCCTAAAAACCATACAAGCCAGGAACTTAGACCCTAAGCAACTCAGTGAGACCTTGATCTAAATAAAATATTTTTTAAAAAAGGAGCTGAGAGATGTGGCACAGTGGTTAAGTGTCCCTGGGTTCAATCCCAGGACCAAAAACAAACAGACAAACATCTGCTGATGGAATTGTATCTGGACAAATGCATCAGTAAAGCTACCATCGCTGATGGGAAAAGACAGCACAATAAAAATAAAAAGTCAAACCATGAAGAGTAAGAAATTTGCCAATGACCCTGATGCTCAGGGAACTTTAGGAAGCAGAAATCTTAGGGAACCTGCCTTAGCTATTGGTTCAATGGAGGTCCTTGGGCCAATTATTTTTTCTTCTTCTGGTCCTGCATTCTGAAAATACACAATTTTGTCATTAGGGAAATAGCCAATACCTAATGCTGTGATTATTATGTTTAATTTTTTGAAACAGTTTATAATTCACATACCATACAATCCACTCATTTACAGTACACAATTCAGTATTTTTTTTTTTTTTTTGCATACTCCCAGGCTGGTGCTGCCATCACCATAATCTAATTTAGGCACACATTTTTGACCCTTAAAGAGAAACCCTAGAGGCATTAGCAACTACTTTCTCTTTTTCTCCTGTCTGCTTCCAACCTTGCCTTAGTAACTCCTGATGCTTATTAGGGACATGCTAGGAGTAGCATCATACATACCTGGTCTTTTGTGACTGGATTCTTTCATTTTGCATAATATTTTCAGGTGTCAGATATGTTGTAGTGTCAGTACTTCATTATTTTTATGGCTGAAAAAGATACTGTTGCCTGTGTAGACCACATTTTATTTATGCCCTCATCAATTATCAGGCATTTGGGTAATCTTCTTACTGTTGGCTATTTGTGTTGAGATTCAAATGCTTTATAGCATATGCGATTTGCAGGTATTTTTGCCTGTTCTGGGGTTGTCTTTTCACTGTCTTGATGGCCTCACTGGGAGCAGTGATGTCTTTAATTTTGATGTAGTCCAATTTATATGCATTGTTTCTTTTTTCATCTGTCTTTTGGTGCCATATCCAAAAATCTGCTGTCTAACCCAAGATCACAAAGCATATGCCTTATGTTTCTTTATGAGAGCTTTATGATTTTACCTCTTACACATAGGTCTGAGATCACTTGTTTCTTTTCATTTCACATTTCAGAGTTAATCTAAATAATGAATACCCTTGGGGGGGGGATGGTCAAAATGATTCCATTCTTAGTAGCTCCCTCCAAATAATGAAAAACTGAGAATTGAAGCATGTGTTGAATATTTAGCTTTGGTGGTTATATTCCAATTCCATGTTTCCATCCATATTTCTTTCACTTATAACTCTGCTATGATAATTTTTAACTTTAATTTTGTTCTGCTTATGGTGTTGCCCCTTTTAAGAAACAGTTCCATAGTGATGGCTAATAGTCGTTAAAATAAAGAATGCCTTCTTGATATTGAATTTTTATGCTTTTCTATGATTTTTTGTTGTTTATCTCCTACCCAAATCCAAGTCTATTATCATCCTTTAAAATCATTTTTAGTTCTTCCTTTTCACATGATTATAAAATGTACTTTTTTTTACAATCTCTTTTTAAATTTCTCATTTTATTTTTCTGCAAGATTTTTTCAAAGCCTTCATTTTTTGACAGGGCTTTAAAAAATGGATAATGATATGGTTTCATATAATTATTCTGCAGTATTTACAGCCCTTACTAGAGAATCGGCATATAGTAAACATTAAACAGGAAAAGATTTTTGCTTGATTTTTTTTAATGGGTGTCAATTCTATAGATTTCCTAATCTGTCATTGGTCTGATTTCATTGGTGTTTCAGAATTTAAATAGTAGTCTCCTAATGTGTAAAGCTCTAGTGTCAATCTGAAGGAAGAAATAAGAAAGTTAACTTCTGAAGACTTTCTGTAATGATCAGGATTCCTAGCGTTAGCCATAATTTGCAAAACCCTGACCTCTATGTTTCTTACCAGAGGTGGTCACACATGTTAAGAAAGCCGTTGGCACATCTCCTTAACCTTCAGGGACGCAATGATCTCTATTATGCTTAGAAAAACTGTACCCCATGTAGTAGTTTTCCTGCTCCCTGGGAAATAATTTGCTGGAATTCAAAATACAATTACCATGCTTGACCAACTTCCTGTATCCTGGAGCTGACCATTATTAATGGCATCCAATTATTCATAGAAATCAAGCAGCCGACCTTGCTAAACAGATCACAGCAGTCCTATTTGACAGTCAGCTTGCTGGCTGGGTGTAATGGAAGGAGACAGTGTCACATCCTGGTCATCCTTCGTGAAAACAAAGGCCACTTGCAGACTTACTGGAATGCTGTAATAACTTGATTGCAAGATTTAGCCTGTCATTATTTTAAAAGCGTATGTTTATATACACTAGCAGGAGCAGGAAAAAGAACTTGGTTCAGGTAAGCTTGGTGTTTGGGAATCTGGCTTACCCGGCATCACTGCAAATTAACTGAGTGACCTTCGGGAAGTCATTTAGGCTTTCTAAGCCTCAATTTCCTCAATTCTAAAATAAGGGCATTTTGCCTGCTTTCAAGGGTTATTGTGAGTGTTAAATGATATAATGACTATGAAGCAGTCAGGTAAGCAGAAGTTGCTCAATCACTGTCAGTTTCCTGTCCACATAAGTCAGTCTCAGGCCCAGCCCCTATAGAGGTAAAAGAAATAGCATAAAGGTCTCTTCATTCTTCAACAATGTGAAGGATGGGGGTTGACTCTCACATGAATGCTGCTTTTTCATTCTGCCTTTTCCACCAGCTCACAAGTCAAAGGTTTTCCTTTATTGTACAGTGGTATTAAAGTATGATATTTGTTTGCAGTGACAGAGCCTAAGCATAAATACTGACATAAATTTTCAGATGGTTGGCTTTTTGACCCTTCCATTTCCTTGACTGTATGTTCTCTTTGACTTGGCATGATCTATAACAATTTTGATCCTGCCACAAAAAGGAGCAAATTGTTTACTTTAGGAAGTGCATTAATGCTCATGCCACGAGGAGGGAGAATTTCAAACGGAACTAACTTTATTTGAATTTTAAGTCAAGGAACTTCAAGGGGGATGAAGTACATACAGTTTATATTCACTAGAGTGACAATGATATGTTTAGTTCAAAGTGACCGTAGAGACCCTTTATTAGTTCTACCTCTTTGTCACCATGAGAGATGTTACAGGGTCATTTACATCCTAGTTCTCAAAAAAAAAATCTATACTTTTATAAGATCACTAGCATGAGGTGAAAATAAAACATTATTTTCTTACATGCACTGATTACCATTGGTGCCTATGAAGTGAATTTAACTGTCCATGAGCCTCAAGAAGCATTGAGCAAAACAAGCATTAAGCAAATCCAGGAGCTTAATTTCAGAGTAGGTGTCTGCTCTGTCTGATTAATCCTGGGGATTTTCTGGTGACCTGTGAAATAGCCTGTATTTCTGCACACTTAGTGGACCACACACATCTGTAAGCAGGCGAAAGGGGGAGAGGGACCTTGTCTTAGCTTGAGACTCACTATATTCAGCCTGTAGGTTGGGCAATTCAGAAAGTGAACCTGGGCAATGAGATGGCATTATGGTTCAGAGGATAGACTTAAATCCTGACAGTGGGTTTCAAATGCTAGCCTTTTCACTTTATTTTGAAGAGTTTTCTTTTCTGAGAAGGAGCAGTAGAGATCATATATGCCCTGGTAGGATGAACAGTGGCCCAGAAAATGTATGTTCATATTCTTATTCCTGAAAATTGTGAGTGTGATCTCATTTGCAAAAATAGTTCTTTGTATATGTAATCAATGACCTTGAGATCATCCTAGATGACTTAATCCAACGGTGTCCACATAAGAGACAGAAGAGAAGACACAGAGGAGGAGACTGTGAAGACAGAAGTAGAGGCTAGAGTGATGCCTCATGAAGTCAGGAATGCCAAGGCCATCAGGAGCTGTGGGAGGCAGGGATGAAATCTCCCCTCCACAGAGACTTCAGGAAAAAGGTGACTCTGTTAGCACCTGGATTTTAGGCTGCTGGTCTCCAACACTGAGGGGGAAATTTCTGTGTTTGAAGTAACATATTTGTGGTGATGTTAAAGCAGCTACAAGGAATAAGGAATTGAATAGAGTCTCGTTCATAATCAGTGTTACATAGTTTTGACTTTATATTTTTAAGTAAAACAGATATTTTGTAGGAAAAAAACATGCTTTCAAAAAAACCCCTTTATTTACCCTTTTCCTCTCTAGTATCCTAATTATGTATTCATTCATTCATTTTTGATTTATTAAGCATATTTAGTAAGTGAAAGGGTCAGGATAATTAGTACTGTTACTAATACTTTTAAAGGGGCACTACAAGACAGTTAACAGAATACATATATACCTCAGTCTCACTGAGTTTACTCTCTAATGGGAGGGACAGACAAATAGAAAATAAATTCTCACTGCAGGATTAAGTACTATGAAGGTATCCAATGAACAAGGATGATTAGGCTAATCACAATGGTAGACTCTTTGCAAGAAAGGGAATGGTGAAAAGTAGAAACACTGGTTTCAAAAAACTGACTGTGGCAGAAGTCTTAGAAAAAGGAGGTATTTTTGTCAAGGGCTTTTGTTGTTAGAATGAAGTGTTGACTTTAAAAATTTGCTTTGCCATCAGGCTTGAGAAACTGAAGGATTTGTCTTTACTGGGTAGAATAATGTTGCTCCATCTATGGGACAAAAAGGAAGTTTCTTAAATGTTCTAGGGCAGGAGTTGGAAACCATTTTCTTTAAAGGGCCAGATGTAGGTAGAGCTTGTGGGCACTGTGGTCTCTGTTGAGCTTTCTGACATTATGTGACAGCATGAGAGTGATCAGCACAATATATAAACAAGGGAGTCTGACTGTGCTCCAAACCTTATGCATTGGATGCTGAAATTTGAATTACATATCATGTTCATATGTTTTGAAATCATATATTTCATCTTTCTTATTTTTGTCAAACACTCAAACATGTCATAACCATTTTTAGTTTAGGAGCAGTACCAGAAGAGGCCTGTGGATGTATGTGTGGCCCTCAGGGCTCATTTGCCAAGCGCTGCAATGGGGCACAAGCTCTGTTTTTGTATAAGGAAAGACCAACCTCCCATGTCTAAAAATCCTGCCATAAGCAGCAGCCAGCAGGCAAGAGTAGAGAGTTATGTGGAGAAGGTAATATTTCTCGGGGAAGCTGTGTGATATAAATGAGGAATTCTCAACTCTTGCTGGTTCCATAAGCATAGGTTTGAGTTTGAATTAAAAGTAATGTTTTTTTTTTTTTTGCTTCATGAATCAGCATTTAATGATAATGTTTCTACTTGATATTTCAGCTATAAAAGTGCAAATTATGCATGAAATTGATGTACATTATTCCATAATGAACTAATCTGACAGAAAAATACATTAGGTATTTATATAGAAAACAAGCCATTCATAACTATTAAGACATTTTGGAAAGGAGAACCATGTTCTCAAAAACATGAATGAATGGAAATTATGGTCATTCAGTTGTGACCAGGGAGATGGAACATTGTACTTATTCCAATCGACTGCTATTGCCCAGTTGCCTTTATGACCATAGGTTTCAAATGATGAAAAATAGTTCTTAAATTTTCTTAATCCACAACACAATTTCCTGAGTGATAATAAAGAATGCATTCTCATGTAACACAGCATATGTAACCTCCATTACACTTTGGGATCTGAAAATATGCTGATAAACAAATGGTTTTAAATTTGAATTTGTCAAATACTCTATAGAGTCAAGTGCCTTCTTAATAGTCAGACCTCATGGGTACTCCACAAATTATTGTCATGACTTCTCAGCTTTTAAGTACTTGCCTTTCATCTTCTTTTAAAATCTCTTGTTTTAGTTATACTGATTCTGTTCCAGTAGCTACAAAAATATAGACTATCGTCAATAAGTTTTTGTATGTTTAACATTAAGTGTTCATTTGGATGGAGTCACTCTCTACGGATCATAGACTTTTAGAGCTTAAGAAGGCCTCAGGGATGACCTACCCCAATTTCCTAATTTACGCCTGCTGGAAATGATGGGGAAGTGACTTTGTAACTCATTAGTTTTTCCTTAGCTATAGGCAGTTTCTGTTTCACCCTGAAATAGAGTTTAACTTTCCTGTGTTCTCAGGAGTGCTTGCTCAGTGGCGTGTAGGGGAGACAAAATCATTCTTAGCATCTCTTCCATAGCCTCTGTTTTCCTGATAAATATATCCCAGAGATCAGGAAATCATAAGTGGGTTGTTTTAGCAACCTTTTTTTCTATAGTCCATGGGCTTTGGACCTTGAAATTAGAATCCATCCCATGTAGTAGTATTATTCTTATTAAGAGAGTCAGGTACAGGTGTGTGTACTCATCTCCTTGGAGAGAATAGAAGAAAGACTATTCTGGGGGAAACTGCTCTGTAAAAGAGGCTGGGTGGGTACTCCATGGATATTAAGGTATACCAGTGAGTGAATAACCTGGTGGTTAAGACTAGTGAACAGGGGTATAGGAATCAACAGTCAAGATATCAAGGCATCTGGTTGGTTTGGGAAAACTGAGGCACCCCAGACGATGGTCACTATTTGTGGTCAGGCATATGGCAAATGAAGATCTGTACAGATTGCAGACTTAACCCTGCATCTGAGGGCAGGATCCAACTTCTGGGAGGAGCTCTAGCAAGAGGTACTTGTGTTCTCAGTGGAAGCTGGAGGACTAGGAATGACAACTTATCAAGACCGGGGAAGAGGAGCCTAGAGAGAAGTCTTGGGAAGAAAGACAGGCAATGAGATAGGGGGAAAAAAACAGTTAAACAATTTACAGTTTAAGCTCAGATTCCATCTGTTTTCTTGGTCTTGGAGAGTACAAATTCTCCATGAAGTCAATCTTTCACAGGAACAAAGATAGCAGAGGTAGAATTGAGGGCGGTGGCCCACTCCCCCCACCCCCCAGCGTAGAGGCTCTCAGCACTTTGAATGACTCTGTCTGCTTTTGCTAGGTTCATTGGGCCTAGCAATACTCACTTTCTTAGCAAACATGTTCAACTTGGATATTTTTGTATTCCTGTGAAACAAATTCTTCATAGAATCTGGAGATAATCAACATTCTTTTAACAAAATTTCCTGTGGAGGAAAAATAGACAATACCATTAAAATGCATAAATACTCATATGGTAGAACCATAGTAAGTGAAATGGTCTTTTATGTATTTAAGGTCACATTCAGGGTTATCAGCTCTCAGCCAACAAGTTCTATCTTTGAAGTAGTTACTGTTTTAGCAGTTCTTGTTTCAGCCTCTGATTATTGGTACTATTGCTGCGTATCAATACCTGCATCATAAAAAGTTGTCAAAAATGTAGTGTGTCTTTATGACTCATGGAAAAACCTGATCCCTATGATGGAAATGGTTTGGTCTTTATTTGACTCACATTTACTTCTAATAGGTAAGCTTGCCTCCAGAATGTAGTCTTTTTCTTGGTCTCAGTTTTGCTGGACAACTCTGTAAGATGCTGGGCAGGACTTGGAATCAGCTTCAAGCCCACCTTCTGCTCTTTCCCCTGTTAACCAGGTTGCTTACTTTACAGATCCAGGTGAAGTTTTGTGTGCATAGCAGCTGAACACACTCATCAGCTCAAGGATGATAATTACACCCGTAGAGTGGGAACCCAATAATTCCATTCTCAGATAATCTATTTTTTCTGAGTTGCGCTTGCTGAAATGTAGTTACTTGGGTGGGTTTTTGAGTCCCAACTCTTGCATAATAACTCTAGGTCTAGTTTCTGGCCTGTCATCCTGCCTGAATAACTGAAACCTACTTTTTGTATTTGATCTCAAATTCCATGCAAATTATGGGAATGGGACTTAATTCATGCAGCTTATTTTCTTGACCTCTTTTTCACTTCTTTGCATTCTGTAGTCATTGGTAAACCTCTCATAACTGCTGTTATTGGGCCTTCTGGATTCTGATCCAGCCTTCATCATTACTCCCAAGTTATTTCCTAGCTTCTCTGTGCCAGTGACTTGACCTTTACCTTATTTGTTCTTTGGTTCTCTGGGTCCATTAACAACCATTATCAATATCTTGATTATCAATATCTTTTCAATATCTCTGACATTGATTCTGAGAATCCAATAATGTCCCTGTTATCTCCTATGTCAATAGGATGTCAATATCAGACTGGATGTCAATACTGGATGTCAAAAAAACAAAGACTTTTGTTTTTAAAACAAAACAAACAACAAACCAAGAACTTGGGGCTGGGGTATGGCTCAGTGGTAGAGTGCTTGAGACCCTGGATTCAATTCCCAGCACCACAAAACAACAGCAGAAACAAAAACCAAACCAAGCAATACATATTAAAAAAATGTAGAAGCACCATACCATCACTAGATTAATGGAAAAATAGGGTTGCATGCCTAGATAGCTTTGCATGTATTCACATCATAGCCTGACCAGGTTTATTTTGATAGATTGTTATCTATCCTAAACACATCACTTTAGGTAATACTTTTCATAGAGCTCTATGAACAACATGAAAAACAACTTTGAGTTATATTCACAAATCATATTTGAATTAGAAAAGAATCTGTCTTACCTGCACACTTCTTTAATTTGATATGACTCCCACAATTCTTTAAGTATTTCAATGACTTGAAATAATATGTTAAGGGCTGGGGTTGTAGCTCATCAGTAGAGCCATCGTCTTGCACGTGCGAGACCTGGGTTCCATCCTCAGCACCACATAAAAATAAATAAGTGAAATAAAGGTATTGTGTCCAACTACAACTAAAAAATAAATATTAAAAAAGAAATTATATGTCAAGACTTTTTATTTTTCATTGTATTTGATATAACATGAACACAATTCTTGCAATAGGTTTTCAGAGCATTTGAGTTTTGATCATTTACCTTTTGATATATTGGCAAAAACATTTCTCTCATGGTGAGATTCTCTTTTGTCCAGCATAAGATATTGCATGTTTTGTAAAATAACTCAGAATAGGAAAATAAAATGCTAATTAAAAATTCATTTGAAAACATAATTTTTAATCTGGATTTTGTTTTCAAGCAGTATGACAAAGGCTTAATGTCACTGAAAGGCTTCTTTAAAAAATGCTTTCTTCTTAACAAGCAAGGAAATCAACTGGAACTTTATTTTTTAATCCTTTTAAATTATTGCAATATGATTTATGGTCTCTCTTGGTAAATATACCAAGTTCTTGAAAAGAATGTGTGCTCTTCTATCTTTAAAATGTTCTCTAAATATCATTTATAGCTATTAATTCTTTTCTATCTGTACTTATTTTCTGTCTATAGATAGATCTGTGAACTGATCTATCAATTACTAAGACAGCCGTTTTGAAATCTTCAATTACAATTGTGGATGTATTTCTTCCTCCTTAAAACGTCTGTGAATTTTTGCTGTATTTATTTTTAAGCTCTGTTTTTGGGTACATTCACATTTAGGACTTTTAATGACTTCTTGATTAATCCTTTTACCATTAGGATTCCTTCATCTTTATTCTAATGATATTTGTTATTTTAAAGCCTCTATGCCTAATATTAATACAGTCACATTAGCTTTATGATTAGTATTTTTGTGGCACATATTTTTCCATGAATTTACTTTTAACCTATCTAAATCTTTATAATTGAAGTTTCTTTTTAAATCTTTCTTTCTTTCCTTCCTTCCTCTTACCCCCATTTCCTTCTTTCCTCTCTCTTTCTCTCTCTCTCTTTTTCTTTTCCAGCATATAGTTGGAACTTATGTTTCTTTGCCTTTTAATTGGAATGTTTGGACCATTTTCATTTTAGGAAAACATTGATTTAGGATTGGAGGATTGTAGTTATTTCTTCAAATGTTTGATGAATCCGCCAGTGAGTTTCAATTTTGTTGATTTTCTTTATTGTCTACTTTAAATCACATTTAATTCTACATTTAATTTTTTTTCTCCTTTTCACTTATTTTGAAGTCCTTTTTTAAAAGGACTTCCTTAGTTGCAGTGCAGAAAGTTTAATATGTTGTGTTTTTGTTATCATTCAGGTAAAATATATTTTATTATTTTTTGTGACTTTTTTCCCCTTTTAATCATGTTTTATTTCAAATTGTATTTTAGACTATTGCAAATATCTTTTGTAATTCATTATTTTTTGTTAATTTCTAACCTAATCATAGTTAGAAAATATATCATGTATGTTTTCAATGCTTTGAAATTGAGGCTCATTTTCTAACATATCTTTTGAAGTTCATGTGTACGTAAAATAAATGTGAATTCTGTGTTAGCTTTGAGTAGTGTTTCATAAGTTTCCATCAGTTTCCTTAAATTGTTTGATAGCATTTTTCAATGTCTTTTGGGTTTTGCCTCATTATATGATCCTCCTAATCTTTACTATTTATTTTCTTTTTTATTTGTTGTTTTTAGATATACATGACTGGAGAGTGTATTTTGCCACATTATACATACATGGAGTATAACTTATTCTAATTAGTATTCCATTCTTGTGGTTGTGCATGATGTGGAGTTACACTGGTCCTGTATTCATATATGGACATAGGAAAGTTATATCTGATTCATTCTACTGTCTTTTCTATTCCCATCCACCCTTCCCTTTTTGTCTAATCCAATGAACTTCTATTCTTCCCCCTTCCCACCCCTTATTGTGTGTTAACATTTGCATATCAGAGACAATATTTGACCTTTGTTTTTTGGGATTGACTTATTTTACTTAGCATAACTATTTCTTTCCTTCAAGCATTCTTGATTTGATTTTTAAAATATAACACATATTTATTGTATGGTATACCTTCTCTATCATTTTATTTCTAACCTTTGTGTGTATTTATAATTAAATGCTGCTTTTGTGGATAGCGTATATTTGAACCTGATTTTTTGTACAGTCTGACAGTCTTTGCCTTTTAATTAGAAAGTTGAGTCTGTTTCCATTTAATATAATCATTGCTATGGTTAGGTTTAAAACTAACACTTGCTTTATGTTCTTTATTTTTTCTATTTGTTCTTTGCTTTTCCTCCTTTCTCTCTTCGTTTGAGTATTTTTAGTATTTTATTTTACTTTTCTTTCTTTGTCTTTATCTTTTTAATTTTCAAAAATGTAAATACTGGTCCAGAGATTAACCCACAGATCTTTAATTTATCATAATTTAGTCTGAATTAATATTATATTCTGCTATGAACTGAATGTTTGTGTCCATCTCAAATTCATATGTTGAAGCTCTACTTTCCAATGTGATAGCACTTGGAAGTAGCCCTGTGCAAGTTAATTAGGTCAGGTAAGTAGAGGCCTCATGATGATATTAGTGCCCTTATAAGAAGAAACCTGAAAGGGAAAACATATTTCTGTGCTATAGAGTAAGAAAGATGCACCTGTATTTCAGGAAGAGGGTCTCCACCAGTAACTGAGTTGACTGGCAGGATCTTCTAGGACTTCCCAGCTTCCAGAACCATGAGAAGTAAAAATTTCTCTGTTACATTACCCAATCATTGGTATTTGCAATAGTAGCCGTAAGTGACTAAGACATACCTCTTCCTGGTTGATGCAAGGCCATTACTAAATATGCTTCTATTTTCTCCCCTCCTGTCATTTTCCCTAAAGCTGTGATCATTTTACTTCTATGTATGTTTAAAATCCATAATCCATTGCCATTATTTTTGCGTTAAACTACTGTAAACAAATTAAAAGCTGAAGAAAAGTTTTTAAAAATATCTTCCTACCCATCTTACTATTTTCAGTCTTCTTCATTCTGTACACTTTTCCTGTAAAGGGCTAGGTAGTAAATATTTGAGGTCTTGTGGGCAAAGCAGTCTCCATCATAGTGACTCCACTCTGCCTGTGTAGAGTGAAAGAAACCACAGACAATTTATAAGCAAATGATCACAGTGGTTTTCCAATAAACTTTATTTATGAACATTGTAATTTGTATTTCATGTAATTTTCACTAAGAATTTAATTTTAAATGTATAATTTTCAAAATATTATGATTTTGACTTTTTCCCAGTCATTTACTTAAGTGAAAAACCACCCTAGCTCATGGAACACAGAAAGTAGCTAAAGGGTTTGCTCACTGTGATAACTGGCTGCCTTCTGATCCATGTTTACACCTGGAACCATTAAGGTGCAAGCTGAAGCCCATCCTACAATAGTTCTTATAGTGTACATCTACTAATAGATGTGTACAGGCCTTCTGTTTTTATTTGTCTGAAAATATAGTTATTTCTTCTTAATTTTTGAGCAATATTTTCAGGTGACATATATTCCAGGTTGACAGTTTTTGTTTTTTTCAGCACTTTAAAGATGTTATTCTACTATTTTCTGGTTAGTTGGATCTCTATACTCTGTTTGTACTGCCATAAAATGAAGTCTTTGTTTGGTCTTCAAAACAGCAACAAGGAAATATAGAATACTACTGAAACTAATGCTAAATTCACCTCAGGTATTTTCCTTCTCTCAGGGAATACAGGTTATGTTGTCTATTGTCTTGTGCCTAAAACTAGTTATTTTTGCAGGATCCAAGATGGCGGGCCAGAGGGAGGCAGCATTCTGTGTCGCTCTGTGGCCGAGTCTCAACTACTGGGAATACTGCTTTGCTGAGAGGGATAGAGGACCCCTCCACAGCTACTCCCGCGCAGGAATCATAGCTACTGTGCCCCACGGGCCGTCCCTCAGCATTAGAACAGGATTCCCAACTTCCAGCTACTCGCCTACACAGGGCTCCTGTGGGTGCCTTATGGGGACCACCAGCATCAGCACCGGCACAAAATTCCCACACGCACTCCCTGAGAAGGACACTCAGCTTCTACCCATTTGCAGGCACTGGGGCCCCCATTCCTGTGTGGACTGACATCTACCAACGTGGGGCTCCCCCATTGCCTCCATCTTGGGACTCCGCAGCTACTGCCATAGTCCCCTACTCATGGTAGCGTGTCTGCACCTGGGGACATCACAGGCTCTGAAGAAAGCCAATAGCCGCACACTGCACGCCACAGAGCTCATCTCTGAACTCATCACACAATGCCACCAGCGCCCCCTCCTGACTGACACCCCATCACTGAAAGCAGCTGCCTCCATCTGGGGTCACCTCCATCATCAACCTTAGTCGGGGCAACTACCAATTTGGAACACCGGATAGTCAGGTACCCATAGTTGTCTAATTTCTCCCCAATCCCCAGCAGCCACTAACTTGGCAGAGTGACTGCCCAGTACAAAAGAGCCCTCTGTGACAGGTACGTAGCCACCAGAGTGCAACACACAAGACCTCCATAAAGAAAGGATCCTGATTAGGAAATAGGAAGGGAGAGGGTGAGGGAGGTACACTTTTGAGACTTATTTAGAGGGCAGGAACTGAGGTCTACTAGTGAGATGAGGAGATAAGACCTGCCACCCACATCACAGGAGCAGACCCCAAAAGGAGATCCTTGAAGTGCAGTCTCCCAATGGGACCAGTGGGCGCCATACCCCACTTCCAGGTTCCCTGCACCCAAGACCAACCCTCACACCCTTGTAATCACCACCATAACCTGAGGGCAGAAGTACCAAACAATCCTTGTTTCTTTGTGGAGATTTTTTTTTCTTTCTTCTCCCTCTTTATTCTCCCGCCCTCACATGCCCCACATATGTGAAACCAAGTACTTTGCATGAATTAGGATATTGAGGACTGAGACGACTGAATAGTATATTACAGTTGTGTTGCATGTTCTTTTCTTTTTTTCTCTTTTGTTTTTTTCTCTTCAATTTTTACTATTTTAAAATTTTTTATTTTCTTAATATATTTTTGTGTTTGTCTTATGTATTCTACTATCTTTCCACTTACTTGTCTAATCAAAATCACTACCTCTCTATTCTCCCGCTACTAACCTTCTTTTTTTATATTTCTCTTTCACACTTCCTAAGATATCATAACTTTATATCCTCATCTTATGCCTCCTCAGCATATATTCCTACTTCTCACCCCCAGTTCTTTGTCTACAACCAGAAACTGTAAACTCTTTTACAAACTTACTGATTATCTTGTAGGTAATATTTGAATTCACCATTTCTGTGCTTTGTGAAAACAAACTGTAAATGTCTTAATAACAACTATTTGTTTTCAGGTGGTATTTGTTTATATCAGGATCTGTTAACATTGTTCTTCCCCTCAAGGGTGGAGTATTGGAACACTACAGGGACACTATAAGTCTATAGGTTAAAAACGGTAATGCCTTGGATCCACAGAGCTAGAAAGGAAGACACACAAGCAACATGAAAAGACAAGGGAAGAAAGTGCCCCAAACAAATCAAGATACCACATTATTAGAATCCATGGCCAGCACAGAATATGAAATTACAGAGAAGGTGTTCAGAATACATAACTAAAATGTTCTGTGAATTAAAGGATGATATAAGAGAGCAAATACAGGCAGCAAAAGATCATTTCCACAAAGAGTTATGCAAGCAAATACAGGAAGCAAAAGATTATTTCAACAGGAAAATAGAGGTTCTAAAGAAAAACAAAACAGAAATCCTTGAAATGAAAGAAAAATAAACCAAATTAAAAGATCAATTGAAAGCATCACCAATAAATTAGACCACTTGGAAGACAGGACCTCAGGCAATGAAGACAAAATATATAATCTTGAAAAAACATAGACCACACAATGAAAATGGTAAGAAACTATGAGCAGAACATTCAAAAAATATGGGATAGCATAAAAAGACCAAATTTAAGAGTTACTGGGATAGAGGAAGGCATAGAGTTCCAAACCAAAGGAATGAACACTCTGTTCAATGAAATAATATCAGAAAATTTTCTAAACATGAAGAACAAATTGGAAAACCAAATTGAAGAGCCTTACAGGACACCAAATGTACAAAATCACATCATATCCGCACCAAGTCACATTATAATGAAAATACCTAACATACAGAATGAGGAGAGAATATTAAGAGCCATGAGAGAAAGGAATCAGATTACATATAGTGGGAAACCAATCAGGTTATGTGCAGATTTTTCAACCCAAACTCTGAAAGCTAGAAGATCCTGGAACAACATATATCAAGCTCTGAAAGAAAATGGATGCCAATCAAGAATTTTGTATCCAACAAAATTAAGCTTTAGATTTATAGATGAAATGAAAACCTTCCATGACAATCAAGAGTTAAAAGAATTTACAGCTGGAAAACCTGCACTACAGAACACCCTTGGCAAAATATTCTATGAAGAGGAAATGAAAAACAACAATGAAAATCAGCACAGGGAGGTATTACACTAAAGGAAAAGCTAATCAAAGGAAAAACCAAGTCAAGTAAAATAATAAAAGTAAACCAAAATGGCTGGGAATACAAATCATGTCTCAGTAATAGCCTGAATGGATGAATGGATAAAGAAAATGTGATGTGATATATATATATATACACATATATTATATATATATATATATATATATGTACACACACACACACACACAATAGAATATTACTCAGCAATAAAAGAGAATAAAATCATGGCATTTATAGGTAAATTGATGGAGTTGGAAAATGATGTTAAGTGAAGTTAGCCAACCTAAAAAAACTAAATGACTAATGTTTTCTCTGATATAAGGAGGCTGATTCTTAGTGGGGTTGTGAGGGGGAGCACAGGAGGATTAGAAGAATTCTAGATAGGGCAAAGGGGTGGTAGAGAAAGGGAGGGGGCATGAGGGTAAAAAAGATGGTGGAATGAGATGTATATCATTAGTCTAAGTACATATATGAAGACATGAATGGTGTGAATATACTTTATATACAACCAGAGATAAGAAAAATTGTGCTCTATATGTGTAATATGAATTGTAATGCATTCTGCTGTCATATATAACAAATTGGAATAAAAAAATAAATAAAAAATAGTTATTTTCTCTATTTGTTCAGTTATCTACTTATTATTGTAAAAATAAGCCCTGTACCTGTGCTTCTATCATGGCTATATCCAGAAATATTTTGTATATATTCAGAATATAGTTCTAACTAGTGAATGTTGTATTTATAAAAAGTAATGTTTGAGTCTTAAGAAATGATTTAACCTTTACTCTGTCTTTAAAAAAAAAAATTATGGGATTTCTACACAGTTCGACTATGAGGCCATAGCAAGGGCCTTACATTAGGCCTTGAAATTTGACAGCATAACCTCAACCAATTAATGTTTATTCAGCACCATCTACGTATTAAGTTTCTGGTAGACCTTAGACCTGTTTTTCGTACTAACTCCATATTATATAATAAATCTTGCTATCATTAATATCACTTTTTGAAGAAAATCTGAAAAATAAGTTCACAAAACCGAACAAGACTCCATAATGCTAAAACATTAGGAACTAAACTATCTGAAAAATGAGTGTTCTTTGAAAAAACACTGAGAATTGAAGTTAGTCCCAGCTCTGTTAGAATGATATGTGCAGTTTACATAATGCTTCTATGCCTCAGTTTTGTCTTTGGAGAATGAAGGTGTTATGCTAAATGATCTTTAAGTCTCTTTCACATCTAACATTTGCCCTTGTATATCTTGTGAATCTTTATATTTTATCTTGTGCAATTAAGACTTTATTTAATAGAGGAGCCTAATGTTTTTAAGATTCTACATTGTGCAGGTGATTTTGATTATTTTAAAGATGAAATTTTAGAGTGTACTTATGTTGCAAAAAAAGAAAAAAAAAAGGGTTTCTAAACATAATAGCTAGTTGCCTTACATGTAGGCTTTTATGTGTCCTCTGAGTCATATCTACTCTCAATAGCTGCTGACAAAACAAGATTTTACTGCTGAAAGTGCAGCAGATCTAATATTGCTGAAAAAGAGCACGCTGAATTTTATTTTGCCTTGGGTCATCAATAAAATTCTAGTCATGCTCTGATCCTCCACTCTTTATTGTTCCCCATGACACATCATAGGTAAAACAAAACTTTACTTTTTTTTTTTTTGAGCATTGCAAAACTTTAAATGAAGAAATGGAAAACACTTTAGAGATTACACATAAAGCTTAGCTTGGAAAGCATTATCCCTGATTTGGTGATATTTGTAAATGGGCGTATTTGCTAGGGTAATGCTGACTGCTATAATAAATGGACCTACATATTAAATGTCTTGCAATAATAGGAACTTTTTTTTATGTTTTTTTTTTTTGTTTTTTTTTTTTTTTTTTTTTTTTAATTTTTTTTTATTGGTTGTTCAAAACATTATAAAGCTCTTCACATATCATATTTCATACATTAGATTCAAGTTGGTTATGAACTCCCAATTTTACCCCAAATACAGATTGCAGAATCACATCGGTTACACATCCACATTTTTACATAATGCCCTATTAGTAACTGTTGTATTCTGCTACCTTTCCTATCCTCTACCATCCCCCCTCCCTCCCCTCCCATCTTCTCTCTCTACCCCATCCACTGTAATTCATATCTCTCCTTGTTTATTTTCCCATTCCCCTCACAACCTCTTATATGTAATTTTGTATAACAATGAGGGTCTCCCTCCATTACCATGCAATTTCCCTTTTCTCTCCCTTTCCATCCCACCTCATGTATCTGTTTAATGTTAATCTTTTCTTCCTGCTCTTCCTCCCTGCTCTGTTCTTAGTTGCTCTCCTTATATCAAAGAAGACATTTGGTATTTGTTTTTTAGGGATTGGCTAGCTTCACTAAGCATAATCTGCTCTAGTGCCATCCATTTCCCTGCAAATTCTATGATTTTGTCATTTTTTAGTGCTGCGTAATACTCCATGGTGTATAAATGCCACATTTTTTTTATCCATTCATCTATTGAAGGGCATCTGGGTTGGTTCCACAGTCTAGCAATTGTGAATTGTGCTGCTATGAACATCGATGTAGCAGTATCCCTGTAGTACGCTCTTTTAAGGTCTTCAGGGAAAAGTCCAAGAAGGGCAATAGCTGGGTCAAATGGTGGTTCCATTCCCAGCTTTCCCAGGAGTCTCCATACTGTTTTCCAGATTGGCCGCACCAGTTTGCAGTCCCACCAGCAATGTACAAGAGTACCCTTTTCCCCACATCCTCTCCAGCACTTGTTGTTGTTTGACTTCATAATGGCTGCCAATCTTACTGGAGTGAGATGGTATCTTAGGGTGGTTTTGATTTGCATTTCTCTGACTGCTAGCGATGGTGAGCATTTTTTCATGTACTTGTTGATTGATTGTATGTCCTCCTCTGAGAAGTGTCTGTTCAGGTCTTTGGCCCATTTGTTGATTGGGTTATTTGTTTTCTTATTGTTTAATTTTTTGAGTTCTTTGTATACTCTGGATATTAGGGCTCTATCTGAAGTGTGAGGAGTAAAAATTTGTTCCCATGATGTAGGCTCCCTATTTACCTCTTTTATTGTTTCTCTTGCTGAGAGAAAACTTTTCAGTTTAAGTAAGTCCCATTTGTTGATTTTTGTTATCAACTTTTGTGCTATGGGTGTCCTATTAAGGAATTTGGAGCCCGACCCTACAATATGTAGATCGGAGCCAACTTTTTCTTCTATCAGACGCAGAGTCTCTGATTTGATATCTAGCTCCTTGATCCACTTTGAGTTAACTTTTGTGCATGGCGAGAGGAGGGGATTCAGTTTCATTTTGTTGCATATGGATTTCCAGTTTTCCCAGCACCATTTGTTGAAGATGCTATCCTCCCTCCATTGCATGCTTTTAGCTCCTTTATCAAATATAAGATAGTTGTAGCTTTGTGGATTAGTCTCTGTGTCCTCTATTCTGTACCATTGGTCCACCCTCCTGTTTTGGTACCAGTACCATGCTGTTTTTGTTACTATTGCTCTGTAATATAGTTTTAAGTCTGGTATCGCTATACCGCCTGATTCACACTTCCTGCTTAGAATTGCTTTTGCTATTCTGGGTCTTTTATTTTTCCATATGAATTTCATGATTGCTTTATCCATTTCTACAAGAAATGCCGTTGGGATTTTGATTGGCATTGCATTAAACCTATAGAGAACTTTTGGTAATATCGCCATTTTGATGATGTTAGTTCTGCCTATCCATGAACAGGGTATATTTTTCCATCTTCTAAGATCTTCTTCTACTTCTCTTTTTAGGGTTTTGTAGTTTTCATTATATAAATCTTTCACCTCTCTTGTTAGGTTGATTCCCAAGTATTTTATTTTTTTTGAGGATATTGTGAATGGAGTGTTTTTCCTCATTTCCGTTTCAGAAGTTTTGTCGCTGATATACAGAAATGCCTTTGATTTATGCGTGTTGATTTTATATCCTGCCACTTTGCTGAATTCATTTATTAGTTCTAGTAGTTTTTTTGTAGACCCTTTTGGGTCTTCTAGGTATAGAATCATGTCATCTGCAAATAGTGATAATTTAAGTTCTTCCTTTCCTATTTTTATGCCTTTAATTTCTTTCGTCTGTCTAATTGCTCTGGCCAGTGTTTCGAGAACTATATTGAATAGAAGTGGTGATAGAGGGCATCCCTGTCTTGTTCCAGATTTTAGGGGGAATGCCTTCAATTTTTCTCCATTGAGAATGATGCTAGCCTGAGGCTTAGCATAGATAGCTTTTACAATGTCGAGGTAAGTTCCTGTTATCCCTAGTTTTTCTAATGTTTTGAACATAAAGGGATGCTGTACTTTGTCGAATGCTTTTTCTGCGTCTATTGAGATGATCATATGGTTCTTATTTTTAAGTCTATTGATGTGGTGAATAACATTTATTGATTTCCGTATATTGAACCATCCTTGCATCCCAGGGATGAATCCAACTTGATCATGGTGCACAATTTTTTTGATGTGCCTTTGTATCCGGTTCGCCAGAATTTTATTGAGGATTTTTGCATCTATGTTCATCAGAGATATTGGTCTGTAGTTTTCTTTCTTTGAGGTGTCTTTGTCTGGTTTCGGAATCAGGGTGATGTTGGCCTCATAGAATGAATTTGGCAGAGCTCCTTCTTTTTCTATTTCCTGGAATAACTTGAAAAGTATTGGTATTAATTCTTCCTTAAAGGTTTTGTAAAACTCCGCTGTATACCCATCCGGTCCTGGGCTTTTCTTGGTTGGAAGTCTTTTGATTGCTTCTTCTATTTCATCTATTGTTATTGGTCTGTTTAAGTTGTGAGTATCCTCCTGACTCAGTCTGGGCAAATCATATGACTTAAGGAATTTATCAATGTCTTCACTATCTTCTATTTTATTGGAATATAGGTTTTCAAAATAATTTCTAATTGTCTTCTGTATTTCTGTAGTGTCTGTTGTGATATTGCCTTTTTCATCCCGTATGTTAGTGATTTGAGTTCTCTCTCTTCTTCTCTTCGTTAGCATGGCTAAGGGTCTGTCGATCTTATTTATTTTTTCAAAGAACCAACTTTTAGTTTTGTTAATTTTTTCAATAGTTTCTTTTGTTTCAATTTCATTGATTTCCGCTCTGATTTTAATTATTTCTTGCCTTCTGCTACATTTGCTGTTGTTTTGCTCTTCCTTTTCTAGGGCTTTGAGATGAAGTGTGAGCTCATTTATTTGTTGGTTTTTCCTTTTTTTGAGGAATGACCTCCAAGCGATGAATTTCCCTCTTAAAACTGCTTTCATTGTGTCCCATAGATTCCGATATGTTGTGTCTGTATTTTCATTTATCTCTAAGAATTTTTTGATTTCTTCCTTTATGTCTTCTGTAACCCATTGATCATTCAGTAACATATTGTTCATTTTCCATGTGATGTAGGATTTTTCCTTCCGTCTTTTATCATTGATTTCCAGTTTCATTCCATTATGATCAGATAAAATGCATGGTATTATCTCCACCCCTGTATATTTACTGAGGGTTGCCCTATGGCATAATATATGGTCTATTTTTGAGGAGGATCCATGTGCTGCTGAGAAAAAAGTATATCCACTTGATGATGGTTGATATATTCTATATATGTCAGTTAAGTCTAGGTTGTTGATTGTGATATTGAGTTCTATAGTTTCTTTATTCAGCTTTTGTTTGGAGGATCTGTCCAATTGTGAGAGAGGTGTGTTGAAGTCACCCATAATTATTGTGTTGTGGTCTATTTGATTCTTGAACTTGAGGAGAATTTGTTTTATGAACGTCGCAGCACCATTATTTGGTGCATAAATATTGATAATTGTTATGTCTTGTTGGTAAATGGTTCCTTTTAACAGTATATAATGTCCTTCCTTATCCCTTTTGATTAATTTAGTCTTGAAGTCAATTTTATTCGATATGAGGATGGCCACCCCTGCTTGCTTACGAGGACCGTGTGCATGGTATATTTTTTCCCAACCTTTCACCTTCAGCCTGTGTATGTCTTTTCCAATCAGATGTGTCTCCTGGAGGCAGCATATTGTTGGATTTGTTTTTTTAATCCATGTTACCAGCCTATGTCTCTTTATTGGAGAGTTTAAGCCATTAATGTTTAGAGTTACTATTGATATATGGTTTGTACTTCCAGCCATGTTTGATTATTTATCTTCTTTTTTTTTTTTTTTTTAATTTAGTTTGTTTCTCCATGGTTAGCTTTCCCCCCGCCCTCTGTCTTTATAGAGGCACTTCCCACTGATGGTTTTGGTTATTGTTTTTCATTTCTTCCTCGTGTAGTGTTTTGCTCAAGATGCTTTGCAATGCTGGTTTTCTGGCTGCAAATTCTTTTAGCTTTTGTTTATCATGAAAGATTTTTATTTCGTTATCGTACCTGAAGCTTAATTTTGCTGGATACAGAATTCTTGGTTGGCATCCATTGTCTTTCAGTGTTTGAAATACGTTGTTCCAGGATCTTCTCGCTTTCAGCGTCTGTGATGAAAAATCCGTTGTTAACCTTATTGGTTTACCCCTGAATGTAATCTGCCTCCTTTCTCTTGTAGCTTTTAGTATTTTCTCTTTGTTCTGTATATTGGATATCTTCATAACAATGTGTCTTGGCGTTGGTCTACTGTGATTTTGTGTGCTCGGTGTCCTGTATGCATCTACAATTTGTATATCCGTTTCCTTTTTTATTTCTGGAAAGTTTTCTGTAATTATTTCTTTCAGCAGGTTACTCATTCCCTTGGTTTGAATCTCTGTACCTTCTTCTATCCCGATGACTCGTAGGTTTGGTTTCTTTATGTTATCCCATATCTCTTGGATGTTTTTCTCGTGGTTTTTAACCAGCCTTTCTGAGTTGGCTAGGCTCTTTTCAAGATGATATATTTTGTCTTCATTATCTGATGTTCTGGCTTCTACTTGCTCCACTCTGTTAGTGATACTCTCAATTGAGTTTTTAATTTGGTTTATCGTTTCCTTCATTTCTAGAATTATTGTTTGGTTTTTTTTTATAATCTCAATCTCCTGATAAAGATGCTTAACTTCTTCTTTTATCTGTCTATGTAATTCATTTTCAAAGTGTTCTTTCACTGTTTGGATTTGCTGTCTCGTATCTTCTTTAAGGTTCCATTCCATCTGTCTAAGGTATTCCTTGAGTTCTTTATATGACCATTTTTCTGCTGACTCTAGGTCCTCCTGAATATTTAGGCTGTCCTTCATTGTTTGTACTCCTTTTCTTCCTTGCTTTTTTATGCTGCTCATGTTACTTCTTGTTCTGTTTGACTGCTGAGTTACTGTTTACTCTTATAGATTTATTTGATGCTTGAGAGGAAAGATATTAGAAGGGAAGGGAAGAAGTCACTAAAGAGAATGAGAGTAGGCAGGTAGAATTCAAGGAAGGGGGAATAAGAAGATTGAAAAGAAATGAAAAGACAAAAGAAACAAGAATAACAAAGATTAGATAATAAAGAAAGAAAGAAAAGACGGAAAAAAAAATTTTAACAAAAATAATAGTGATAATAAAAAATGAAAATTAAAATTAAAAAAAAATAATAATAAAATTAAAAAAATAAAAAAAAATAGAAACATTGAAAAAAAATTAAAGAACAACAACAAATAAAAATTGAAAATGAAAGAAAAAGAAGAAAGAAAAAAAAAGAAAAGAAAAGAAAAAAAATGATAATAATAATAATAAGAAATGCAGTCCTAGAGTTCTATTAACTTCTCTTCCAGTAGGTGGAGCTGTGCCCACTGGGCCAAGCTTCTCCTGTCAATAGGTGGGAACCATTCACTGTGCAGCAGCTCTTTCTCCTAGACTGGGCGGGTCTCCAATCCTGAGTGTCTAGGGCCTTGTCTTGTGTTTCCTCAAGCCAGGCCGTGCTCACCTGTGGCGCTCACCACAATACTGGCTACACGCCAGGTCTGCTGCTCCTGGGAGCCCTGTTTTCATGAACACCTGGGCTCACTCTCCCTGTTTGCCTCCCTCAGACCCTAAGTTTGTAGAGCTTGGGGCTGAGATCCCCCAGCGAATTTGCTTGCCCTCCTGTAGCCACGCCCCCGGTAGCTGGTGCAAGAGACCTCAGTTGTCAGCACTGGTGGGAGCGGTAGCCGGGAGTTCCGCGCCGCGAGTCCTGCGCCACTCCTGGTTCCCTCGGTCTGGTTATTGCGTTCACAGGAGAGCTGGGAGTGGCCCTTAAGGTTTCCCCCGCTGTGTGGAGAGAGATGGCTAGGGGATTACACACCTGTCGCGCTGGTTTCACTGCAGTTATCTCCTCCGCCCATGACGCCATTTCTCTGCCATGGTGATATCCCATGCAAATGGTGACCGTTTGTTCCCTTTGCCGGATGACCAATGCAACAGGTGGGTCCTGACTGTCTCTCCCAATCCCCGTTTCAGTCCTGTGGCCACTGCCTATGAAGGCTCGGTTGGCTTTTACCTCTGTAAGTTCCTAAGGGCCGGCCAATTATTTCAGCGGGATCGTTAGTGCTGAGTCACATGAAGCAGGCGAACCGGAGCTTAATTGCCTCCGATTCGGGCTCTGTGTGTGTGTTCTGAGGGGCCCAGCCTGTACACCCCAGATCCACGTCAGCTCAGCATTGCCTAGTGATCCTGAGCAAACAGCATTTAGACAGTTTACGGCTCCCTATGCCCTCACAGTTGAAGATGTCAGAGACTTGATCTCTCTGCGCCTGCCACCATGTTACATCTCCTCAGTGATATTCATGTTGCCCTTACAGCTTCCTGGTATAAGCAAGTTCTTGGGATTATACAAACTGCTGCTTCTGTTTCCAGTCCAGATTTCTAGAAATGAAACTCTGGGCCGCGCTGACAAGCGTCCGCGCTTGTCTGCGACCGTAGCAGAGCCGCCCTGGCAAGCGTCCGCGCTTGTCTGCGACCGTAGCAGAGCCGCCCTGGCCTCCGCAGCTCTTCAGCCCGGTGCCAGGCCCCAGGGGCCCAAGCGGCTGCCGCCGCGGCTCTCCGTCCCCCTCCTCCGGAGCACGGGTCCCCTGGCAGGGGGGTGCAGAACGACCCCAGAGCAGGCTCTGCCCGAAGGTGCAGCGGCGAACAGGCCACAGAGACGCTCGAGGCTGCAGTCCAGCCTTCGGAGGACAGGGCTCGGCACGCAGCCCAGCTGCAACCTCTAGGTGCGGCTGCCGGACAGTGTATACGGAGCCATCAAGACAGCAAGCAGAAAGCAAATGGCGGCTCCCGCGGAGTGGATTTTCGGCACAGAAACCACAGCCCCGCCAGCAATCCCAATCCACAAACTCTCCCTGTATAAAAAATATTAAAAAAAAAAAAAAAAAAAAAAAAAAAAAAGGCGGGGCGCACTGAGCTTTCTTTGCCTCGGGTACTTACAATCCACTGCTGATTGCACATTCAGCTTCTCCGCCCGGAGCGAAGCGAAAGAGGAAGCAGATGGGAGCAAAGCGCCCGCGGCTCTGAGCAGCCAAGCGTCTCTTTTTCGATTTCTTTGTTCTTCCTGCTCCTTGGCAAAGTGGTCCACTACAGATTAACGGTGAAAGGAGCTTTAACAGACTGTGCGAAATCTCTATTAAAGCCGCTGCTTTGAGCACCACGCTCAGCACTTCAGCAACCCCCGTACGCAGCGGCCATCTTCTCCTCTACCATCAGGAACTTTTTTTTAATGTGTGTGTGTGTATGTCAGCAGTGCAGATTCCTTCTTGTGGTCATTTAGGAGCCCATGTTGGTGAAGGTTGTGCCATTATTCAGGGCCTTACACCATTTTCATGATTGTTACAGTCACATCCAATCCAATAAGTCAAAAGAGAAAAGAGAAGGGAAAAATCAACAATAGACATTGTCTTTAATTCCATTGGCTTCATCCATCTGGAAGATAGATGGAGAAATCTCAGAATCAGGAAATGAATTTTGGTCTATTTGATTCCAGAGCTCACGTTCTTATCAACTTTTACATTGTCTTCTGTGATCCCAAAGTATTACAACTATGGAACTCCACAAAATAATCTGTTCTTAGAACTCAATCTTATAATGAACCTACCCTCGTTGAGAGAAGTGAAATTTTTATTTGTGTGACTTTTCTGGTTTTTCCACAAAGGCCTATGTCTCTCTTTTCAAGTTGGCATTTTCAACGGAATATAAAAGCTGAGCTTCCTCCTTTTGATGACTTGGAGCCCTGTACTTGCCCTGGGAAAAATGAGTGGAACACAGATTTGCAAACAATCCAAAATAAACAGCTGTTTTGTCTTGGGGCTGCAGGGAGATGGCTTTTATAACTCTGTAAATTAATTTATATCTGTTTATATGAGAGATGCTTTTCATTTCTTTCTTCTAAAGAGCATGAAAACTGTTTTAAATTTACCATGATATATACTAGATAATAACCTTAAGTTTCACAGAAAAACTCAACTATGCATAGGTGCCTAATATGAGGTAAAAATTATATTTCAGTGATTGTTAATGTCCTGTTTTCAGGTACATAGAAGTATTTATTTTCTTTTTCCTTTTTTTTTTTTTGTGTGTGTGTGTGTGTTTGTGAATTAGTTCCAGAAGTGTCCCTTGAGGTTCTGCTTTTTGTTTTCTTTCTGGACAGTCATATTTGAGTTCTTATAAACAGAACACATAATTTCAACTATGAAGAGATTACACTACATTTAGATGGTTAGGAAGATGAAAGACACTTTTCATCTGTCAAAAAAATTGAGGCAGACTTGCCAAATGTTTTTCTGCTTTTAAAAACATATTCATCCAAGAGAACTATGATGTTCATGAGTTTTACAGGTAGATAGAAAGTTTTAACTCAGTTCTTTAATCCAAAGTTCTCCTGGAATATGATGATAGGAACACCATAGGCTTACCCTGTAATAGAAGATGGGATTATTTCATGTCATTTGTGTCCATTGAAGACAAAATCAATTGAAGATAGGAAGTATGTGGACTCACATGGAAAATGAAATGACCCACATTTTATGAAAAGGTGAAATGTTATACGATGAAATGCTGCCAGAACTACTAATATACCAATAATATCTTGAATATGGATTAGTGCGTGGTTATTTTGTATTCTTTATTTTTGCAAAAATGTTTTGGCAAGAAAATAACTAATACCCTCAATGGGATTGATTTTATCATTTTTTTTTAATGGCAAGAAGATGTGATATGGTAGAAAGTGTATCCTTTTTAGAGATAAAATAATTTAAATTATTATTAAATTAGTGGTTCCTGCATACTCATATGAACCAGAGCTAAATGATTCTTAATCTCTTTGAACCTCATTTTTTTCACATTTTCCACAAAATCCTTACTTTATAGGATGTTGTAGGAACAATGAAATGATGTGTACAAAGAACACTGAAACTGTCAAGTGCTATAAAATGTGAGGTATTTATTATGGCATAATTGAATATTGGGAAATAAAAATTCATATTCTATTTGCTATTCATGAACATACATCCACACAAGATCAAACCCATACCTACACAATATATAGACACACATCGTAATGGAGCAAATGAGTACTCTCTACAGGGCTTACTGCTTGTAGTATATACACAGTTTCATTGAAACCTAAATTTAATGCCTATGATAATAATCTTATGGAGAAGAGCTCCATTTTTTTTAGCATTAACATTGAAATATCAATAGAAAAATCCCTTCTTTTTACAGTTGCCTTGGTAGCCAGCAGTGTGCTATGCCACAATTTGTGCCTTCTGTGGGACAGTACTTAACATCTAGGGAATTGGTGTAGCCACTATGTTTGACTTAGATGGGTTCTGCCATTTAACATCTATGCAGTCAGGATAATTTCCTAATGTCTCTAAGCTTTAGTTTTTCCATTTATAAAATTGGGAAAATTAGATTAAATATTTTAGGTGCTTTTCCAGACTCCAGGTTCTGATTTTAGACTCATTCTGAGGTTAGTCTAATATGCTGTAATTGTTAACTCATGTCAGTTCTTTTGAGCTCTGGGAATAAAGAGGTTCCAGGAATAATCTATTAAGAGAATAAATTAATAAAGAACTAGGAATAATTTCTACCAATCGCTATTGAAACTTCTTAACTGCAATAAGAGGATGATTGCAATAAAAGGTTGGATAAGATCTGGAAAAGTTTGTATTCTTGAAGGAAAAGTATACATAAAAATGAAAGGCCATGTTTGTTAGTATATGATTAATGTTATAGTTTGGATGTGAAGTGTCCCCCAAAAGCTCACGTGTGAGACAATGCAAGAAGGTTCAAAGGAGAAATGATTGGGTTGTAAGAGTATTAACCCAATCAATGAATTAATCTACTAATAGGGATTAACTCAGTGGTAACTGAGGTGGTAGGGTGTGGCTGGAGGAGGTGGGAATTGGGGGATGGCTTTGGGTATATATTTGAATCTGGCAAGTGGACTCTCTCTCTCTGCTTCCTAACCACCATGATGTGAGCTGCTTCCCTCCACCATGATGTTCAGCCTCATCTGGACTCCTAAAGAATGAAGCTGGCCTTCTATGGACTAAGACCTCTGAAACTATGAGCCCTCAAATAAATTCTTCCTCTTCTACAGTTGTGCTGGTGGGTTCATTTAGTCCTAGCAGCAAAATAGCTGACTAAAACAATTAATAGAGGAATGGAATATCTGGGTCAAATGGTGGTTCCATTCCAAGTTTTCTAAGGAATCTCCATAGTGCTTTCCAGATTGGTTGCACCAATTTTCAGTCTCACCAGCAATGTAAAATTCCCACCAGCATTTCCCCCCACATTCATACCAACACTTACTGTTGCCTGTATTCTTAATAACTGCTATTTTGACTGACGTGAAATGAAATCTTAGAGTAGTTTTGATTTGTATTTCTTTAATTACTAGAGATGTTGAATTTTTTTTTCATATGTTTGTTGATCAAATGTATATCTTCTTCTGAGAGGTATCTGTTCAGCTCCTTAACCCATTTATTGATTGGGTTGTTTGTTTTTTTTGGTGTTTTTTGAGTTCTTTATATATCCTGGAGATTAGTGCTTTATCTGATGTGTGTGTAGCAAAAATTTGCTCCCAAATGTAGGCTCTCTCTTCAACTCTATACCCAAAGAACTTAAAATTAGCATACTATAGTAACACAGCCACATCAATGTTTATAGTAGCTCAATTCACAATAGCTAAACTGTGGAACCAACATAGATGCCCTTCAGTAGATAAATTGATAAAGAAACTGTGGTATATATACACAATGAAATGTTACTCAGAATTAAAACAGAATAAAATTATGGCATTTGCAGGTAAATGGATGGAGTTGGAGAATATCATGCTAAGCAAAGTAAGGCAATCCCAAGAAACCAAAGGCCAAGTGTTCTCTCTGATAAGTGGATGCTGATTAATAATGGGTGGGGTAATGGGAAAAATGGAGAAACTTTGATTGGGCAAAGAGAAGGGAGGAGTGGGGAGGGGGAATGAGGGTAGGAAAGATGGTGGAATGAGATGGACATCATTACCCTAGGTACATGTATGACTGTGCATATAGTGCGATGCTACATCATGTACAACCATAGAAATGTCAAGTTGTGCTGCAATTGTGTGCAATGAATCAGAATGCATTCTGTGTCATATATACGTAATTAAAATTAAATAATTAATTAAGAATAATTAACAAAATATTATAATGATCTAGAGAAGTTCTGTCTAATAAAATAATCTGCATTGATGAAAATGTTCTACATCTGCACCATCCAATATGGCAGCCAATAGCCACCATATGACTAATAAGACCTTGAAATGTGACAGCAAGACCAAGGAACTAAGAATTTTTTATGTTTGGGTGTGGGTATCAGGGACACTCAACCTTTTATATTTTATATTTTATTTAGAGACAGGGTCTCACTGAGTTTCTTAGTGCCTTGCTTTTGCTGAGGCTGGCTTTGAACTTATGATCCTCCTGCCTCAGCCTCCCAAGCAGCTGGGATTACAGGCATGCACCACTGTGCCTGGAAGAAGCTGAGAATTTTTAATGCTGTTTTTTTCTCAACCAAACTTATCCTTTTGTGGCTAGTTGCTTCCTTTCTGGGGAGCATCTTTATAGAGAATGTGATGCATTCATTTAATTACAAGCTTCTTTAGGGCAAGGAATCTATCTTATTTATTCATCCTGCTATATACTTACTCAAACCAACAGAGGGTATTTAATAAATAATTGTGGCAATAAGGATGTTCCCTTAAAAACTTTATCTATGGTCAAGTATATTGGGAAAACCCGACATCTTTTATTGCATTATTGATGATTTGTAATGCATATTAACATAATATGTCTTGTTTTAAATATGCATCTCTCAAACTTATTTCACTATAGTGTGTGTGTGTGTGTGTATGTGTATGTGTGTGAAAGAGATAGAGAAGTACAGAATAAAGAAGAAAGTGTGTGTGTGTGTGTGTGTGTGTGTGTAGCAGGAGTGGAAGAAACATTCCATAGACTGTAATCCCATAGATACAATGTGAAAAATGGCTCGTTTATGTGTTTATTGAGAAATCGGGTTTGGTTCATACAATACATGATCACTTCCCAGATGTGTGAGCTCATCTTGGTCAGGTGTCTGTATTCTGTTCTCTCACTTAAAACTTATGGATAATATTGACGGACTGAGTGGCTTTGGAGCAAAAAATGGGAGGATAAGCATCCAGGTAACTTGGATAGAACATATTGAAAGACTAAGAACCCTTTGTGTAATTGGGGCTGGAGGCTTGTAACTGGGACTCCATGTGACACTGACACAAGCAACTTTCCCCTCAAGGCACACTGTTTCTGAATACTGAATGTAATATTTGTTTGTATTACGTAAGTCTCTCATAATATTGTTTATTTAGAAGTCCTTTCTATTCCTCTTTGGGAAAACATCAACTATAAATCTGAATTTGCTATTTAAAATACTAAGATTTCTTTCCATAATATTTTGAAATTTTTGTTTAAAAATCCCACATAAAACCAAAGTTTCAATGATTGACATTTTGGTTGGAGCTAAATCATATTTAACAACAAAAACAGCAACAACAACAAAAACAGTACAAATGTTTAATATCTAATTCAGGGGGCAAGAGCAAAAAGATCGAGCCTTCTTATGTATTTTGCTTTGTGTCTTTTCAAGAGTCAGTGTACTGAAGTGTGAGTAAGAAGTAGAGCTGCTGTGGAAACTACCTGGTATAACACATTTTTTTTTTCCCCAGAGAGTAAAAATACTCAGTTACTTCGGTTTATGAGGCAGTGAAGAATTCCAGCACATAAATATTGATGCTAAGACCCATGGGATGTAGGAGTGCTGAACATATTTGCAAGACATAAAAGCCAAAACTAAATGAAGTTACCTCTTTTCCTATAAAATGCAATCTGTCCCTCAATGGATTTAACCATCCTGTTTTTTTTATTTCTTCCATCTTTATAATTGGAAATATCCTGCTAGCCTGTTGAAAACACTACTAATATTTCTTTCTGAAAGTTAGTCAACCTACAAATTATCCTTAAAAGTCTGATTAGGTGCCCGCAGCTAAAATTATCGCATCAGGGAAATGTCAGGATTTTGAGCCGGAAACCGAGAACAGGAAAATCGATAAAATAAAGCCATTTAAAAACAATCTGTAGGAACAATATTCTGAAATGAAAAAGGTTTTTAAAAATTGAAAATATTGCATTGCCTTTTCATTGCCTTGGAACAGAAAGAATCTGAATTCTGCCTGTTGAATGCAGCTGCTCTGACATCTATTCAGTTTTTTATCGTAGGGATGAGGAGCAGAGGGTGGGTAGCATATTGAATGTTCTGTTATCTTTCTCTTTTAGAATGTTGTATAAAAGAAGGTCTGGACACAATGCATTGAATCCCAAAAATGTGTGGAAGAAATATGTATTTCCTGATTAGACTCCTGCTTTTCAGTGCCATGTAAGCATTCCCTGGCCATCTAAAAAGGGTTAGAAATCCTGAGTTGTTTATATCTCCCCAGCCAGATCATAATATCCTCAAAAACATAGACAATAATACTCAATGTCTCTATTTACCAAACATTTATTGTTGGCCTAGTAGATCCCAGGTGTTGTCAGGCATTGGATACAGCTGTGGATTTTACTGTGAGGTTCTTTGCTCTCATGAAGCTGATGTTCTAGTTCCGGGCAAGAGATAATAAGCAAATGAAGGGTTGGACCTCTTTCAGACAGTGACAATTACTAAGAATCAAAGAAGAAGATAAAATGGTAAGGAACGAAGATCGTCTTGGAAAGTCTTTCTAAAGGCAACTGTAGAAACTTTAGAATTGAATAGAAGCCAGTGGCAAGAGGAGAAATTAAAAGAAGAGAAATAGCAAGCACAAATTCCTTCGAGGGCAAAAGATGAGCTTTCAAGAATAAAACATGACTGAGCCAATGTGGTGAGAGTTGAGGATCCACTGGGAGAGTAGATCCAGGTCATAGGGCCCCAGGGGCCCCATGGGCCCCATCAGCATTTGCTGAGTATTTAATTGGCAAAACCTTGATTCTCCTTTAAATTTCAATTCTGTCTTCTCAACCATACTGACTGATCTCAAACCAAATTCATTATACCCAACCTACACTGGCCTTCAATGTTGTCTTGTGTTTAATTATTTTTGTTTCCTTAGATGATGTTTCCGACTTCTTCTTCTTCAAATCTTCCACGTGTTCATATTCCGAACATGATCTCTCTTCTTTCATTATTCGGAGACTTGAAGCAATCGAAGAGAACATTGATGACTTCCATGATGATGGTCCTTCACTGGCCGCCACCTGCATTTCTATACGCTAGCTACTGCTTTATCCTAAGAGTAGCGTCAGCCCTCTTGTCCAAAGCCATCCTCTGTTATGCTCCAGTTTTTCCACACTCACCTTTTCAAGGGCATCAGTCCTGTAATTCTTCCCTTCTTTCTTAAATCGTTATCTATTTCTTTTTTACTAGATAATTTTCATTAGATTACACTGACACAGCTTTCTCATTTAAAACAACTTTCTTGGATCTACTTTTATCGTAAATAGCTATTGCCATATGTCTTGGCTTACCTGTTCCGTAGAGCTCTTCAAAAATCATCTGAATTCCTTGCCTCAATTCCGTTATTTCTGAATCTCTCTAGAAAGCCACACCAATTAAACTTTTGTGTTCACCCTTTATCAAACTACTTTTACCAAAGTTGCTAATGACCTCCATGACTGAATCCTACGGCCAACTCTCAGCTCTTGATCGGCATCAGGAGGGCTCTATTGTCTTTGTTCCACTTTCTTTTCTTGGATTCCAGTATACTCTTGTTTTTTTTTTCTCCTAATGTATCAGTCATTCCCTTTAGTCTTTTTTGCTGAGTTTTTCTTTTTTTTCTATGAATTGTTTTTGCTTCCTTGAGAGGTTACTTACATACAGTAGAATGTACATTATCTAAAGTGTTTGATGCTACTCAGGTAATCACTATCCACATTAAGTTACAGAACATTCATACAACTCATTAGATGACTCTCTGTGTTTCTTCTTGCACTACCATATGGAATACCCACTATACTTACTACTCACATCAAAGATTAATTTTTCCTGTAGTTCAACATAATACAAAGGGAAGAATATAGTATGTGTTCTTGTTAGATTTCTTTCACTAAACATTATGCCTCTGAAATTTATCTTTGATGGCTCATGCATCAGTAGTTATTTATCCTTGTTTGTTGCTGTAGGAATATATTGTAATTTATGTATTTATGCTACTGTTGATAAGTATTTGCATTTTGTTTTGTTTCATTTTTTTTTTTAGTTTATGGATGTTTCAAATATAGCTACTACAAACATTGTTTTAAATGTCTTATTGAACATGGCATTTATTACTGTTGGGTGTTTACCCAGGAGTGGAATAACAGGGTCACAATATATATTCAGGTTTAATAGGTACTGTCTAACATGTTCTCAAAGCGGTTATATCAATTTAAGAGACTTACAATTGTTACATATCCTCACAGAACAGTTGGTTTTTATAGTCTTTTTAATCTTGGATTTTTAATTCTCAGGTACCTTCTGGCCCCTTGTCCTACAGTTACTGTTGTGGGGATCTCCTCTGCCTCATGACTTATCCTGAATGTATGTGTGGTTGATTCATATTTTAGGATCAGTCTGAACCCAGGCAGCTGACTACTTGACATCTCTTCTTGGATGTTAAATAGAGTCTTCATAATCTATTCTCATGCCCTAGCCCCACTACCTCTTTGCTCTCATTTCCAGCTATGCTCATTCTTACTCTCTGTGACAGTCAACTGACCCTCTTACTGTCTATTGAACATGCCAAGCATGTGCCTCATTACAGGTTGTGCCCTGCGTATATCTGCATGGTTAACTCCCTCAGTTCATCCAAATGTCACCTTCCCAGGGAGACTACTCTGACCATCTTATTTAAAATCTTAAACCCTCTTTCTGTATCCACCATCAACATTCCCAATCTTCCTCACTTTTCTTTCTTTTTTTTTTGCTCTATTTTTTTGTGTTTCATATGATTCATCACCTTCTACTATAAAGTCTGATTATTATTATATCCTTTATTTATTACCTATCTTTGCTAGAATGCAGTCTGTACCAGGTCAGTTAATTCTGCCTCTTTGCTTTCCTGACATATCCCAGGAAAGCAAAGAGGCAGAATTACTGTCCTGGTAGTTAATTGGCCCTTTTTGCATGGTATTAAGTGTTTGCTAAGATGTTAAATCATTTCTTTGAATCCCAAAGTATCCCATGAAGAGAGTAGTACTAGGCAGTGCCCAACTGAGCCCTATTGGAGCTCGAGGCCAAAGAAAAAGCCAGTAATACTGATCCCATTGTTATTTAGAACTTTGATCTTTTGTTCATTACAGATTTTTAAATATGTATTTTTGATTTTAAAAATAATTCATTAAAATATATTTATCTTGATCACTGTTTGCTTATCCCCTTAGTCCTTCCCTGGAATCATATTATTTCTATTTCATAGGAGAGTGACCTGAAACATGAAGAGGTTTAACCACTGCCCATAAAAAGACTGAAAACCTGAAGTGGCCCAGTTCTGAAGTCTGTGTTCTTAACCACTGTTCTACATTATCTAGATCCTTGTGTATCTTGTGTTTTGTTCAGTTTTATCCTGACACTCAGTGGAGAACTCCTTCACACTTAAAAAGAGCTCCTTACACACTTAAAAAAGCATTTGTTAAATAGGCTTAAATTTTTATTCCAGATAACACTTTTTTATTCTCCTGGGATACTGTTTTGTACATGACAGATGTGTACCCTTCGTTCTCATAACGCATTTCTGATTAGTCACAAACTTGAACACAAAACCTGTTTATTCAAAACCTTTGTCTTGAGTAAAGACTCAACTTTTAGACTCAAAAGTAGACCTTACTGTTTTAGACAATGTTTTTCCTTTGCTTCTCTGAGGCAAATAAGAATTCATGGTTTAAACTCAGAGAGTAGAAAAAATTGAAATGAGTCAGTTTAATAGTCTCAAAATATTATTTCTGTTGCATGAACTTATTCATTTGATAGGGAGAGTTTTTAAACTGACATTAAAGAAAACCTGTTACAGAGGGCTAAGAAAATTATGTGCTAAGAAAAGTCTTTCCCTGCCACAGTTTTATTTAGGTATCTGACCAAATATCTGGAGATTTTAGCATCTGATTTATTCACTTCCATATTGCTGGTGGTCATTTCATGGAGACAAGCCATTCAGCCTGGAACATAAGGCTGGTCAGTTCATGCCACATTCATTTCATCCTAGGACCACCTTCTAGGCCTGATTATTATTAGCTGTGGTGCCACCACCCAATGTATATCATACATGGCTTCTTATTTCTTCTGGATCCCCTGCTCTTCCTACTCTAATTATTTTATCTTGTCATTTTTTTCATCATATATTATGTACTACCTGGTTTTCTTTCTGTCCTTAACCCAGGTTCATTTCATGTCTCATCATTACAATTATTCCTTTTATATGTATTTAAATCCTTTGCTCATTTCTATCAGACATTCCAGCAGGATTCTAGATTATGTGAATTCCAGTTCTTTTATTCATTTATTTTTTTCTGCATCCTTTTTTTTTTTTGCGGGGGTGAGTACTGGGGATTGAACCCAGGGGCACTCAACCACTGAGCCACATCTCCAGCCCTATTTTTATATTTTATCCAGAGACAGGGTCTCATTGAGTTGCTTAGTGCCTCACTTTTGCTGAGGCGGCTTTGAACTCGTGATCCTCCTGCCTCAGCCTCCTGAGCCAAGGCATGTGCCGTAGTGCCCAGCTGAATTCCAGTTCTTCACTGACTCTAAGCCTGCAGTGGAGCAGCTGAACCTGGTTAGAGAAAAACAGACTACTGTTTGGACTTATTTTAAATTCCTGACCACAGATCTCAAGAGACCCCCTCAACTGTGCTTAGAAACCCTTCCTCAAAAAAGTGTATTCAGTCTCCAAGTAACTATTTCATACCTTCTCCTCAAATTCCAACTCTTCTCCCCTTCTCTTCACTCTCAGTTGATGTCCTCACTTCTTAATTCAATAATAAAATCAGAAGAATCAGAACAGCATGTTCTCATGTTCTCACCAGCCTCCCTTCGTCCTTTCCTGCCTTTCCACCAGTTGTAGTGTCAGAGCTCGTCAGTGCTTATGCTCAGGCTAATCAATTCATCTGTCTTTCCTACTGAAGCACATTCCTCCTATGTAAATGATTGGTTTCACTTTTCTGTCTACTGGATTGCTCCCTTTGGGACACAATCATAATATTGGTATTGCCCTTTTTAAAAAAGAGAAGTCTTTGGACTCTGTGGCTCACTTCAACTACTACTTTAAAAATTGCATATTTTCTGGCAAAACTCCTATCTACCATTTCCCCTTCTTTTTCCCTGTTTACCCTTTAACCCACTCTCATTAAGCTCTTAACTTCACCACTTTGCTAAAGTGGGTCTAAGATGACCACCATCTTGAAAAATCTAATGGCTAATGTTAATCTTTATGACCACTCCCTTTCTCTTCTAACAATTTGTTCTTCTTGGATTTTGGGTTACCAGCCTCTTCTAATTTTTCTGTTTCCTTACCAATTTCTTCTTCCCACTGTCACAACATTGAGCTTTCTTGAGATTCAGTCTTGGTCCTTGTCATCTCTATCCCATCCTCATCCAATCCCCCAGTTTTTATTACAGATTTGCATCCTCTGTCCTGAACTTCAGGTTCATGTATATGACCCTAACTTGATATTTCTACTTGTAGTTCGAATATGAATCTCAAAATTTACACATTCAAAACACATCTAGCTTTCTCATAATTGAGAATAATATAAGGTTTATTGGAAGTTCTGTGTTCGTGGTTGAAGCTTACAACTGATGGAGTTGACAGGTAAGGGTTGAGTTTCATTCATCTTTTTAAATTTTCCCCTCTTCAATCTTTCTTTTATTTCTTTCTCTTTCAGTCTTCTCTCTCTCTCTCTCTCTCTCTCTCTCTCTCTCTCTCTCTCCCTCTCTCTCTCCTTCTCCCTCTTCCTCTCTCTCTCTCTGTTGGTTTGCTTTCCCTGGACAATCCTGACTAATGCCACATCTAATGAGTTGGGTAGGCAGGATGCAGCTGGTTGACTCCAAATTCTGTCTTCAGCCTCAGTCCTTCACTGCAGGGGTTCTGAGCTTTCATTAATAATGTCCCAGATAAGCTTTCTTTTTAAAATAAAGTCTTGTTATTATGTGCCCTAGAACTGGGTCAGTGTTGAAACTACGCTGAATTTCTCTCTGCTTTAATTAACTTAAATTATTACTGTCTTTCCCTTTTCCCCTACACTCATGGTTATAAGATTATGTGTATATGTATGTGTTTGTGTGTATAAGATGGAAATTCAATAAATGGTATTTGGGGTCAAGTTCACTGGAAGCAGACATTAAGAGAAGGATTCATGTGCAACAATTTATCAACCATTCCCAATAATAACCAATTTGGGAACCAGAAAAGCAGAACAAAGGAAAAAAGCCACACAAATATGATTTCAGTTGAAGTCACTTACCTTTTACCCGCTGGAGCACGAAGCTCTGAAGTGTGAATTACACAGCACAGCTTGTGTCAACTGGAGGCAAAGGAGCGAGGCTTTAATCAGTGATTGCTAAAGGCTACTCCAGAGGGATGTAAATTCCCAGGCACTTCCAGTTTCGTGTCAGCTTTCAAAGTAGCTATAGTAATTCAAGATCAATTCTCCAAGAGTTTTTGAGACAACCCATTAGAAGAAAAAGATCATACATTTTTGGGGAGAGACAGTACAAGGATCTGAATTGGGCACAATGCAAATTGATGAAAGGATCATGGGAATTATAGTTAAATAAAACTAGAAAGCCCAAAGGATCAAGCTGTGAAGTTCTTACTTCATAAATAAGAAAAATTGTATTATCCTTGCAGATGGTTTGTTTATTAAGAATATGTCAGTTCACAAATGATGCTTTCCTAAGGACCTGAGGGTGCTACCATAAAAGGTGTATCTAAAGTATGAATGCTAAGTAGAAAATTCAAACCATACAGCTACCAGGAAATTACAAATTTGACAATTACCTAGGATCCATGGTTATTGTATTTTTGAAAATAAGTTAATATTTGAGTTTTTTCCCTGAAAATCATTTGCAAAAACAGAGGGAGAAGAAGAAGGGAGAGAGGAGAGAGAGAGAAGAATAGGAATAAGACATTACCACATTTTCAGGAGAAATAAAATTTTGTAAATGACAAATTTCATGTGGTTATTTATATAAAGATGAACAAGTAAACAGGTCATATATATGTTCAATAATCATTCTCTTTAAGAGATAGAAATGTTCATCATGTGACCATCTTCATTCTGATCCTCTATATCATTAAAAGGAAATCCACAGACAGGTTTTTCTTTGGTGGAAGCTAAAGTAATGCAGCTGAGAAATGCAGATTTCTGCTATCAACAGTAATGAGATGAAAGATGCTAAATCTCATTCCTTCATATTGAGACAGTTCAGTTTGGTCATACAGAACTTATTGAAAATGGTACCAAGGTCATTGATTGGGCTAGCCACCATGGGACTATCTGCTTTATTTCTGAATATAAGCACTTTTTCCCCCAGCCGTTCTCAGATGGTGTCTCTGAAACAGACAATTCAAAGGTCTCAGTTCATGAGATTAACAAAAAAACTTAACAAGCAGCCTGGTCATGACTGATTGACACAAAAAGAAACTTACTTGCATGTTCCCTGCTAGCATTTTTTTTTTTAGGAGCCCATGCTATCTTTTAAGTAGTGAAGAAACAGACAGCTCTCCTTAAGAGATTATGTTTATATGGCACTTTTAAAAGTCTGCTTTATTACATCTCATTTCAGCAAGATATCCAAATGGCAATGCACTGAAATTGGCAGGAGCAATAAAAAAGGAAAAACAGGGCTGGATAAAGATTTTCAATCCTCAAAATTTCTTCTCAAACCCCATCCCTACCCTCTTTATCAAATTTGCCAATTCAAAATAGGTATCACTTTGCTTCTCAGAATAAAATTGCATCTTGTTTTGAATCCCAATCATCACTGGCTGTCTGTCTAGGGCGCACTCATGCGTGCACACACACACACACACACACACACGTGTGTGTGTGTGTGTGTGTGTATGGGTGTATGCATGCTCGCGTGCCTGTTGCTGAGACCTCTTCATATTCCTTTTTGAGTGTCAACTGATGTGGCCTTCTTATCTCTCTCTGAACTGTGGGCTGTTAATTCAGGGGGGAAAAAGATGTGGAGTGATGGAGGATGAAGAAAAAAGACAGAGAGAAAAAGTTGGGGCCAGGTAGGACACTGCTCTCTGATGGAGAAGCAGTAACCCAGAGCAAGCTCAGCACATTAATTATATAGGTTTCACCATTAAAAAGTTATCTGTGGGAAAGTTTTAGCAAAGCAAGAAATCTGAAGGATGCAGAACTGGTAAGACATTAGTGTCCTCTTGTTACCGCTCAAAATTCTTTACCCTGGGGGTTGGTGCCTGAACTCAAGGTCTCCACTGATAACTCTGAGCCTTTGCACAGAGTTTCCTTGGGCGGGCATCCCCACAGTCACTGGGCCATCTTGACCTGCACTTTGGTATCGGAGGTTCCTAGCACAAATGCAGCCACGAGGGAGTCAGAAAGACCATGATTCAAATCACCACTCTTCACAGCCTGTGCTGCAGATTTTCAACTTACCAAATATGGCAAGGTGAAAATTTTCAGGACAGGCCAGGGAAGAGCTGAGGTTTGATTAGATTCCCTCTTCTGTTAAGGCCTTCAACTGATTGGGTTGAAGACCCTAATAGATACGGACTCACCCACCTTTTGGAGGTCATCTGCTTTACTTAAAGTCTACTGATTTAAATGCTAATCTTATCTAAAAAATACATACACAGGAGCATTTAGAAAAATGTTTGACTTAATGTCTGAGTCCTGTAGCTTTGTCAAGTTGACATATAAAATTATCCATTGTAGATACATGATATAAGATACTTATGTCTTGGGCTGAATTGTGTCCCCCTGAAACACACCAGTTGAAGCTTTATACCCTGGTGCCTTAGAATTTAACCATATATGGAGATGATATCTTCAAGAGGTGATTAAGTAAAAATGAGGTCTTTAGGGTGGGCCCTAATATAGTCTGACTGGTGTCCTCATAAAAATAAACTTAGGACACTAGACACACATATGCACACAGCAAAGATAATGTCTGGGTATGGAGAGAAGGTGGCTGTCCATAAGCCAAGGGGAGAAGCCTCAGAAGAAACCAAACCTGCTGACAGGTTGATCTTAGACTTTTAGTCTCCATAACTGTGAGAAGATTAATTTCTGTTGTCCAAAACACCCAGTCTGTGTATTTTGTTATAGAATTCCTATCAAGCCCTAATAAGCCATTTGAAAATCATCTTCAGATTGGGAAACATAAAACCTTTTAGAATTATTTAGATGATTAAAATATGTGCCCTGGTGCTGGTAGCAGGCCCGCCCTGGCCCCTGGGGACTCAACCCCCAGTTCTTTGTTATGCATGTCAGTGTGGCCAGCTCACAAGGCCGTGAAGCGGGCTTACGGTTCCCTGTTTATCTGCCTCGCACATATGTGTCTCTCGGGAACATCTTGACCTGTTCGAGCCTCCTGATAGGGGACGGTGATGTGACGGTAACCCAAGGACGCAGTTATTACTCTTCCCTCCTCACTTTTGAGTAATTTCCCGCAGCTGTTAAAAAGATATATAAGGGGAACAAATCTGGCAATAAAGCGCGCACATGCTCCCTCCTGGATGAAGAACCTTGGTGTCCTGTGTATTTTTTAACCCCGCCGTCCCTCGCCGGACTCGGCTCCATTAGCCGGACGCGGCACCGTGGCAAGCATCTCAATGCCTGGCGTAGTTTAAGATATTCATTGTCCACATTAAACCTTTACACATTACAGATATAGAGATAATAATGTCTTTGAATAAAAACAAGATTCTTAAATATATGGAAGAGAAATCTCAGTATAGACTAGAATGAAATAGAGGAACCTATTGAAAGTAGTAAGTTGCCAAAACAGTTAATGCTAAGAAAAAATAAAACAGGACCATTCTGTTATAGATTCCTTAATGGTTGATAGTGAAAAGAAGGCATAAAATTAAAATCAGAAGGGAAACCAGACAGTCATATCTGTATGTTTGCTTTTGAGTTCCCCATATTTAGCGCAATGCTTGTCACAGAGCAGGCTGGTCCACTGAAACAGAATCTCATTGAATGGGGCTGATCATTTGTTGTACATACGTCATGCTCAAATTGCATTCATGGTGAACCTCACAGAGTCCTTATTCTGTGTATGGATTTAGTCATCGTCAAATGACAGCAACAACAACAATAAAACTTTTAGTGCTTTTATAAAGTGTCTAATTAGTGAAGCCTTTAAAAAAACACTTTGGTTACATGTGTGGACTGTGAGGACCTTAACAGATCATTGAATTCAATGTCCTGGAATATGAAACGGGCACACCAGGTAACCAGCAATTTATATAGAGCACAATTAATTGCAGCCAGGCTGATTTAGGTCTATACCCACTGCTAGTTATAAAATAACTTGGAGCATGGGTGTTTAATTCAATTTAGGAGTTGCAAACCAGAGAATACTTAATTTTAAAAAATGGGTTGAAGAATGGGTAATGAAAAATAAATATTGTCAAAGAAACCTGTGAAAGATTCAAAGTAGTTCATTTATAAGTGGAGTGATGAAAAGGACAATGGAAATTGCAGTGACAAAAACAAGTCCAATGAGTAGCTGTGGAATTGTGTCTACAACAAAACAGAAAATTGTTGCTAGAAACATGCACTTCTGAGGACAGTGTGGCTATAGCAGTGGAACTAAATGATGGCCAATCAGATCCTGGACATAGTTATAGAAAAGATATTGACCAGACCCCCCCACCCCCACCCTGCCACCCGCAATGAAACAGATGGCACTGGGGAAGCTATGGTTCCAGAAAATATTGCAGAAGACAGATAGCATTCAAGACAGAGATCAGAGAAAGAGGCCATGATCAAACCTCCATCTCCGTCCTTTCATTTTGTTCATGGTACATAGCAACATCTTTTCATTGTGTGGTTGCTATGAAATTTCAGACAAGGCATATGTAATGTGTTCAACCCAGGAGAACTGTGATTCAGTTCTTTAAAAGATTGTTTTTTTAATGGACAGATACAATTGTATGTGATTCAGTTCTTACAGTTAAAGGAGAAGAGTGAAGAGGCGGCTTCTGCCTATCCATGTGGATTGGGTACCGAAGCTGTAGAGATGGTTGTAAGATGACTAAACTAGCCAAGAGTCTCACCCCTGCATACAGCAATTGTTCTGATGGGAGATGTTTTCTTGAATCTTTGCAAATTACACTAAAAATTCACATAGTTACCACAATTTCCTTTGGAATATTTCTGTTGAAAATCTACTTTAAGAAGGAAGAGGAGGATCAGTAATTTAGAAAGGGATGCCAAGAACTGGGAAGAATAGGGATGGTAATGACTGATGATTCTCTGCAAATCATTTCTGAACTAATTAAGACACAGAAGGTTCCAAGTATGTTCTAGACACTATATTAAAACACCAACTTGGAGAACTGGTGAGAGGATTGTCTAAAGTTTTCCTAATTGAGAACAGATTCAGTTGAAGAAATGAGAACATCTTTGAAACTCCTAAATGTAGTAGGAAGGCAGACTGTGTGATTCTAATATGCAATGTGAGTTGGCTATCATGTGCAGGATTGTGGGTCTCACATGCGATTCACTTCCTTTAATTCTGTGTGTTCGGTTGTCTTTAAGAATGGGAATCCTATGCTTCTCCACACAAATATATTTATAACTTCAAATCAATTAATGTAAAAATGAGTTCTAGTTAGATTTCAGAATGCTGAGGACATCTTACTAGAAAACTGGATCTGATTGAATGAATATCAAGAAACCTTCTTTTAAATTAAACATGTGAAGACCTTTAGGGTTTGTTTGTTTTGTTGTTGTTGTTTTCATGGTTTGTATGTGAGGTGTTCCCCAAAAGCTCATGTGTGACACAATGCAAGAGGGTTCAGAGGGGAACTGATTAGATTATGAGAGCCTTGAACTAATCAGTGAATTAATCATCGATGGGATTAACTGGGTGGGGACTGGAGGTAGGTTGGGTTACACGATGAAAAAGGGTGTGGGAAGACCTGAAGAGCAAAGAGCAAGACGGAGAGAGGGGACACTCTGCTTCTCTTTTTCTCTTTCATCTCAGAATTTTTCTTTTGGGAAGAGAAATATGACCTATGCAACTAGGAAAAGAAAAATATAGTGACTGGTAAAACAAACAACGACAACATCAAAAACCCCTGCAGCTTTGACAAAAAAGCAAGTTTTAGATCCCTCTTTCCCCAAATGAAGAAAAATACCTAACAGGTATTTGCCCATTAAGCAAAGTGGGCAAGTTTAGAATTTTGTATTGAAATTATCAAAACACTTCAAGAAATACCTGTTTTTTCTTTGTTCTTGGGTACAACTCTCCAAAAGCCCAAGATAGGGGAACAGAATGTGTGGTCACCTTGAATCAACCTTTGAGCAGCTGTCAAGTTAAACTTCAGGGAGAGAATGCATCCTCATCCTTGCACTCAAAGGCTGCAGCTGACTTTTGCTTAAATGCTATAGAAGCACTTCAGGGAGGTGACTGACTCTCTCTGGTGTCCGAGAGTCACCAAGTGGAATTATCTTACATGCATGATATTGTTATTTAAAATATAAACATTACCTATTTCTCTGCCCTTTGATAAAAAATGAAGTTAGCCATTTTGGTTTTGCTTTTTTTTTTTTTTTGTGAAGCTATGCTAGTTTATGCAAAAGAGATGAATTTAAAGTTCTCTGTTATAAGATGTATAAATAAAATATTTTGATGCCACACAAAGGTTTAAAAGCATTCAGAATATGGTTATTTAATTATGGCTTAAGTTTCACATTAATTGTCTGTAGAGGGAGGTTTTGGATATGGAGGGTGAACAGGCACACTAAAATGAATAAAGAAAGTTCAACTGCAGCTGTTTGCGTTAAGGGTGTTGATGGAAAGCTGGGGATACATAAATAGGGAAATGAGAGACTGAGACAAAGTTTTGAAGTAGCTCCTGTGAAGCCAGGCTCTGTGAGGGTGTGGAGCTTTAATTCTTAAATTGTTTTGGTCGGTCTTGTTTGAGAATGCTTTCTGGGGGCACCTGGGGCTAACTTTCACATAATCCCAGTTATTTTGTTACCTAGAAAGGACAGGGCCCTTAGAATGAACATTGCAGCAAAAATGTTAGTCATTCATAAGAAACTACAAGTTTCTAACATTCATTTCACAAACTCAGCAGGTAAAAACCATTTCTTCTTTAGCTTGTCCTTGTCTATGTTTTTAACTTTACATATTTTCGAAGTTCCAACATACACACATACAATAATAGAATAGTATAGTGTAGGGAACAATGAATGATCAACTTTTCCATCAACTTTCTGGCTTTTCCCCTTTTCCAGGTTATTTTGTAGCTAATCCCAGATATTACACCAATATGTATTAAATGTCATTAATACTTCAGTATGAAACTGTGTGTGGTGGTGAATGATTATAATCCTGGCTACTTGGGAGGCTGAGATAGGAGGATTTTAAGTTCAGTGCCAGCCTTGGCAACTTAGCAAGACCCTGCCTCAAAATATAATTTAAAAAGTTGAGGTTGTAGCTCAATGGTAGAGCACATGCCTTGAGCTGTAGGGCTGTCTGTGTTTGAGCTTCAGCACCACCAAAAACAAAATCAATATTATCTATAAAAATAAACATTGAAAAATGTAGCTCACATCTGTTATCATATCAAAACACAAAAGAAAACTTTTACCATATTGGATTGCACTGCACTGATGGTTAATTTATGCCAACTTGACAGGCTATGGTGTGGATATGATGTGGAACATTATTGTGGCTGTTTCTGTGGGAGTGTTTTTAAGATGAGGTCAACATTTAAAACAGTTGATTTTGATTAAAGCAAATTGTCCTCCATAATGTGGGTGGGCCTCATTCTATCAGCTGAAGGTCCGAATAGAACAGACTGACATTCTCAGCAAGAAGTAATTTTCAACTTCCATCAGCTCTTTCCTGGGTCTCCAACCAGCTGCCTACCCTATAGATTTTGTATTTTCCACTTCCTCAAATTATTTCTTAAATTAAATCTTTATCCCTGTATGTAAATATCATTTTAATTTTGTTATTCTAGAGACCCTGACTTATCTGGTTGCTAAACAAAATTTGTGTTGATTCCAGAGACTATTACTGAGTGACTATGGTATTAAAGGCATTCTTTGGTGTTGAGGACACAATAGAAAAGAAAATTCACAAATTATTGCCCTTGTAGAGCTTAAGTTTTGTTATTTGCACCTGTGTCATACTTGGAGAAAAGGGGTCCTTTAAATTACTGCATCCCCTGAGTGCCCCACCCCATTCCCCCAAATCTCTTCAAGTTAGGAATGATGAGAGCAATTCTGGGTTGGAATGTCCATATACATACCATCCCGAAGGACACTTGCTTTCTCTCACGTGTGCTGGAAATTAGAACAAATTAATGTTATTGGTAGAAAGCTAGTTTCTTGCCTATATGCCAAATTCCTTGGAGTACTGGTCATACAATGGGACAAAGCAAGCTAAGTTAGTGATGTCACTGCTTCTGTAGCCTAGCTTGTAAAATCCCTCTCTCTGTGGCAACTGGTGCAGATCAGAGCACTGTGGAGATGGAAATGCTAATCCTGTTGGCCACCGCTGGACAGAGCGTTGTTGGAGCATATAAGTTCTGTTTTCTGGTGAAGTGCCAGAGGTACCACATGATGTGAAGTACACCTGTCTATCCCATCACCACTGAACTTCCTTGTGAAGTATGTGGCTAGCCCATCACCACTAGATCTTTCCCTTGAGTATTTATCAGTAAGCCTTAGGTCTTACACCCTATCTTTGGTGTTTTCTTGGTCTCTCAAAAACCTATTCTATTGCCTTAGCATACCTGGGTTGTGGATGTCACATCACCACACAACTGCTTCCTTAAAATTATTTGTTTCAGTCACTCCTTTACTATTTATGCTAGCATTGGCCCATATTTTGCTTCCTCAGATTAGCCATATAATTATTGCTTTGCATAGTAAATATGTGTTAAGATCAGTTAAAATTTATTTGCTTACAATTTTACTGCATATAAGATCAAATTTCAAGGGCAGCTTTGCTTTTCCTGGAAGTTTCTAGAAGTTCCTCTAATAATGATTTGTTGGTGGTAAACTTTTAACTTTAATTTCATCTGCATATATCCTTGTATTTCACTCATTTTCTTAAGTTTTCTATGTTTATAACTTCAGTAGGCTTTTCCTTTCAAAACACATGACATATATTTCCACTGCTTTTTCACTATTAAAATATATTTAATTGTCTCTCTTCCCTCTAGCTAGTTTTAAGAATTTCTCTTTGACTTTGGTGGTGAACTATGATATGGCTAAGCCTATATTTAGATTCACTGATAGCACTCAGACCCAATTTGTGCACCATGAATCTGAAGTTTCTTGTAGTCTGGAAAATTATCAGCTTTATCATTGGGAATATTGCCTGGACTTTTTTCTCTCTTTTCCTCTGAAACTCTGATTAGATCTACTCTGTGCTTCTTCACTTTTTCCTCACTGTCTTCCAAGGTGTCTTTCACATGTTCTATCTCTTTTCCTTTCCATATCATATTCTTCAGACTTTCTTTGACCAAATAATACAGGTTGTAAGAGACTACTTACTATATAATGGTGGACTTGGGGATTCAAATTTTTAGGGGAAGCATTCTTTCTCTCAGCTGATTCCAAGTTTGTATGCTGTTAGTTTCTATGTTAGTTTCTTTATTTCAACTTACTTTTCCAACTGTACAAAATAATGTTAAACCACTATAAAGCCCTAACTTTTCAACCATAGTTCCACATACATTTACTAACAACCCTGACTCATTTCCTATTGTTCTAAATTTTACTTTTTCAAGTGCTCTGCTGATCCAGGAACCAAAATGCTTTTGCTGCCTGATATCTTTATTCGTTATTGCCAAACACCTTGAAAAGTTACTCTACTTGACAAGTAGAGTACCTTTATATATTAATAAATATATTAATTAATTAAACTTAACATAATTAGTGAAATTAAATTAAATTCTTAATATTTCTAGCTCACCCATTTTTAAATATTTATTTCCATATTTATTTCTACTTTATGCATGTGCAAGGAATCTTCTGTTATACTTCCTACTAGGCTTTAGTTTTGGTCTTCTGTCCCCAGAGTGATTTCACAGTAAGTGCTCAGTGTCAAGCCCTAGTGAATTATCATGCATATCCCTCAGGAATTTACATTCTACTGTGGAAACCATTGTATTGGAGAATGCAAAATCAATAATAAATTTTAAGGAAATGCCTTTACTGTACTAATGTATTATGTAAATTATAAAATGTACACAAAATGATCAAATTAAAATAGCATGAAAGAAAATATACAAATGAACATCTTTCTTCCAGGGAATCATGTTGCAGGATATATATATACACACACACATACACACACATGCACACACACACATACACATATTCACCTTGATTTAGACATTAAAAATACAAAAACATTTTTAAGTAAGGAAATGTCATGGTCACATCACATCAGTGCTTCAATGAGATCATCCTGGGTGTGGAGAGGAGAAGACTGGATTAGAGCAGTGTTATTACACTTTGCTACCCAATAGGAATACATTGAAAACTTTAATAAAATTTTGATACCCTGAAGGTTTAATTTAATTGAACTACCTTGGGACCTGGAGGTCACTTTTATTTTTAAACTACCCTCAAATGATCCTGCTATCAAGTTAGTGTTCACAACTATGAGCTAAGGCTAATTAAATGACTTTGGTGGTGAACTATGAGAAAATTTTAAATCTAAGAGATAATTCTGAGCTGTCTGTATTACATTCAGATAGAGGTACTTAATATAGGTCCAAAGCTCAGGATAAGGGCCAATGTGATAAATAAATTTGGAGTTATCAATATACAGGTAACTGTTGAAATCATGGAAGAGAAAGAGATTCCTTAGAGGGACAAAGCAGAGAACAAAGGAAGTAGATTCATATTAGAATTTTAGTAGCAACAATATTTCAAAAGAGGATACAGTGGCAGAGACTCCAAGTAGCTATTATTATTATAATAAAATAACTATCTCTTTCTAAATTATGTGTTTGGAGTTACTAAATCTTTCTGTTATGGTTTGGACAGGCTGTGTCCCACAAAATTTCATGTGTGAGACAATGCAAGAATGTTCAGGGGCGATTAGATTATGATCATGATGATGATGGCTGTAATATAATCAGTGGATTAATCCACTTGAATGGATTTACTGGGTGGCAACTCTAGGCAGGTGGGATAAAAAGCCAAAGAAATTTAAAAAATGGGATGGAACACTTTCAAGAAAATCAAGGGAAAAGATACTTTTAAAGTGGAAAACCATAAGTAGTGTTCAAAGCGACAGAATGAAGGTAGCTAAAGACCAAAGAAAAGGCCACTTATCCAATTAGCTGATGAATGTTGACCTTTTAAGAAATCCCTTTTTGAAAGCTGGTACTATTGAAAATAAGATGAAATGGCTTGACACGTGACTGAGAAGTGAAAACTTGCTGGCCGTACTTGTCGAGTCGAGTACCTTTTCAAGGTATTTGGCAATAATGAATAAAGGTATCAAGCAGCAGAAGCATTTTGGTTCCTGGATCAGCAGAGCACTTGAAAAAAATAAAATTTAGGACAATAGGAAATGAGTCAGGGTTATTAGTAAATGTATGTGGAACTATGGTTGAAAATTTAAGGCTTTATAGTGGTTTCACATTATTTTATAAAGTTGGAAAGGTAAGTTGAAATAAAGTAACTTTCTAAGAATCAAGCTTAAGAATGAGAAAAAGGGGGGGAACACTGTTGGCAGAAAATGGGAAATAACTAAATATGTTTAAAAACAACACGAAATAAATTGGCTTGAAGATGGATATGACATGATTGTAAGTACTTATATAGTATTAATATTATACAAAGATTGATTTTACTGAACAAGGAGGGAAATTCAGATTCCCTTTGGCATTTAACTCTTTTCGGACAAGGATGTTGCATTTATATTGAGGTCTTACAAATTAAGAATAATGCTCAAAAGGTGAGGAGTTCCATGAGGAATAATATGTTCGGGGAACTGTTTATATATGGAGAACTGAAAAAAGGGAATGGAGATATTGAACATGAAAATAGAGTCCAATTTCCAAACAGTTTTTCAACTAAAATTGATTTTTTTTTAAAAAAAGAAAAAGCAACCTGTATCACAAAAGCACTCTACTGGGAGTGAGACAGAATACCAGGGAAGGTGAGAGGGACCATTGTGATAACATGGGGTCTGTATGCTGGATGGGACCAACATAGGAGGCACCACCAGGAAAGGCATCATGAACCTGGGAGAGAGAAGCACATATGTCAGACAGAGGTCTACGAACAGGCTGAATAGTTCTGGGGAGTTGGGGGAGGACAAGGCATAGGCAAGAGCTAGGCAGATATTCTAGGCCCAGAAGGATGGAGTATCCAGAGTTCATCCCCATCGGTACCGGGGGGTCCATTTTACAGGGAAAGGCAGCCTAGTAACAAACCTACCAGCAAAGGTCAGAAGACTGGGTAAGGATGCTGAGCTAAATTTGGCCAAAGAGGACTTACCTTGAGCTGAATGAATCGGAACCTTCAGAGCATCTTAACTATGCAGCAACAGTGGGGGTGTGTGGAGCACCAACGATATGTTCCTGTGATTATGTATTCTTATAAAATTTGTAAAATTGTTGTAGATTATTATTACAATAATAAAATAACCATCTATTTCCAAACTATGTTGGGAGTTACTAAATCTTTCTGTTATGGTTTGGATAGGCTGTGTCCTGCAAAATTTTATGTGTGAGACATTGCAAGAATGTTCAGAGGTAAATGATTAGATTATGATTATGACTATGATGGCTGTAATATAATTAGTGGATTAATCCACTTGAATTTACTGGGTGGCAATTGTAGGCAGGTGGGGTACAACTGGAAGAAGTAGGTCACTGGGATTGTGCCTTTGGGGTTTACACTTTGTCCCCAGCAAGTGGAGCTCTCTCTCTTATTCATGGCTGTTGTGTCCTGAGCTGCTTTCCTTTGTCACCCCTTCTGTCATGATATTCTGCCCCACTGGGGCCCAGGATGATGGAGTTGGCCCACAGTGAACTAAACTTCTGAACATGTGAGCCAAAATGAACTTTTATTTCTCCAAGTTGTTCTTGTAGAGTATATTGGTCACAGTGACACAAGCTGATGGAAACACTGTTGTCTCAGAGCCAGGTTTATTGTACAAATATCAATAAAAAGAGTTTTCCCTTTGCCTCAGGCTAGGGACTTCTGTGTTTCCTTCACTGACAAAGGAATGGGAGATCAGACTTAGCTAGGGAATTAAAAGTGCCTGGGGAAAGGAGCAGCTGGGACCTGAGTGGTAGATAATAAAAAAGGGGAAGGGATGCTGCCCATTCTTTCCAGATAGTTGGTTAGATGTGGAAGAAGAGAACTGGTGTTCTTCTACTAGCTAGAATATCGATATGATAGAATATAATGAAGTGTAGCCTTTTTGTACGAATATCCATTAGAATCTTCTTGCAAACAAATATTTACATGTTTATGCTCTTTAGATAGGGATTAAAGAATAATTTTGGAACTTAGATAATAATGGAAATTTATAGTTATAGTATAAATTGCTTTTATGATATATTGCTAATAGTACTATTTTTATGGTAATGTCCTATCATAAGAATATTTTCTTACTATGAGAATGTACAATCCACTTAACAATGAGGCCACTGGTTTTATGAGACCATTTCAAGTAAATCGAGGGTGGTAAAAAGCAGGGGCTGCCTTATTTCTTCACGCTTCCTTGCATTGCAATAGGCTTTGCGTACTGGAACTGGCAGGGTTTACACCTTCCTGAAGTAGATAGTGCTGGTGCAAGAACAATTCTAAGTAACATCAAGATTGTAAAATGCAAGTTTGGAGAAGAATGTCATAGTTTTGAGATGGTAGCTAAGATGTGGCAGTGGAAGGAGGAATCTTTAATTTGGGGACTTCTCTGAAAGTGCTGGCTTGTTGTAAAATTTAACTTTTCTATTTTCAAGCTTCTAGAAAAATTACTCAATGACATTTGTCTGCCTATTATTCATAAATTTGAGTAACAAATCCCTTTCACCCCACTTTTTCTAAGCACTCTTGTACCTTTGAGCTATGAAATACCAAACACATTGTATTTATCAGGATTGCCAATGAGTACTGCAGTATTGATTGGAAGAAGGCATAAAATTCATAACAGTCACATAATTTTATGTGTCTTTGTTGGCTAATGTATAATTTTAAAATTAAAATTTACATTTTAAGTTGAAAGTATAATCTGTGTTGGTGAGAAGGCAGTGGAATAAAAAACTTTTCTGAGACCATAGATTTTTGGAAAAAGACTTGCAAAGTTTAAATCTAGTGTTTAAATTGGGCAAGTTAGTTTACATTTTTGAGTCTCAGTTTCCTTATCTGTTATAGGATGGTACTGAAATAGTAAAAAATAGCACCTTTCTCATAAGGCAGTTGTGAAAATTAAAATGTTTTTTATGTAGGAAGTACTGGTACATATTATCAATTATTATGAAGGCTTTTAAATCTCTTAAAATATAAATCAGTACATCTGGGATTAGGTGGAGATGGGCACTAGATATCATAGATAAATATAGGATGTGATGGTTTGGATGTGAGGTGTCCTTCCAAAAAGCTCATGTTAGAAAATGCAGTGGTAAGATGATCAGATTATGAGAGCCACAACCCAATCAGTGTTGATCCATTTGATGGATTGATACTTTCAATGGGTTACTGGATGGTCACTGTAGGCAGGTAGGGTGTGGTGGAGGAAGAAGTTCACTGGGAGTGTGCCCTTGGGGATTATATATCTTGTCCCTGATTTCTCTCTCTCTCTCTCTCTCTCTCTCTCTCTCTCTCTCTCTCTCTCTCTTTCTCTCTCCTTTCTGGATTTTATGAGTTAAGCAGCTTCCCTCTGCCACGTTCTTCTGCCTCATCTTGGGCCCAGAGTCATGAAGTCAGCTGACCAAGGACTGAACATCTGAAACCATGAGCCAAAATAAACTTTTCTTCCTCTATCTCATCAGGTATTTTGGTCACAGTGATGAAAAACTGACTAACATATGGTAACTTCTCAAAGTGTTCATGTTGACATTCACTACATCTTTATATTCTTACAAAGAACATAAAAATCCCTTTTAGATTTAAAAATTTATATTTATTGTTTTAATTATACATATTTATGGTAGGTAGCATGTGATGATTTAATACATGTAGATAACGTACAATGATAAAATCAGTTAGAATTTTTATCTCAAACATTTAAAATGTTTTGCTTAACATATTTATTGCACATACTTATGATAATATTGTACATATTTATGAGGAGCATATTTATTCAACACATGTATGCAAGGTATACTGATCAAGTCAGAGTAGTTAATATTTCCATCTCTTTATCATTCCTTTGTGTTTGGAGACTTCAAGCTCCTCACTTATATTTACTCATTAGCTGTCTAATAGGTTATTGTGAACTATAGTTGCCCCACTCTACTGTAAACACTAGAACTTATTACTACTGTGTAACTGTGTTTTTGCACCTCTTATTCATCCTTTCTCGAGATACCACCTATTCCCTACCCTTCCAGCTTATAGTAATCACTATTCTACGTTCAGATAGAATTTTTGAGGTAAAGAGAAAGCTTCAAAGAAATATGCTCTCTGTGGAAGAGTGGGGAGAGAAGGTGTAGACTATAACTTTGGAGCCTAGGAATTGTGTCTCCTCGTCTCTGCAGTCCAGGGTTCTTCAGTGGCAATAGTTAAGAATTCCTGGTTAGAGGATTTAGTTATTGTTGGGACACATAGAAGTGAACACACTCCTATTTTACCTATATTTTAATATCCTTTGGGGATATTAAAAGTGAAGAGGATTAGACGAATTTGTCAGTGAAAATCCATGATTTTCTGGGACTAGGGAAGGGTCTTGACATGTTTTAACTTAGACCTTTAACTGAGTTGTGTTCCTAGCATTTTGCTGGATTTTTTTTCCTCTCTACATTTTCATCTTGCTGTTTTAAGTAATTGAAAACACTGCAAACTTGGATTGTTTCTGGAAAAGGCAAACTAAGATATTTTCAGAAATAGCATAATATGCCCTGCATTTTTATTTTGGTAAATATCTTGATTTCCTTATTTACTGTGACTAAAAGAATTTGGCAAATTTTCAATTACAGAATACATAAACACATAATTCTTGGAGAATGTACTAATGCCTTTTCCCATTTTGATAGACTTGTGAAAACCTAAATATACCCTTCCTTATTAACATTTGGGTGTTATTTTAAAAGAAAAACTGGACTTGATTATAGAATAGGCATAAGGACAAAATAGATATATAAAGTTCTTTTGAGAGTAAATTGAGGAGCAAAGTCTGGAAGTTGGAGAAGGAACTGTGACCCTTCTCTCTCTAGTTTGGCACATTCTTTTTCTCTTATTTGGGAAAATCTCTCTTTATGTTCTGGAATAATCCAAAGCTGATGTTGGATATTTCTTCCCCTGCCAGCTTCTCAGAATATCTAACCACCAGATTGATAGCATCTTCATCTGGACAACATTCTGTACTCACCATATACAGAGCAATTTTTTATTCCATGTCAGTATTTCTCATGGTCTGAGCTTCTTTGTACAGATTCTACATTTTACTCATCTTCTACATTCAGGAACATGTAGGTATACAGTAAATTCTCAGTATCTATAAAGTGAAATTGACTCTGGGAGTTATGCTGACCACTAGAAGCAGGTATAACGCAGAGTAGATGTTCACAGAGGCCTCACAGAGGCAGTCATTAATAGGTTGTCTTCCAGAAGCACTCCTGAAACAAAAACAGAACCTCAGAGGGTAGAACCACCCAGATTATACCACAGCATATCTAACTATGTCCAGAAGGCATTGGTATTTGGGCACTTTGGGGGTGAATTCAGTTAACTTTAATCAAACTTCTAGTTAAGAATCTATATGACAAGTAATTGCATATTTATTACTTAAATAATTTGTTAATCAAGTAATTAATCAAGTAATCTATAAACCCTACAAGCTATGAATCCATAATATGACAAGTCATTTCACGTTCATTAATTAATTAATTCATACCTAGCTCCATGGTAGTTCCTCACAGGACTGGGGATGCAGAAGAATTTACAGAGGTTATTCTCTGACAGGGAATAATTTATTTTTGGTGCAGAGCAGGCAAGAGGTAAGTCACATGGAACAATAGCAGATGATGTAAACCAGTATAACAGCATATGTGGAATGTATCTTTCTGCTCAGAACTGATCAATACTCAGAGCTGAAGAGATTAGGTGGGACCTGATCAATACTCAAAGCAGAGGAGATCAGATCATGAGTTTGTTTGTGTTTTAAGAAAATGCTTCTCACAAGTTCCCAACAAGACTTAAAAAAATGAAGCCAAACTGCACAACTTTATTCCTGTCTCTCATGTGGTACTACAGGGAATACTCAGAGGAGATTCTTTGCAAAAAGCTGATACAGTTGGATAGATTGTGATCTTTATCCAGTGGATGGAGTTGAGTTGGGGGAGAAACTAGTAAACATCAGTAGGAAACTAGACAACCTTCTGAAAGAGAAGGTGTTTCTTGGAAGAACAATGTGTGCGCACAAATTTCCAGATGTTGGCTAAATTGCTACAATTGCAATAGGAATATTTTATGCATAGCACTGACTGAGTTTATACCCAACCAAAATGGACAGTTCAGAGTGGGAACACACAGAAAAGCAATGAACCATCTTCCTGCTGCTGCCTCTGGATTAGCAGAACAACTACAGTAGATGTGAAAGAGAGTGAAAGAAAAAAGGAACATTCTAATGTCTGCACAAGGCTGTGAAATCTAGGGTGCTTCCTAGAGAAGGAAAAGTGATAAATTTGGGGGGAGAACTTGACATTGTCCTCTTTTTTTTTTTTGTTTGTTTGTTGGGAAAGCAACGGGCTCCTGACACTGCAGATGTTTAAAGTCAGGAACTGGCTGGAGCTTCCCCTTTCTGCAAGGCAAGAAGGAAAGGATGCTTCTAGAGTCAGGAAACTATACTCACAAAATCTGGTGGACAAGCATGGGTGAGTTTCCATGGAAAGAGTGGATACTATGGACTATTGTGCTAGATCCTGCCCAAGAGGCTGCCCGCAGGAAGCTGACCCAAGCAACTAAAAGAGAGAACTCTGCTTGCTGAAGGCTGAAGGTGAGTGGCTCCCAGTGAACATCAGGCAGAAAGTACATAAGACAGGTCAGGGTTCCCAGAGCAGCCCCAAGGAAACCAGGAAAAAACTGTCCCCAAAGAACTGGCATTTCCACCTACACTTCAGAGGACCCTAACTTACAACAGTATCCACCAAGGAAGATGTTGACTGAATCATCTGCCTCCTGTTGCCTCTGGAACAGCACAACAACTCAGGCAGACGTGGGGCAGGGAGAAAAAAGAAGGAAACTTCTAATGTTCAAAGGTGACCTGCAAAGCAATAGGATTTGTGGAAGTTACCACCTAAGATCAGAGAAAGGAGAGCCTGAAGGAAATGCTAGAAATCATTAGTGGCAGAATAAAACACTTTCTTGATTTATATTTTACTGAGTTGAGCCCACTCGACAACTACTTCCACACCTTTAATTAAATTCTGAATTGTGTTTATATGAAATATTAACACATATAATTGTGTTTACATGGAATATAAACATATATAGATTCTGAATTCCATTTATATGGAATCATATAAATGCCACAGATGAAATTCAGCATGCAGAAATGCCAGGGAAGACCTCAGGGAGGGGCTCCAAGTTCATCCAGCTCTTGAGGTGATATGAGGAACAAGAACAGAATATATTGTTAGTACTTTTATTTCTAAATTTACTTTTCTCTATTGTGTTTACACAAATGGTAGTCTACTGCATACACTATCCTAATCTTTCCTTCACTGAAATTTATCTTGAAATTTATTTCATTCTAATCTCTAAAGAAGTTTTATATTCATTTGTTATGCCTATATCTTATTCCATTGTAGGGTTATACTGAAAGCTATTTGACCAATAAACTTTGATGGGTATTTAGATTATTTCCTGTCTTTTGCTATCACTAACTGTTTCAACTTTATGTGTTTGGATTTACTAATATTCTATTTTAGGATTTTTATGCTTTGTTCCAACTTAAAACATCCTTCCTTCTTTGAGATTATAGATTTTTTCAATGTTTAAGGCTTTGTCCTATTTTAAATTTATTTTGGTATAATATGGATTAAATTTATTGTTTTTAGATATAATCTTATTGTTTCAAATCATTTATTGATCAAATCAATGAACTGAAATAGCGTCTTTATAATATTATTTTAAATATTTAGAACCTTTGCTGAACTATCTATTCTTGGCTATTGGGCTCTTTGTAATTTATGCACCAGATCTGCTTTGTTATTATACATGTTGATATTTTCAGTTAGCATTCTCTTACTCAGATTTTTTTTGTTCTATTAAATATTTTTGACAACAACTATAAAACAAGCTTATTGAAACAAAAATTTATTGCTCATTTAAAAAATAAAGTTGTCTCCTTCGGCATGGTGTGGCACATAGGAAGTCCCAGTGACTTAGACCAGTGTGGGCAACTTAGTGAGACTCTGCTAAAAAAAAAAAAAAAAAAGTCAAATTAAGGACAATTGAGATGTTACATTTGGTCTTACTTAAAATAATTTTACTTTATTGTTACTTTGCATTTATGAGAAGAATTTTATCATCTTTATAAATAGTACATTTTTCCTGTTGAATTTATTCCCAGGCAATTCATGGTTTTTTTCCCTTTTCTACAAAAGTGTGATCTTCTATTATGTTTATGTGGTTTAAATATTGTTGATTTCTGTGCATTATTTTTTATATAACCATTTCCCAAATAGTTTTATTAGGTATAATTGTCCTTTGCTGATTAGAGTTTGAGGTATCCAATAATGACACATACTGTATCTTCTTAGTTCCATAATATGTTCTCTAATTCTTTTATAATTGCTCTGTTTGCTATCGCTAGAAAAATGTTGAATAATAGTCTTATGTTGGACTTGCCTTGTTCATTACTTTAATTGAAAAGTTGCTAGTATTTTTCCATTAAGGTGAATTATAACTTTTCAATTGGTATGGAAACATTTTATCATATTGATGAACTATCTTTCTCATCTTGTTTTTGTGGGAGTTTATTGACAATGGATGAGAACCTCAGCAGAAGTCTTTTCACAATCTATGGAGAAATCAATGTATTTTTCTCCTTAAGTCAGTTGATATGGTGAATCATATCCATAAACTTTCCAATGTTGACTCATGTTTCTCATGCATGGACTATATCATTCTACCATATTTTATTCTTTTAATGTGCTTCTAGATTCTGTTTAATAATACTTGAGAGTTTTTTTCTCAGGGTTGATATTGGTCTGAATTTTTCTCTTTGAATAATCATTTCTAGGCAGTTATTTTCAATATTAAATCAACAAAACAAATTTAGGCTATTTTCTTCATTTAAAATATTCTCGGGACATTTAAATATTTTCAGAGCTGCCTAGTCCTTGTTTTATTAAAATCCCCCAGTTAATTCATATTGACTACTTCTGGGATATGAAGATAGTACATTTTGCCAGCTTTCTTCTATGGTAGTTGTCCTGCTTTGATTTTTAAAAATCTGTTCTTGAGAAGTTTTGATGAAATACCTTCATCTAGACTGTTGTCCATTCATAAGGCCTTTCAAATATTTGCATATAGTTGAGAATAGTAGTGTCATAATTCTTTTCATTTCCTTTGTACCTCCTTTTAGCCATTATTTCCTTTTCATAAGGAAGAAAATGTTTTTCGGTTGCAATTCATTGGGCAGTTTGAACACAGATGTTTAACTAAAACCATCTTGTCTCTTCCCACCTCTTCAACTCCTTTCCCCTATAGGGTAAACCACCACCCTGATGATGTTAGGTCATGATATTAAGACTTTCTCAAATGCTTACTGACTATTTGGATATCCTCTTTTGAGAACTTCTATTGAGTTTCTAAAGTCCATTTTCTGTGTTTTTATTTTCCTTATTGATTTGTAGGAATCTTCTATATATTTGAATATTAGTTTTTTTAATCACATATATGTAAAATAAATATCTTTATACACCAGTAGCATTTTTACTGTTACAGTGAGGACCTTCTGATATATAGTTCTTAATTTTTAAATATTTTTATTAGTGTATTATAGCTATTCATAATAGTGGAGTTCTTTTGACACAATCACACATGCATGGAAAATGATTTACTCCACTTCAGTACTCAGTGCCTTCTCCCTCCCTCCCCAGTTGTTCTCAGTTGTAATGTATCCAAACAATTGATATTTTATTTTTATTTCTTCTTAAGACCTATTTGCGGAATCCTTGATTATTCCAAGTTCATAAAATAATTCTCATGTATTATCTTTAGAAGCTATATATTATGATTTTCACATTTAGGTCTCCAATTCATCTGGGATTGATATTTTTTTGTTTGTGTAGTAAGGTCAGGGAGAAATTTTGTACCATATGAATAACCAGTATACCTAGCATCATTTATTACAGAGATTTTCATTTGTGATCACACTAAAATGTGTTTCCTTTTGTCATAATTTTTTTTTATTCCATCATATATTTCAGGATTTCTTCCTGGACTCTTTGCTTCTGTTACACTGATTTATCACACCTTGTCTTTATTAGCATAGTATTTTAATCATTCTTAATTTTTTACTGTAAAAATCTTCCAGTTTTGTTATTTTGCTTCCATATTGTCTTGGCTTTTTATTTTTATTTTTTGTCCTTTTTTTCATATTCATTTGAAAATCAAAGTTGTCAAGCACTATGCACACTAAAGAAAAAAATCTGCTGAAATGTTTTGGGAATCACATTGAAACTATAGATAAATATGGGCAGAATTGACACAATTAAAACACTGAGTCTCCCAATCCATGAACACTGTCTCTCAAGCTAGTTAGGTCTTTTATGATGTTCTGTGTAGAGGACACATGAGTGTGTGTGTGTGTGTGTGTGTGTGTGTGTGTGTGTGTGTTGTCTTTTAGTGCTCTTTCAATTGTATTGTTTTAAATATCATTTTCCATGTTTCTTTTTCCTGGTCTTGGATTACAGTTTTTATCTTTCCAGCGTTTTGAGACTGATGGTAACACTGCCTAACTACTTACAGCACAGCTTTGCCCTGAGTTTCTTTGCCTGTTGGTTTCTGCAGCTTGGGTATTGACAGGGGAACAGGGCTCAGAGTGTTGAGCTTACTTCACCTGTTTACTTTCTCAGAGCTTGCTCTGTACTCCAATTATTTTCTCAACATTTTAAGAAAATATCAGAATTTTGCTCAACTTCTTTGCCCCAAGACACTGTTTTTGCCATGATTTCTCATCTTTTCTATTGATGTCCCCTTTGAATTGGGAAGTGCCTGCAGAGAAAAAGACAGCATAGTATTTGAAGTTCACACAAGTGACTTCCCCTTCTAGGGGATTCCTTCAGGAATCTTTTTTGTACCTCTTCAATGGCATCAAATGAAATTTTATTTTAACATTAACCCATATGTTCTCAGTGAGAAGTGAAATTCTCCCAATCTTTATTTATTGTTGTGTTGAGCATTTATTTTTATGTGTTCTCTATCATTTTTTTACCAATTTATTTTTGCTTTTTAAAATTAGTTTACTATTTTCTCTAAAAATTATCTCTAATGTTTAATAGGATTTACCTGTTTTATAATTCACTGAAATGAAGATTACCCCTATTAATATGTCATAATTCTTTTAATTTCTTTAATTGCTTTTCTTTGGTTTATTTGGTTATTCATCTTGTTTTATTTCTTGAGTTGATGTTTACACATGCTTATATTTAATTTATTTACAGTATACTAATATATGTATTTAATCCATGTATAGTAAATTGATATATATGTGTATCTGTATCTTTAATTATTTTCTGCTTCTAATAGCTTCTGTTTCTTGCTTTAATATTTGCTAGTTTTTATTTATGCATATTGATGCAATCTTTTACAGCACATACATTTTCCCTTTACAGTTTTGCAGATAATTTATCATTTTAAAACTTTCTTCTTTTACCTTATGTTGTGTTTTTTGGTCTTTCATTCAATCTGCATTTTATGATCACGATTTCTGCCTTCTGTGTCAGTAATAGAAAATATTTAGTTTGCTCAAAATCATTTTCAAATTTCCTGAATTAATCATCCTTTATGATCATTTCCTTTATGGTGACATGTGGAAGATCTTTCCTTTTCATAGACAAGATTAATTATATTCTTACCGAAATGACAAATATATTCAATCTTATTTTGTCATATTTTTTATTTTATGATTTATGTTTTCATCACTTTTAAAAATATTTCATGGCTTGCTCTGATTTTCTTGCTTCATGTTTGTGTTTCCTTTGGCAATTAGGAATTTTTATATTTTTGTTATAATTCTTTCTTATAAAACTATTATATATGATGGTCTTAATCTTTCTTTAGGTAATATTTATTAATTTTATATTGTGATTTATGATGAAATTATATGATTTTTCTTTTTCTTTTTCTTTCTTTGCCTCTCCTCTACCTCAAACTTTAGTTGACTATATGATATTTCTTAGTATTTATTTTTGCTATATCAAATGAGCTTCTTCCCCTATTATTGAATTTTCAGATTTTTTTTAACCTCCAACTATTAAAAGTAAGAAGTAGCATATTTCTGTTACTTGTCAACTTTATCTCATTTGCTATCTTAACATGTTGGTTATATACTGTTAAGAGCTTCAAGAGCCTCTTCTGCCAACAAAACCCCACAGCTACTTTAGTCTTAGCCCTACAATAAAATGCTCATTGACATTCTTTTCACTGTTTTCTCTCCAGCCATCTTTTAATGAGTTTTTAGAGATTTATCCAGAAAATTTTATGGGAACAACATTTTTAATTTTTCTTGCTATTCTTGATATGTTATGAAGGTCAGCTTTTATATTTTTGAACAAAGTCTTTTAAAATAAGGAGACATGGAAGCTGCATTTAATGGATGCTTAAGCTCTCGTCTTTTCTCCTTGCCCCTTCCCGCCTCTTCCCAACTACCTGATTGTAGAGGCAGGATCTCAGCAGCTTTGCTTCCTCAAAGTGATTGTCCATCTCTTGGCCAAGAGTTGATAGGTCCAAGGTAGACATCAGACTTAAGTTCAGCCAATCAGAGTCCCATATGTATGTGTGTGTGTGTGTGTGTGTGTGTGTGAAAGAGAGAGAGAGAGAGAGAGAGAGAGAGAGAGAGAGAGAGAGGAGGGAAGAAAAAATTTAGAGCAAGTATGAAAGAGAGAGGAGGAGGAGAAGGAGGGAGGGAAGAAGGGAAAAAAGAGAAGGAGGAAAGAAGGAAAAAAAAAGAAAAAATTTAGAGACCAGTCCTTTACAAGACTGGACATACAGATGAGGCTGTTGATGGCCATATTTTTAGCAGGTAAATAGAAAAAAGCAGAGGAAAAATAAATGTGACTGAGACACAGAGAGAAGCAGCACTAAATGAGGAAGAGACCTCATAGGCTCCCTCTAGCTTCCGCTCTGTTTCTGATGCCTGGCTAGCTTTCGTTTTCTCGGCGAGGCATCCTCATAACCCTATAATAGGTTTATCCACTTTTCCTAAATAGATTTTTGTTATTTACAACGATGGTAAGCCAACTCATACCCAGGATGCTATCTTTGGACCGTCTTCCCAGCTAAAGAGAATGAGAAAAATCAGATTGGATTATGCTTTCGTGCCCTGCAGGATGTTCCCCACTGTAGAGTTATCAAGTGAATTCAAACAGAGTCTTTATTAGCTTGCTTAATTATCAGATTAGATCTGTGTTAAGGGCCAGACACATTGGATGTGTCCCTATAATACAGTAGGGTAACATTAAAAGCAACGGAGAGACTCCATCATTTCCATCTGCAGTGGCTCCTTAGGTCGGCCCCATGAGCTGAAGTCAAGTACTTCAGTTCTGCTTTGGTTGTCTATGAAGTCCAGTCATTGGCTGGCCTTCTTAAAAGCATTTTGACCTTGAAAGAATGAATCACCATAGTTTGTTATTTCAAAAACATTCACACTCTAAAATCCAAGACTTACCAGCAGATTTGAAGTGTCCCCAGATCATTGAATGTTATTTTGGTAAGAGAAAACTGAACTTCTTAAAATTTTTACTTGTTTTTTGAGGGGGTCCTGGAGTGACTGGGGGAGGAGCTTTAGTCCTAGGGATCAACACCCAGTGTCAGCAGCTTGGGGATTTTGCTGACCAAGTCAAAATACACAAAAAAATGCAAAGTTTAATTAGTCTTTAGTTTAAAACTTTGTTGATAACCTCACTAAAATATTTTTTATTTCTTTTCCATTAAAAATAACAGATATTTTATGAAATATTTAGAAAATAAAAGACAACAAAACAAAGCAATAAAATCACTCTCCTATCAAAGTAGAGCATCATTAACTTATCAGTAAATTTGCCAGTTCTTTCATTTACTTGGTACAATGTTATATATTTACAAGTCTATATTTGTTTTTTAATCCAAGAGTTTTTTGTATTTTTATTAACATATATGTTTTCAAAGACTTTATATTTCATGAGTCAGATATTATATAATTAATTAATCACACTTTTAGTGTATTAATGTTCATTATTTTTTGAGATTTTAATTTTGCAATAAATATCTATTGCAAAAAACTGTCTATGTGTAGTTTTTTCTTTTTCTTTCTTTCTTTTTTTTTTTTTTTTTAAAGTTAGATCCTCAGATTTTCTGTTCCAATTTTGAATATTTTCATTCTGGCAGCACGATTTTGTCTACCACCTCTTTCCAGTGTCCTTTTAGATTTTCAGGCACCAGGCCCAGATCTCTGAAGTGAAGGGGGCCCAAGGCAGGTCTGAGAACACTGAATGTGAACTGCAAATTTGAGTGAATCTGAAATCCGGGTTGATCCCTTTGTTTTCACTTCACTGATTCCCAAAGATGAGAACTGGCTGAGAATGTGCCGGGATTTGGCTCTGCCAGCTGGCGAGGCGTCCCTGAATAATGGGAGATTATCAGAATCCTTCCCTTTTCCAGTGAACTTTTATCCACATTCATTTTTGTATTGTGCCAATTAGGGATGGCACGATGGTTTTCTTTGTACCCTGGCAGCCCCATCCACATAGATTTGGGAGGAAATCTTGCAGAATGTGCATGTCACTTTTGCTTTCCATAACAAGTCATGACATCAGGATCTCAGGTCCCTCAACCTAAATTCATAACTAACCGTATGCCTGTAGACACTTTCTCTGCTGTCTTCATGCATGAATTGTCTCCTAGAGAAGACTAGTCATTGTACTGAGTATACAGTGGAGATCATTCATTCTCTGAAGTTTATTGTTTTTCCTAGAGGTTACATTATATCAATCTATACTGCAGCAACAGTGAGACATAACAATAAGACAATTTGATGCAAGATGGGCTAGTTGGACCCCATTCAATTGTGTTTAATTATTAAAATAAGTATCTTATCATAAGTTTTCCTCTCTGTTCCACAGTTTGACAACTATGGTCAATATTAAGATAAATCTCCTGCATGTAAAGAGCTAGACACCAATGTGCTTATGTGGGGTCCTCAGAGGTATCTCTTTTTAAACTCATTTTTTTGGTATACATCGCTATGGTTCCAGGATGGAATTAGTCTTCTTTTTACCTCTTAGTCATCTTATTTGGAATCCCAACTAACTTACTTAACATACAGGGCTTTGCTAATTTAGGATGTATCTGCCAGTCTGCCTGTGTGGAATCCACAGAAACACATATCCTTCCTGGTTACACAGTTTACTTGAGATCAGCAATTGATGTGAAACCAGAAAAGGGAATCAGAGGACCAAGTCCTTGCTTTGGATATCTTTGTATGGTTCTGCTTAGATTTTCTCTGCAGGATTCAGGGGCTGTCCCTCCTCAGTTATTGACCTGAAAACTCCTAGCAGTAGCAATTGAAGAACGACTGATAGAGTCAGAATAGGGGTTAACTGCTTTCCCTCTGGAGGTTGTCCCCAGTGGGCATGGGGACATTTGTGGAAGTTGTGATTCCATGAAAGAAGCTAGTCTTCATCTCAGGCAACACCTCTGTCTGTCCTTAGGCCTAAGATTCAGGAACCTCTTCTGATACTCAGAAAAGACATGCAATATATTCCCCTGGGCGTGTGTGTGTCTCTCTGTGTGTGTGTCTGTGTGTGTGTGCAATGTGTGAACTAGTGAAACACAATGGTGATTCATAAATATTAGCTTCCTGTTTCTGTCAAATGGGCTTACAGTATTTCACAAAACATAAGAATCTAAGACCCAGAAGATGCCATTGAGCTCTTTTCATCCAACTAACTATAATTTATAGATCAGGAAAGAGATGCAGAGTGGTTTCAGGATTTTTCTTCAAGTATAGAGGTATTGACACAGCCATGTCTACAACCTAGTTGTTCTGGCCCCAGCAAAATGGTCTTTCCATCAGACAATGTCTGTTTTTTAAAAGTTGAGAGAAAATTTATTTCTGTATTTTATTTTTTCAGGAAAAAATGCTTTGCTGAGGAAGCAGGAAAAAAAACAGTAAAATATTCATTATATTATTAATATGATGGTTACTATGTAACATTGTACTTTATGATTTTTCTCTTTTATGAAAACTACTGTATTAAGGTACAATTGTATAAGAAGTTGAACACATTTATTCTGAGCTCATTTAATCCAACTAACTATAATTTATAGATCAGGAAAGAGATGCAGAGTGGTTTATACAACTCGAGGAGTTTGGTGAATCATAAAACCATTACCACAATTAATGTTGTAAACACAACATGTCACCTCTGAATGTTGCCATCTCTTCTCTTCCTTTATCTACTATTTTATCTTGTGATAAGAATATGTAACATAAAATATGCCCTCTTAGCAAATTTTCAAGTATACAACACAGTATTGTTAACTTTAGGCACCATACTGTACAGATCCCTTGGACTTAATTATCTTGCATGGCAAGTTTTGCACCTCCCCATTTCCTGCTTCCTCTAGCTCTTGGCAACCTGGGACTTTGACTATTTTAGATTCCTCATGTAAGTGAGATCATGGAGTATTGGTGCTTCTGTCATCTGTCTTACTTCACTTAGAATAATGTCTTCTAGAATGATCTGTGTTATTGCAAATTACAGAATTTCCTTCTTTTTTTTTTTAAGAAACATATTCCATTGTGTAGAAACAGGATACGTAGAAATGTATTATTTAGTTTCCAAATACTTGAGAATTTCCTAGAGATCTTTCTGTTGGATTTGTAAATGAATCCTACTATGATTATTTTTTAATTTTTTTATTGTTGGTTGTTCAAAATATTACATAGTTCTTGATATATCATATTTCACACTTTGATTCAAGTGGGTTATGAACTCCCATTTTTACCCCGTATACAAATTGCAGAATCACATCAGTTACACATCCATTGATTTACATATTGCCATACTAGTGTCTGTTGTATTCTGCTGCCTTTCCTATCCTCTACTATTCCCCCTCCCCTCCCCTCCCCTCTTCTCTACCCCCTCTACTATCATTCATTTCTCCCCCTTGTATTATTTTCCCCTTTCCCCTCACTTCCTCTTGTGTGAAATTTTGTATAACCTTGAGGGTCTCCTTCCATTTCCATGCAATTTCCCTTCTCTCTCCCTTTCCCTCCCACCTCTCATCCCAGTTTAATGTTAATCTTCTTCTCATGCTCTTCGTCCCTACTCTGTTCTTAGTTACTCTCCTTATATCAAAGAAAACCTTTGGCATTTGTTTTTTAGGGATTGGCTAGCTTCACTTAGCATAATCTGCTCTAATGCCATCCATTTCCCTGCAAATTCTATGATTTTGTCATTTTTTAATGTGGAGTAATACTCCATTGTGTATAAATGCCACGTTTTTTTTTATCCATTCGTCTATTGAAGGGCATCTAGGTTGGTTCCACAGTCTTGCTATTGTGAATTGTGCTGCTATGAACATCGATGTAGCAGTGTCCCTGTAGCATGCTCTTTTTAGGTCTTTAGGGAATAGACCTAGAAGGGGAATAGCTGGGTCAAATGGTGGTTCCATTCCCAGCTTTCCAAGAAATCTCCATACTGCTTTCCAAATTGGCTGCACCAATCTGCAGTCCCACCAGCAATGTACAAGTGTACCCTTTTCCCCACATCCTCGCCAGCACTTGTTGTTGTTTGACTTCATAATGGCTGCCAATCTTACTGGAGTGAGATGGTATCTTAAGGTGGTTTTGATTTGCATTTCTCTGACTGCTAGAGATGGTGAGCATTTTTTCATGTACTTGTTGACTGATTGTATGTCCTCCTCTGAGAAGTGTCTGTTCAAGTCCTTGGCCCATTTGTTGATTGGGTTATTTGTTATCTTATTGTCTAATTTTTTGAGTTCTTTGTATACTCTAGATATTAGGGCTCTATCTGAAGTGTGAGGAGTAAAGATTTGTTCCCAGGATGTAGGCTCCCTATTTACCCCTCTTATTGTTTCTTTTGCTGAGAAATCAGTATATTTTGTACAACTAGATCTTTTTACAATTATTGAGACTTGTTTTATGGCCCTGAATGTGGTCTATGTAGGTAAATGTCTTGTGCATTTGAATATGTATTCTGCTTTTGTTTGACGGAAGTGTCTATAAAGGACAGTTAGTTAGGTCAAGTTGGCAGATAATGTTATTCACGTCTTCTAAAGCTTTATTGATTTCATGTCTACTTGCTCTAACAATTATTGGGAAAGGGATATTGAAATCTCCATGTGTAATTTTTTTGATTCTCATCTATCTATAGTAGTTCTGTTTCTGCAATATATATTTTGAAATTGTTATTAAGCTCATTTAAGAATTTTATGCCTATCAATCAACTGACCCCTTGCAATTACGAAGTAATATTTATTCCTACTAATAAATCTTTTCTCTACTAATAATCTTTTGATGTTAGTGTACCATTCTCATTTTCTTCTGACTAATGTTAGTGTGGTATATATTTTCCATACTTCCCCTTTTACCCTATTTGTTTCTGTATATATAAAGCATATTTCTTTACCATCTCATGTATCATGTAATAGCTGTGCTTTTTAACAAAATCACTGTGATAGTCTCTACCTTTTCATTGGTGTAGATTATATATATTTAATGTGATTATTGATGTAGTTAGGCTTAAATTGATCATCTTGTTATTTGCTTTCTATTTGTCCTATCTTCTTTCTGTTCCATTTCTTTCTTTATCTTCTTGGTGAATTAGTTAAAAATTATAAAATATTTTGCTTTATCTGTACTATTGGTTTACTAGCTACAGTTTCATTTATCTCAGTCATTGATTTAGGCTTTGTGTTATGCATCTTTAGTTTATTGCACTTTACTTTCAAGTAAAATTAAGCCATTTCATGAGTGTTATGGAAACTCCCACTGATTTACCTCTTTCTCCCATTCCTACTCCTGTGCTGGTATTGTGATAACTTTTCCTTTGACATGTTATAAACTCTGTACCATCTCATTAGTATTTTTGTTTAAACATCTAATCATCTTTTAAAAGGAATTTTAAATATTAAATATATATATATATATATATATATATATATATATATATATATATTTAATTTTTTCTCCCATTCTTCAATCTGTGAATACATATTTATTTCCATTTGATATCCTTTTTGTTCTACCTGAAGGACTTCCTTTAACATTTTATTGTAGTGCAGCTCTCCTGGTGATAAGTTCCTTGAGTTTTTGTGTGATTGCCTAAGTCTTTATTTCAGTTTCATTTTTGAAAGGTGACATTTTTAGCTTCCATTATTTTGGATGAGAAGTTAATTGTATTTTTATTTTTTGTTCATTTTATGCAATAAAATGTTTTTCCTCTGGTAATTTTTTTTTGGTACTAGGAATTGAACCCAGGAGTATTTAAATACTGAGACCTATCTCTAGCCCTTTTTATGTTTTATTTTGAGATAGGTCTCACAACTTTTGGGCCTTGCTAAGTTGCTGAGGCTGTCTTTAAACTCATGATCCTCCTGCCTTGCCTTCATAGGTGCTAGGATTAAAGGCATGCTCAGCCACACGTGGCTAAATATTTTTCTTGACATTGATTTTGAGCAGTTTGATTACAATAGAACTTGGCATATTTTCTTCTTTTCTTTAAGTTTCTTATTCTTGGGGTCTAGCTTTTTGGATCTAAGATTTTATAGATTTCATTAGAATTTGAAACATTTCAGTCATTATTTCTTTAGATTTTTTTCTACATCTTTCATTTGTCTTCAATTCTTGGGATTCCAATTATGTGTATATTAAGCTTCTTGATATTGTCCCACATCTCTATTTATTTAAAAATTGTCTCATGTGCTCTGTTTATTTAAACATTCTCTTTTAAAATCTTTGTTTCGATTTGAAGAGTTCTATTGCTACATATTCAAATGCATCCATTGTTTTCTCTATGATGTCTAAATTGCTCTTAATCTTATCTAGCCTATTTCCAATACAGACATTTTATTTTCATCTCTAATAGTTTGATATGAACATTTGTAAATCATGTATCTTCCTCCTTTCTACCTAAATTTTTGAATGCATGACATATAGTTGTAGTATCTGTTTCAACGTTTTTGTCTTCTGCATCAATTCTGAGTCAATTTTGATTAGAATTTTTTTGGGGGATCTTGGAATTTGTTATTGGATTGCATGTGTTGTGAATTTTATCTTGTTCGGTTTTGTATATTTTTTATTTCTAATAACATTATTAGCCTTTGATTTTGATGCATTTAAGTAACTCAGAAAAGGCTTCTTCCGATTTTTCCCTTGAGATTTGTTAGGTGGAACATTAGCAATGCTCAGTCAAAGGAAAATTATTCTTCTCTACTGAGGCAAGACTCTCCATATAGTGTACCCAGTGCTCAGTGAGACACTCGGATTTCCACTGTGGTTGGTGGGAATAAGTGCTCTTTGCTACATTGTGTGAGTGTCGGGTGCTGTTACCTCTGTTCCTTTTGGATGGCTCTTTTTGCAGCCTCACATGCACTTGCTGATCATCACTCAGCTTAACACTGAGAGATCCCTCTCCAAATGTTAGTTCTTTCTCTGCTCAACCTTCTCCTCTGTGGTGTCCTAAGAACTTCAGCCATCTTCTTCACCAATATTAAGTACTGTCTCTTCAAATCAGAGGGGCTCCTGTGCTCTGCCAGCTTCCCCTTCCTTGCATCTGGATTTGAGACCCTGTTACAGATAAAAGCTGGAGTGATTTTAGGGATCACTATCCTTTCTTACCTAATACCCCACATCATGAAAACATTTTTTAAGAGCATTTAGCTATTTTTGTCATTGTTGTTTTAAGGTAGAATATAAATCTGACCAGAAGAAACACCCTCAATTTTATTGAAATCTTATTTAAATAATCCATGCAGTTTTTCAACTTCTCTATGTTATATATAATCTTTTCAACATGACAGTAAATTCCTCTAGGGCAAGGGGTTCATGTTGAATTCATACCTATTTCCTATAACCCTGCACTCTGTTCTAAATTTTGAAAGTTCCTGGTACAAGGGATAATGACGACATAAGAATATTTTTCTGATGTCCTAGTATACTATGTGAAATTTAATAAAGTCATCTTGGGTTTACTTTGTTGTTATCTGTGGTCCTCTGAAGGAAGAAGGAGGGCTGGATCAGTGTGCCATTGAGTAGAAGTGGAAATCCTAGAGCTTGGAACCCAAGATTATCAACAATTAGGTAGAAAAGATAAAGCCCAAATATTGTGAGGAAATACAGGTACAGTGACTGGGATTTAGATGTCAGTGAGGAACTAGGAGTATGGAAGCTGGTAACAAGGAGCAAAGTTGTGGAGGGTAAAATCTAATTTCTATTTGAAATTTTAAAAAATCTTGCATGAATCTGGTGAAAAGGTGGTGAATCCATTATTAACAGACAACGGTGTGATGGAAAATCATTTAAAACACATAGCTATAACCAATTCCTCTCCCATTTCTGTTATGGTGGCTCTAATCACTGTTAAGTGTCTGAGCCTCTGTATTCTGCTTATTCACAGTAGGATCCTGGCTTTGCTGCCTTATAATTAAGATACATGTAAATACAGTAAACACTCACACAAAACATCTGTCTCACTATTTGTTCAGTTTCTTTGTAAAGAAGCCAGAATGTCTGACAAGATCACAATAAAAACATCAGGCTGTTTGTTACACTAAGAGCTTTTCATTATCAAGTGTTTTAAATGAATAATAAGCTTACAACTCAAAAGAATATGTAACATTGAAATAACAGATATCTCTGATTTGTTCTTCCTTCAAATATAGCTTCTAAGCATAGTGATGTTTGAGAAGCCTTACTCAATAGTTCCTGCCACATATCAGATTTCATAAAAGCCTGGTAAAAATTCCTGAAGACCATTTAAAATAATAATCATACCAGGTCCTGGCATTACGCTAAAGGTCATGGAACACATTATATCACTTAATATTTCCAGTTATGCTATGAGGTAGGGATGATGATGATGATGATGATGATTATTATTTTACCATTCTTTAGAGAAAAGTCCAATTCAGAGCCTCTAAGTATCTTGTCCAAAGTTCAAGTTGTCAAGGAGATGAAAGTTAGTTCTATTTGACTTCAAAGTTGCTAATCATTGTTTGGCCCTTATGTTTGTCTCTCATTCTCTTTTTCTGTCTTTCTTGTTTTTTGGAGAACCGAGCTACAAGTTTATCAGGCTTCACATTGTTCCACCTTACCTTGTTCTGATCATAAGAACGTTTTATAATCTGTTCTTGTAATTTATCAAAAGACCTTGTTTATTTTGTAATGAAGAATTTCTGCCATTCCCTGCCCAGTACCTTAAAAACATACTCCAGGATAACACAGCCATAGGTGATCCCTAAAAATTCACAGGATCCAGTAGGTTTTCCCTATTTATGCCACAGTAATGTTCAGATTAATTTTCCTTTTACAATAACCAAATGGAAACCAAACCTTCATATTTATTGGGAGAGAAGTTCCTCAGGAGGCTGTGGGCATTGCCTCACAGTGACTGAAGGGGGCAGCAGAGGGCTTTCCAGTGAGCTGAGAGGAGGCCAGGTGAGAGAGCTTTCCTTGGGTATGTTGGGAATGGAAGTAGAGAGAAAGCTTGTCAGGAATTATAGAAGGAAGGAGAAAAGAGGATCAAGTGATGGGTGAAGCTAGAAGAAGTATGAGAGGGTCAGACAAATTGACAAGATTGAAATTAAATGGACAAAACTGCATCTACAGATGCAGGGCTTTCTGTCTCACCCTATCCAGTTTGTAGCTATGAAAAGCTATAATTAATGGCTTTTAAAATACCTTATGAGATGCTAGTCATGATCCTATAAACTTATATTTATTATTATGTTATTTATTTTATTATATTTGTTTCTGGTTATTGTGTTTATTATGCTTACATGTGTTATTTAATTCTCATAAATTCTAGTAAATGTTTTACAAATTCTCAAACAAATCCTATGGTGGGTATTTATCCAAACGCTACATACAAAAAAACTGAGTAATGTCAGAACATTTGGGGTTACATCTCAGATCTAATCTAATCTTAAATCCCAGGCTCTCCTTCAAATTCTCAATACCTTGACAGTTTTCTTTTAGTGAAAGATTATTTCTGTATCCAGAAAATGTGAGGAAAATCAATGTAGTGATATTTCCAAAATCCCAAATTCCCTTTCTAAATCTATTTTTTGTCTAAGAAGTACTCTTTAGAATGTGTTTGTTGGAATGAAATCTTTCCTTTAGAGATTCTGAGTCTTTGATCTACCACTCAAATAATTTAATTATTGAATTATCCAAGGGTAATAAGAGAGCAGTAGATATATGAGGTTGGGGAGTCCCTAAGAGACTCAGCTGCAGACATGTTCACAGCCTTGAGAGCATTAGTTGCTTAGAGGATTGGCACTTTGTCTTAGAAGTGGGTACCTGTTATTATACAAATGTGATTTATATGAAATAGAAACAAAAATGCAACAGCTGCTTATACATGTTTGTATTATTCATGAATCTGCAAACATAAATGTGTTGGGTAGTGTATAGAAATTCTAAAACAATTTAGAAATTAAAATTTAGAGGTTTCTTTTCCAGCATAATATGATAGGAGGGGAAGCCTGATTATTTCACAGTTTAATGAAAATAGTGAATTCAACAAAATTTCAAAAAAATTAAAGCCAGAGCCATAGACATATGGTATGTCAGAGAACCACCAGTTTTGATGGTTTGCTGTTGTATGGGGCAAGCAACTATCAATTTCCTTCCCCCTGAAGTTGCCTATATGTGTCAGTGTTATGCATTCATTTTAGAACTCTGCTTAGGTTGGTAGGTTTTGCTTAGATTGAAGTTATGAAATTTAGTAGACAGAATCTTTGGATCAGTTCTGTTAATTTTAAAGCACCAGGTTAGGCAAATCTGTGTGTATCTCTGTGGGCCTGAGCATGTGAGTCATCTTGGGACAGTTTGACCACCTAGCTCTTAACTAGCAGCACTCTCAGTTAAGATTTCTGGACAAAACTGCACTCTTTCCATAGGGAACTTAAGCAGAGTTCTGTTTTTTTTTTTTTTTTTTTTAATGACAGTATCAATTGATTAAATCCAAGGAGAATCAGATGAGTCAGCACATCCAAATTCTGATGTGCCATTTTCTTAATCATGTGACTTTGGGAGAGTCATGTAACTTCTGCTTTTTCATCTATACAATGGAATAATCACATTCTGGTCTCCAGAGATTGCTGAGTAGAAAATGAGTTAAGATGTATAAAAATATCATATAAGCTGTAAATTCTCTGTCTGCAAAAGTGTCTGTTTTATTGTTTTAGATCAGGTTTTCATTGCCAAATGTCACAATTCATGACAGACACAAGCCCTGCTTTGTGGGTGCCCCTACCTTACATGCCCATACTCTGGAGACAGGGAATAGTACACTCTGGGAAGAATGTAGAAAATCTCTCCTGTTGCTAATGATTGACTCACACACAGATGTAATATCCTTCTCCCTCCTACAGTGTGCATGCCCCAGGTGTGACTAGGAAAAGGCACGGAGTGAGTTATCCTTGACATCAATACTATAATAAAAGGTTGAAGTGCTTTTAACCTGAATGATAAAGACCTTGTTATAATTTTCACACTGCAGTCCATTAAAAAGCATTTTGGACAGGCATCACATGGTGGTTGAGAAACAGAGTGAAGATTCAGAGAAACCACTGAAGTGAGTGAGAAAATGCTATTGGAGGAAAATTCTTTTTTATTGTTATAATTGTCAACACATATTAATTGTACATATTAATGAGATCCAATGCAAAATTTTCATACATGTGTATATAGTCCCTTGATTATGCCCACATTCCCTTCTGCCTTCTGTTTTCCTCCTCTCTTTCCCTATTGCCATCTCCTCCTCTACCCTCTCCTCCTTCTCCTCCCTCTCTTCGTGCTTTTCCTCCCTCGCCTCCTTTCCTCCCCACCTCCTCCTTCTCCTCCTAGTTCTTCTTCTTCTTCTTTTGGTTTTCACATATGAAATAAAACATGATACTTGTCTTTCTCTGGGCTTTTTTCCCCCTCAATATAATGCCTTCCAGTTTAATCCATTTTCCTGCTATAGAAAGGATTTTATTCTTTATGGCTGAATAAAACTCCTCTCTCTCTCTCTCTCTCTCTCTCTCTCTCTCTCTCTCTCTATATATATATATATATATATATATATATATATATATATATATATATATATATATACACAGCTGGGCTGCTTCCATAACTTAGTTGTAAATAGTGCAACAGTAAATAGGAGTATGCAGGGATCTCTTGCATGCTGACTTCATTCCCTTCAGACATAGACCTACGAGTTTTATAACTGTATCATATGGTAGTTGGTAGTTCTACTTTTAGTTTTTAAAGGAACCTCCATACTGTTTTCCACAGTGGCTGTACAAATTTATATTCCTTGTTTGTGTCTAGTGTCTAAGGGCTCCTTTTTATCTCTATCACTAGCATTTGTTACTTTTCATTTTTTTTTTTTGATAATAGACATTCTATGGAGGTGAGATGGAATCTCAAGAATTTTGATTTTCATTTTCCTAGTGGCTAAACAGGTCCGTTTGTACTTTCTTTTGTACTTGTTTCTTTTGAAAAGTGTGTGTTCAGATCATTTGCCACTTTTTGTGGGATTACTTGTTCCTTTGTTAAGTTTCTGGAGTTCTTTCTATATTCTGGATATTAATCCTCTGCTAGATGATTAGCTGGAAAAGATTTTTCTGTGGGGAAGTTTCTTGTCCTTACTCTTCCTTGAGATAATGAATTCATTTGAAATCCTCATAAGTACACTTTTAGTTTGTTTGGTTTTGCATCGTTTTCCCATGTCTGGTTCCTTCCAGTCACCCAGGCCTCTTCTCTAGGATAAAGTTCTTATACTTACACAGTATAAGTGCTCAGACTCTAAGGTGACCTCCGTGGTGCCTGGCTGTTGATGTTCATGCCTTTGTGTCCTCCTCTTCTCTGAGAGTGGATGAACTTACTTATAATAAAAAAAAAATGTATTGGTTACATTTCATTATATAAAACTCTCTCTTGCTGTAGAATTCCTCACTGACTTGATGAAGTAACCAGTCATGTTGGGAGAGCCCATGTGGCAAGAAACCGTAGTCAACCTCTAAGTGCTGGGAGCAGCTCCCACTAGTGGCCAGCATGAAGCCTGGCCGTCAATTCAGCAACTACAAGAAAATGAAGCGAATTCTTCCACGATCAAGCTTCTAGATGAGAATACAGTCCATCTGATATCACCTCAATTGCTGTCTCATAAGACCCTAAGAGGAGGACCCGCTAAACCCTGCCTAGACTGTTGTTCTAGGCTGCTAAGTTTGTAGCAATTTGTTATGAAATAATATATAACCAATAGACACTCCATCTAGCCAATGTTACATTTACTCATTCTCTCATTTCATTTTGTTTAAACCTTTCTTAAAATTGAACACATTACTTATCTACTCTCAATTCTCTATTTCCCTTCTCCTAGACTGTTTACTAATTTTGTACCCTTTAACAAGTCACTTGAATTCTCTGAAGCTCAGTTTCCTCGCCTATCCACCCACATCCCCAAAGTTGTGGGATAAATGAGGCTTCTGTTGGAAAGACCAGCATGATATTTTAACTCCTATCTCCCCTGGTTTCTCCTGTATAGCATTAACTCTCATGAAGCTCCATCCTGTATACCGAAGGTTTTGTTGCTTACCAACCCCTAGCATTTTTCATTACTCCCTGGATTCTTGACTTCTTGTCTACCTGGTTTCCCAAGTGGAAAACAGTGCTGGTTTATCTCTGCCTGCTTTATTACCGCCATGGGCTGAGCTTATAAAATAGGAAGGATAATTGTGGCAACCATCCTGAAAGGAAATGAGAATTTTGAGGCTGATATTTTTCAAAGCACTTTGGTAATACTGGGCCAGGCCAATTCTATTGCTCTCTTCAAACTAGATAAACATAATGTGCAACAACCCTTTGGTATCATTAAGTCCAGCAGCAAAGACAAGAAAATATTGTGCTCCCAAATAGCTAGAGAATGAAATCTAAGCCTGGACTACTTAAAAGATTTGGAATAGATCCTGAGGAGCTGAAGAATGGTAACATGTGTCCTAGATAATGGTAGTGGCTCCTCTGAGCATGACTTCCTTAGATTTCAAATGCTATCTTTGCCTTCGAAGACTTTATAACCGAGTGCCCAGCTTATAGTTCCCTATAAATCCTATGCTGCATTACCTTAGTCCTTTGACCAAATTGTATTTCCATAAAATATCATGCAATTATGGAAAGTTGATGGGGAAGGGAACTTAGCAGCATTCTAATAATGATGATGAGTAGCTTTTCTAAATATGTTCTCTGTCATGGACATGGAGAGTGCTTGATATGCAATAGGCCATTTAATATGATTGAATTCACTCATTTTACAGAAGGAAAAATCCTACAATTTGGTCAATTGGTAACTTTCACTTAATAGCATGGGCTCTCCTTCATCATAGTGGTTAAGTATGAACAATTGAATATGTAATTTCATTTGCATGATGTTTTTAAAGTAGGCAGTGTAGTGGTTAGCCATCCTGGCCTTTGCTTGATGTACACCTGGTTCTAAATATGGACTTTGCTACTCACCAGCTGTGTGCTATTGGGGGAATTACTTAACCTCCTTGAACCAATATTTCTCCATCTATATCCTGGAGATTATATGCTACATTGGGTTGTTGTAAGAATTAGATAAAATCAAGTATCTAAAAATTTTACTGTGACTGCATAGTGATAGCATTATTACAAAGTGCTTTATCAATTAAACTTCATGTAAGTAATTATCACAATTACTATAATCCACACTGTATATTAATATCATTATTTTATACATTTTACAGATGAGGAAATGGTCACAGAAAAGAGAGGTAAATGCACTGTGATGTTAAGCAAGAGAGGAGACTGGGATTGAGATGTGCAGGTCGCAGCTTTCAAGAAGCCCTTTGTTATTCAGTAATGCTGTTTTTTTTACACATTTATACAAGGGAAGTGCTCTTTCCATTCAGCTGGGAATTTGGCTCCCTGTTTAGGCTGTAGCTCCTGAGGACAGGAAATTTGCATTTTCAGGGAAACCAATGCACTAAGTTTTTGATACATGCTTACAGGAACAAGTTAAGATAGAAGTCTAAAAAATATAAAGCCTCAGTATAAGATAAATTAGTTATTCCTCAGACTGAATCTCCAAGAAAAAGAGGTACCAAAAAAGGGAAAAGTGTGGCATGAAATATCCAGGGATATATTAGAAGGCACTACTGGTGGGCCATTTGGACCAATTTTTGTGGAGATAACTGTACAGGACATTTATACATACATTAGCCTAAGGAAGGACACACACACACACACAACACCACAACACACATTTCAATTGGCTACATTTTTCCTACTCATTTTCTATTTCCCTAAGCACAGTTCCACAATTTTGTTTTTATAAAAATATGGTCTTAAAACACAGTGGAGACACCTGATGGGGACTGGAGATCAGAGAAGTGTCCCTGGGGAGAATGAAAAATGAGCTAAGTTTGAGAGGAGTTAACCAGGCAGAGAACAGAAAGGAAATGTACCCAGGTGTTGCCTGCACAAAGGCGAGGAGATTTGAATAATCCTAAACCATTCTGAGCCAGACAGATTAATCAGTGTAGCTGAGGTCTACACAGGGAGCAAGCCCAGGCAATAAAAGTCACTAGTGAAGTAATTATGGCAGACCTCAAAGAACTTATAAACCAGGAGACAGACTTCCAATGATAGCATGAGACAAGGAGAAGCCTGAAAGCGTTTTAAGCAAGGGAGTGACATAATTGTGTTTGGAAAGATGACTGATCATTTGTGAAGGTCAAACTCAGGGGCATAGTCCTGGTGTTAGGCTGTTGCAGTAATCCACGTGGGAAATCATAACAAGGACTGGGGAACCAACAATGTAGAATAGAAGTAGGAAAGGATGAAGAAGCTGCAGATAAGGCCTAGACCTTGAACTTGGGTGACTAGGAAAGCATGGTTTAATTTACTACACTTGGGAAAAAACCAAGGCAGGTGTTAAAAAAAAAAAGTGATCATTTTTGTTTGGGGACTATTAAGTGTCAAGTATTTGTAGGACTCAGAAGTGGAAATTTCTAATAGGCAGTTAGATATACAGGTTGGGAGAAGGATTGGGTAGAGATGTGATTGGGAAGTCATCAGACTGTAGGTAATAGGATGAAATCACTTGGGAAGAGCTTGGATGAGTGGACACAAGAAGAAGAAGGGAAAGGAAAAAGAATGGATGAGGAGGTTGGAGGGAAGCAAAGGTATTGCTGAAGTTAAAGATGGAGAAAATGATGAGGTGAGGAGAGGAGAGAGAGAGGGCCAGGGTGGGAGTAAAAGGAAGACTTAAAAGTCTAATTGGATTTAGCTACACACAGGTCACTAGTGGCCATGGAAAGATGCTTCAAAAGAAGAGCTGAAAACCAAGAAAAAAATGGTTAAGAGGAAGAGAAAGCAATTGCAGCCAAGGGTGACGCCTCTTTCAAGAAATTCATGTGTGAAAAGGAGACAGGGACAGAGTTTTGAGGGAGTCCTGTCTGGGCTCTTTGTGTGTAAATCATGATTGTGTGTGCAGGTGTAGTTTTTGAAGATGGAAAAGGCTTGCTTGCACATATTCATATTTGGAGGATAAAGGATCTATGAGTGGGGGCTGGGGTTGTGACTCAGTGGTAGGGCGCTCGCCTGGCACACACGAGGCCCTGGGTTCGATCCTCAGAACCACATAAAAATAAATAAATAAAATAAAGGTATTGTGTCCAACTACAACTAAAAAATAAATATTTTAAGAAAAGAATCTGTAATGGTCTTGGAACTGTATTCAGTTCTTTGCCCTTTAGACACATGGTAGGTAGGATTTCACATGCTCGCAGACTTTGAAGCTAGAGCTAGGTCACTCAGTATTGCTAATGAAATGTAAGCAGATGTGACATTGTCACTTTGTGGGGTGTGGGGAGGGGACAGGAGCCTAGTGCAATTTTCTTTTCCCTTTCTCTGTGATCTAGAAAGTATGTGCTAAGATAAATCTCTCATTAGCCTATATCCCTGCAAGAATGCAGGAAAATGAGCACAGCTTCCCAGATGACCCACTTAGAGTGTGTGACATAAACCAAAGGTCAGGAACTTTGGTTAATGTTGATTTCTTTCTCATTTTCTGCATCATATCTCGGCTGTACACCCACCAGTGTTTTTGTTTTTCTTTTCAGTTATTTATTCAATGCAATGTAGAACATAGCCTATAAGGCCACCCTATGAGGCCTGTAGGGCTGTGGAACTCTGAGCAGAGCTTGTGACACTGGTGCCCCTCTATCACCACTTTTCAGGCCTTTGGACTTGGACTGAATGAAAACACTGGCTCTCCTATGTGGAGATGGCAGGTTGTGTGATTCTCGGTCCCATAATCATATGAGACAGTTCCTACAATAAATTAGTGTGTGTGTATGTGTGTGTGTGTGTGTGTGTGTGTGCGCACGCGCATGCATGCATGCGCAGATAGGTAGGTCTCTCTTCTATTTCTCTGGAGTACACCCCTGACTGCACACTACTCATGTGGTCTTCAAATCATAATTAGAATTTAATATTGGAATAATTTTATTTCAAAACCTCATTGTACAGACAAGGGAGTTAAGACTCAGAGTGGAGTGAAATTAAAACCCAGGTTTCTTGTATCTCAATCCTCTTTTCTTAAGTTCTTGAACCTACTGCCACACCCTCACTTCCAGTTTCTTTATGCTCTTGGGTTATGTGTCCAGCATTGATTTATGACTCTGACTTAACCCAGAGTGGAATCCCTGACCCCCCCTGACTAGTTCTTTTCCTTTGAACCTGGCTTCACTTATTCACCTGATCTGGATTTTTAGCTGTTTTCTTTCTCTGCCCAGCCTCAAGTTTAGAGTGACACTGGGGACCAGCATATATCCATAGCTGTTAATCTTAGACACACACATCCGGAGGCTTTAAAACAAAGGATCAAAAGGGCTGCTGAGCAAGGTTGGAAGGGACCTGCAACTGCCCAGGGTTGAGCAGGTGAAATGGTGACCTGGGAGGCTGCAAGGCTTCAGGGTGGACCAGGCCCCAGGCCTCCTGGGGAGACTCATAATTTAACAAATCATTAGAAGCCCTGAGGCCAACATTCTGTTCTTAAAGTACTCCAGGGATGCTTTTAGTATTGTGGAAGAAAGGAGAGTTTTCTGGGAGGAATTGGTTTGCCACTCATAGATGGAAGCAATTCCCAAAGCCAAGCCTTTAAAAATATTCTGGTGATTTATCAGCTTAATAATAGCTTCTATCTATCAGCAGAATTGCAAAAAACTGGATGAGACTTTACCAGCTCAGGGAATATGCACAATGCCTAGTTTTGGTAAAATAATAATAATAAAAGAGGAAACTATATATTATCATTATTTTTTTAAAGTATTTGAAGAATAGTTATAGGAGTTACATAAGACCAACTTTTCAGTAAAAATGGATAAAATAATTTGACTAACCAAGGTGACCTTGTGTTACCCCTGGGCTGCCTTTAGTAACCATTTTTCAAAACGCAAATAGCAACCTGCCTAAAATGTACTCATCTCTGTCAGTTTAGTTTATCAGATCAGCTAGCAGAGAGCTAGTTTGGCCTACTGCCTGCTGCTCAGGGCTGCCTGGAGGCAAAACTGAGACTGGTCAAGGACTAGATGGGCTTGATTAAAGATGGGGTTTATTCAAGTTTCTTTGGTTGGGAGGAAGGAAAGGAACCCTCCTGTAAATTAAAAAATAAAAAGAAAGGGGTCATATATTTGACCCCAAATGGGTCAAACAGATTGCAAGCAATGAGGAAATATAGGCAAAATAGTTAAAAATGTGTGCTTGTTGAGATAATATGAAACAACTGATCCTGAGGCTTGATCCTATCAAAATAACAAAATAACTCATAGAATTATAAATGGAACTCATTGATCTCTGTGCACTGATCCCTCTGCCAGTTATTGTTTCTTCTTTACCATTGAGGTGCTGGTGGTAGCAGGGAAAATATCAACTTTCAATTGCAAAAAGCATAGTGGAATTTCAAAAAGCCATGCATGTTAAATTCTCTCCATCTTCTCTATAACTTCTTTTCATCTGAATTTCATGGGTCAGACATTTGGATGAGCCCGAATTGCAGGTTTTGCTGAAAAGGACATAGCTAAATGAGTAATATTTTTTACTGCTTAATATTTATTGAATCCATCTATTTCTAATTACAATATTGTGTCTCATCTCCTACAAGATTGCTTTTGCACACAGAGTGAGATGACCTGTAACATATGCTGCCATTACTATGGGAGACTCCTTGTAGTTATCATTGTTGATTTAGAATCTTAGCAAACTACAGCATGCAGAAATGTGAAATAAAATGAGCATCCAGCGACAATGTACCTTTCTACTCTATTAAAAATATCCTTATGAAATCCAATGTAATTCTTTTCTACATGTACCTTCATTTGCTGCTAAACGGGCTGACACACACAAAAATACAATCTGTACCAATTTTAATGGTAGGCATTTGAACACTTCATAGCACGTACTTGTGTGTGTGTGTGTGTACGTGCAAAGCCTACTATGCTACACATTATTTGAAGTATTTTCACTGGTAAATTGGGAAGAGTGAGAAAAAATAGTTTAACTGCATGTGCCCTCTATGTAAGTTTGTGATTTGAATCAAATGTTCTCCATGCCTGAGGCATGGTTAGAATGTGAAGCCAAAATTTGGGGTCTTCTGGGGAGAAGTGTCAGACAGTTGGGTTGATTCCTTCTCATTTCTTACATCTCCAGTCTTTAACAAGTAGGGTATTTTCAGTCTTCAGACATTCTCCAACTAAGTCCTTAATATTATTCTGTATTTGCTGACAACTTGAGAAAACCACCTGCAAAGAGAGGGTGAACCCATAGCAGGTACAGAGAGAAAATTTCCAGGAGGAAAACTAGGAAAAGATAAGAGGAAAAAAAGTTTTTTCTCTCTCTTTCTTTCTCTCTCTAGATATATATCTGTATATGAAGATATATCTATATATAGAGAGATATCCTTAATTTACCTCATACGCATAATAAAAAGGTAATAAATCCTTGTCTACCATTATGGAAGAGCTACCTGAATGCTAATAGAAGAGACAAAGTAACTGGAAACAAGTTCTCGTTTTGGAGAAATGCATTAAAGGACTGTATTGCTGGGTAGTCCACTCATTTATTGAAAAGAAAGGTTAAGATAATATTGTGCTTATGTCTTTTGCATGATATTTTAAATTTCTGTTCTCCCCTATTTTTCAATGGTTGATTTGTGGAGGTTATAAAGTATTTTAATCCTTAAACCCCTGTAATGCTAGCTATTTGGGAGCCTGACGCAGGAGTATCACAAATTCAAGGCTCACCAGGGCAACTTGGTGAGACCTTGTCTCAAAAGAAAATAACCACCACCCACACACCCACACACCCAATTTTATTATCATATGAAATACAGATTCCCTTTTATGGGAAATGCTTGGTATCCAGAAAGGCTAATCTAGTTGTTTTGTACCTAGTACATAAATTAAATAAATTAGAATTGAACTTCCTAAAGAGGAGCTCAGATTGACCCATTGATCTGGGAGATAATGTCAATAACATCTAACATGCAAAATATTGTCCTAACCATTCATGTCTTTCGATTCCATGGTAAAGGATATCAATGAACCTATAGTAATCACATTTGCCCATGGATTTATATTTTATTAATTTACTATCTGAAGGGTGATGGATCCCAAATTTAGATTTCCAGCTCCAACATTTTCCTGAGTTCAAGAAGAGGGGTATTTCTAAATGTCATTTGTACATTTCTAAGTATGTTGGATAGAATTTGAGGATGGACCTATGATTTTTGCTATGGGTATTACCCTAGTGATTATGTTACACTGCATAATAAAAGATTAGTTACCAGTTGGTTTTAAGACAGATTGCTATGGTTTGTCTCCTGTGAAACTCACATTGAGGCTTAATCCCCATTATGAGTATAAAGAGGTAAAAACTTAGAGGTAAAGCCTTTGGGAGGTAATGAGCATGAGATAAGATTGTCATGTTGGAGACCCCAGAATTAAATACTGAAGGCTTTAAAAGGAGAGAGAGAAACCAGGATACGCACACACATGTTCCCTGCTTTATACCTTATGAAGCCCTGTGTTGCGTGGTACTCTGCTAACAAGTAGATATGACCCCTGACCTTGGACCAGATCATGAACCAAAATAAACTTCTTTATAATTTACCAACTCTGTAGTTATTGTGTTATTAGCAACAGAAAATGCTCTAAGAGATGATCTGGGTTGCTTAATCAAATCAAATGAGCCCATTAGATTTAGGAAGTTTTCTCTGACCAATAGCAGGAAAAATCAGAGAGTTTTGACCCATGAGAAACATTTAATGTTTTGTTGCTGAATTAGACAAGGAGGCAGTCAAAAAGTAAGGAACCCAAGAGTGGGCATCATGAACAAACTTAGAAATGGATTATTTTAGCTTAGATAAGAAAAAACCTAGTTTAGCTGAAGCCTTGACTTTTCTTAGCAGAAAATCTAGTTAAATTGCCTGGACTTCTGACACCCAAGGCTGTGGCCCTCTACTGTAGGCTGGAACCTGTCTGTGTACATCAAGAGGACTGATTCAGGCACCTGACCCCACTAAGCCCTGAGTAGAGTAGGGAGTAGGCATTTATGCCTTTTGCTGGGAACACCACAGCACATTTAAGTAACTCGGCAGAATCCTCCTGCACACTCCTGATCCACGTACTGAGAGATCCTGGCATAGAATTTACAACCCCATGGAGATGCCCCGTCTATCACTGGTTGGGTCAGTGGACTAAAGGAAAAAATATTAACTGTATTTATAAAATAGTGCTAATCAAGCTTTCTTCTATTCAACTGCTGTTTATTTTTTTGTTGTTGATCTTGTTTGTTTGTTTTTGTTTTTTGGGAGGTACCAGGGATTGAATTTTGGGGCACTTAACCACTGAGCCACATCCTCAGCCCTGTTTTGTATTTAGAGTCTCACTGAGTTACATACCACCTTGCCATTGCTGAGATTGGTTTGGAACTTGTGATACTCCTGTCTCAGCCTCCAAAGCTGCTGGGATTACACATGTGTACCACTGTGCCTGGCTATTGAACTGCTTCTGAAACTGAAATTTAAATCAACACCATTGCAATCATCAGGGAAAAAATGTCAGTCAACAGTAACATACCCATAAAATCATTGCTTGTCTGTTATTTCTTTGTGACACTTAATTTCCATGACTTTTGAGTTTAGGTACTCAACCATTGTGGTGTGGGTTGTACTGTGGTGTCTTTGTGTGGGTTTAAATTCAATAAGTTCAGGATTGGCTTTCTTTTCGGTGCCTATCCTTATGCTTGGTCCTGTGGCCAGGAAAGCAAACAAAGGAATTTTGCAGAAGTTATGAAGAGTGTGGATTTGGGTGGCAAATAAAGATCATATGCAGCATCAAAAAGTAGGTCATATCTAAAAATATGAAGTTGGTAGTATAGAGGACTGGATAAAAAACTTACCTCATGGGTCAGGCACTTAAATGCAGTTTCCATTTCCACCAATCACATGCTCTGTTGGCTTTTTTTCAAGCCAACTTTCTCGTTATCTCAGTTTCCCCATCTGTAAAATGCTGGTTCTATAGATCAATGGGTGCAGAAATCAGAATAAAGTCATCTTCTCAGGAGATGAATCCATATGCCCTTATGCTTCTAAAGGAAACACCCTACTTAGATAAGAAAGCTGGAGTTCTTAACTTAAATAGACAGCAAATATGGAATATTTAGGCTTAATAGTTTGATTCACAGAACAGTCATTTTAAGGACGCCCTCACTGGGGTTGATTTAACTGTTCCAGTTATATAATAGTCAATTGTACTTTCCCACTTGTTGAAAGACTAAATATTTTCAACTAGAGAAGTAGAATATGTGTATATGTTTGTGCTCACAAATATTGCACAATTGGGTACTTACCATGAGCACTGGATTTTCTGAAAATAAAGTCTATGAACAGAGATGGTTTTGGCTAGATGATCTGACTCTATGGACTCATGCTTTGATGATTATAGCTTGGAAATTATCTATATGTGTTGACTGTTGTTTATTAATACCATACAGATCATAATTATAATGAAGCAGCCCCAATAGCACTATTGCTGTATATAAGTATGTCTATTTATGGAGAATAAGTAAGAAACTAGCAAGTTTCTGCATGTGATCAATTAATATGTTTTAGAGGAGAATTAGGGGACAGTCACCATGAGATGACCTGGGTTACAGAATCTCAAAAGTGGGCTGTTTTAACAGAGCAGAAACCCTGAACTGCAGTTGCCATTGCAATCAACACATCTGCTTCTATGAATGGAGGATGCATGTTCCTGGTCTCTGTGCAAATGCTTTCTTTTTCTCTTTCTTCCTTTTCATTTATTATGGCCTTTTTACTTTGATTCCTTCAGACTTGAATTTTGCACTCTGACCCACAAAGGGTTATGAGGTCTTCAAAGAAATCACTGCACTGGGTTGTTTCAGATTGTGCCCTGCTTGAGACTTGATTTGGAGGCGGCTGCTTCTTTAAACTCCCTTTTGCCCTGTTTGAGATTAATATAGTGCAACACCTGTTAATGTGGCTGGACCTTTCCTGGTTCTAATGTGAATCACTTAGCTATTTAAAAACGAGGGGAGTAGCTTTCATCCCTTCGGTCATGTGCTAAGATTAAACACTTACTTTCTCAAGCCTTAGCAGGCAGCCTAAGTGAGGACCCTGCAGAGGAGATGATGAACAGACCTGAGAAGCTGCAAACATCTATGACACCCCTGAAGGTGGAATTCAGAACTCCTGCTGTTACAGTTTCTAAAAGTGAATGCAGGATTTGGCATCACTGAGACCTACCTCTACCCAAAGATCTCAAAGATTTGAGGGGAGCGAAAGGCAGGGAATTGGAACAGATGCCGAGGCAGCTGGAGACAGACCCTGAAACACATAATTGTACCCAATTTAGTTACTAAATGTGGGGTGCTTACAGGCACTGTGATTTTAAAGAAGTAATAGACTTTTTTTATTGCTACTAAGCCTGAAATAAACCAGTGATTTGATCATTTTGCCTAGATTAATTGGTAATGAATCAATTAGAAACCATTAAATTTAGCCAGTTACCTAGTTACTAATTGGCTTATAAATCTATCTCTCCAGTAAAAAGGGTCAGGAGTCTATATAGGACCTGGGAAGCTCAGTGTCCCATAACAAAGCATTTTTAAACACAGATGTTTCATAGAGTTGCACATGCTTAGCTCTGCAAGTGTGTGGTACCGTTTACATCTTGAACATTATTGGAAAAAATGGATTGAGTAATGGACGCTGGTTTTTACAGAAAGCACTCCTGCTGGGAATAGAGTTATACAGCTGACCCTTCAAATCCACATGTGCAGGTTCAGCCAACCATAGATGAAAAGATTCCAGGAAAAAATATGTGTCTATGGAACATACACAGACTTTTTTCCTTGTATTGTTTCTAAGCAGTAAAATAAAACTATTTACGTGACACTTAAATTGCATTAGATACTATAATCTAGAGAGGATTTAAAGTATACAAGCAGATGTGCCAGGGTTATATGTAAATACTACACCATTTTATATAGTTGACTTGAGCATATGTGAGTTTTGGTATCCACAAGGGATCCAGGAACCAATCCTCCATGAATACTGAAGAATGACTGTACATGTCTAATTTTAAGGGAATGCCATGTTCCTATGGTTGTTGACCCTATATTGGTTTTAGCAACTTTAAAAATCTTATTTATTTTCATTTATTTTAAAAAAAGAAAATTAAAAAAAGGAAGAAACAATGCACCATTCTTCTCTATATCCAAAGAATGGTCATCTAACAGCTGGTGTCTGAAATCTAATGTGGTGTTTGTAAACTGCCCAGAGCTAGTTCCATTGGTAGTCAAACCAATTCCTTTAAAGCTCAGGAATGAGACACAGATCCTAGAGCAGGGGCTCAACAGCTTACATATCCTTTCTGCAACCTCTAGGCCAAGGTTATTGAGTAGCTTGTGAAAGAGGCTAACTTCTCCCTCATTAAATTTAGAAACTACTGAAACATTCAGTAGAAAAACAAAAGCATAGGTGTTTTTGATTACACCAGCAAACACATTTTGACAGTGGAATATTAAAAGCTTTCAATTAAATTCAAGTCAGTGTTAAAGAATGCCTATGGTATTAGAATATGTTAGACTGTGCTTCAGGAAAAAATAAATCCTGGTATCTCTGTGTCTTTACATGTAAGAATTTATTCCTCGCTCAAGCAAAATCTGCTGCAGGCTCAGCAGTTCTCCCACATATCTCTCTTCCAAGAGATGACTCGGGCCTCCCAATTGCTTCCATGTTGTAGCAGCACTACTGTTCAACACCGGGATTCCTGGTTGCTGCAGCCAGGGAAGAGAATTTAGAAGGTAATCCATAGACTTTTCACTGCCTCAATTCTAAAGTGATAGATATCATGTGCCAGCACAGGCTATAAGCTAAAACTTGTCCTTTGGCCCCTCTTAACTGCAAAGTCTTTGCAAAACAAGACTCGATTCAAGACTCAGATACAGAGCAAAAACAAGGGTGAGTGATCATTGTAGGAATCCCTATACAAGGTGTTGCCTCCTTCATTAGGTGGGGAGAGTAACAAAGATGGATGTTTCTCCATTTAATATGCTTATGCTTAGATGTTTATTGAGTCTTCAAATTGTATATTGGTTACCTGAATATTTTTTAAATTGCTCAATGACTTGTTCAGGGACACCATATTAATATCCCTACTAGCTTCATCTGATATCTTAAATTGCATTAGATATTATAATCTAGAGATGATTTAAAGTATACAAGCAGATTGCCAGGGTTATATGTAAATACTACACCATTTTATAATACATTTGGAATTTTTACATATTTTATTTTCTATAATTGAAACTGCATTACAGGTAATTTTATGTATTGCTTTTATGTAGGCATTACCTCATACATACATTTCATAAATGTATATTTGAAATGTAGCATAACAGTTTATTTTATAAAAATTCCAAATGTTACTTAACAATTTTCTAATATTTATCACATAGTTTGGTTCTAAATTTAGGCTATTATGATTAACCCTGTGGTGAACTCCAATAATGAGTAGGTAAGACCTTGAAAGAATGCAACACTTTGTCAGGTAGATTTGCAGTCCTATTTGTTGATGCAAGTATCTCAGGGAGCATTCTCCAAACTATAAAACTTAATACTGTATTTAGTTGAAGGGACAATGTAGAAATGGGATAACATAATCACTCCCACATGTTACAAATCTTGTTTTATTAGTAGTATTACTGACACATAATAATTTCATATATTTGTGGTATATATTATGGTTTAGATATGAGTCCCACCCGCCCAAAGCTCTTGTGTGAGACAATGCAAGAATGTTCAGAGGTGAAATGACTGGATTATGAAAGTTGTAACTTAATTAGTGGATTAATCTACTAATATTGATTAACTGGTAACTGTAGGTAAGTAGGGTGTGGCTGCAGGAAGTAGATCACTGGGGGCATGACTTTGGGGTTTATATTTTGTCCCTGGTGAACAGAGCTCACTCTCTCTTTCATGTTGCCATGTTCTGAGTTGCTTTCCTCCTCCACACCCTTCCGCCATGATGTTCTGCCTCACCTCATGCTGTGGGCAGTGGAGTTGGTCATTTATGGACTGAGATCTCTGAAAACATGAGTGCCAAATAAACTTTTTCTCCTCTAAAATTGTTCTTTTCGGGATTTTTTGGTTACAGCAATGAAAGAAGCTGATTAAAACAGCATACAATACATGCATAGATTGTATAAATCAGAGAAAATGGCATGCCCATTATTGAAAGTATTTATCGTTTCAAAATTCCTTCTTCTAGCTAATTTGAAATACATTGTGGTTAACTACAGTCCCCTTACTAGGTACCATAGAACTTATTGCTCCTAGCTAGTTGTAATTTTGTACTTATTAATAAACTTCTACCCATTCACCACACTCATAGTCTCTATTAACCAAGGTTCTATTCTCCTTTCATAAAAATAGCATTTTTAGATTTCACATAAGAGTGATATTATGCAAAACCTGTTCCTAGTGAAATAAAGTAAAATAAATAAGTGTAATAATGTTATCACAAATAACAGATTTTATCCTATTTATAGCTAAATAATTGCTGTTGTGTATATATGTCACATTTTCTTTTCCCATTTGTCCATTGGTGTACACTTAGATTGTCTACCAATGTCCATTTACATTCTTTTGGGTATTTGCGAATAGTGGTGCAATATACATGGGAGTGCAGATCTATTTTCGGCATACTCAGTTTATTTCCTTTGGAGTAGAACTTGAGGTAAAATCTTGGGAAAACATGTCAAAGATGGTAAATCATTCAGATTTTCAACATGTGAAAACCAAATCTATCAGTGAACATGAACCATAATATGACTGAATGATAACTAACCCAAAAGTTACAACAGTATAAAATGTAAGAATTTTATCAGGTCATCTATCTGAAAATTGACCAGACTTACCTGCTCAAGGATGGGGTTCACTGGGTGACTCTGTCTCAGGCTGCAGGAGTTGCTTCTCTGCAGGTCTGTGTGTTAGTAGAGGCAACTCTGCTCAAAGTATTGTTCATCTTGTTTGGACCAGAAGATAACCAAGACATAATATTCTTATGTTGATGGCAGAGCAATCCAGTCTCTGAAGTGCTATCAAGCCTTTTGTCATGTATTGTCTGGTAATGGAACTTTGACATATATATTATATTACAGAATTATATATGCAAATATATGTATATTATATAATTATATATGTATGTATGTATATATATATATATATATATATATATATATATATATATATATAATTATATGTATCTCCACATGGCTAAGCCTAAGAGGTAAAAAAAATACACTTGGGCTGTGGAGATGCTGGAGAGAAGGTATAAATATTTTTAAAGAAAAATTTACTAAAGCAGGGAGAATAATCACATAGAGTATCCTATAATGCCTCACTTTATATTAAGGAACCTTTTTCTACTTAGAAATAGGGAAAGACCTCTTGAGGTCTGTGATATTTAATTTATGTGTCAACTTGACTAGATTAAAGGATAACCAGATAACTGCCAGAATATCATTTCTGGGTATGTCTATGAGGAAATTCTGGAAGAGATGAACACATGCATAAGTAAACTGAGAAAGGAATATCTGCCCTTACCACTGTGGGTGGGCACCATTAGTTCTGCTGCTTCTGAAGCTTTCAGATTCAGACAGAATTTTACTACTGGATTTCCCAGTTCCTTGGCTTGCAGACAGCATCATAGTACTTCTCAGCCTCCACAGCTGTGTGAGCCAACACCCATAATAAATTTTTATATGTATATCTCTGTTTATCCTATTGGCTCTTTTTCTGGAGAACCCTCACTAATACCAGGCATCTGTTTCTTTCTTTTCTATACATTCACCCAACTATGAATAGGATGCCTCTATGGACAGCCTAGACATCCTATTAGTAAACCAAATGTGATGTAAAGTCCAAGTTGGAATGCCAAATTCCCCAAACTGAAAACATGTTTATAGGCACAAAATCCTCATATTTGATTCTTCAAGGAACTATCCTTTCTAGAAAAATCTGTTTCATTTAATAATCCAGTATCAGAAAGTACTCACTATGCTTGCCCTCCAGCGTAGTGATTCTGATTCTTAGTTCTGGCTGAAGTATAGAATCAACCAGGAGCATTTGAAAATTAGTGGTGCCCCGGAGGTTGTGGCCCTGGCATGGGTATATTTCAGATACCCAGTGATTACCATTGTGGATTTAGCATGAGAACCATGTCTCTGGCACATCTATTTCTTCCTCATTCAATTTATTTTGTTTTTGTAAATCCACAATTTGATCCAGAGCCATATATAATTTTATTCTCACCTGCCATAAAAATACTAACCTGTACAATCAGCTGACTTTTTAATGAGAATTTCTCGGAGGGTTCTGTTTGGAACTTTATTCATTTTAAATTAAGAGATTGATTAGCCGTGTTGTGCCTTGTCCAGTATAGACACTGTCTTGGCTGCACAGTATAATTACTTGGGGAGCTTAAAATCAAAACCAAAACCAAAACAAAAAACCTGCCCAGCACTACACTCGAGATTCCGGTTCAATTACTATGGAGTGGAGCCCCAAGTAATGTTACTGTTTTTAAAACTCTTTTGGTAGTTATAATGCAGCTGGTTTTAAGAACCCAATAGGGTTAGAAAACCAGCAGCCATGAAAACATATAACTCTAAGGCACAAGAGATAAATGGTGGACTCTTCCCTGGTCCCGAGGACCCTGAACAATAAACATATTTTGCATGTGGCCATTTGGGAAGTTGAAGTAATGAGAGTCATAACAAATGGTTCACTTGGCTGCAACAAGGGATGGGCATGTGGAAATGATGAGAAATGGGATTTGTCAGCAAGAGCTGTGGATGCACGGTCTCAGGCAGCACAGTCACAAGGTCAAGGTCTAGAAAGATGATTTACTAGAGAGTTGGGTGCTTCCCTGAGTCCCCAAAGATGTACAATTCTTAGACATTTGCTGTTTCTTAAATTGTTTTCCTCTTTTAGGTCATTATATTTAACTATGTTTTGTGTGGTCGTGTGACTGCCTCATTCTACTTTTGCTCATATAAGTGTATGTACAGTATATTTGACATATTTCACAAGTGTGCTTCTTGCAGTACTAGCCACTAGCTAGTTGTTTTTATTTTTCCTGTTCCTTTAAAAATATTTATTGAAGTTGCTATTCTCTTGCCTCTGAGTGAGAATCCACATGGTCCATCACTTCCTTCCACTAAGTTTGTTATAATTGGTGTTATTAAAAACTGACTTTGCCCTCTGGACTTGGCTAACTTTGTCTCTCATTGGACACTTAAGTAACCTTTGGAGGAAATCATCCTTCCTTCTTCCCCCAAATTTCTGAGGATCTCTCACCTATAGCTGCTCCTTTGGTAATAGCAAATATTTGTTTATTTTGATTGGTCACTTAGTCATTCTGCAGCCAGTAGAAATAAAGCATTGCCTGCAATTTTGCTTCTCTCAATCCTGTTTTCCCTTGTTCAGGACTTAGCATTTGGGCACTCTCTCTTCTGCATGGCAGACATCTGGTCCATGGGAAATGCTAATGCATCTTTGTGCCAACAAACTCTGGGAGTGCAGGCTGAAACCAACTCAGTGACCATTCCTTTCACTTGTCATTAGTGGCTAATCGGCTTGTGTCTGGACAGTTACATTTGTAAGAGGGAATCAGATGCCAGGCCTCCAAGCCTTGTTCCTGGAGGGGACAAACTCTTGGACTGAAGGGTTACAGACCCTTTCACTAACATGAGGTGAGGGGCTGGCATTTCCCTACTCTGATTTGGGGTTGGGATGAGATCCATTGCCTATGAATGAGTCTGCCCAAAAATGCCTCCCCAGAGCTGATGAAGAACAAAAAATATGTGTTCAAGACCATTTGCTAAGTACTGATGCTACTCAGCCAGAGCAGTCCTACATAGAGTTACCCAGGTCAGATGCAACTAGATTGCAAACCACACCTGCTTTTGTGATGATCCATCTGGGACTCATATTGGAAGCTACTGATTGCTTTCTCTGTCCTTGGTATTAATGCATCTTCAAACTTAATGGCTTGTTACTCTGTTTGGCAGTCTTGTGGGCCTCTTATTTCATCTCTGTTGCAACTTCTCTGGTAAATGGCTACTTGTCTGCCTCCTAGAGGATCTCCAAGCAAAATTCAGGTATGCTGCATAGCCTATATTTAAAGTCATGCTGCCCAAGTATACTTTCCACATTTGATTAAAAATCAAACAAACAAATAATCAAACAAAAAAACTGTCAAGGAGATTTTGCTGGATACAGGAACAGATATATAAAAGAACACATACAAACACTTTTATTTATATAATAGCCATACATAGATGCAGTTCAAAATAAATAAATATTAGGCAGTAAATTCAAGTGGCTAAGAAAGAGTATTTTGATTGTGTTGTTAGAATAGATGGGAATTTGAATGGCATTGTTTCTCAACCCTGCTGGAGGCTGGGGGATAGTAAATTTTCTCCAATACCATTTAACTCTCTGTGCCTCTTGCTATTTGTCTTGCCGGGGATATCATAGGTCTTGATGGATTTGTTATATGCAGTCATGCCTGGCTGATGGCTCTACCTCTTTGATTGCCCCACTAGGAATTCCATTATGGGACTGTCCTCTAGAAATCTGCAGTTAGCTGGGCCTTCTGCAATGCCATGTGCCCTGTAGCTTTGCTCTGGTAAACAGATCTTCACGTTTGTTCTGCTGGGTTCTGGCTCTACAGATGCATAGTAGAATAAAAGATTTCATTTTTACCTTTCCAGATCCAGATTGTATATAATTGCATCTTCTTATACAATATATTTACTATAATGGTAACACTCCTGGGCACACCAAATACTTTCTGAAGACAAATAAGTTTTTTGACTTCTGTGGATGTTGTAGATTCATCTTCACTCTTGCTCTGGTGGCCTTCTTATGTCTGAAAATGCAAGATCAGTGGGCTCCCTCTGAATTGTGCTGGACAAATCAGCTCTTCCTGACACAAATGTCTGGGTGTTTTAAATAAATATTTTTAATTTTTAGGATATTTAATGACTCACTAGCAGATTTGGGAGCCCACCAAGAGAACCCAGACTTCCTTATGTATAAGAAGTAGCTTATAAACAAGATACGATTTCTAAAGTTGTCATTTCTTCTCTAGTGTAGTTGAGAGCTGTATTAAATTTACCACTGGTGGAGAAGCAGGGACAGCAGGAGGTCAGCTTCAATATTTCCCTTTTGTAAATATCTTTTATCACTCTCCCATTATTTGGACTCTCTGGGGGAACTTCCTGCTCCTGATGGCAAGTTTTCATTCTTCATGAAGAGAGTGTCTTCAGGGAACAGGGGATGTTCTCTCATTGAAGTCCAAGAGTCTGGAAATTTTCTTCCAACAAATGGCTTGAGTTTTTTTTTTTTTTTTGGGGGGGGGATTAATGCTAAGACCTGAGGTTTTTGTACTTAACTCTCCATATACTTTTTCTATTTCTAAAGTTAAGTTTTATTAAAGAGAAAAGGATGTAAGCCCTATGGTTGTGGGTCATTATGTCATAACATAATACCTCTTAAATATTTTCTGTCTTCAAAGGTAATATGACATTGAAATTCAGCTGTTATTTCGTGTTAGCTTTTCATAGCTGTCCCCAAAATACCTAACCAAAACAACTTGGAGGAGGAAACATTTATTTGGGGCTCACAGTTTTAGAGGTTCCGTGCATGGTCAGCTGACTCCATTGTTCTGTGCCTAAGGTGACCAGGAACATCATGGTGCAGTGGAGGAAAGCTGCTCAGCTCATGTCAGCCAGAAAGCAGAGAGGGAGGGAAGGAGGGAGGAAGAGAGAGAAAGAAAGAGGGGGGTGGGGAGAAAGCTAGAGCAATGAGCACATGTGAGGAAATAGGGACAAGGTATGATCCCCAAAGGCATGCTCCCAGTGACCTGCTTCCTCTCTCCATACCCTGCCTTCTTATCCAGTAACCCTAAGTCACTGATGAGCTCTCATAATGGAATCATTTCACTTTTGAACATTGCTACATTAGATATGTTTTCAGCACATGAGCTTTCAGGGATACTTCATATCCAATCCATAACATAAATTATATTCAACATTTATCTATGTTTAATATAAATAATTTACACATAAAGAATTTTCTCTCTTAGCCAAACTTTGAGGAAAACAATTACTCTAGGTGGAACTTAAATGTAGTCTGGTTTCTTTGCTCTTCCCATGTTTCTCTTTCCTGGATGATGACAGCCTCATGGCTGTCTTGCCATTACATATGCTCTATGATGGTGTTGTCTCTCTCCTTCAATGCGGTAAGCTGTCCTTGCCCATACGATGACTTTATAAGTCACAGAAACCTTCATAGTAATGGAAACCCTTTTCAGGGAAGGACTCACTATGTTATACATGTAACTACTATCTCTGGCTAAGATGAACTTCTATAATATATAACAATGCCCTCAATGGTTACCATTTATTTTTTAGTAAAATCTCCTTCCCCTTCCTTCCCTCCTCTTCCAACACACTTTTCAGTCCAGTTCAAAGCTGTTTATTTGTTACCAAATCCTATCAATAATTTTGTCTTTTTTTCTCATATATCACATTTCTCTAGAAATATGTTACTAAAAATATGCATAATTCTTTCAGATATGGTACTTATATGACAACATATGTATCCATGGGCCTTTTTCTGAGTGAATTAAATATGGAAGATTTCAAAGAGCTATATATGTGTACTACTGTGCAAATGGCAGATAGCAGTCAGATTATTACCATAACCAATAATTCTGATTATTGAGGTTTTTGCAGATAGTATTTTAGGTTCTCTTCTCCTTGTGCCAGTACCCTTCCATTGTTCTTAGAATGCTCATCATTCTAATTTTTGAAATCTCTCAGAAGAAGAAAAGATGATACAAAGATGATAAAACCAGGACCATCTTTTGTTCCTTGCTGTTCCACTTCCTTCTCTATCTCTTATTCTTTCATTTTCTTTACTATGCATGCCCTCTAATATTTCTCCATGCTAAAAATCAATAGTAATTCATTAATACCCGTAAAATATGTATGCAGGAGAAAATTTAATTGTGCCATTTTGTACTTGGAAAACTTGGAACAAATATGTGTTAAATTCTTCTCATGGGGAACTAGGATCTGAACTTATTGCCATGTACTCAGCATCAATCTTTTTTTATCTCTCATTCAGTAGCATTCAAAGAATATAACACACATTTCTCGACATATATTTCTATTAATTCACCTAATTACATAGCATATTTGAAATTTCCACTATGCTGCTTGATTTGAAGGGACAAATTAATTTAAAATCAAAATAAATTCATTTAGTGGAATACATACATAAATAACTGAACAGCTCAGAATATTGGATAATACTTGTAAATTCCAGTTCAGAAGTCTCTAGGCTTAGATTTTGCAGGGTATTGTTGGGGTCATCATTAATAGCAGTCAGGAATTTCTATTGTTAAGGTGCAGCTTACTTGTGTTCACATATTCAGCCAACGTAACCCGAGGATCTAATAAATGTTGGGCATTGTTAAAAATGCTGCAAAAATTACTCACTGAATGAAAGTGTTTTCATTTTGGCAAATCATCATTGCAAGGTAGATCTAGAAGTGAGGGTAAAGTACGTGGAGCATGAAGACATGGACATGATTCTTCTCCAATATAAATTGTACTAATTTCTTTCTATTGGTTGTTTAAATGTAGACTCATGGAAACTCTGGATAGCATGAAACCTTTTCTAATACCTCCCATGTAAACCGAGTCTGAGAATATTAAGTGGTATGCTGTAGATCACAATGATAATTTTAAATTTAGCTGGGTCCAAGTTACGATTTTTGAGTGTTAGACCCATGTCTGTAAGGAAGAGACTGCTCAGATCAAAACATACATCCTAGCAAGACCAGCAGACTCAGGCTTTTATGAGGTATTTGATGCTGCTGATTACAAAGGTGTGCCTTCTGCTTTGATAGGAAAATTAAAAAAAAATGATTAGGCTGTAGTCAGGGTCCTAACTTTTAGGCTGGGGGTAGATTCATCAGTGCTTATTTGCCTACTAAATCAAATCAAATCAAATCAAATAAATAATTACTTTTACACAGAAATGAAAGAATGAAGTGACATTTCAGGGGATTGTTCCACCTAAGGTGAAGCTGATTTTTCCTTGTGTGGCCCTTACATATTATATTACTATTGAACAGAGGTGGTATGGATGTCGTCGAGCCTAGAGATGGATGGAATGTTTGAGACTCTTATTTAATATTTTCATTTCACATTTGGGGTGACAGGGACCAAGTAAAGAATTGACTTGTCTAAAGATGCATAAATAACCAGAAAAGCTGATAGTGATGGCTATTGATAAGGAAGAAGGTTGAGTGAAACCCAGTTAGTCTCTGGGCAATGTGGATATTTTCTCTTCATGATCTGAGTTTCTGCACAAACTTTGAATGTCTGTTAGGTACTAAGGCTGTACAGGATTTTACTTATAAGCATATCAATCCTGGGAGGGCATGAAACATTTTCTCTACTTTCAAATTGAGGAATGTGAAGTTTTGAGAGGTTAAAGAACAAGCTCATATAGCTAGGAAGTAGAACATTAAGGTCAGTGCACTGCAGTGGACCATATACTCCTTAAGTGAAATTGGACTTTGCTATCAGGGTAAATGTATTCACTCTCTTGCTGAAAAGAGCTGGATGCTCTTCTGCACCGTAGCAATTGAGGTAGTGAATTAACAAAGCATGGTATGGTACAGAGAGACAGACCAGTGTTGGAATTTTAATTAGATAAATTGTACTATATTATTATCATTGTCAGACTCAATAAATATCCATGTTTCTGGTCCTCTTTATCCTTTCGTAAGAAAAAGAACACATTTCCTTTCATTTAAACTGGTGTTCTCTTTCAGGAATGAAATCTTTAACCACATATTCATGCAGTGTTATACTCATATATTTGCATATTCTAGTACCCACAGGAGGCCTGGAAATTTCAAGTTTAATATAAAATGAATTTTGGAATCGAAGCTATCTAATACTTATGCCTGCAGACATTCTCTAGAGAATTTCAAGTGGGGGTAGAAAACTTTTTCAAAGCTTCCAAGCACATCTAAGTAAAATCTTGTTGACAAATATTTTGGCTGAATTCCATCAACAAAAACTTCTGCTAGCAAATTTTATGGAAGTTTTATTGGGAAATAAAAAGCAATTCCATTAAACTAGCAACAACTGAATCAATTCCAGGTAGATGCTAAAGACTGTGCTTCGGAAAGATGGTTCTGATCATTTATTTTTTTTCTTAATGGAAATGTGTGCATAGTGAAATTTCCTCACATCCAACCCCCGTCTTCTTGGCAACAAGACATCTCCATGGATACATTCGTCAGCATAACAACTGACAGATTTTTCTTTCATCTAAGAGGTAACATTTGAAATTATTGAAGAGATCTGGAAAGATCTCCTCGTTGGGTGGTTAGCCAAAAAATGTCCTAAGCCTAAAGGCTTTACTGGGTATGCTGATAGCATCATCACCAAATGGTGGTTCTCTCAGTCCTCCAATTAACATCTGCTGAGTTCCTGCTTCATTCAGTCCTCCAATTAACATCTGCTGAATTCCTGGGTGACTTGAAGGTGGAGATTCATCCAAAGTTGTTTTTATAATTACAGAGCTTTGTTTGGCTGAGGAGCTGGTAATCACTTTTCTGATTTTTTTCAGATTACCTAAGGCCATGCTTAACAAAACAACCTTTTTGGCATCAGGTTAAGGGTAGTTATTGGAAAGAGGATTCTTCCTCCAACATTATTTCTTGACTGGATGGTATTTGATGTTTCTGGTAGCCCTACAATGCTGGAACATGCAGGAATGCATCATCGTAAAACCGCAGGGATTGAAGGAACAGCTTTGGAGATAGATGCTGGACATACCACAAGGGACTGAAGCATCATCTTCCACTGTCATATAGGAAACCCCTGCCTATGGATCTGTATGTTGGGCCTGGGCCCAAAGAGTTACATTTGTGATCTTTTAGATGCAAATTTTCATTTTGAAGGTACTGTAGGAAAGACCTCCTTGAGAGACAATATTAGTCAGACTGGTCACTCACCAGGCACGGAGTGGTTCCCATTATCTATGAGGCAGTGAAGTGCAAGAGCTGCCTCTACCCAACACGTCTGCTATGAGATGCCTCAGCAGGCCTGGTATCTCTAATTGTATTCATTAATGGGCTAGCGTAAAAACTGGAAGGGGATCATGCTTTTAAATAATAAAAACACTTCCTACAATTTCCTCACCAGGACCTTTGGTCTATCCTGGGATGTTCTGTTACTTCATTGATAGACCTCCCTACTGCCTTCAATTCCATCCCACACCAACAGCTATTGGCTTAACTAAATCTCTAAAGTATGGATTCTCAGACTTTAATATGCATAAAAATATGTTTGCAAATACTTTGGGATTCTTGATAAAATACAGTTTCTGATTCAATTGGTTTGGGATTGGGGCCTGAAGTTCTGTATTTTGAAAAAAAAAAATGCCTGGGTGATGCAGATGTTGCTGGTCCATGGACTCCCCTTTGAGTAGCAAAGTTCTACATCTTCTGAGAGAACAAAGTGGAATTAATATTTGTAAGTCGTGACCTAGTTGAAAAATCTCCAAGCCACCTACAAGACAATTTAAAGATACTGTTTTCACCCTATTCCTCCATGACTTTCAAAATGTACTTCATGCCTATTTTGCAGATGGCAAAAATGCCCTAGTAGGCAAAAAGCAGAAATGATATAAAGAACAAGAAAAGAGGAAGACCAACATCATTATCATCCAGTGCCCAGTGTAAATTCCTACATTTACAGGCATATGAGAGTCATGCCTTCGTGGGAAAGTAACATAAACAAAATCTCCAGAGCTGAATAGGTGTCCTTTTGTATATTTATAAGAAAGCAGGAGAGGGGTCTTCGTGACCATGGGATTCTAACTGGGCCTGGGAAATTGCTGCACTCCTCTGAATCTGAGTGAATCCAGAGAGGGAAAGAATCTGTAGTGTGAATGGCGGCGGGCGCGGAGAAATCAAGTCTCTGACCTCTTCAGCTGCGCGGGCATAGGGAGTCTTAAACCGACTAAATGCTGTTTGCTCAGGATCACTAGGCAATGCTGAGCTAACGTGGATCTGGGGCGAACAGTCTACGCCTCTCAGAACACACACAGAGCCCGGATCGGCTGAATTCAAGCTCCCATTCACCTGCGTCTCACAGACAAACCGCTGTGACTCAGCACTAAACGATCCCGCTGAAACAACTGGTCGGCCCTTCTGAACCTTCGGAGGTTAATACCAACCGAATCTTCATAGGTAGTGGCCACAGGATTGAGACGGGGCTTGGGAGAGCCGGTCAGGACCCACCCGTTGCATCGGTCACCCGGCAAAGGGAACGGACTGTCGCCATTCGCTTGGGATACCACCATGGCAGAGAACTGACGTCACCAGAATGCGGTGGAGGAGATGACTTCATTGAAACTGGCAGCAGCAGGTGTGTAACACCCTAGCCTTCCCTCTCCACACAGCGGAGAAACCTCAAGGGCCCCTCCCAGCTCTCCCATGAGTGCGATAGTCAGACCGAGGGAATCCGGAGCGGAGGGTGCAGGACCCGCGGCGCGGGACCCCCGGCTACTGCTCCCACCAGCGCTGAAAACTGAGGTCTCTTGCACCAGCTCCCGGGGGCGTGGCTACCGGAGAGCAGGCAAAACACGCTGAGGGTTCTCAGCCCCAAGCTCCACAACCTTAGGGTCTGAGGGAATGGCAAGCAGAGAGTGTACCCAGTCATTCAAGGAAATAGGGCTCCAGAGAGTGGCAGACATGGCGTGTAGCCAGTATTGTGGTGAGCGTCACCGGTGAGCGGGGCCTGGCTGGAGGAAAAGTGGGGAAGTGACTAGACACAAGACAAGGCCCTAAGCACTCAGGATTGGAGACCCGCCCAGTCGGGGAGGAGGAGCTGCTGCACAGTGATTGGTTCCCGGAGAAGCTTGGCCCGGTGGGCACAGCTCCACCTACTGGAAGAGAGGTTAATCGAACTCTAAGACTGCATTTTTAATTTTTTTTAATTTGTTTTTTTTTTCATTTTAATTTTTTAAATTTTTTTAAAACTTTTTTATTTTTTATTTTAAATTTTTTTTTCTTTTTTTCTTTTCTGTTTTTTTCTTTTGTCTTTTCATTTCTTTTCAATTTCCTTATTCCTCTTTCCTTGAATTCTACCTGTTTACTATCATTCTCTTTAGGACTTCTTCCCTTCCCTTCTAATACCTTTCCTCCCAAGCATCACGACGCTCTTTATGTGTGTAATTTACTAAATATGTATAGGTCAATGTTCCGAGGCATTATATAGTGCTACCAAGTCCCTAGCTACCCCCAAATACTCCAGACCATTCTCCTGTTAATATCTATCGTCAGTAGAGCAACCCTCCAAGGTTGCCAAGAGATACCAACCTCAATACCATCCCATCATTTGACCTAAATATAAGTCCCAAGACCAAACCGCAGACCAGTATATGCCATCAGAATCTGTACACAGTTTAGGAAATGAATGAATCTGCATTAAAGTGCAACAAAACTCATCATCTCTACTCATAGTCTCCCATCACAAAAGAGAGACCCCAGAGACTTACAAAACCAAATAAATTTATACGAGTAAACAGTAACTCAGCAAACAGAACAAGAAGTAACATGAGCCGCATGAAAAAGCAAGGAAGAAAAGGAGTACAAACAATGCAGGACAGCCTAAATACTCAGGAGGATCTAGAGGCATCAGAAAAATGGTCAAATAAAGAACTCAAGGAATATCTTAGACAGATGGAATGGAATCTTAAAGAGGATATGAGACAGCAAATTCAAACAATGAAAGAACACATTGAAAATGAATTACATAAACAGATAAAAGAAGCAAATAAGCATCTTTATCAGGAGACAGATTATAAAAAAAATCAAACAATAAAGCTAGAAAAGAAGGAAACTATAAACCAAATTAAAAACTCAAATGAGAGTATCACTAACAGAGTGGAGAAGTAGAAGCCAGAACATCAGATAATGAAGACAAAATATATCAACTTGAAAAGAGTCTAGCCAACTCAGAAAGGCTGGTAAAAAATCATGAGAAAAATATCCAAGAGATATGGGATAACATAAAAAAAACAAACTTAAGAGTCATCAGGATAGAGGAAGGTATAGAGGTTCAAACCAAGGGAATGAGCAAGCTGTGAAAGAAATAATTATAGAAAACTTTCCAGAAATAAAAAAGGAAATGGATGTACAAATTGTAGATGCATACAGGACACCAAGCATACAAAATCACAGTAGACCAATGCCAAGACACATTGTTATGAAGATATCCAATATACAGAACAAAGAGAAAATATTAAAAGCTACAAGAGAAAGGGGGCAGATTATATTCAGGGGTAAACCGATAAGGTTAACAACGGATTTTTCATCACAGACGCTGAAAGCAAGAAGATCCTGGAACAACATATTTCAAACACTGAAAGACAATGGATGCCAACCAAGAATTTTGTATCCAGCAAAATTAAGCTTCAGGTAGGACAACGAAATAAAAATCTTTCATGATAAACAAAAGCTAAAAGAATTTGCAGCCAGAAAACCAGCATTGCAAAGCATCTTGAGCAAAACACTACACGAGGAAGAAATGAAAAACAATAACCAAAACCATCAGTGGGAAGTGCCGCAGTAAAGACAGAGGGCGGGGGGAAAGCTAATCATGGAGAAACAAACTAAATTAAAAAAAAAAGATAAATAATCAAACATGGCTGGAAGTACAAACCATCTATCAATAGTAACTCTAAACGTTAATGGCCTAAACTCTCCAATAAAGCGACATAGGCTGGTAACATGGATTAAAAAAACAAATCCAACAATATGCTGCCTCCAGGAGACACATCTGATTGGAAAAGACATACACAGGCTGAAGGTGAAAGGTTGGGAAAAAATATACCACGCACACGGTCCTCGTAAGCAAGCAGGGGTGGCCATCCTCATATCGAATAAAATCGACTTCAAGACTAAGTTAATCAAAAGGGATAAGGAAGGACATTATATACTGTTAAAAGGAACCATTCACCAACAAGACATAACAATTATCCATATTTATGCACCAAATAATGGTGCTGCGACGTTCATAAAACAAATTCTCCTCAAGTTCAAGAATCAAATAGACCACAACACAATAATTATGGGTGACTTCAACACACCTCTCTCACCATTGGACAGATCCTCCAAACAAAAGTTGAATAAAGAAACTATAGAACTCAATATCACAATCAATAACCTAGACTTAACTGACATATAGAATATATCAACCATCATCAAGTGGATATATTTTTTTCTCAGCAGCACATGGATCCTTCTCAAAAATAGACCATATATTATGCCATAGGGCAACCCTCAGTAAATATAAGGGGGTGGAAATAATACCATGCATTTTATCTGAACATAATGGAATGAAACTGGAAATCAATGATAAAAGAAGGAAGAAAAAATCCTACATCACATGGAAAATGAACAATATGTTACTCAATGATCAATGGGTTACAGAAAACATAAAGGAGGAAATCAAAAAATTCTTAGAGATAAATGAAAATACAGACACAACATATCAGAATCTATGGGACACAATGAAAGCAGATTTAAGAGGGAAATTCATCGCCTGGAGGTCATTCCTCAAAAAAAGGAAAAAACAACAAATAAATGAGCTCACACTTCATCTCAAAGCCCTAGAAAAGGAACAGCAAAACAACAGCAAATATAGCAGAAGGCAAGAAATAAGTAAAATCGGAGCGGAAATCAACAAAATTGAAACAAAAGAAACTATTGAAAAAATTGACAAAAGTAAAAGTTGGTTCCTCGAAAAAATAAATAAGATCGACAGACCCTTCGCCATGCTAACGAAGAGAAGAAGAGAGAGAACTCAAATTACTAACATACAGGATGAAAAAGGCAATATCACAACAGATGCTACAGAAATACAGAAGACAATTAGAAATTATTTTGAAAACCTATATTCCAATAAAATAGAAGATAGTGAAGACATCGATAAATTTCTTAAGTCATATGATTTGCCCAGACTGAGTCAGGAGGATACACACAATTTGAACAGACCAATATCAATGGATGGAATAGAAGAAGCAATCAAAAGACTACCAACCAAGAAAAGCCCAGGACCGGATGGGTATACAGCGGAGTTTTACAAAACCTTTAAAGAAGAATTAATACCAATACTTTTCAAGTTATTTCAGGAAATAGAAAAAGAGGGATCTCTTCCAAGTTCATTCTATGAGGCCAACATCACCCTGATTCCGAAACCAGACAAAGACACCTCAAAGAAAGAGAACTACAGACCAATATCTCTAAAGAACCTAGATGCAAAAATCCTCAATAAAATTCTGGCGAATCAGATACAAAAACACATCAAAAAAATTGTGCATCATGATCAAATAGGATTCATCCCTGGGATGCAAGGATGGTTCAATATACGGAAATGAATAAATGTTACTCACCACATCAATAGACTTAAAGATAAGAACCATATGATCATCTCGATAGATGCAGAAAAAGCATTCGACAAAGCACAGCTTCCCTTTATGTTCAAAACATTAGAAAATCTAGGGATAACAGGAACTTACCTCAACATTGTAAAAGATATATATGCTAAGCCTCAGGCTAGCATCATTCTGAATGGAGAAAAATTGAATGTATTCCCTCTAAAATCTAGAACAAGACAGGGATGCCCTCTATTACCACTTCTATTCAATATAGTTCTCGAAACACTGGCCAGAGCAATTAGACAGACAAAAGACATTAAAGGCATAAAAATAGGAAAAGAAGAACTTAAATTATCACTATTTGCGGCGACATGATTCTATACCTAGAAGGCCCCAAAGGGTCTACAAAGAAACTACTAGAACTAATAAATGAATTCAGCAAAGTGGCAGGATATAAAATCAACATGCATAAATCAAAGGCATTTCTGTATATCAGTGACAAAACTTCTGAAATGGAAATGAGGAAAAACACCCCATTCACAATATCCTCAGAAAAAATAAAATACTTGGGAATCAACCTAACAAAAGAGGTGAAAGATTTATACAATGAAAAATACAGAACCCTAAAGAGAGAAATAGAAGAAGATCTTAGAAGATGGAGAAAATACCCTGTTCATGGATAGGCAGGACTAACATCATCAAAATTGTGATATTACCAAAAGTTCTCTATAGTTTTAATGCAATGCCAATCAAAATCCCAATGGCATTTCTTGTAGAAATAGATAAAGCAATCATGAAATTCATATGGAAAAATAAAAGACCCAGAATAGCAAAAGCAACTCTAAGCAGGAAGTGTGAATCAGGTGGTATAGCGATACCAGATTTCAAACTATACTACAGAGCAATAGTAACAAAAACAGCATGGTACTGGTACCACAAGAGGCCGGTGGACCAATGGTACAGAATAAAGGACACAGAGACTAATCCACAAAGTTACAACTATCTTACATTTGATAAAGGGGGTAAAAGCATTGAATGGAGGAAGGATAGCATCTTCAACAAATGGTGCTAGGAAAACTGGAAATTCATATGCAACAAAATGAAACTGAATCCCTTTCTCTCGCCATGCACAAAAGTTAACTCAAAATGGATCAAGGAGCTTGATATCAAATCAGAGACACTGCGTCTGATAGAAGAAAAAGTTGGCTACGATCTACATACTGTGGGGCTGGGCTCCAAATTCCTCAATAGGACACCCATAGCACAAGAGTTAATAACTAGAATCAACAAATGGGACTTACTCAAACTAAAAAGTTTTTTCTCAGCAAGAGAAACAACAAGAGAGGTAAATAGGGAGCCTACATCATGGGAACAAATCTTTACTCCTCACACTTCAGATAGAGCCCTAATATCCAAAGCATACAAAGACCTCAAAAAATTAAACATAAGATAACAAATAACCGAATCAACAAATGGGCCAAGGACCTGAACAGACACTTCTCAGAGGAGGACATACAATCAATCAACAAGTACATGAAAAAATGCTCACCATCTCTAGCTGTCAGAGAAATGCAAATCAAAACCTCCCTAAGATACCATCTCACTCCAGTAAGATTGGCAGCCATTATGAAGTCAAACAACAACAAGTGCTGGCGAGGATGTGGGGAAAAGGGTACTCTTGTACATTGCTGGTGGGACTGCAAATTGGTTTGGCCAATTTGGAAAGCACTAAGGAGATTCCTGGGAAAGCTGGGAATGGATCCACCATTGGACCCAGCTATTGCCCTTCTCGGACTATTCCCTGAAGACCTTAAAAGAGCGTACTACAGGGACACTGCTACATCGATGTTCATAGCAGCACAATTCACAATAGCAAGACTGTGGAACCAACCTAGATGCCCTTCAATAGACGAATGGATAAAAAAATGTGGCATTTGTACACAATGGAGTATTACTCTGCACTAAAAAATGACAAAATCTTGGAATTTGCAGGGAATTGGATGGCACTAGAGCAGATTATGCTAAGTGAAGCTAGCCAATCCCTAAAAAACAAATGCCAAATGTCATCTTTGATATAAGGAGAGCAACTAAGAACAGAATAGGGGGGAAGAGCAAGAGAAGAAGATCACCATTAAACAGGGATGAGAGGGGGAGATAGAAGGGAAATTGCATGGTAAAGGAAGGAGACCCTCATTGTTATACAAAATTACATATAAGAGGAAGTGAGGGGAAAGGGGAAAAAAACGAGAGAGAGAAATGAAGTACAGTAGATGGGGTAGAGAGAGAAGAATGGAGGGGAGGGGAGGGGAGGGGAGGGGGGATAGTAGAGGATAGGAAAGGCAGCAGAATACAACAGACACTAGTATGGCAGTATGTAAAAAAGTGGATGTGTAACCGATGTGAATCTGCAATATGTATACGGGTAAAAATGGGAGTTCATAATCTGCTTGAATCAAATGTATGAAATATGATATGTCAAGAGCTTTGTAATGTTTTGAACAACTAATAATAAAAAAAGAAGAAAAAAGAATCTGTAGTGTGAAATTCTTTTTATTTTTATTTTTTAGTAGTAATAAACTTATTACGATAAAATTCACATATCATATCATAAAATTAACTTATTTAAAGTATAAAATTCAGTAGTTTTTAGCATATTCACAATACTCAACTGTCACCCTATTTAATTCCAGAACATTTTTATTACACTCCTAAAGAGTCAGGAGCCCATTAACCATTGCTTACTATTTCCTCTGACTCTCAGGACCTGCAAACACTAATCTGCTTTTCTCCTTCTGGGTTTGTCTGTTCTGAACACAACACATAAATGAAATCACATACAACTTGGCCTTTTTTATTGGTTTCTTTTACTTATAATATTTTCAAGGCTCATTCATGTTTTAGTGCTTATTAGTTGATGATGATGATGATGATGATGATGATGATGATGATGATAATGATGATTTACCAGGGATTGAAACAGGGGCACTTTACCACTGAGCCACATCCCCAGACCTTTTTTTTAAATTTTGAGACAAGGTCTCACTAAGTTGCTTAGAGCCTTACTAAGTTGCTGAGGCTGGCTTTGAATTTGTGATCCTCTTGATTCAGCCTCTGGAGCCGCTGGGATTACAAGCATGTGCCACTATGCCCAGCTAGTACTTCCTTACTTTTATGGGAAATAATATTGCGTTGTATGGATATGCCACATTCAGTCAATCCATTAATCAATTGATAAATATTTGGATTATTTCTACTTTTCCACTATTATGAATTATGTGACTTGGGACATTTGTGTACAGAATTTTGTGTGAACACATGGTTTGCATTCTCTTAAGTGTACAGTAATGAGCACTCTTGGGGTAATTTCATGTTTGACTTTTTGAGGAACTGTCAAAACTATCAAACTGTTTTCCAAAGTAATTGTTCCATTTTATCATCCTACAATGTATGAGGATTTTAATTTCTTCATATTTTTGCCAACATTTATTATTGTCTGTCTTTTTGATTATGGCCATTGCAGTGGATGATAAGTAGTATCTCATTGTGGATTCGATTTTCACTTCTTTAGTGACTAATGATACTGAGCATTTTTTATATATTATACTAGCTGTTTATATATATTCTTTGCATAAATGTCTATTCAAATTCTTTGCTCATTATTCTCCAGTCTTTTAACTTTATTTGGCACTATAGTATATATTTATCTGGGTTTAAATCCCTGACCCAATTTTCTCCAATCATCTTGAGAATGCATTCTGCTGCAAATCAGAGAGACCCAAACTGCTGTTCCTTAGTGTGCTTGCTTTCTATCACTGTAACAAAATACTTGAGAAATGTAACTAATAAAGAGAAACATTTTATTTTGGCTCATGGTTCTGGAGTCTCTAGTCCAAGATTGAGTGGCCTTTGGTGGCAGCAAATAATGGTAGGAGTGCATGGTGGAACAGATGACATACCTCATGAGCCAGAAAGCAGAGAGCAAGAGGAAGAGACAGAACCCCCCAAACCCTTCAATGGCGTACCCTGCATGATATAAGGACCTCCCACTAGGTCCACCTCTTAAAGGCCTACAGCACCTTCCAACAGAGCCTCTCTGGGAAACAAGGCTGTAACACATCGATATTTGGAGAATACTCAACATCTAAGCTTTGGCATTTAGCTCACTAGAGAACAAAGCAGGAATTCTGAGTCACTGGCAGCACTGATGTCCATCTTCTTTTGGACAGTTTGATCAGGTAGATCTATGAATCTTACGGTTCCAGGCACTCAAACAGCTGGTTGTTCTAACTACAAGGTAATAATCATGTTAGTTGTTTCTTTTACTTTAAGCCCCAATGAGAAGAGTCATTAAAATGATGACTTTTGTGTATGAATACTTTTTGGCAGCACTTTTGCACAATGTTCTTATACACTTTTAAAAGGTAAACTGAGGCACAGTCTAAATTTTAAAGCTTTTACTTTAATAAACAGTAATTAATGATTCATGCAAATCCAAACAAGAAGTGGTTTAGAGGCTCCACCAAGGCAACATAAAGAGGAGGTTTACAGAAGCAAAAAAAAAAAAAAAGTTTGATTCATTAGTTGTACCATTGCCTTATTTGGTCTACCAAGTTGGAAAGTCTTAGTTATATAAGCTTGTTGGTTGCTTCTGATTAACTTATCTTGAGTTCTGTTTTTCTTTAATGTGAGAATTCACAAAAAATAACTCATTAAGTATCATTTTTGTTTACAAATCAAGCCAGTCTTAGCAGGATTTGTCTGCTCAGGGACTTCTCAGATCTGGTCTCCATTTTAATTGACTTAATCCATTCTAATATCAATTATTGTTTTCTTATTAACTTGGAAATACGGTATTGTGTGGGTCATTCCAGAGGTGAGAAAAGACAACTACATCAAAACAATATGCTAATTATTATTACTTTATTATTGTTGGCCATAACAATATTAGTATTTCTCACACTGATGTGTTAAGAAAAGCTTTTTGCTCAAATTCATTTGAAGCATGCTGTATAAAGTATACCCCCTCTGAGAAATTCACAATGAACAGTAGTCTATAAGAAGTCAGAAATTTTAATTTTGTTTCACACATATTACTTGACTACTTTTCTTTCATACAATATCTGTTAATCATTGGCAGAGTTGGCATCTCTTAATCTTTGGCAGAGCTTGCGTCTCTTGGAAAGTGCTTGGGGAAAAGCCTGGTTTTAGATTCTAGGTAAGATACAACAGCTCTGGGAATTTGAAGGCCAGAACAATTATTTTTAACTGTGTGGGTGGGTAAGGAATCAGAGAAGTCTTCAAGCAATGAATGACAGCTAATGAAATATGAAAATGATGTGGATATTACTCAGAGCATTGAGCTGCTATGGTAATCATTGGAGATGGTCTTACAAAGTGCTTGAAAATTTTAGTAATTTAAGCCTTTAGAAAAATGGACACGATTTTAGCAGGACAGTGGGGGATGGAAGATACAGAGCTTCTGAGGTCCAGACTGCTCAACTTTAGATCTGGCTATGCCCCTTACTATCTGTGTGTCCTTAAACAACCTACTTAGCCTTTCTGTGACTCCTTTGGCTCATAGAGGGTAGTGTAAGGATTACAGTTAAATACATAAAGAACTTACAATAATGCCTTAGGAGATATATTTTTTAAAACTTTGGCATGATTAATAGTTTTGGCCAGATAATTCCTTATTGTAAGAAGCTGTCCCAGCTTCCATGGCATCTACCCACTCCATGTCCTTAGCTGTCTCTTCCTCCCAAGTTGTGACAGTGAAAAATATCTTTAGACATTGCCAAAATCCTATGGGGGAGTGGGGTTTCCTCTACTTGAGAACTGCTGCCTTAGGACAGAAATAATAACATGAGGGATATAGTTTCTATTATTTTTGTTTAGGGGGATTTACAGAAACATTTATTTTTCTCTGAACTAAGTGTGGATTCTGCTTCTTTGATGTGTGGCTCAGCTCTTCATCACTTGGAACTTAATTCTGTGTAGAGAATTAATTGCCACAAATTAACTGAGAAACCCATGGCAAAGAGAAACTGTCTCTAGTGGAGAGAGCAAGCAAAGAGCTATAAATTATCTATGGAAGATTAATAAAGAATAAATGATGTGTATCTCTGTGTGGATTTTAGTAAGGACATAAAGGAAAAGAAATATACAGTGATTCCAGTGAGGAAAATCCATGGGTATAAAATTAAAAGGGAGGCATCTAGAAATGACACTAGGCCTCATGATTGAGTTTGAGTGGTGATGGACGGGTAGAATATCAGTGCATTTTATAGAAGCAGGGTAGCCTGTAATTAAAGCTATTGGGATTTCAAAAGCCTAACTGGCAGGTTTTGGCCCTGGACGTTTGCCCTTCAATTTTAGGGGTTGGCAAGTGCGAAGGGAGTATTGATAATTAACCCTTCTTCAACTGTCACAAACATACCTATGAAAGCCCTAGAAATTAACTTCCTGGAAATAGAAGGTAGGTTTAGTTATAGATAGTATTTTCTGTGCTTTTCATCATCTATTCTAATTTACTTCTGTAAACTTTCCCCGAGACAAAACCTTAGGTTTTCTATTTTTTGGAGAGAATATGACAAAAACAAACCAACAAAAACACTATCCTAAAGTATCTTGACTAAATAGTATAGGGAAAATTGCTTGAATGTTGAATCGGGGACCCACTGGGATCCCCATTTTGTATAAATTTTGTGGGGTGTGAACACTGGCAGCCAGGAAGGTCTTGAGTATGTTATTGTCTCCCTGAGTCTCAACTCAACACTTCTTTTTTGTTTGTTTGTTTTTTTGATTACCAGGGATTGAACCCGGGGACACTTAATCACTGAGCCACATCCCATCCCTTTTTTACTTTTCATTTTGAGAGAGGGCTTCCTAAGTTGCTTAGGGCCTCTCTAAGTTGCTGAGTCTGGCTTTGAACTTACTATCTTTCTGACTCGGCCTCCTGAGCAGCTGGGATTACAGGTATGGGCCACCACACGTGGCAAGTCTCAACTTGTTAAAATCCAAGAAAAAAAGACATAATGGAGTCATCTCTATGGTCCTGTTGGTTCAAACCTCCTGTGATCCTGAAGATGAAATCTGTTTCTACATCTGCATTTGTGTCAAAGGAAATGTTACTGGGAGTATTTCATCATCCTCACAAAACTCATACACTGAGTTTTGTGCAGTGCAGACTGAGTAGTACATCTTTACATCATGATGCACCCAATCAACCCTTGTTGATACAAATCTTATTGAAGAAATGACATCAAAAGCCTCTTCATATTCAAGTGTAAAAAAATCCATACAACTATATTCAACTGGTTAGCAGCCTGTGTCTGGGGTTTTAATGGAGATATATTTTATTTCTGGGTTCAGCGAAGACTGTTCCAAATGAATATATGCTTTGTGGAACTTAATTTGGCCACACCTTCTAAAATGTGGGCTAAGTTTATGAACAAGTTAAAATATATTAAAATGCAGCTCATGACTTTTTCTTGTGTCTGTTTCATTAAATATGGATTTTATTTTGTCAGTAAACATTATATACTTTCTTATCATGGAAGTGAATTTCAAGTAGGTAGGAATTAGATTACAGACTTATCCCACATGAAACAAATTTAATATATGAAAAATTGCACTTAAAAAGACACATATCAATGTGAAATAATTTATTTTGCCTAAATAATGGTTGGTTGTAATGAATGAACATTGGGTTAAGTTTTCTTCTTTAATATATTTCTTGAGAAATAATGATTTATTAAAGTATAACATTTATCCCAATGTTCATTCATTCATTTTTAATTAAAACAAACACAATTTATGAACAATTTTTAGGGCTTAATATCTTGCTTAATTACAGTCAAATTTTTTAGCTTAAGTAAATTTAGTTTTTAAATGAAAACACGAATAAACTTCTGTTTGATAGTAATTGCACTGGATTTGAGGATAATACAAAATGACGAGATAAATAAAAAAGAGCTAGAAAGTTTAGTGTGGAGCAAAGAAAGACCCAATGTTTCCAAAAAAATTGGAAGCTGAATAAACTAAAATAAATTAATACAAAATCAATGTCTGACTTTGGCATCCATAGAGTAAACGAGTGATTCCCCTCTTCCACATGCACCTCTCTCTCCCCTTCCTCCTTCTCTTCTACTTCCTCCTCCCAACTGTTGGGAGCACTAGGTTCAGATATATATATATATATATATATATATATATATTTTTTTTTTTTTTTTTTTCCCCATAAAGGAGAGACTGAGACTTGGAAATTTAAAGTCTGTTGAAGAGTTTGCTACACTTAGAGATTCAGATAGGACCACTCAGTGGATTACACAGAGTCCCCAGGATGGCAAACTTTATCCTGGCCTACATTTTCATGCAAATTAATTAAAAGTGCTAAACATTCTTGGTGTTAGGGGCTAGAAGGGACCCAGGAAGGATGCAAAGGAAAGGAAGAACTAATTTATTTCACACTTACTTTGAGATAAACACTGTGTTAGTCACTTGCCATGCAGAGGCTAATAATATTATTTGTATTTCACTGAATCAGAAATGAAGGCCTGAAGAGACCTCTTAGCAAGTATAGCAGCTACGCCTCATACTCAACCACCATTCACTACATTCTCTCCCATATGATACTGGCTGCCTTAAATAGTTGCTTATTAGCTGGTGTCTTTCCAAGAGAGTAGACAATGAATAAAATATTTCTAGAGCATGAAAAGTTTTTAAAAGATTTTATGTTCTAGAGCATGGAAATCGATATTAGGAAAATATGAACTGTTGGGGATCAGAGTGAGGAACAAGTATATTAATTTAATAGAGCAACAGAAAAGTCCTTCATGGGAAGAACAGTATTTGAGTTTGGTTTCTAGGAAATGAGAAAAAAATTTGACAGGTGGAGATGGAGGCAGGAATGTTCCAGAGTAAAAAATGAACTCAGCTAAGGTGTCCTATGCAAGAAGGTACAAAGGTGACCCTGAATAAGGAAACTAGGCAAAAGTTATGGGTGGTTTTTGAGTAAAAAGTCAAGGAGTTCTCAAATGCCAAAATGGTATTGGTTTAAAGGACTGGTTTCAAGAAGATGTGAGACTGAAGTATATTTCTAAAGAATTTTGAGGAGGGTTGTGTTTATTTAGGAATGGTTAATACAGCTCTAGGAAGAGGCTGAAAGTGCAGAGCTCAGGAGATATTCATGTGGGTCTTGGTGACTGATTGATTGTGGTGGGGTTGGAGAAGGGGAAAAACACCAGAGTTCAGTGATTGAGATCTTAAAACTGTACTAATGGTTACAATGATTATCGCCAATAGGTAAAAGAAACAAGAACTAGCAAAACTCTTCCTTCTTTTCTTATTGAACACTGTTCTTCTCTAGGACACATATCCCTAACAGAAAATAGAGAAACATAGTGAGTAGCAAGTGTCAATGCCCTGATGTGGATATTCCCAATAGAATCAATCCCTGAAAGGGAAACCTGACTTGTGGTTCTACACAGAGTAACTAAGAGACAGAGGATAGTATAAGTGCATCATCTTGTCTCCAATTCAGGCCAGAGATAGTTTTTCCCAATGGGGGCCTTTCTCTTTATAGTGGTCATTTATTCATCTATTCAAGTTAACTCAATATTTTTCTTTCCACTTATGTGTATGTGTTTGAAATCACCACTAAATTATTAAGACCTAAATATTTTTTATTTGGACCAAATCACTTAAAAACAAATAGAACTGTCAGGTGTTTCTATTGGCCTTTAAGTTACATGAAATAAATCCTGAGACATTTAGGATAATAAAAATTCTGGGCACTACAAATAAACAACTCTGTATACAGTACTGGGAAATATATAAGTACAATTAATCAGGGTAAGATGTTTTTGAATCCTATTTCTATGAATCCTCCCTCCCCATCATCAGCTATCTACTTCCACTATCATAGTTTAGATTTCATAATCAAGAGTAATTGCACTATTCCATTAGGGAAATGCAAATTAAAACTACACTGAGATTTCATCTCACTCCAGTCAGAGTGGCAACTATCAAGAATTCAAGTAACAATAACTGTTGGTGAGGATGTGGGGAAAAAGGTACACTCATTCATTGCTGGTGGTACTACAAATTGGTGCAAACTCTCTAGAAAGCAGTATGGAGATTCCTCAGAAAACGTGGAATGGAACCACCATTTGACCTAGTTACCCAACTCCTTGATATATACTCCCAAAGGAAAGGGCTTCAAATCAACATACTATAGTGACACACCCATGTCAGTATTTATAGCAGCTCAAATTACAATAGCCAAGATATGGACAACTCTTTATACAGTACTATACTAATGGTTACAGATATGGAAACAACTTAGGTACCCTTCAACAGATGAATGGATAAAGAAAATGTGGTATATATACCAAGGGAATATTACTTAACCATAAAGAAGAATGAAATTATAGCATTTGGTGGTAAATGGATGGAACCGGAGACTATCATGCTAAGTGAAGTAAACCAATCCCCAGAACCCAAAGGCCAAATGTTCTCTCTGGTATGCAAATGGTAATGCACAATAAAGGAGGGGGGTGGGGAAGGTAAGAATAGAAGTACTTTGGATTAGACAAAGGGGAATGAAAGAAAAGGTGGTGATGGGAATTGGAAGGATAGTAGAATGAATTGGACATAACTTTTCTATGTTAATATATGAATACACACCATTGTAACTCCCCATCATGTACAACCACAAGAATGGGAAGTTATACTCCGTGTATGTACAATATGTGAAAATACGTTCTATTGCCCTGTATAACTAAAAAAAGAACAAATAAAAAATTAAATATAAAAAAGAGTGCCGGGTGTGGTGGTGCACGCCTATAATCCCAACGGCTCAGGAGGCTGAGACAGGAGGATCACGAGTTCAAAGCCAGCCTCAGCAATGGCAGAGAACTAAGCAGCTCAGTGAGACTCTGTCTCTAAAAAAATACAAAATAGGGCTGGGGTTGTTGCTCGGTAGTTGCATGGCCCTGAGTTCAATCCCCGGTCCAAAAAAAAAAAGAGCAATTGCAGTATTTCAATGTCCCACTTTCAATTGTTCTTTGACCCCATTGGGACTTGTATTACTCAGCATCTTTTGCACTTCACTGTCTTCATATACGTATTACTTTGTCTCACTCCATTTAGAACTCATGCTGTATTACCATAACTATTCTCAAAACATTCTTACCGACTTTCTTTCCCAAATACATTTTCAACATCTCCCCACCTTTTTCCTGTTGTGCTTAAGGTACTTTTATCTTCATTCTACTCTGCTCTCCATATATTTCACCTCTGCTGCCAAGCATTAGTGTGACTGGAGAAAAAGACAAACTCATGCCATGTAGTCAAAAATCTCAGATGCATCATTGATACACAATGGCAACCCTTGTGAACGCACTTTATTTCCTGGAATGTCTCTTTTTTAGAAACACTTCTTCACTGGCTTCTTGGATCCTACTCTCTTAGCTTTCCCCCTGCCTCTTTAATCATTGTCGGATCCACTACCAGAGAATTTCCCTGTGGAGGGTTTTGTCTTGTTCATCTGTATTCCCAGCACCTGTAACAGAACCTGCACCTGTACCGTGGGTCCCAGAATAGAGGTTACAATTCAGGTGGAAAATTAAGGAAAGACAACAAAGGATATGTCTTTGAACGGTAGTTTGAAGTATGGATGGGATTAACCAATATTTTATTTTGAAGGATTCCAGGAATTAAGTCAGAGAAGATATTAGCAAAGATGCAAATTAGAAATCATGGGTTGAACCCTGGGAATGATAATTTACTTTCCAGTCACTTTACAGCACAGTACAGCTACCTGAAATCCAGAGTAGAGTATAAACGCAGGGTTTAGGGATAATTTCCTGGCAGATGGATGATGTAAGATAGGCAAATAGCTTCTAGTAGTCAATGTGTTGGTTAAATTGTGTTTTGCAGACTATATTTGAAAAACACAATTATCATTCATGCTAATCAGCAATTTATTGCCTTGTATCTCTAAGTCCACCCATTTTTGTCTTGCTTTATGATGCTGGGGCCAAACTGGAAAGATTGTCTTATTCACGGGACATAATGCTAGGCCTTGTCCATAGAGGGCACTAAAGGAATGTTGTAAGAGAAAGGTACATCTCTTCTGGTTTAAAGGCCTTTTCTCTTGCTCCTGGAGCACAGTGAACAACCAGTGGTTTCCTAGGTAGGTTCACCAGGATCTCAGTGGGTAGTTTCCGAGTGAATTACTCAGGGACCTCAGAGGGGAGCTTCCCAGCAGAACCTGTGCTATCCATTTCTCTTTTGCTTGTCAGCCTCACTATGTAATCGACTGAGCCATCCTGGCCCTCTCGGGGGACACAGCACTCTCTCCAATGAAGTCCTAGTCTCATTCTCCGTTGAGCCTTACCCTGAGTTTTTTCTTCCTTGGGTATACTCCTTCTGCCCTATTGGTACTGGGTCTTTATTGGTCTACTGTTTTGTATTCTTTTACTTTTTAACTAGTAAATTCCCTTAGTATTAGTTAATAATTCTGTATATTACAATTTCCCTGATCAAATTACTGGTATAGTTTTTGTCTATGGTTGAATTCTTTTTTTTTTTTTTTAATTTGGTCCTTTACTTTTTTTTTTAAAGATATTTTTTCAGTTGTTGGTGGACCTTTTTAAAAATGTATTTATATGCGGTGCTGAGAACTGAACCCCGTGCATCACACATGCTAGGCAAGTGCTGTCTACCACTGAGCACAACTCCAGCCCCTCTGACTGAATTCTTACTGATACATTATTGTTCCATATAAAAATGGATATCACACGGATGTGTCATAGGGTAAGTTCAGAGTGTATCTTCTAAGCCCTGATGTATTTTCCTTTTCAACTACTAGCAGTTAATCACCATGCAGCAAAATCTACACTCAAACTTAATCAAAGAATCCAATTTATTCAAGCATATGTCAAAATAATAATAACACAGAGAATAGACAAATGAATTTGAGAAATGTGGGGAAATGTTCTTCTTTTTCTTCAGACATACTATTGAAAGAAATATTTGAATGAGAAAAAAATAAAATTAAATTAACTTTGAGATCCAACTTTGAGCTGTTAAAATTTTATCATCCAAGATAGACAAGTAAGCCATCAAATGGAAAAACCAAAAACATAAAATATGTTGTATCCAACCTCTGTGTCTACACTGGTGATGAGAAATAAATATACTGGACGAATGCAGGTTAGCTTTTGAAGAAATCATTGTTTTTCTCTAGAGTCATAGAGCCATTATATATTCTAGACTAGTGGGTGACAAATTATGGCTGCAGGTTGACATCCTGCTTTATAACTAAAGTGTAAAAGACAATTCATATACTGTCTATGGTTGATTTTGCCTTGCAGTACACAATGGAGGAATTGTGAGAGGTCCCCGAGAGTCTCAGACATTTACTTTGTTTCTTTAGGAGAGTTTGCCAACCTTGCAGAATATAAGATCTCATCTCTACCTTATGCCACTGATGCTTAGAAGAGGCTAAACAAATGGGCAAGGCTGTTTTCTGATAAAGCTTTATTTATAAGAACAAGCTGCAGGCTAGATGTGGCCTATGGACTTTAGTTTGCCAACCCTTGCTCTAGGCATAGTGGGTATGCAATGAGTATTTGCAGAACAAATTTTTAAAAATAGATTTTTTTACATTCTTTTCTCTTTTTCTTTATATGTCAAGGTGATACTCATGTGACAACTGGAGACGAGGTGCAATGAATGACTCAGGAAACCTCTGGAGGGCATCTACGTGGTGCCCATAAACCACAGTGTCCATGTAGAAAACACCGCAGTCCTGGGGCAAAAGATGAACTTCATGCTTGATGAAAAACAACCGAAAGGTAAGGCTTCCTTCTGGTGTGCTGCAGTCTTTAGTCTTCTGTTTTTCATTCTCACTGGTGGCTCAAAGCTGTCCTTAATCCATCATGTGCCTCTTGAGTATGTGGTCTGGGTTCACTGTCATGATGAAAAACTACTTCATGAACTTAGGGAAGAACTCAGAATTGAGTCTGAGCTATTTACATAGCTTCTGGAGAAAATGTTATCCAAATGTGTGGGATAAAATCCAGGAGGCATTTCAAGTACTTATTCTGAAGCAGAAATATTGACAGTGGTAGCTATTTTTTTTTTCCCCAGAGGTGTTTGTCAGTACTACCAATGCAGTAGGCAAATGCCATTAGGGAAAAGCTCCGACTGTCCACTTTGATGATGCTCCTTCTGCTATGTCACTCAAATCTGCCCCTGAATTTCAGTCCTACTTTCACTAGCATAATTCAGTTCCTCTCTGAATTGCTACCTCCAGTTCATGACTCTGATTTGTTTTACCTTTCTCAGACAGATTAATCTTACTGGGGCACAAATCTAAGCATGTCAGTATTTTTCTCAGAAACCCAAAATGATGCCTCTTTGCCTGGACAGTATGTCTGGTCTTACTTAGTTAGCCTCAGTTTAGTCTCCATTTATCTCCACCACTTACTTCCTTTCATGAAGGGTTGCCAGAAAAAGTACAAGGCACCCAGTAACTTTGATAAATTTAGCTGGGCACCCTGTTTTTTTTTTTTTTTTGTAAATCTGGCAATCCTACTTTCATGTCCACTGTATTTACCGAATTCAAATAATCTTGGTTCGTTGTATATATCACGTGTTTTGCAGCTATTCTGACTCTGCCAGAATTACCTTCTTGTTTTCAAGGTGCCATAAATAAAAGGATGAGGTAGAGAATGCAGTACTCCTTTCCTTGGGTTGACATGATATGGAAGAAAGGATCTAGATGAGAGATGATGAGACATACTTGGTGATCCTTACCGCTCCAGGGTGGCCTTTGGGCAAATGGCTTGGTTTTATAGGCTTTAGCTTTCCTATCTACACAATGAAGATAACAACACCAACTTCACATGACTGTCATAAGACTTTATAAAACCTTTACAAAAACGTGTCTATCATGGGAGGGGTTCAACAAGTGACCACACTTTATTAATTTTTCCCTTACTGTAATGCTTTGCAAACTTGAGAACCCACAAATGCCCCAAAGGTATTTATGGATTCTAATGTAAGAGAAGTAGGACACAATCTCAGTCATGTGGAAATAACAATGCTGTTCTCATCTAAACTGAGAACAGAATGGTGGCTACCCGAGACTGGGGACATTAGAGGGGGAGGAGTGGCAGGAAAGTTAATTAATGGGTATCCAGTGACAGGTAGGATGAAGTTCTGGGCATGCTCTTGCACAGCACTATGGCTATGAGGCAGAGGAGAATGGCGCATGTTTTCAGGAGATACTTTAAACATTTTTTTTTCTCTTCCATTTTTGGCAGCCCTGACTGCCCACTGCCTAATGGCTGCTTGGAGAATTTTGCTTTGGTTTTGGAAGCTTTGGTTGCACATTTATCCAACAGCATCTCTAGATGACTTCACCCCTTGTAGATACTTCAGCTGTCCTCAATCTGGTCCACCAGGAGCCTCTTCTCCACCGATGACTAGGCAGGTATCCGTGGTTAGGATTCACACAAGTGCAAGCCCATCTCTTTTCCTATGCAAGAAGCTTTCAGAGCAGTCTGTGCACTGCTTTCTCTTATGCTGCAAAACAAGTCCTAATAAAACCGCTTTCAGTTGGTCACATTTTGCCTATTCATGGTTTCTATCTTGAGTAGCACAGACAGGGCTGGTTGCACTAAGAGCTGGTAACACTGAAGAGGCCAGCATCTAGGGCTGTAGCACTGAGGGAAACAGGCAGCCAGAAAACAGAAGGGTGCAATGGGAGAACAGTCAGGAGCTGCTAGCTCCTGCTGCTGGAACAGTTCCACAGTGTCCAGTGGCTGCTGGCTCCAGGAGAACCCCAAGGAGGGCAGCTAACAACAGAGCTTCTGGCACTGAGAGCTCAGAGCCCACTAAGGGAGCTGCACTTGGCCTATTCATGATTTCTATCTAAGTTGAGCAAAAGAATTCTCAGCCAATTGGAGATAACAATAGACACTGATTACATATTGTACATCTCAAAAAGCTAGAAGAAAAGATATTGAATGTTTTGCCATCAAGAAATGATACAAGTTTGAGATGATAGATATGTTTAAACTGGTTTAAACACTATACAATATACTCATGTCTCAAAACGTCAGTGAGTACCCTAATAATATGTACAATCTTTATTTTTTATGTATTAGTTTTAAAAAAACCTTTTAAATTTAAAGAAGAGAAATAACTTCATTGAATTCTTTAAAGTGGCTATTTTAGGTAGTCATTTCACACCTCATAATCAAACACAAATCAGATTCAGGCAGTAAAACTCTATGGCAGAACATGGTCATTAGGTATTTATCTAGATAATCCAGTAGCGGATTATATTCTTAGACTTTCAGCAAAATACAGTCAATATTTTTAAACTGTTATTAAAAACTTCATGAAGTCCTAGGACTATAACATCAAGTTCAGTACTGCATTCCATCATACTAGTTAATAAGTATGTAAGTATATAAGCTTTATATATAAGCTTTACTTTCTAGTATGCAGGTTTTGTTTTGGACAGACTGTGTTTTGGCATCCATCTCTTCTCCAGGGAGTTTTCTGCAGAATGGGAAGTTATATTGTTGACTGAAGGGCTGAATCATAGATAGGGCTACATAGGTAAATATTGGCCTTTTCTTGAATTTGGAACCACAGATTTTAAGTAATGACTTCTAGTTAGCCCATTTACCACTTGTATCCAAGTTTGCTCTGTGACAGTGTGTTCACACCCCCTCTGCTGGGTAGGGAGTGGGCATGGTTGACTAGGTATTTGACCTGGTTGGCACATGCTGAGTCAACTAAATGTTTTTTCTCCTAGGATGTAGGATTTGTCAGTCTCTGGTGGGTTCTTAAAATGAAAGTTGTTATCGGGCTTTCACAAGGCATCTCAATTCTGCTGGGAGTAGTAGAGAAAATTGCTCAGCAGTGGGTGATAGTAGCGGGGCAGTCACTGAGTCTGAGCTTTGAGAAACTGCAAAGTAACCTTGTGTCCCAGTTTTCTCCTTCCTGGTTGAGTCTCTTCTGGGAATAAAGTGATCATAACTCCTGTTTTTGTATAAGGGAGTTTGGAGCTATTTTTTCTTACAGAGAATTTTTAATTAAAGCAACCAAGTCAGGATGGGAAATGGACTGTACCTTCCAGAAAAGTTGCATGGAGTAGTGAGGATCACCTGTGGACCCTGTGAATTTTAGAGTAGGCTGTGTGTGTGGTGCCGCATCAAAGAGAAGGAAACAGGAGACGAAGAGGGAATGACAGAAAGAAACACTTGGGAAATTTTTCTTATGCCATTTTTGCTAAGTCATGGCATATGATCTGGACCCTCTCCTTAATTGTCCCATGAAATATTTGCATTGCCTCTAATACTCACTAAATTCGGATATGTGTCTTTTTATGATGACTGTGCTGGATGAATAACTTGGATGGTAAGATGGGTTCCTGGTTGAACTAATTGTTCCAATGGGGGTCCAGCTTGGGTTTCAGATATGGTAGGTAATTCCTCCAGTTTTCATTGAAGAAAGGGTTTCACTGATTTTTTTTTTTTTATATAAAGCAGAAATAATGGAAAAAGCCTCAGACAAGGAATTGAAACGTGGTCTAACATGCAAGATACCTTACCTCTTTGTTGTGTCTGGGGTGATGTTATTGATAAAGTAATCCTGAAAATTATTAGAAGGTTTTATAAAGAATGAAGTTATCAAAAAGATGAAGTTATCAAAAAGAGTTTATAAACCACAAAAGGCTACAGAGGCGAACAAACAAACAAAAAACTGGCACGTTTGGGCTTCCAATTTAGATTTGAGCTTTTTCTTTTTTTTCATAACTTCTGTCAGAACAACAATAACACAGGAAATATAAATTGCTGAATAAACGAATCTAGGGTTCAGGGTCTTCTATAAATACATAAATAAACAAATCTTCAAGTTTTATTGACAAGGAGTATGCAAACTGTGCTTGTTTACTGTGGGACAACGCCAGGAAATAGCAACAGAGGTGATTTAGGTTAAAGTCAGATCTAAGACTTCAAATGGTACCCAGCAGTGACAGTGGGAGCAGAGGAAGTGGAACATCCATTCCCTGGAGAGTCTAAAGAGATTGGATCCTGTTCTCCTTGGAGCAATTTAAGTCTAATCTTGATGAACTTGAAGATCTCTCAGCGTCTTATCTATCTCTTTAATCTTAGGATTAAAATGAACCTGAAATCTTCTTTACTGCCGGGCTAGAGATTGATGTCTTCTGTATGGGTTCAGATAACACTGAATTCAGAAGGAAGTGTCCATCAAATGCACCGCAGCATATATGTAGCTTAACTGGTTTCTCAGTTGGCTCCTTCAGGTGTATTTATTGTAAACATTTCTGATGTATAATTCCTAAAAAACTTAAAACAATTTGTGAGCCTTTTTACTTCCAATGAATCGTGCTGAGGGCATATAGCATGCTCCTCTGAGCACTTTGTATGAGCAATAAAGGGAGAGTGTGACTTGGTGCTCTTGTGACTAATTTCATGTAGGTTGCTTTTATTTATGGAACAACTGGAATGAATCACTGCCTGTACTTCAAAGGATTTATGAAATTATGTAAATAATACATCCCAGTTTCTGAAAGTTTTTTTGTTTTGTTTTGGTACTGGGGATTAAACTTAGTGGCACTCGACCACTGAGTCACATCCTCAGCTCTATTTTGTATTTTATTTAGAGACAGGGTCTCACTGAGTTGTGTAGAGCCTCACCATTACTGAGACTGGCTTTGGACTTGTGATCCTCCTATATCAGCCTCTGGAGCTGCTGGGATTACATGCATATACCACTGTGCCTGGCCTGTGATAGCTTTTAAGTAATGATAATGTACTGACCAGAAGATATGGTATCTAAACAGGTTTCCTTCATGGTCTTCTTGACCAGATAATTCTTGCTCTTAGAATTGCCTTTTATATTGAGCCAGGACAAACCCCTGCCCTAGGTGCTGAAATGCAGAGGGCCCTGTTTATCACAAAAACACACAAAGAGTACATGTATTTAAGAACACTTAACTGTAATGAGATATCTCCTCACTTGTTAGAATAGCTATTATCAAAAAGACAAAAGATGACAGATGTTGGTGAGGATGTAGAGAAAAAGGAAACCTGATACATTTTTGTTGAGAGTATAAATTAGTATTGCCGTTAAGGAAAACTACGGTTTCTCAAAAGAATTAAAAATAGAGCTACTGAAGCCAAACCCTTGTCCCGGAGTTGTGAAGTAGCATCCTGGGCAGGCTGGAGTGCAGGGTGTATGTGGAGTCTGCCATGCTATAGGCCTGAGATGCCACTGACCCAGGGCTGAAGGCAAGCCATGGCACACCGACCTGTCACCCTGGGGTGGCCCAGCCTGGCCCATTATGGATGCCTGCCCCAGAAGGCCACTCTACACAATGCCACAACTCTGAACCATAAGCATCCATGATTTTCCAACCCTCTAGGAAGCTGGATTGCAAGTGAGAGGCAAGAAAATGGAGTGGGAAGTTAAGACTTGAGAGTGAGTCAACAGTATGAGTACTTTTCCAAACCTAATCAGGATAAATGTGACCAAGCACGTTCTACCCAATTGCTATATAAATCCCTAGATCAGCACATTCAAATGGCAACTCCTATTGGGGTCCCATCCAGCCCTGTGGGAGTTCTGTTTCTACTCACACTCAAATAAATCCTACTGTTGCACTCACTTATCCCCATCTTTGAATTTTATTCTTCAAATTCACAAGACAAGAACTCAGAAAGGAGAAATGGACAGTGAGCTTCTAGGGTCTATGCAACAGTGGAGGGCATAGTCAGCCATTAGGAGCTGCAACATGTTTCTCAGCTGCAAAGGCCTGCATCTTATGCATACTTCACCTGCCAGCAGAAGCAGAGGAGCTCTGGTTTTAATACCTCGTGATCCAGCAGCCTCACCACTGGGTATATTTCCAAAGGAAATGTAATCAATATGTTAAGGAGCCATCTGTGCTCCCATGTTCACTGCAGCATTTTTCACAATAACCAAGAAATGGAATCAACCCGTGTCTATCAGTGGATGAATGGGTAAAGAAAATATGCTATATGCACAAAAATACTGTTCAGCTTTTAAAAAGAAGGGAGTGATTCTTGTCCTTCGCAACAACATGAATGAAACTGAAGAACATCATGTTAAGTGAAATAAGCCAGGCAGAGAAAGACAAATCTACCTGATCTCACTCATACGTGGAATATAAATATGTCTATTTCATAGAGTGGAAAATAGAATGGTGGTTACCAAAGCTGGATGGAGGTGAGGGTAGGAGTTGGAGTGATTAGTAAAAGGATTCAAAATTCCAGTTAGATAAAAGGAATGAGTTCAAGAGATCTATTGTACATCATGGTGACTGTAGTTACTACAGTCAATAACAATGCTCTTTTGAAAATTGCTTAAGAGAGTAGGTTTTAAGTGTTGTCACAACAAAAATAAATGGTAAGTATGTGAATTAATGAATATATTAGCTTGATTTAGCTATTATTCAATGTATGCATATGACATGCTGTACATGATAAAGGTATATAACTTTTATTTGTCAATTAAAAATAGGAACATATGATTATTTCTGCCACTCAGAACCCAGAAATCAGCACTGTAACAATGCAACCTGAAACCACAAACTTCCTCTCATGATTAACCTCGTTCAGACCTCAGGGAGGGCACTTCTCCATATCCTGCCCTATATTTTCAAAACAAAAGCTCATCATTTCCAAGCCATAAAAGTTTATGAGTTGTGCTGTTGCCAACATCACAGATGAGCAGTGCTTTGAAATTACAGAAGACTTGAGTGACAAAAGCAAGCGTATTAAAGACAAGGCAAATAATTTGTATCAATGTAGGTTAGATGAACAAAACTGAACCATTTTAGGTATTATCTCATAATAAAAGATGTTTGCTAAATGAATTGATTGTGGGAAGATCTAAGAGAGTGAACATTGGGAAGTTCTTAGCTGGCAGTCAGGGGAATAGTTGCTAATAGTCATCTTGAAGCACAAAAGCAGGAGATTTTTAAAATGTTGCCAGGAATCTTGCTGCAATGTTAGTACATCAGGGAAAGCTCCTACCAACAGTCGGTCTAGCACAAATTGTAGTTACATTTCAATGGCACGGAATATCATGGGGTATCCTCATCTGTCTATGAATCTAATCACCGTAAACTCCCATGAATACTAGTCTCTCTATTTTCTGCCTGAAAAGTATTGTGAGAGGTTCTCTATTTGGAAAATTCTAACTTAAGACCATACAAAGCAGAGGGCCTGGCTGCACCTCTGCATTGAGACGCACAATTCAGCAATTCCAACAGCTGATAACACACATCTCAACACAACTCATGCCTTTATCAGCTCCACATCCATGTACACATTTCTCCTTGTGTTTAATTTCTTGTAATGATAAATGCATCTTGTTTCCTGTCAATGTCATGCAACTAAATTCAAGTACACACACATTCTTTTTTTTAAAGGGAAGATGCAAAGATTGATATGTCATTTGATTCATTTTTGATAGTTCATAACCTAAATATTGAAACATTAATTTGACCACTTTAAACAAAATTTATATTTTGTACTATGGAATGGAGGGGAAGGTAAATTTATACCAATATATGCATACCAAAAATGATAAAGAAAGTATGTAATTATTAACCCCTTCTACTTCCTGTTCCATAATCGCTGTGCCCCAAGCAAGTATATCAGGCATTCATAGTTTGCAACTAGGGACTCAGAGTTGGTATCTTTATTTTGCATATAGGAACTTAGACTTAGTGTCTCTGTTTAGCAGTGGAAGTTAGCCCCATTCACCATTGTGAATGAAAATATATGTGTTTCAGTCCACGTGTAATTTTCATAACTCAGGCCATGGTTGATATTTGTTGTATAGAATATTTTGTCTATCTCATTGTTGACAGCATCCTACGTTCTATGTTTCACCTATATATGTGGGATACAAATATCCCCTACACTTTGTTCTCATTCTGATAGATTCACGCATATGTCTTTCTTTTGATCAATGTTTTTAATTTGCATCTTGCTCTTTTCAAATCCCAGGCCATTCAGCTAAGTTGTTAGCAAGTGCCTATAATATAATAAGTATAGGTTTATCTCTTGTCTTCCAGGCAATTTCCACTTTCATACAAAGCAGTTTACTGCCCAAAGATTTACCCTCAACAAGTAGGTAGAATCCTTAAGCAGCTTTCCATTCAGGACCATTGCTACCACCCATTTCTGTGTGGTTTTATATTACCTTCCAAAAAAAATGTTTAATCATGTCCAACTGTTTTTCCCCCTCTCATCTAAGAAGAATTTCCACAAGGCCATAATGTGAGAGGAAGGAGAAGAAGCAACTCAATGGCAGTAGATACCATAGGCATCTAAACCATGTGCTCTAGCAGCTATGGTGCCTTTGGACCTTCTGGAGACCAATCTCAAATATACCACTTGCCCTTGATGTTGTCTTTCAGCAACCAGCACTGCAGATGGAACAGTGCTGTGCTTATGATCAGCAATCCAGGTTGTATAGTAAGTCTGTGGCTTATGCCAATTGTTCAGGGCCCAGTACATGGCAGAAACTCTAATTCAAAAGGAGTATTTTTTTTTTCAGAAAAAGGATTTGGTTTACTTTAGAATCTCAGGGTCTTTATGGTGATTTATACATGGTACTTACAAAAGATTCCAAACACCATCCCTGTCACAGATATCACATGTCTTGGAGCTGCTGCATCATAAGACACTCAGAGGCAGAGAAGCTTGTATAACAGTGAGGACCTGTCAGAGAGCCTTCTGTGCTCCACCTGAAACTAGAAATCTTACAAGTTGCTGGGTAAATGTACCTAAGCAGCCTTCATGTCAGGATCTGGCATATGTATCTTTCAAAATCCAAATTGGCCCAGTATACATTGTGCTTCTACTTTGGTGGTAGTAGGTGTCCAAAGTAGCAACTTGCTCTTCACCTCAGAGCTGATATATACCACACCTAAACCGCATGGACTATAGGAACTTTACCAAAGTTACAGCACTCTGAATTTTTGAGGGGTTTATTTCTCATGCTTTGTCACACGTGTGTTTGTCTAAGATATCTAGGGAAGAGGTTGGATGAGTTTTCCTATAAAGGGCCAGATAGTGAATGTTTTAGACTTTGTAGATCATATGCAGTCTCTCTCTTCTCCTTTTCCTTGTTCTTCTTTTTCCAATGTTTAAAAATGTAAAAATCATTGTTGTCTCACAGGGTATGTAAGAATGGGCTAGTTTGTTCATCCTTACTTTTGGGCAATTCTTCTCAAATTATCTGTGGTGTGTAGTTTATTTGTTTTTAATTTCTACTCCATTTCAGATTGTTAAAGTGCAGTCATATAACTAGAAAGACACGCAAAATATAAATTTTAAATATTTAATATTAAATTCAATAGACATAAAACATGCTGTCAAATTTTTATAAAATTTCTAAGTACTTGCTTTAATTTCTATGCTTAATTCATTAAAAATGAACAACAATGTTCAAATCTCCACTGGTGTGCAGTTTATACTTGGAATGATACTGATCTAGGGTATTTGTTATTTCCTCCTCACCAGGTTGATTGGCATTTAATGTAGAAGATGGTTGTCATGATCTGGGAAATGGCCAGCTTATCAGTATCAAAATCCTTAGAGCCTAGATTAAAACAGCTATCTGGAAAGTTAATATATTCCCAAAAGAAGGGAGAAGACATGCACTGCTGTTCCTTTTTAAAGGAAGAGAGAGATGCCCTGATACTTGTAGCACCCAGGTTCAAGTACATATTCAGGCCCACTGTTATGATTTTCTACGTAAGGTATCCCATGTAGGCTCATGTGTGAGACAATGCAAGAAAGTTTAGAGAAGAAACAAATGGGTTAGGAGAGCCTTAACCTAATCAGTGGATTAATACAGTGATAAGAATTAACTGGGTGGTAATATAGGCAAGTGGGTTGTGGCTGGAGTACTTGGGTAGCTGGGGGTATGTCCTTGGGGTTTAAATTTTGTCTTGGTGAGCAAGAGTCAGTCAGACAGTCTCTCTCTCTCTCTCTCTCTCTCTCTCTCTCTCTCTCTCTCTCTCTCTCTCTCTCTATCTCTCCCTCCCTCCCTTCCTCCATGTCCTGAGCTGCTTTTCTGTACCATGTCCTTCTGTCATGATGTTCTACCCCACCTTTGCCCCAGAAAAATAGAGTTGGCTGTGTATGGACCTCTGAAACCATGAACTTTTCCTCTTCTACAATTATTCTCATCAGGTCTTTTGGTCATAGCAGCAAAAAAGCTGACTAAAACACATATCACAGGTCTAAAAATTTCAGTTATTAATTAACATTATAAAAAATAATACAAATTGCTATTGTACCCATAGGCATAATACCTATCAGTCTTCTTTGGATTTTGAAAGAAACTTATGCCAGATTTTACAGAGAGAGAGGGAGAAATTTCACTGATCAGCAATTACATATCAGGTACCAGGGACTGTGTTGATTTGCTAGAATAGTAGCTGCCATTGGAATCACTACTTGATTAATTTATGAAAATCTACATGATTTTCCAAAATTGATCTGGGTTCTGCCTAATCCACATAGTTGAATTGAATGAGTGTATGATAGGAATAACACCCCCCCACCACCTCCAGCCACTTTACTCCTGCTTCTTCTAAATCTTTAAGGTGGCCTTCACCTCTACATTTCCTCCATGAATACAGTTTTTCTTTGGTTTTGCTATTTCTTATCATGGACTATCAGTGTCTTATTTTCCAGTGCCAAGGGGTTCTATAAGATAGAGTTATCTCACAGACTGGGACAGATCTGTGTTATCTCTGGGAAATATGAGAGTCAATGAATTATTGACACATAGACAAGATAAGGATAAGATAGGTAGACTAGTGATATTTAACTGGCTATTAGAAGTTTGAAATTCTCTTGGTGGAGGCTGAGGCCAACATTTTTACGTGTTTTATGGGCATGCAAATTGATGAGCTGAACCTGGTTTAATCAGTTTTACAGCCTGGCTTTAGCTATGTGATGAGTGGGTCATAGAAATCCACACGGGGAGCTTTAAACTGAGCTCTCCTGAAACTAAGAATCTCCACACTATCTTGGTGGTTCATAATCCAGAAATGAAGCTTGTTTTGAGCAATTGACTTTCTGAAAGTCCCCTGGGCTCCTGAATTCTCCTGGGCTTGCTTGTTTCTTCCCTACCATATGCTTTGCCTTTGTATGCACTTTATGTGAAAGTACCCTGGGGAATTGGGTGAGTCCCTGCAATTCTCTGACCTATATGTATTGTTGTGTCTTCAAGTTTAATCCATCAGACAACCAATTCCAGATTCTTGTACCTAAGATTCTATTATATTTAGAACACTTTCTATTCCATCAACCACAGTCTTTTTGAGATCAGTCAGGAAAACAGAAACACTCAAAGAAGCATGGGTAAAAAGGAATTTGATATGAGTTAGGGCTTCAACAAATTAGAATCAATAAATAAATTTTAAAAAAAAGAGTTAGGGCTTCATAAGTGTAGACACATCTGTGGGGATGAGGGTGAGAAAGGCTGTGGCCGGAAAGAAAGTTATCATTGATCATCATTGGTGTGGATGATATTAAAAATTGCTGCCATTTTAACATTTGTTGAGAAAATTCCCACTAGTATGGCAGTATGTAAAAACGTGGATGTGTAACTGATGTGATTCTGCAATCTGTATACGGGGTAAAAATGGGAGTTCATAACCCACTTGAATCAAATGTATGAAATATGATATTTCAAGAACTATGTAATGTTTTGAACAACTAATAATAAAAATAAAGAATAATAAAATCATAATAAAATATTTAAAATAAAAAAACAAAAAATACAATTTTCAATACATTGAAAGCAATAATAAATTCCACCTTGAATAAACAAACTATGGAGCAAACATATAATGAATTCTTATGCAGTTATTAAAACATTTGGAAAAAAAAGAAAAAATAGCAATTTTTACTAGTTTTTACTTTTAATGTTAATTACAAACTCTGAAATACTTACACATGTGATACTTGGGCCTGAATAAGTACTTTTACCTGGGTTCTATCAGTATCAGGGCCAAGCTTGCTTTGTTTTATGATGTTAACTTGTAGTCTTTCTTTGACAGAGTCTTTGCTTTGCCAAAAATGTGGGTTCATTTGCGTGCATCTCCTATTCAATTTGACCAACTCAAATTTCCCTTTTACTACAATGCCAATCAACTTTCATGCTAGTTGGTGGTCTTCAGGGCGTTCTTTTAGCCCTGATGCTTCTTTATAGTTGTTTATATCAACTGAATAGGCTATCATCGTGTAGTATCTTTATTATAATATAATTGCATTTAATAAATAACTGGAAAAAATTTATTGTTTATTTAGCCCTATGGTAAAAATAGCAATGCATAATATATCATAATAAATGTGTTTTCTAAAAGAGGGAGTTGAAAATTTATCAAGGTAATGTTTGTAGGTAATTTGGGGCTCTTCCTCTCTCTCTCCCTATTATTCAAAGATGTTTTGCTTTTATCTTACGTGTTTATATTTCCTGGTAAGATTTTGTTCTAAAGTAGCCTTCTTAAATTAAAAAAAAAAATTAAAACACCCTGGTCTAACCCAAGTCCTTATTTCAGGGGAAATCAAGGTCCAGAGAAATAGATGACTTTTTTTGAGGTGACTCAATGAAATAATAGCAGACCTGGAAGTAAGACTTAGGCCCCTACTAACTACGCTTTGTCTAGTTTGTAGATATAAGTTGTTTACAGATATCACAAAACTCCTGGATCTTTTTATAAAGAAACATAGAAGTTTTGATAGCTTAAATAGAATCTTCTGTTAATCAAATGATGTACATTTTCTTATAGTTACATGAACAGACGTTGGTACCAGATCCCTCTCTCCCATCACTTGGAATTAAAAAAAAATATCATTTTTTTCAACTTGATTATTCCCCTCAAATTAAGGAAACATCATTTTATTACCTAACTGGCATTGGAGATAATCCACTGTTCTATAGATGCAGGTACAGAATTTGAGCACCTGGTGCCTCTGCCACCTTCCACCCACATTTCCTAAGGATCTGGTGAAACAAAGTTACAGCTAATGTTTTATGAATTTAAAGCTGGCATTTATTTTTTGCAATTAAAAAGTGATTACTGCATTCCCTTTTTGAGATCTCGGTATGTGTTCAGAGGATTACAACACATTTTGAAAACATGTTCTTTAACATTTCCAAGTTTAGTCTTCAGTTGCAAAGGGTACAGATACAGAGAACAGTGCGGTTTCTTTCTAAACCTGTTTTAATACAAGTCTCTTTTTTCTCTGTGATGAATCAGCACTTTCTCCTATAGGAAGAGGAATGCATCAGGAATAGTTCAATTACATGTTCCGTGGTTCAGTGTCATAAACATTAATAGAGAGTCACCAGAGGTATCAAGCTAAAACTGAACCTTTTGGTAGGTTGAATCTATTGCTCTTAAATGGAATTGAACTCATTAAAAACATCTTCTCAATGTTTAACCTTTTAAAGGCTATATTTTTACCGGATATTTCACTTACAGTTTACCCAGTGGTGATTGGGGAGTTTCAGCATGTCTTCTCATATTGCATGTGTAGTTTCTGAAATTTATCTATGATATATTTCTCCTTTAAGGTTAAATGCAGTTTTAAAACATGGCAAAGCTGTTATGGAATGGTGGATGTGACTTGACATCTTGGAGTATGGTACTATGAGGTCTCTTATCACCAAATATTGAAGACACTCATTCTATGTTCCAGAACATGCAGGTGGTAGTCTGGGGGTGGAGATGTGGAGGGAGATTATTTTAGAAAACTCGATCTTTCAGAATGCGTTGCAATAGATGAGGATGTAGGAGAGAATGCTTGGGAGTACCCAGGTGAGGAAAGATTGGTTAATTGACTAGAATCAGTTAGGTGGCCAAGAGAGATTTAAAAGTGGCCAGCAGATAAGTAAAAATTTTCCAGGCAGCACGAAACAGTGTACTAAAAGACAGTGCAAAAAAGCAATTTTTAACAGAACACTAGGAAGACTTTGAATCAAGAACTGAGAAACTAAGGAGAATAAATAAAACTGCTTGGATCTGGTGTTGAGAATGAAAGAGTTTTATTTTCTTAGGGATCAAGGTGTTCAGGAAATTAATTCTGGCCACAACATTGAAAGAATTTAAGTGTGGAGAATGACATGAGGATGAAGAGCAGTTTAGATGGTGACTCACTGGAAGATAGGATGCAGATTCCCTTAGATTTGAATTAATTCCTAAAAACCAGAGAAGGTGAAATTTAGGTTAGATGCCCAGTGTCTCTCACCTGATTAGCGATTTTATCCCAAGTTGATCATTATGCCATTATCTCACCTGAGCTGTTACCAGTCTCTTCATGCCTGCATCCCTTCCCCACATCTTTATGCTGAGTACCTTTTTATACAATGGCTTTACCAAGTACAAAGAGACCGTGGCAGTGATATCCATCCTTGAGTTTTCAGATCTGGCAAATAAAAATATAGAAACCAGTTAAATTTGTACTTCAAAGAAACAGTAGTTCTTAACAGATATTTCTCATGCAGCCTTTAGAAGATACTTATACTAAAGAAGTATTCAGCATTTTTCTGAAGCCCAAATGTATCCCATATTATATCAGTCCCTCCACTTTTTCTCAAACTGAAGATTTCTCCATATCATCATCCATTAGCTACTTTATTCTCATTTGTAGAAAAATGTAACCTTCTTTTAAAGATGGATCCCTCCATCTGTATTCTTGATTCCTTTTAGTCCTATTTTTTTTCTGGGATTATTTTCAGTCATTTCCTTCTTTTTTATGTCGTAATTTTTCCCCCTCTACCTTGATCACTCCTGCTGTCTCCATTAGCTCTGTTCTCTCTCTGAATAAAACATCTCTGTCCTAACACAGTTTTCCCTTAAAGTTTTTCTTCTTCAATTGCCTTACCCACTAAGCTGATGAAAAGAATAAACTATGCCTACTGATTTTTTCCCCTTGCAATATCCTGTTTTGTATTTTAATTTTGTACAAATGTGTCTGTTTTTCTAAGTAGTAGTTAAGTCCCCACAATTGAGAAAAGATCTTTAGTGGTCTGGAAGAGATGCGGACAATATGACAATATAAGAAAAGTCCACATGACCATCAAGGAGGAAGTGAAATTGGAAGGCAGAAAAAAATCAAACAAAACAGATTTGGATATTTTTGTTTTAACCATTTACTGAAACCTTCTTTGGTTCAGGCATTCTGATAAATATTTATCTTTATAGCTCATTGAATCCTTGTAATAGTTGTATATAATTTTATCACTGATTCTCAGGTGAAATAACTAAAACTTAGTGCGGTTAAAACAATAACCTCACTCAAGATTACTCAACTATTGAGTGGTGGAGCAGGCATTTGAAGTTCTTTCTTTCCATCAGTCATTCTTGTGTGGTGCAGATTTGACTAAATAAGTTTGCTTTGTTATTTTCATATCCATTATCATTAATTTGATGCATCGGTGACATGTGTGATTTGTTTTTAGAGAAAACCTTTAGAGAGGTTCATGGTAGATCCATGAATAATCATCACTTAAACAATTTAAACAAATACCTATTCACTTTCTTTTTCTAGTTTCAGTTAGCTGTCGAACTCTATGTTCTACCATAAATGTGATTAATATTTACTCAAGTTATTAATTAAATGCTTAATTTTTAATGACATAATTGCCTTGGGAAAGACAGTTTAGATCAATGGAGACTAAAATTTTCATGTGACTCATTTTCCAGATGATGTTTTTAATGGCTTGATACTAAAATAATAACTTGGCCTACCAGAAACACTGGAGTCTTCTTTAATTAATCAAGTTTCTGATATGCCCAGAAATTTAATGTATCTTACGCTCTAATATTATGTAAATATATGATGAAATGTGGACCTTAGTGACCATATAATAGATTTTCTACATTTTGAGTGTTTTCATCTTCAAATTTAATTTAATTGATTTCACAATCTCTTGCCCCTCCAAGCCACCACAAATACTTATTTAACACTTAGTATGTGCATTGCCTTTTTGGGTCTGCACTACTGATTTTTTTTTTTCCCTACCAAGAAAAAAAGTTAGGGCAAAAACTTCTTGAACAAATTTAAATTCATTTCCCTCCAGATTTTCAAAACCTTTCCCCCAAAAATTAAATTTTAAAATTGAATTTACCTTCTTGTATCTTAGTTGTACTCCAGCTTTTACTTGTTCTAATTCTTATGGATCATTTTCACATTAATTTGACCATAAGACAAAAAATGTTCAATATTAACATAAGTTATTAAGTTTATATCCTCCTTGTATTTTAAAATGAATGGGAAGTTGATATTTTGCCATTATTTAAAACAAACCCATATACAACTTTTGGGAAAAATAGCACAGTTTTTACCTGTATTCAATGAGGCTATGCTTTTAAAAAGAAGGGGACCATAAAAAGAGAAAATACATGGTAGCTAGAGCTCTGTTACATGGTAATTCCAAACTTCAACTGCATGATGCCTGGCAGAAACCAGGAAGTTTTTACAAACAAGTACACAGATTTCCTTGTTTTTAATTGGTTTTACAATCTTTTCTTTTCCAGTTGAGCAAATACTTATTAAATACTTTCTATCTCCACAGCCTAATTGGTCCTGTGGCAGATAAAACAATAGCAAACAGTCTCGGTGCTTTTTGTTCTTTTGGTTGCCTTTGTAATTCGTAGCTAGTATTAGGAAGTTCCTTCTACTATTGCCTATCTTGGAAAATGATCTCTTTAATTGAGAATACAAAACTTTTCTGGACTAATGAAACATAGGACAGTTCTTTTTTCTCCCTTTAAGTTTTTTCTTTCCATCAGTCATTCTTGTGAGGTGCAGATTTGACTAAATACGTTTGCTTTGTTATTTTCATATCCAGTATCAGATGCATTAGTGACGTGTGATTTGTTCAGTTGTAGCTCTAGTGCAGAAACATAGATTTTAGACACGAGGAAATTTTGTAATTGGCTTCATTATTTAACCAGTAACTATTTCAACCTAGTTAACTTGTAAACTAAGGGCAGGAGACAAAGTAAGCCTGGCTATCTTGTGAATATCTGAACAGTGGTTGTTTGCTATAACAAACAATACTTAACAATACAAATACTTAACAATACTTAACAATACAAATGTTATGTAAAGACAATACTTAGCCAACAAGGATATCATAACATATCTCTCCATGTGCAGGATGGGATTATCCTCCTTGAGAAATCAGTGTATTTCTAGTCTAGTGCATTTCCTTCTTTCCTTTCAATAGCTCTGTTGAGATGTAGTTCATACATCTCATGTGATACATTTAATCATGTATTTAAAATGTAGAGTTCAATGGTTTTTAGTTTATTCATAGAGTTTTGCAACTATTGCCACAATTTTAGAATATTTTAATGCCTCCACGACCCCAAACCCCCAAATTGCACACTCCTGAGCTACCCACTTCTAATTCTTCTATCAACTACAGCCTCCGGCAACCACTAGTTCCCTCTCTGTCTCAAGAGATTCTTATTTTGAAAATTTTGCATAAAGAAAATTCTATATGTAGTCTTTTGTAACTGCCTTTATTTAGCTTGCACAATGGTTTCAAGGGTCATCAAGGTAGTATGTGTCAATACTTTATTGCTTTCAATGGGTAAATAATAGTCCATTGTATGGGTACATCACATTTTATTTCCCTATCAGTTGATAGACTGCATTTTTCCCATCCTTGGCTAGGGAATTGCTGGGTCAAATGGTATCTTTATTTTTAACATGTAGGAACTGCCTAAATATTTTCCAAAGTGGCTGTACCATTTTATATTGCCGTCAGCACCCTATGGGAGTTGTATTTTTATTGGTGAATTATAATTATAATTATACACAATAGTGGGATTCATCATATCATATTTGTACATGCACGTAACTGTATTTGATCAAGCTCATTTCCTAGTACTTCCCATTTCCCTTCCCCACTCCCTCCTCCTGATCCCCTTTGCTCTATTCTACTGCTAGCCTTCCTAATATTATTTATGTTTTAATTAGCATATAACATAAAGTTCAGAATAACTTGCTAAGTCAGGTCGTCCTGAAGCAGAGTAGTTCCCTAACCATGAAATGGAAAATGATCATATACTTGCAACCATTATTTCCTTAGAAATTAGTAAAGGAGTAAATTGCCTGTTAATAATGTATCTCCTTAAGCAATAGAAGAGATCTCCATACCCAACTCTTAAGTACCAAAATCTGTCAGCATTCTGCAGAGAAAGAGAATAAATAAAAAAGAGAAATAGAAAGAGACTTATTAGAGGAATTGATTCATACAATAATGGCTGCTGAGACATCCTATGATCTGTGGTCTGAATAATGTCAGAGATGTAGATCCAGCTCAAGCCGGAAGGTCTGATAATTGGGGGGCTATGATGTAAGTTCTAGGCCAAACCAGGGGTGCTGATGTCTGAGGGTGGAAGAAAATTGATGTCCTAGTTCCAGCAGCGAGAGAACATTTGTCCTTCCTCTGCCATTTTGTTGTATTTAGGCTGTCACTGGATAGGATGAAATCTACCCTCATTAGTGAGGTTCATCTGATTAATTTAGTATGCAAATTGGTTCAATGATGTCTTCCCCAAGTGCCCTCACATATGCACGCAGAAGCAATGTTATCTGCTATCTGGGCATTCCGGAGCCTACTCAAGTTGACATATAAAATTAATATCACAAATACCAAAATGTGACAAGGGTTAAACGTACAGCTCTAAGTAAAACAATTACTAGTAATCTGAGTAGTTTATCACATTTAACCATCACATGATAAAGAATAATCAGTAATAAGAAAAGGTGAAACAATTTAAAGCATGACTATTCATGTTCCTAGGCACGGGATATGGCAGTAGAGAACTTGGTAAGAAGCTGCCCACGTTTAAACCAAGGGTCTTCTTGAACCAAGGGTCTTGGGGTAGCTCTCTGCTGTTATGGTTCATTTGTTTCTGGAGACTTTTTAGGTAGTCTTTCAATGTGACTCCCAAATAAGGAGAGATTCAGTGGAAAGAGAGTTTAACTTATTTGCAATGGGCTCAATTTCTTGAAGTTTTACCACAGAGTAATTAAAGGTCTTAAAATCCTACTTCAAGGTAAGAGCTAATGCAGAGGTATGCAAATGTGTTTTCCAGCAGGCTGAGTCACCACATCAAAAATCATGGGAAGAATTATTAGGGTTTTCTTTGGAAAGGAAACTTACATTCTGGGGCAGAGATCTGGGCATATTCTGTTAACTTATAATTATACCAATGTAAAACCCTGACACTTTTCTACCTAGGAAAATGGAAGACATGCTTGGGCATAGTATATGACAGAAAATTAATTTTTAGTGTTATTCTTATGATATATTATGGCTTCGTGAGCATTTGGAAAGTTTATGGAAGCAGTTTAGTCATGTCCATCTTCATTTTGATTTCTAGTTTAGAATATAGGTCACATATCAATAGAGTTGCTGGTTTTAGGGCCGGAGGAAATTTGTCTATACAGGGTTGTTAGGAGAAAGGAAATGTAAAGATACAGAAATTATAACCTAGCTTTGTTTGGTTCATTAGGGTTTCTCTCTGGAGTGTGATGGGTTTGCAAAAAGAAACACTACCCAGGAAGTTAACCAGGGTAGAGTTGTATAGAAGAAAACATTCTTTGGTTCTTTCGTTAATAGTTTAATGGAGATAAGTAGGGGTTTGAGAGAGGCAGGCAAATTCAGAGGGGTGGTAGAAATTCCCAGTGATAATTATGCTTTAATTTACTCTGTGGTTTAGTGTGGAAAGAGTAGAACTTGCATCCAATAGAAATGTCAAGGTTTAACCTAAACAATTATGCTAAGCTCATTTTGGATGACAAAAATAATAACGGAAAATACTACTTGTGAATGTGAGTCCTCAAGGAACCCATCAGTGGGCTTAAGTAGGTCATGAAGGTACTCTTTTAAATTTCATTTTTGAACCTTCATAGGACTCCTCCCCACTCTCAATGTCTATTTTGTTTCTAGTTTCTTTCATAAAGTTCTTGTTAAGTTTAAATTCAGAGAGCAAGAAGGATCTTTTTTTTTTTAAAGGGAATTTGCTGTTTCCTATAACTTTGATCATTGTAACTCAGTTGTTTAATTTATAATGCAGTGAGGGTTTCTGTTTTCTTTTGTTCTTTAAGAGTTTTGTTAGTGCTCAGATATTTGTAGCAAATCCTCCAGATGAGCTGTTGGCAATCTTATATTCTCTAAATCATTTTGTTATCTCTGTTTTTAATGAATGTAAATGGCAGAATATTGTTTAATGGTACTAGCTAGACATTATAAAAATTCCTCAGTTAATCCAACAATTTATTACCTATAATTTTGAATACTTTTTTGTTAATTTTAATAAGTAACATTTCAGAAATGGCCTGCAATAAAATTTTTCCTTTGAAACTAGCCATTTGTTGCAGCCAAGTCCTCTGGGATCACTGTTCATTACACTTCTAGTTTCCTTTGGAGAGCTGCTTTTCCTCTCTCTGAGTGGTGATTAAGAATCAATTAATGTAAATCTGACAGTTCAGTGTATATAAATATAGCAGTATTCAAAATTTCTCTTTAAATTTTTATTGTTTTCTGTAAATTTGTGAAATTATTTAACTGTATTTTAAAACCTTGCATGAGACTGCGGATCAAACACTTGGAATGGTGAGCACGTTTTTACAAGAAGAAATCTTCTGTTTGCGAAGAGTGTACTCAGCTACTGGAAGAGATAAAGAATACTTTGAGTGGAAAAGGGACTATGGGTAAGTGTCCCTTGGATCTCTCGTGGTACAGAAGCTGAAAATAATTTCAAATCCTTTCATAAGAGCTTTCTTCCTCAGAAAGCATCAAAGGAAAGGGAAATGTATGAGTATTTAGGGTTAACCAGAGAATCTTTAAAAAATACTATATGAGACTCATGTTAATATGAAGCTGTCAGTGTACCTATTATAGAAATTGGTTCATCAAGAATTTGAGGTTTGTTTTCCTTGTATCTAAGTCACTCTAAATAAAGGATCTGGTTAGAGGTACAATTTCTAATTTTGTGGATCATTAAAAATTCAGATAATCTTATATTACTACTAGCCAAATACATAATTATGAATATAATGAGAATATAGTAATTAAGCTGGAGGAACATCTTATAATTAATTATACCCACAAACATATAAGAAGACGAAAATAATCAACACAAGATAATTTCTTCATCAGTTAACAGCAAAACCACATCAATAATATAACATCGGGCCTAGAACAATTATTGTAACCACATAGTTGAGACTGGCATACAGTCTCTATAACCTGTAGCCTTTATGACCTGGTTGTCAAGATGGATACCAAAACAAAGACAGGTACCATCTCTTGATACTGTCCTCCAATGGAGAGAACCACATAGCTATGAGATAAAAATCCTCTAGAAAGGCAGAAAGCCATGAACCTAAGATAATCTAGTCACACACAGGTGTGCAAAATTTCTGCACAGTGAGATGAGCCTCCCTGTGCAGGAGCCTGGGGTGGTACTTCTCCAGCAATGCAGGCCAGTCTGCTTTTATGGTTTAGGTCTCAGTAGAACTTATAAAAAATCTGGTTGAAAATAATTAGGAAAAATTAGGGGTGGGGAATTAAAATTGTTTATATGTATACTAGAGATCCAAACTTTAACCAGGAACTCATGACAATGTAGACAGCATTTAAGGCTTACTGGACTCCCTAGCAGTTCCAATTCTGATTGGATACTACAATTAGTTTGCATGGTAACCAGGAGTTCTTATCCTAAACAACACATATCATAAGCTTCCTGTTTATCTCAGGAAACCCTTTTGGAGGATCTCCCTCCCTCAATGGCTTCTGCTACTTAGTGGATTCCTTTGCAACTCATGGTTGTTGCTGAGAAGTTTCCTAACTCCTGGCCTGTTTTTGGAAAGTAGACCTCTTGTTGTTTTAGAAATACAGATATTTTAGTGAGGGAAACAAGCATTTTACTCAATTTTATGTTTTCCCAAATGAGGGCAAATGTCTTTTCTCTCTCTCTCTTTTATATTCCTTTGGTGTTTTCCCATTATTTTCCTTCTCTTGAGGCAAAGAAGAGAACTATAGAGGGAAACATATTTGCATAGGTAATAGTTTTGCCCTTAATAAGATATATTTATGGAAAACTTGTCCTGAAGAACTAAATTCTATAGTTTAAGCATTTGTTCTAAGTCTCATATTTAAAATGCACTATAATGTGACATTTAGAATATAAATTTGACTAAGATTTGAAACATCTATTATGTGGTCTTATAACCAAAAGCTCAGTCCCTGTCCCCAAAGCCAATCAATGCCAATTTAATAATGAAGACACATCTCTCATCCCATGGGTAGAGAGAAGTGATGGGAGGGGAGGGGAGGGGAAGGGGGGATAGGAAGGACAGCAGAATAAAATAGACACTAGTATTGCTGTATGTATATACGTGTCTGTATAACCAATGTGATTCTGCAACCTGTACGCTCAGAAAAATGAGAAATTATACCCCATTTGATTCAAATGTATGATATGTCAAGATCATTGTATTGTCATGTGCAACTAACAAAAAAATAATGAGGACACAGTTTTTGAAAAAGAAAAAAGAAGTTTTATAGTTTTGCTAACAAAGGAAAAACACAGGGGACTGGTATCCCAAAGTCTATGTCTCTCTCCATCAGTAGAACAAGGGGATTTTAAAGGTACTTTAAGGATCACATTCCAGGTATGCTCTGTTAGGAGGTCTCAGGTGCTCTGATGGTGTGTTAGGATTCTCTTGTTAATTTGGGAGATATTCACTTCCCAGATACTCAGGAGGCATCTCCTTCCTGTAGTGGGTGTGTGTAAGGGCAATTAACTAGAGGGAAAAAGATAACACTGTCTTCCCAATCTTGTTAGGGAAGGGGAGTGGGTAGAAGAGAGAAAAAAAAAACATTTTTTAAAAAAATAAGCCTTACAGCAATGAGAATTACATTCAGGAGGTGAAGGTGCCACTTTTATAGTCTCAGATTTTCTCTTGGAAGCTATGTAAACTTAAAATTATTCTTGCTGTCACAGGTTTCTCATCAGTAAATAGAAAAATATTCTGTTTTTTTTCCAGTTCCTAGGATATTGTAAGATTCAAACCTGTATATTATAGAATATAAGTTACATAACAATATAAATAAATACATAAAAATTCTATAATTCAATAAAAAGAAAAAAAAGGAAAATGCCCAAAACTGCATTTTTATGTGATTTTAAATATATAAGACAATATACAGAAATCTAAATAACTGGTAAGTATATACATAAATTAGCTTTATATTTAATAAAATGCAAATAAATCAAAGAGGTTAAAATTTTTGTTTATAAAATTAGGAAATATATAAAATTATTACCTTTAGATGTCATAAAACTTCAGGTTTTCATAAACTATTATAAGGTGTATCTAAGTTATAAACATCTGTCAAAGGAAAATAGTAAATAAATAATAAAATCTTAAAAATATTTGTATGCCATTTTGGAATAATTTAATTTCTGGGATTTTTTTTCCTAAGAGGAAATCAGAAATATAAAATGATGAATAAGTAAATACAATCACTTTAGCATTATAAATAATTGAAAACAATTTATGTGATTGTGTTACGGTTAGGATGTGAGGTGTCCCCCCAAATTTCACATGTGAGACAATGCAAGAGGTTTGGAGGAGAAAATGATTGGGCTCTAGCCTTAACCTAATCAGTGAATTAATCCCTGATGGGATTAACTGAGTGGTAGCTGGAGGCAGGTGGGGTGTGGCTGGAGGTTCACTGGGGGCATAGGTATGGGGTATATATTTTGAATCTGGAGAGTGGATTCTCTGTCTCTGCTTCCTGATCACCATGTAAGTTGCTTGCCTCTGCCACACTTATTCACCATGATGTTCTACTTCACCTGGAGCCCTGAGGAATGGAGCTGGCCTTCTAAGGACTAAGACCTCTGAAACCTTGAGCCCTCAAATAAACTTTTCCTCCTCTACAGTTGTTCTGGTTGGGTCGTTTAGTCACAGTGGCAAAAAAGATGACTAAACAGATTTACAATAAATTAAAATGTGTCATGCATTCAGTGTATACCATCCTTCTCATTCTTGTAAGTTCTTCTGTCACCACCTCTCATTCTTTGTTATTTTATTTTTCTGTTATTTATTGTTGTTAGTCATTCTTCTGAAATATATCCTGTACATTTCTTTTTATTTCATTTTCCCTGTAGATGATTACTTCAATCCTGATCTTGTCATTACTCAAGTTCTCCTAGATTTTTTTCTGCCACAGTAATTCAGTACCATACTATCATGACTAGCTCCCGCAAATAGTGTTTCTCAAGCTGAAGTAGCTGTCTTCGCAAAAGACTGTCCCACAGAATTCTTGAGTAATTTAAGAAAATAATTTTCCAGATTCCCAGCATTCATAAATTCCCTTTCCTGAACTATTATATTAGTTCAAGAATGAGCTTGTAGTTATCATCTTCTCAGTTATCCTTTTCTATTTGCTTCCACAGTTGCCCCTCTCCTACTTTGTCACCTACACTAATTTCCTACAAGAAATTACCATGGACATAGTGGATTAAGGCAATGCATATCTATTATCTTAAAGTTTTGAAGTTCAGGAATCCAAAGTTGATTTTAGAGGGCAAAAATCAAGGTGTTGACAGAGTTGCATTTCTTCTGGAGACTCTACATGAGTATCTATTTCCCTGTTTTTTCAGCTTCTTTAATCTGGCCTATTTCTGGCTTCATGACCCCTTTCTCAACTTCAGTGTCCTCACTGTAGCATCCTTCATTGCTTTCTCTGACTTTGGAACTCTTACCTCCCTCTCATAAGAGCACTTGTGATTATATTGAATCCACCCAGATAATGCAGGATAATCTCCCTGTTTCAAGATCCTCAGATCCTTAGTTTAACTGCATCTGCAAAGTCCCTTTTCCCAGGTGAGATAACATTCTCAGGTTCAGGAGATTAGGATGTGGACACTTTGGAGGAGGGCTATTATTTTATCTACTAAAAAAATAAAAATTGCTTCTCAAAATTTGTGATGTATTTATGTTTTTATGTTTGAAAGTATTTTATCATCCTACTTATAATTTTGCCAAAATGTAATTCTTGAAATTATATCAAAATGGATTATACTGTCATGTATATCTAAAATGAACCAATAAAAATATTTGCGGGCATATAAATTAACTTTTGTAGATGTATGTTAACTTTTCTGGATTTTAATAAATGCAAATCTTAGTAATATCCAATTGATCAAAACATCAAAAGTGTATCACAAACTCTGATAACTATTAAACCCCAAATATAAAGTTTTGTTAAAAATGCATCTCTTAATAAGATGGATAAAGCTTAAGAAGAACCTTTTTGGTCAAAAATTTTTTATTAGTAGAATGGGAGAAGGTTTAGTATCACATCTATACCTATATTTTTGTTTGTATTTCAGTTTAAGCACTGAGGAAATCTACTCATATAAGTAACTGGGAACAGAAGGAACATAGTTATGTAAATTTTGCTCGATTATATGAACTTTTTTAGAATTATATATTTGAAATCACATAGAAATCTATAATTTAAATGATTTATTAGCCTCTCTTTGAAAGCAGAATACTGGCAAGAAACTGATTTGGCAAAAGTTTTGATCAATTGGATAGTATCAAGAATTACACAGTAATTAAATACGGAAAAAAATAACATAAATCATTTGGAAAAAGATGATTTAGATACATGTAAATACAAAAAATTATAATTTTGTGTCATAAATATAAAAAGGATGATAAATAAAGACTTTCAAACATAAAACCATATCACAATGATAAAATTCTATGCAAGAAGTGAAATGGAAATATAAATTACAGGTGAAAAACAATTATGTAATATATTAATCTGTTATAGAGAGGCTTATTCACATATTTTAAAAGTGGATGGCACATATTAAATTTGTATAGCAAATATATTCCATTATTAAAGAAATGTAATGGTTTTATGTTAAAATTTCAATATTACAACATGCTGAAAATTATATTCTTTGCATCTACTTGAATTTTCAACAAGGAATTAGATGTCAACCTAAAAGTGTTCTTTACCAGGTATGGGGCTCTAGTAGAGTTTTCCCATCATCAGGTTCCATAATACATTGTTCATACAGCTTTTTCATTATCTTTAAGCCTACTCTTTTCTTACTTTCTTCCTTATACATTTATTGTGTATGTCCTCAGTATCATATTCTTAGAAAAGCTTCAACTTTGAAACTATAGGTAAAAATGATATTCTATGTAATGCTGTGAAGTAAACCAATCCCCAAAACCAATGGCCAAATGTTCTCTCAAGTAAGTGGATGCTGACCCATAATGGGAGTTGGAGTGGTGAAATAATGGAGGAACTTTGATTGGGCAAAAGGGAGGGAGGGAAAGGGAGAGTGCATGAGGATAGGAAAGAGAGTGGGATGGGATGAACATCATTACCCTAGGTACATGTATGACTGTACATGTGGTGTGACTCTACATCGTGTACAACCAGAGAAATGTAAAGTTGTGCTCCATTTGTGTACAATGAATTGAAATGCTTTCAGCTACATGTATAACTAATTAGAATAAAAAACTAATTTTTCTGTAACTGTTAAAAGTACATTTACTATGGCAAACTTATACTAAGATATAAATAGTAAAATTTTCCACCCATTGTTTTAATATTGATTTTCGTTTTAACTGTGATGGTATGTATGCAGATTGGTTATAAAATAATAAAATAGTTTTTAGAATATTTTAAAAAAAGAAAAAAAGAAAAATGATATTCTAGATAAGTCTGCATCTTCCAGCTGATGATAGCTAGGGAGAGAGAGAGAGAGAGAGAGAGAGAGAGAGAGAGAGAGAGAGAGAGAGAGAATATGCACATATGTGCAAATACTGACTGGTCTCAATATATATTAAAATGTTACAGTGAATGTTTACGTCAAACAGAGGCAGAAGTCACTGGAAAAACTAAATCAAGATCTAGTGGTTTGCTGTCTATAAAAAAACCATTTTAATATAAATACAAAGACAGGTTATAAGGAAAAATAATGGAAAAAGATATTCTGTACAAATATGGATTATATAAGACTTATAATGGCTCTATTAATATGAGGAAAATATAAAGAATTTTTTCAGGAAAATAGAGAGCCATTTAATCATGAGGAAGTCTTCAATTGATCGACAATACGCAATAATCTGATGTTTATACTCCAATAGGTAAACATAAAATGTATGAAGAAAAACTGATAGAACTGAAAGGACAATTAGGCGATTTCAGAATTACAGTTGAGATTTCAAAACTCCTTTCTCAGTAATTGATAAATGCAAGCAAACAGAAAATCAGTAAAAATATGTTTGAACAACATGATCAATTGATTTGAATTAAGTGGCATTTATTAAATATCCTGCCACAAATAAGAGAATATTTTTTTATGTTTTCAAATACATGTGAAGTGATCATTAAGATAGACCATGTTTTGAATCATAAAACAAAAAACAAGTTAAAATTATTGAAATAAAACAAAAAACAAGTTAAATCATAAAACAAAATCATAAAACAAAAAACAAGTTAAAAGTATTGAAATAATACGGAATATTCTCTAACCTTAATAGAATTAAAATAAATGCAACTAACAGAAGAATATCTGTAAAATCCCCAAATATTTAAAAGTTAAGTCACACAGTTTTAAACAAGGACTGGGTCATTTAAGTCAATAAAAGAGGAAATGCAACATAACAAAATTTGTGGAATGCACCTCAATCAGAGCTTAGATGGAAATCCATAGTTTTAGATGCTTAATTAGAAAATAATGAAGGCCTAACATCAATTATCTAAGTTTCTAATTTTCAAGTCCTGGAAAAGAATAGATTAGACCCGCATTAAACCCAAGAAAGAAAATAATGAAGATAAGCACAAAAATTATTCAAAAGTGATGAGAGAAATCAATGAAAACAATACTTGTTTTCTTCAAAATATCAATAAAATTGATAAGTGTCTGATTAGACTAAGGAAGAACAAACAGGAGACATAAATTGCAATATTAAGAATAAAAGAGAGCTTATAGATCTTGCATATATGGAAACAACAAAAGGATATTATTAAATATTTTAGGTGTTATATTTAAAAACTTATTTAAAAACCTTAGAAGGAACAGGTTACCCTAATTAACTCAAGAGAAACTATGCTCATTATTTTAGAAAATATCTCCAGGACCAAATGGCTTCACAGGTGAATTGTATCAGACACAGCAGAAATTATACACATTCTATAGCAACTTTCAGATAATTCAGGGAAGCTTTTTGACTGATTGTATGAGTTCATTATTACTCTAATGCAGGGCCCAAAGATAAAGGCATTGTAAAAAACCAAAACAAAACAAAAAGACCAAAACATGATGTAACTCTGACTCTCATAGACATTAATGTAAATATTCTTAAGTATTATAAATAGCAATAGTTAGTTGATCCATAACCATTTTTCAGGATCAGTTTTCAGGTCAAACATTTTGAAATTATCCTTCTCTCTTCCCTTTATCAGCAAATGTATTAGCTGTGCCCTTAGAATAGATCCAGAACTCTATTATTTCTCACTACCCACTAGGCTAACTCTCCTGGGCCAGGCCTCCATTTGCTCTCTCCTAGGTTATTGCTATAATTTTCATGTTGGTTTATTTGATTTCTCTATGGCCCTCTACTCTTTTTACTAACCACAGGGAGGAAAAACTAATTTGTTTAAAATAAAAAGATGATCATATTACTCTTTGGCTCTTAACTCTCTTGTGTTTTTCCTTTTTAGCTAGAGTAGAAACATTGGCAAAAACAAACAAACAAAAAACACCAAAAAACAAAAAACAAAACAATGTGACATATTTTGTCCATCCACTTAGCACCTCTACCTCCAACATCTGCCAGCTCTTATTTCCCACTTTGGCTCCCCTCCTGATGCTTTCTGGCTGACTTCACCTCAGCCCCTTGGCCTCTCACAGTTCCTTGAACATGTGAGGCTCTGTCTCCATCAGGAGAATTAGGACTGCACTTCAGATTTCTACTCAAAGGCCATGTCATCCATAGTGTCTTCCTTGAGTACTCTCCATAACAGAGTCATCCCTCCTGCCTTCCTATCTTGACCTGTTAGTACTTATTATCTTCTGAAAAATATTTGTCACAAAATTATAAAAATATGCAAAATTTTGCTGGAGAAAATATCCAATGTCAGAATGAAATTATCCAGATATGTCAAGAAAAATATATAATCCCCTTATAGTCTCATCCGTAAATGTGGTATGTGGTGTGTGCATGGAAAGGATCTATGTTCACCAATATTTTATTTCTGTGAGGACAAATATGAGTGGTTTTAATTTTCTTCTACTTTCTATAATTAGTTTTTATAATTTTATTAACAGAAAACTGTATTACTAAAATACAAGTGAACTAACTGAAAAAGGTGGATAAGGGAGAGGACACTTCATCTTAGTTCTCTGATGCATTTGAAACACAGGGGCATTGCTGGACCTTGAGTTCCAGGACACAGCAGGAAGGTCTGTGTCTAGAGAAGTTATACTAGAATGTATACTGCTGAGCATGTACTTATTCCCAGGGCACCACATTATGTGTACTCCTCTCCTGCTTTTTAATGTATTACTAAGTGTCTAATTATTCAAATTCTCTTTCAGAGATATGTAGCTTTAATAATTTAAGGCCATTCAAATCTAGCAGTTACCACTCTACATTAACTTGATGACTATTTTTCACAAGATGACCAACTATCTACTTCAATATGCAACTAGGCTTTTCATATGCATGAATATAGCATTCTATATTCATGTCTCAAATCCAGTTCTTCCTGTTTACATCAAGACTCCAAATAAATCAAAGTTTTAATACCAGGTGCATTGGCTTTCACTTCTAAATATATCTTTGTAAAAAATTCACCAACCACAACTAAACTAGGTGTTACCAGCTAATTATATTGCTATCTTTAGATAAATAGACACTAGGAAAATGTGGGAAAGTCTACCACACTCTGAGAAATTTGATTTTCTTTTTCTTTTCTGAAGAATCAGTGAAAATTATCTTTAGAGACATTTCAGAATTGGAACAAAATGTATGTCCTGAACAGAGTGACAATTTTTTAGACAAAAATTTGTATAAAAATTTTCAAAGAAATGTGCCTTTGAGAGGAAAAATGGATCTGTATGATTTTAAAACTCTCTAACCACTCAAATGTTCATTAGACTTCATTATTCAGCATTCATTTCATTTCTAGTAGAGTCATTTAGACCTGTCTCTCATTTGGTTCCAGAAGATCTAGTATGAAAATTAATCACCAATTCAGGTTTAGATCAGTACAAATGGCTATTTGCTTACTACTGTACCAGTCACAAAATTTGACAGGACTCTAACATTCCAGGAAGTAGAATTTCCATAGTTTTTCTCGGAAGACTCTTTCTTGGTCTAATTTTCCCATTATTTTGCAATTTTTTTTTGAACATTTTCTGCCCATCTCTTCCAAGAAACTGCTCTCTGCTGTGTAATCCCTGTACACCTTCATGGAGTCAAATGCCTATAACTCTTATTGTTTACTATGAATGCAAGTATCTGCTCCACCAAAATCCCGTGTCCTTCTGCCGTGAGTCTTCCTTCCTCCATTGGTTTTTTGTGTCTCTGGCTGACGGGAGGCTACTGACTAGAAGTGCAAAATTAAGTCAATTGTGAGAAGTAATGAAAATGAATAGCCTGGATTCCTTGTCCAGTGTTGATGAGGAAGCTAATGAAGCTTTTGAAAACCTGCAGGAAATAAGGGGTAAGCAATTCACCAAAAGATTTGGAAGGGAGAGGTAACTTCCATTGGCAGTGGGAACAGATGGCATCTTGAGTATGACAGATTTCCCCCCAACTCCAAGCAGAATCAATATCCAGTAACATGAAGTAAATTAGCTGGCAGTTGGGTGAGAATTCTGCCTATTAGTTTGATTTAGGTATGGGTTGATTTGCATAGTTTTGCTATGATACTTTGTTTCAGTTCATTACTTGTGACCAGATTTAGTAGCAACCATCCCAAGTGTTGTGTGATGACCAGCTCACTGACATAAATTTGAGAATGGAAATATTTAAAAAGAAAGAGCAAATGAATTGAAGGGACCCTACTGTACCTCCATATTGGTTTTCTTTCTCTGGGGTTATTCAGATAAGGCAATTTCATGGGAAACACTTTCCTGAAGCAAAGTTACAAAGAAGCGGGAGGAAGATGAAGAGGTATATGGAGAAGAAACTAATATTCATCATGGGCTTATTTTATGCCTAATGTTTCCTATCTGGGATTTAAAGAACTCTTATAACAGATCATATGGTTAATAAGTGACAAAGTCTGGCCTTATATCCATGTTTGACTGAGTCCAAAAGCCATGCTTTTTACCTTTCATATAGTTATGTTGACAATTAGTTGTTCATGAGAATTTAGCTCTTTTTCCCACTAGATTGCTTGGCTGCGCTCATTGTTAGAAGTTTTCCTAGCCTGGAAGTTCTCAGATTTATGATCTCCAGGCTACTGATACATTATACTCAATGGATATAAGAATTACATGCATTTTTAACTTGAAACAAGATAACTTAATACAAAGAAATAAATTCCTAACAGTGAATTATCAGGCAAGATTTCATCTACAAACAATATGCAACAGCAAACTATTCACCAAGGAAGGATTACATGGCAAAGACACTGACTTAAGTACTGGGAAAACTACAGTGAGTGGAAAATGACACAATTCTTGTCTCATGAAACACAGACCTTAATGGAGGACAATAAAATAATCAAATGATGGCAGAAATTTATGCAAAATCCCCATTGTTAAGGGTAATATGAAAGAAAGATAAAGGATGCTTATGTTCTTAAAGGCTTAGGTCACAGGTTGGTTCCCCCAGGAAGTAGACTTCCAAGAGCGATTCGTGCATAGGATGTGCATTAGGGAGTATTCTTGAAAGCAACACTAGTGAAAGGTAAAAGCAAAGGAAACAGAATTAGGCAGTGGGGGAATTTGGCTGTGATGCAGGCTCATTTAAGGCCATGGATGACCTAGTAGGAATCCTGAAACTGAGATGATCCTTCAGAGTTGCCTCAAATGGGGATCAGGGGCCAGGTCTTAATATTCTATTTAGTCACTGGACTTTTGTTGCTTCAGAAGTGTTTTGAGGACAGAATACAATGCATGAAAACGGACACAATTTTTACCTAAATATTTGGCTTGGATAGAAAGTAGGAACATGGAGTAGCTAGTGGGCTGAGGGCCACAGTGAGCATTTTTTTTCAATAGAAGAAGCTGGGGCAAGGAGTCCTGTGAAGAAGTGTCTGCATGGGAGATTGCTGGTGGGAGGAGGTGCTTCTACATACGATTTTTTTTATAACCAGAGGGATATACCAACATCCCTTTTCCTAAACCATCTCTGTTTAAGTCATATTTTGTTTCTTGGTTTGAGTATAAATGAGTATGATACACTCAGACTGAAAACTAAAATATTTATTTAAAAATTGTACTTCCTACACTTTTTTTCAAGATATTTACTAGGAGATTTACCTCACCAAAGCAAGAAAATGAAGTTTAAACCTAGAAACCTGAATCATAGTCTAGGTATGAGATAAAAGAGGGAAGTGAATTTGACCTAGGATATTGGAAGCAACCATCTCAAGGCCTGGGATGGTTTCTTGCAATAATACACAAGGATGTGATTATTGATTGCTCGAGAAATAGAATTTTCTGCCTTTGTTCTAAGTTCTGGAAATTTATTTGGTATAGTTTGATCCAGTAGACATGGCTATTCCCCAAAGTGTGGGGGTTCAGACATAAAAGCTGTTAGTGATAGGACTAGAAAGCTACTTTAGAAAGGCCTGGTATTCTGCTTATCAATGATATGGATATTCCTAAAATTCTGAGGTGAGAAATATAAATTTTAAACTACAGTAACATATTTAAATTTTACAATGATCTTATATGACAGGTGCCATTGTTATCATGCCCATTTTAGAACTAAAAAAACCAAGGCCCAGAGAAAATAACTATTGTGGTCTGAATATGTATGCCTTCCTCCTAATTCACATGTTTAAATCTTAACCTCCAATGTGATGATGTTAGGAGGTGGATTTTCTGAAGGTGATCAGCCCATGTGAAGGGAGCCCTTATGAATGGATCTTATGAAAGAAACCCAATAGGAATCCCTTTCCTTTTCCCTCATGTTAGGACACAGTGAAAACGTTTTGCATCACATATGAAACAGGAAGAGAGCCCTCACCAGATTCAAAATTTTCTTCCTGTTGGTGTTGCATTTCTCAGCTTCTACAACTATAAGAAATGTTTTTGTTCTTTATAAGCTACCTAGTGTGTGTGTGTGTGTGTGTGTGTGTGTGTGTGTGTGTGTGTTAGAATCCTAACCAGACTTAAGTAATAACAAACTTGCCTAAGATTATGCAAGGAGCCAAACTGCAAATCCAAGCTGTACTGTCTACTGAAAATTATGAAATTATTTTGCCTCTTAAAATGTTCTTTACATGTCACGAAATATACTATTCTCAGTGTCAGAGTAATGGGGGTCTCAGGCTCAGTTCAAGGGTGCTCATGACCTACCCACAAATTTATCATGGCACTGTTTGCATTAAAGGATGAGATGTAATTCACCACAAAACAGAGACAGAATGCACAAATATAATCCAAGGATGGAGTCTTACAGCAGCGTCTGTTCTTTTGATAATTTTCAGACCAACACCATGAATTCTAGTTCTGATGTTGGAAAAAGTGAGTTGCAGGCAAAGAGGGGCCAGTATCCTACACTTTCTCTCAGACAGTGGGAACACAAAGCAACTGATGTAGCCAATGGTAATACAGGAGAGGGCTTCTGTCTCCTTGTTTCTACTGGGTCCCTAGTGTGGTTACCAGGTCTGGGGCTCTAAGGCATATGGCTGGGGCATAGGGAAGACTTTCAGCTTTTGGGTGCTTTGCGTTTAGTGGTAGCAGAGCAAGGAGACAGTGGCTTTGGTCATGTGTTTTGTAGCAACTTCATGGACTCTGTGTGAACTTCCTGTCATTTGGGGAAACTTCATTGTGGATTTCCAGGCATGCAAAAATTTGGCAGATGTTCTGGGAGCTGGAACAAGACAGAGGGAAAATGCTACTAGCCATGCATGTCAGTTGTTAAGTTATTTTATCTCAGTACCAAATCCATCCTTCTTTTTCATGTTGTGATGCTGGGCAGCAACTCTGAAACCAAGCGCCAGCTTCCAGCCAGCTCCGTGTGAGGCTCTGCCAATAGCAGCCACTAGAGGGAGGCTGCAGGATGGAAGAGATGGGCTCCTTCAGGCTGGCTTCCTGGGCACCTCGTTCCTCGTGTTCATGGGGCATTGCTTCAGTCTTTTCTGTACCAGCAACAGCAGCACTTTCCTACAGAGGCAGAAGTATTCGGTTTGAAATTTGCCGGCACTTGAAGAATAAGTTTCTTTTCCTCCTCCTTCGAGACCTGGTCCCAGTTCCATGAGGACTTCTTCCAAGTTTAGAGACACCAACTGGCCAGCAGTCCTTCCTCAAATGTCCTAATTTCAACTTCACAGGGTCCTTTCTAAGTTTTAATACTTTCAATCCCTTCCTTGTGTTTCCTGCCTGTAGGAATGACAGCTAACTTTTGCAGGTACACTTTAAAGATCTCTTCTTATCTTTTCATATACCTGGTTAGTAACTTTATCTAGTTAGCAAGTCTTCATATTAAATCTCCCCTGTTCACATAACTGATGTGGTTTCTGTCCCTTTCCTGGATCCCGGTGGATGTCCCATGTGCATTTGTGACAATGTATTAAATAATTGGACAGGAAGGACACTGCCAGGATTGATTGTGGATAGAATTCCTTTCTATTGGGTGTTTTCCACAACACGCCAGCATGCTTTTCTAAAGCTGTCAGGAGATTCTCTTCCATTTTCTTGGCTTCCATTTTCTTCCATCTTGAAGAGTCCAGTCCCTTGTATAGGCATACCTGGTTAGGTCAGGCGAGCTTAGATTAATCTTCCTTTTGATTAATTCAGCATTGACTTATTTGGGACCTTAATTACATCTGCAAAATCCCTTCACCTTTGTAACCCAGTCATTGGAATGAAGTCCCTCATTTTCACAGACCCCAACGTTTAAAGGAGGAGGTTATACAATGTGTATACACCAGTAGGTGGGAAGCTTGAGGAATGCCTTAGAGTGTTGCCTGCCAGAGAATTCATATGCCCTCACCAAGCTGGATGGCTTAAGTCTCTTGAACCCTAAATATACTTGGGATCATTTGAGCATGGTTAATTTGTATGTCTTTCATTTGACTGCATAGATTCAAAGTCACTCCAATCCAAATGACCCTGTTTTCTGCTTTCCCCCAGAGTAGACCACAGCTGTTCTGGAACTGAACAGCAAGACTACACTGAGCAGTTGCTTTGGCAACTGATGCACATTCTGTCCCATTTGAACACCAGTTAAAATGGCTTTTGCAATGACATTGCTAAGCAGAATTGAAACTAAAATGTTGCAACATGTCAGAATCTCATATGTGGCAGAAGCCCATTGATGACCTGAAGAGCCAGTGCCAACTTTTTTACCTTATATAAATGTGCAGTATGCATTTATTACAATTTGTTTTCTGAAAGGATGCACACCTTCTATCGCTATCACCAGTTTCCTGACCAGTACCTTATATATATATATGTAGCAGGTATATAGCAGATATTTTTAAAAATTAAACCAAATTTACTTTTCAGAATGGTTATTTATATGTATTGGAAGCAGCAAATACAAAATTTGAATTCCCATGATCCTGAGTTCCCCAAACCTCCCGTTAAACAGTCTGTTAAAAGTACAAAACAGCAAATTCCTTTTTGTCCAGCTAATTATATTTTCGACTAAAGTGACCCCTGTGCCTTTCGAAATCATGCTCATTTGTCAAGCAGAAGGAACTGTAAGAATTCACAGTATTGTTCACAATAGTGAACAACTTACTTATAATCATCCAAATGCGAAAAAAAAAGAAAAAGAAAAAACTAATTTAAAAAAATGACCGAATAGCTCTGCAGTGAATTGCTGAAGATTGTTTATTCCTGTGGAGAATATGAGTAATCCCACACACAGAAAAAATACAAGAAAAGCATTGCTGTCTCCTTCAAGACAACAATGATCTCCCACTGCCCTTGTCTGTCTAGTTCTTGAGATGAATATTTGTCACAGTGTGGTTCATAGAATATTAGATCCTTGGAGGGTGTTAATAAGTGCTCCTGACATGAAGGCTTCTATTGCCCAGATGAGGGGAAATGTAACACACCTTCCCCTTCCTTCAAAGACTCACAATATGGGTTAGCAGTTGAAAAACTGTTAAGTATTTATGAAGATGGATGTCTAACTCAGTGTTTCCAAAATGAATATGACCACAGACGCTACTCTCCCCGTGCCCCCAGTGGATCTGTGGTTCATCTAATACTATTCCAAGAATACTATTCTGAGATAACACTTCTGAGATACACCTTGAGAAATGCTGTCGAGGTTACAAGGCATTTGATGGTGAGGCTGTAAACAGTTCTTCTAATTGGGGTGAATAAGTTGTGGGAATAAATATTGATTGAGCACTTGTTATGTGTAAGAAACTGTACCATATCTCTTTTTAATCTTTTACTATCCCTACAAGAGAGAGGATCTGACTGCTCTTTTACTGATGCAGATATTGGAGTTCAAAGAAGTGAAAAAATATTCACAGGCACTCAACTAGCCTGTCAAAGAGGAAGCATGTGGTCTTTGCTCTGTTAATATGCACTCTCATGTAAGACCTTGGAAAACAAAATTCCTGATAACACACATTTATACTTTTTATTTAAAAGTCTAACTTTTCTAAAAGCATTCTGAAGACAAGGAAAATTAAGAGCCTGTTCATATCTTCGAGAGAAGCTTCTTAATATCGTACATTGGACAGAGATGCATCAATACTCTTTCATTAGTGAAACTGAGCCTGGGAATGAAGAGTACTTGTGGGGTCTGATGTCAGAGGCAGGTACTCTCAGCCTTCCGAGAGGTGATGACCACCTCCAGCTCCTGATGAGATGTGGCTCCCTGATTTTGTCAATGTTTTGACTCCATCACTTAGATTCTGGATGGAGGTGTGCAGCCTTGTAAGATTTAGATTAAAATTGTACCTTGTTGGATTTCCTCTTTTAAAATAGTAAGTACTCAACCAATCTTTGAAACATGTGTCAGCAATAGTTGATAACTACTTTACAGACTTTATTTCCCTGAGAGGTACTGTGAGCAGGACAATTTACAGAAATAATATTTCAGGGGAAAAAAAGCCCTTATATCTTGTTTACTCAGGATTCCAGAGGATAATAGTACTTTATATTTTGAGGGCTCCCTTCTCAGTGTTATATTTTAGACCTTTTCTGGAAAAATATTCTTGTGTTCTAAACTGCTGGAGTGATTTTGAATAATAGTGTTAATAAAAGGTGGTTTGTTGAGACTCAGGGTTTTCTTCGTTTTGATTAGTAGGGGTAATAATATTAATACATACTAAAATTGCATAGCAAGAAAAATAGGACATTTATTTTTTTTTCATGAGTATGATGTATGAAGTGGTTTTGAAACACAAAAGTTTCTCAGTTTCAACCATCATGCAAGGCATTTAATCAATACGGCCTTTACAATTGCCCACTGTGGTATTATCAAATATTGTTACCATGGAAAGTGGTGAAGACTACTTTAGCTGAATTATTTGTAACCAAAAATTGCCCCAGATATAGACTTGTTTCATTCATTCTTCAGGCAGATGCTTCAGTCATGTTGTTATTAAGTGGCCTTGAGCCTTGATTTTCCCTAATCCCTCCTTCTCCAACCATCTTCACAGACAGCCAAGCAGAGGCAAAATTCCACAGATTCACTGCACTCTGGCTTTCTTCTTCTCAGGCAGGAATTTACCATATTTATTTTTCTGTACATAACATTTGTGCTTACACATTGCAAGCTCTATCAATTTTGGTTAAGATTTGTGGCCTCTGAAATCAGTTATTCACCTAAGTGATGGGCTGTATGGCTTTCCCCAGTGCTATGAAGTGGTGGCTATGTGTATGGTTCAGTGAGGTCATTCTTGTTCGTGGCCGCTAATTAGAATTCCTTGTGACTGTGTTTTTGTTTTTGTTTTAATACCAATTCTGAACATTACCAGAATAGTTAAATTAAAATGTCTGGCAGTGAAGTGAGGGTATGATTATTTACTTCACTATTTATTTTCAAACTTACAATTGTGGAGCACCTTTAACATGCATGAAAAATGGAGAATGATATAATAAATCCACAGAATAATGTAGCCATTGTTCAGCATCAGTGCTGAACAAATCATTGCTAGATTTGTTTCCTATTAGCCTAATCCCACTTTTACTGCCCCTCTTCTCTGGATGATTTGAACATAAGTCCTAGCTATTATTTAATCTGAAAATATTTTAATGTGGTATATATGTGGCTACAAGAAGCAGACTTGCTAAAAAAAATAGCACTATGACAACTAAAGGTTAACTTGATTTCTTTGTATAGTCAAATACCCTGTCAATGTTTATATTTGATAATTGTCCAATTTTTATAATTTGTTGTCCCAATCAGAATTCAAATAAGGTGCATTCATTTAGATTGGTTAATGTGTTTCTTCCAGTCTGTGGATCTCTTCTCCATTTCTTTTTCTTGTAATGTTAAAAAGACACTGGGCCATTTGTATTGTGAGGTTTTCCAATGCTTAGGAATGACTGAATTTATTTGACTGTATTTCCTATAAATTGGTAGTTAGAGCTGGAGACTTGATAGAATTTAGATTGGATCACTTTGGAAGGACTCTTTTAAAGACGTTGGACCTATTCATCTTTAGACAAAACATTGCTGGTTGTTTCTTTCGGAGATGTTAATGTTTTTTGATGATCAATTTCTAGTTCCATTTTTTATTAGGATTTACAGAATGGTGATATTTGAATTCAATTATTCCTCTTTTATTTTTGCAGCTGGAATACTTTTATAGTGAAAAGTTCTCTATCATTAACTATTTGATGAGATAGAGTTCATATAGTAAAGAAAGAAAAACTGCTTCTTTCCCTTTATTTGCCAGTTTTCAAACAATTGGGTGGTGCATCAATTTCTTCCAGTTAGATATTTATATGGGGGTAATTATGAATATATGAATTTAAAAAAACATTTGATGTCTTTTAATACTTACAAATATTTTTCTTATTTATGCTTAAATTGTCCTAACGATGGCCAGAGTAGACCCTTCATTTTGAATTCTGAACCCCTTAGACAGCTTCCTAATAGTCTTTGATAGCACTCTTGCTTTCTGGGATCTTGAACATTCCTGGAAACAGTCATTTCTCCAAGCAGAGAGAAACTAGGAGCTTTTGTTGTTTTTATGGGGAAAAGTATTTAAAGACACAGATATGATTGGTAGACATGCTCATTGTTACTGCATTGCTCATTTTCTAAAACAAATAGAGCTGGGTATTATGTACATGTGTGTGCATGTGCACACACATGCATAACTTCCCTTGTTGTCAATATCCTCTACCAGAGTGGCACATGTATTAAAATTTACAAGCCTACATTATTACCCAAAGCCCATAACTTACATTGTGATTCATGCTTAGTGTTATGCAATTTGTGGGTTTGGACAAATGTATAACGATATATATCCACTATTATAGTGTCATACAGCATAGTAGAACTCGCCTAAAAAAATCCCCTCCTCTGCCTATTCATCCCATTCTCACTCCCTTCTAACTTCTGGTAATCACTAGTCTTTTAACTGGCTCCATCATTTTGCCTCTCACCAATGTCATATGGTTGGAATCCTCCAGTATGTAGCTTCTTGTAATTGGTTTCTCTTACTTAGCAATGTATATTTAAGATTCCTCCATATTATCTCATGGGTTGATAGCTCATTTCATTTTAGTACTGAATAATACCCCATTGTCTGGATGTATCACAGTTTATTTAATCATTTGCCATAAGAGAATGTCTGGTCACTTCCAAATTTTGACAGTTATGAATAAAATGGTTATAAACATTCATGGACAGGTTTTTGTGTGGATATAAATTTTCAGCTCCATTTTGTTAAATACCATGGATCATATGATAAGAGTATCAGTTTTTTACAAAACTGTCAATCTGCCCTCTGAAGTGGCTGAACCATTTTGCATTCCCATCAGCAGTGAATGAGAGTTCCTGTTGTTCTGCATCCTTACTAGAGTTTGGTGTCATCTGTTTCTTCATTTGGGCTATACCTATTAGAAAGGTATGCAGTGGTATTTCATTACTGTTTTAATTTGCGTTTCCCTGAGGACCAATAACATAGAGCATCTTCGTGTATGCTTATTTGTCATCTATATATCTTCCTTGTTAAGGGGTCTATTAAAAGTTTAGGCCCATTGTTTAACCAGGTTTTTTTCTTATTGATGAGTTTTAAGACTTCTTTGTATTTTGGAAAACAATCCTTTATTACATATGTCTTTTGAGATTTTTTTCTCCCGTTCTGTAGCTTGGCTTTTCATTGTCTTGACAGTGCCTTTTGTGGAGCAGAACTTTTTAATTTTAATGGAGTCTAGCTTATCTTTTTCTTTCATGTTCTTCCTTTCTTTGTGTAGTATCTTAAAAAAATCATTGCCAAACTGAAAGTCATTATAGAGTTTTTTCTATGTTATATCTAGGTGTTTTAAATTTTTTGTGGGAAATATGAATATATTCTAAAATTCTGGAATACAGGGTGTATAACTCCATCACATTTATATCAGTATCTTTTTATGGCAAAAAATTCAGTTTATAATTACATTAAGCACTCATTTATGTATTCTATTCAGCACATTGCATTTTCCAAAAATGGTCACAGAAGTGTTTCCTATACTATCGTGCTTTTAGAATCTTGCTCTTCTGCATCAGAAAGGGAAGTCTATTTTCTTTACCTCAGTACTGGGTAGTCCTTTGTGCTCACCACAGTGAATAGAATAAGAGAAAATTGACACTGCATGACTTCTGATTTCTGGAAAGTAGGCCATAAAATGTGATCCAGCTTCTGTTGGGCTTTTTCTCAGGATGCTCACCTTTGGGAATCAGCCACCATGTTTCAAGAAAGTTCAGGTTCCAGAGAGGTCACCTGTAGGTATTGGGGCTACCAGCCCCAAGAATGATCTCAAACAATCAACTTCAATCACCAGATGTGATTCACAGCATCTTCTGAAGATTCCATTTCCCCAGGTGATGTGAATTGCAGCAGAGCTAACCTACTCCCACAAAGACTGGCCCAAATATTCACATCAGAAGCAAAATAAATGTCATTTTTTGTTAGTAAATGACTCAAAAAATATAAAAATTAATATCCCATGCTTTCTTTCTGTTAAGAACAGCCCTTTCTTTGAACTTTTTACTAAAATAGCTTTATTAATCTATAACCGATACATTGAAAACTGTACAATTTAAAGTTTACAACTCGATAAGTTTTAACATATGCATACCCTGTGACCCCCATCAGTACAATAAGGATCATGAGCTTGTCTGTCACTCTGAAGGTTTCCACCTACTCCTTTGTAAACTCTGTAATCCCTACCTACTGGCCTTCCCTACCCTCTACCTCCTTTGTCTCCAGGCCACCCTGCTGATTGGTGTTCTCTCATATATTAGTTGAATTTTCTAAAAGTTTTTATTAATTGCATCATACATTCTGAACTTTTTTTGTCTGGCTTCTTTCACTCAGCATCGTTATTCTGAGATCATCCCTGTAGTAGAGTTCATCTTCATTCCTTCTTGTTGATGGTGTTCAACTGCATGCATACCCTGTCATTTTGTGTATCCACTTGCCTCTTGATGAGAATTCCAACTGTTTCTTGGTTTTGTTTACAACAAAGTCACTTTATGCATTCTTGTACAGGTTTTTGCCTGAAGGTAAATTTTCATTTCTTTTAGGTAAGTATCTAGGAGTGAAGTAGCTGATTTGAGGCTAAGCCCTTGTCCTGGAGCTATAGAGTGGCTGCCGGGGCAAATGGGAGTGTGGATGGAGTGCAGGAGGTGGGCAGAGCTGGCCTTGAGGCTCAAGCCTGAGGAAGGGCAGGGCATACTGACCTGTCACCTTGTGGAGGCCCACCTAGGCCTGGTGCTCATGCTTGATCCACATAGCACAGCAGCTCTGAATCCCCAAGCATCCATGATCTGCCATGTCAACCTCCTGCTGAATTGGGATTGCAGGTGAGCTGTGAGAAAACGGGCCAGAATAGAAGTTTAGACTCTAGGGCTAACCAAGAGTGTTAGTGCATCTCCAAACCCTGATTAGCATAACTTCAGACCAATGGTGATTACCCAAGTACTATATAAACCCTTAGGCTAGCACAGTCAGGTGTGACCTGCTATCAGGTCCCCTCTTTCCCCTTGGAGAGTTCTGTTTGTATTCTTCACACTTGAGTAAGTCCTACTCCATTGTCTCATGAATCTCAGAGAGATTGACAAGAACCTGGAAAGAAGGTGGTAGTGAGCTGCTGGGTCTGTGGCAGCACCAGAGGCCCACCGTTTACAGTTTCAACAGCCCACTTGATAGTAATGGAGAAGAATCCAGCTTTGCTGGCTGTGATCCTCAAAGGCACCCCCGGCTGTGATTAGCTGCTAACACTGAAACAGGCTCTTTTGGCTACAGAGGCCTGAAGCTTGCACAGGCTCCACCTGCCTGCAGAGAGTCCTCTGAAACTCGGGTTTCAGATTGCATGGTAGGTGGGTGCTTACCATTTTAAGGAACTTCCATACTGTTTTCAAGTGTTTGCAGCCCTCTTGAATTTCCACAAATGATACGTAAGAGTTCCAGGTCTTCCACATCAGGACTGACACTTGGTATGTTCGCTAGTTTACCATTTGGCCACTTGAGAGATGGTTAGAAATATCCCATTTGGTTTTAGTATGCATGTCCCTAATATATAATGATGAAGAATAAACACTCATGTTCTTAAGTCTCCTTTGTATTTTATTTTTTGATAAAGTGTCTGTTGAACTCTTCTATACATTTATTAAATTTGGGTGTTTGTTTTCTTGTCCTTAACTTTTAAGAGTTTCTTGTTTATTCTGTATTAACGTTGTATCAACCTTTTAAGAAACTCAATTTTGAGATATTTTGTTGTATCGTCACAGGATATAGAATATCTCTTATTACTGTATGCACCACTGCTTCAAAGTCACAACACTATCACTTGCAACAGGAATTCTTTTGTTAGTAAATCTGAATGCCTTTCCCCTGACAAATTAATCGCATTATATTTGTTGATATATGGATATTTTCAATATGTTTAGCCTCTGGTACATTGTTATAATTATTATATAAAACATATTTTTTCATTATGTATTTTATTTTATTTTCTCATGTTCTCTATCTCTGGTTTGTTTCCTGCTAACAGAAATCTTGAAATTTACTACAAGTAACTCCTTCCTTCTCTCTTCCCTTTTTCTTGCTGTCAACGTAAAGTGATAACCATTTACTCCCAGAGAGTACCCAAGGCAATGAATGAACTCCCCTTTTCATACATGTTCCTGCTCCCCTCCCCCATTTTAATATACAATCAGCCTGTAACATTGGGCACTTTTTGCATTACAACCATCATTTTATCTTATTTCTACAGATAAGTAGATGCACCACCAGACCTTATGTCAAGGATTCTCTAGACATTTGGGTTGTTGGAACTTTCCATAATAGAGAAACAGTATTCTCTGTTTTGGGGACTTGGGTGTATAGTTGTTTCCTTTCTTGCCTTGGCAGGTTGGTACAGTTGTGTCCTTTATACTTAAAGGTATGTTCGACTAGATAATATATTGCTTTATATTTTCTTTTCTGTAAGTATCTGAGGTGTATTGCTGCATTTTCTTCTTTTTTTTGCATCTTTAAAAAAATTTTTTTATTTGTTTTAATTAGTTATACATGACAGTAGAATGCACTTTGATATATCATATATAATGGAGTATAACTTCTCATTCTTCTGGTTGTACATGATGTAGAATCACACTGGTCATATGGTTATATATGTACATAGAGTAATAATGTCTGATTCATTCTACTCTCTTTCCTAACTCTATACCCTCTCCCCTCCCTTCACTCCCCTCTACCTAATCTAAAGTAACTCTATTCTTTCCTAGCCCTCCCCTATAGTGAATTAGCACCTGCATATCAGAGAAAACATTCTGCTTTTGGTTTTTTGAGATTGGTTTATTTTGCTTAGGATGATATTCTCCAGCTTCAATCACTTACCAGTAAATGCCATAATTTTATTCTTCTTTAAGACTGAGTAATAGTCTATCTTATATATACATATATATCACTTTTTTTAATCCATTTATCTGTTGAAGGTCACCTAGGTTGGTTCCATAGTTTAGCTATTGTGAATTGAGCTGCTATAAACATTGATGTGACTACATCACTGTAGTATGCTGATTTTAAGTCCTTTGGGCCTAAATGAGAAGTGGGATAGTTAGATTAAATGGTGGTTCCATTCCAAGTTTTCTAAAGAATCTCCATACCATTTTCTATAATGGTTGCACCAATTTGCATTCCCACCAGCAATTTATGAGCATATATTTTCCCCACATCTTCATCAACATTTATTGTTTACATTCTTGATAATTGCCATTCTGACTGGAATAAGATAAAATCTTACAGTGGTTTTGATTTTCATTTCTCTAATTGCTAAAGTTGTTGAACAATTTTTCATATATTTGTTGATTGTATGTCTTCTGTTTAGTGTCTGTTCAGTTCTTTAGCCCATTGGGTTTTTTGTTTGTTTGTTTGTTTGTTTTTTTTTGGTGTTAAGTTTTTTGAAGTTTTTTTTTTAATATATCCTGGAGATTAATGCTCTATCTGAGGTGTATGTGGTATTTTTTCACATTCTGTAGGTTCTCTCTTCACATTATTGGTCATTACCTTTGCTGAGAAGAAGCTTTTTAGTTTGAATTCATCCCATTTATTGATTCTTGATTTTATTTTTTGTGCTTTATGAGTCTTGTTAAAGAAGTCAGATCCTAAGCTGACGTGGTAAAGATTGGGCCTACTTTTTCTTCTTCCTCAGGGTCTCTGTTCTAGTGCCTAAGTTTTTTTATCTACTTCGAGTTGAGTTTCATGCAGGGTGAGAGGTAAGAGTTTAATTTCATTTTGTTATATGTGGATTTCCAGTTTTCCCAGCACCATTTATTCAGTAGGCTATCTTTTCTCCAGTGAATGTTTTTGGCATCTTTGTCTAGTATGAGATATCTCATTTGGTTTTAATATACATTTCCCTAATATATAATGATGAAGAATATATATTCATGTGCTTATTTGTCTTCTGTGTTTGTCATTTATATATATTTTTTGATAAAGTGTCTGTTGAACTCTTCTATACACTTATTAAAATTGGGTGTTTGTTTTCTTGTCCTTGTGGGTTTGTCTTTGTGTCTTCTATTTTGTACCATTGGTCTACATGTCTGTATTCATGGCAATACCATGCCATTTTTGTTACTATGGCTCCGTAGTATAGTTTAAGGTCTGGTATTATGATGCTTCCTGCTTCACTCTTCTTTCTAAGGTTTGCATTAGTTATTCTGTTTTTTTTTTCCAAATGAATTTCATGATTACTGTTTCTAGTTCTATGAAGAATTTCATTGGTATTTTAATTAGTATTGCTTTTGGTAGTATGGCCATTTTGACAATATTAATTCTTCCTATCCAGGAGCGTGGGGTCTTTCCATCTTCCAAGGTCTTCAATTTATTTCTTTATTTTTGTAATTTTCATTGTAGATGTCTTTTATCTCTTTTGTTAGATTGATTCCCAAGTATTTTATTTTATTTTTTTTTTGCAGCTATTTTTAATGGGGTAGTTTTCCTAATTTCTCTTTCAGCAGATTCGTCATTGATGTATAGGAATGCATTTGATTTATGGATATTGATTTTATAACCTGATACTTTGCTGAATTTGCTGCATTTTTTCTGACTTGTATTCACGTCTAATGAAAAGCTGATGACTTCTTTCTTTTTTGGGTACTGGAGACTGAACTCAGGGGCTCTCAACCACTGATTCCCCAGCCCTTTTTTGTATTTTATTTAGACAGAGTCTCACTGACTTGCTTAGTGCCTTGCTTTTGCTGAGGCTGGCTTTGAACTCGTGATCCTTCTGCCTTGGCCTCCCAAGCTGCTGGGATTACAGGTGTGTGCCACCAAGCTCAGCCTAATGATTTTTCCTTACAAATGACTTAGAAGTTGGGATCTAGATGCCTGAAAAACTTTTTTTTTTCTTTAAAGCCCAATTGTTTTATTAGACTATGTCATGGCTGACCTGGATGATTTTTTAACCATGTATTTGGTGAATTCTTTCAGTGTGAAGTTTCAAGTCTTTTTGTCTTTTTTTTTTTTTAAACTTCAGGAACGTTTTCTGATTTAGTCTTGAATATTTGTTCTCTTCCTTTGCTTTGGTTTTCTCTCGAGACACCTATCATACTGCCAAATCTTCCTTTATCTTCTAAAGCTTCTTGTTGAGAGCCACAGCCAAAGGGGCCCCAGCAAACTTCCAGCTGCCAGCAAACTTCCAGCTGCCGGCTGATGATTGGCTCACAGCGGCCCCAGCAACATCTAGCTGATTGGCTCCTCAGCCCCAGCAACATCTAGCTGATTGGCTCCTCTGCGGTGATGCTCATTGGGCTGTTTCCCTGCCCTTTCAGACCACGGAGCTGCTCATTGGGGGACTTTTTTGGCTCCGCCCACGTGACCCAGCCAATCGGCCTCAAGAGCAGGAGGATTGTGGGAGGTGGAGAGAAGCTGGTGGGGGAGAGAGAGGCTTGTGGAAAGCCGGTGGTGGCAGTTGAGGCTCTGAGGGTTTTTCCTGAGAGGCTGTTTTGTTTGGCGTGTGTGGTTCTAAAAATAAAGTTAGTTTCTTTTGACGAGTGGCTCCTGATTGTGCCCAGCCAGACTGCGGCATTTGGTGGCTCGCACGGGGAGCGACTGAGGGTAAGTGAAACTGCTCGCCCCTGAGGGCAGGGCGAGAGGATGGGTAGCCATTTTAAGATTCGTCTTTTATTTTGCTTCACTTTTGTTTTAAGTTGCCTGTCCCTGGAGATGAGTGAGACAGAAGAAAAACCGCTCACATCTGAGGAAAAACTATTTACGTCTGAGGAACAGATAGGGAGAAAGGACGGATGCCCATGTCAGGAGGATAGAAAGGCTATAATGACTTTTTGTTGTTCCCTTTTTATTTCATTCTGTCTCGGTTTTGTTTGGCGTCATCTTGTTGGGTTGTATTATAGTAGAAATACGGGATCAGAAATTAGTAAAAAACAAACTGAAAGAGTGTTAAGTAAATTGTTAGAGGAAGGAGGCATCTCAGTAAAATCAAGAACAATCAGGGCATACGTTGATACAATACAAAAATGTAGCCCATGGCTTTTTAAGGAGGAGTTGTTAAATATATCACAATGGAACCATCATGGTGAAGATTTAAAAAGAATAGAAAAGAAAAGCCCAGGGACTCTGCCAGTTGGCACATTGCCATTGTGGACGTTCATATCTTGTTTGCTTAGTCCAAAGCCTTCAGTTCAGACAATGGTAGAGGAAGGAGAAGACATAATGATTCAAGTAAAAGAGAAGGTCTCTCAAGTTAGTCAGACAGAGGAAAAGATTCAAGTAAAAGAGAAGGCCTCTCAAGCTAGTCAGACAGAGAAAGAAAGTGTAAAACAGAAAAAGCCATCAGGGGGAAAGTTACAACAGGAGACTGCTACTAACACCTTTCTATCACCAGAGGGTGTAAGTGTCCAACCAACAGCGCCACCTCCATATGCTGGGAGGCCCCCAACCCCCGCAGTTGATAGTTGGGATCCTGAGACAAGATCTCAAATATTAACATGCCCTGTATTTGAGGCAGGAGGGCAGCGATTTTACCAAGTTTTAAATTTCAAAACAGTGAAGCAGCTAAAAGAGGCTGTAACAACCTATAGTCCTCAAGCACCCTTCACTGTAAGCATGGTCGAATCCATTAACAACTTGAACATGACACCAGCAGATTGGGCTAATATGTGTAAAGCTGTGCTAAATGGAGGACAATACCTGTTATGGAAGGTTGCCAATGAGGAATTTTGCAAGGAGACGGCTAGGCGAAATGCAGCAGCTGGTTATCCTCAGAGAAAGAGTGTAAGTTTTGTCTGTTTTCACTACCAGACTTTTACAAAATAGTTTGTAATAAATTAATCAAGATTTGAAAAAATGATGTTATTTAATTTTGTAAAACATATGACCCTAATATCTTTAATATAATCCACAAACCTTGATTTCCAAAAACCAATATATTACTTTTATAACTTTTTCATATTCTTAACTTATGAAGCTCAGTGTTGGCCATTGGAAGCCATTATCTTTAATTTTTATGTTTAATGGGATACTCTTTGATAGAGAGTAAGACTTATCAGAAAATCTGAGTCATTCCCATTGTCCTATAAATATTCTACCTATTTAGGAAGCATCAGCATATCTCAGGGTTACAGCACATAGAAATAATAATATAGAAAATGTTGAGAGCCACAGCCGAAGGGGCCGCAGCAAACTTCCAGCTGCCAGCAAACTTCCAGCTGCCGGCTGATGATTGGCTCACAGCGGCCCCAGCAACATCTAGCTGATTGGCTCCTCGGCCCCAGCAACATCTAGCTGATTGACTCCTCGGCCCCAGCAACATCTAGCTGATTGGCTCCTCTGCGGTGATGCTCATTGGGCTGTTTCCCTGCCCTTTCAGACCACGGAGCTGCTCATTGGGGGACTTTTTTGGCTCCGCCCACGTGACCCAGCCAATCGGCCTCAAGAGCAGGAGGATTGTGGGAGGTGGAGAGAAGCTGGTGGGGGAGAGAGAGGCTTGTGGAAAGCCGGTGGTGGCAGTTGAGGCTCTGAGGGTTTTTCCTGAGAGGCTGTTTTGTTTGGCGTGTGTGGTTCTAAAAATAAAGTTAGTTTCTTTTGACAAGTGGCTCCTGATTGTGCCCAGCCAGACTGCGGCAGCTTCTCATTCTCAAGAACAGATTAAATCTTTTTCTGTGCTTCTGTGTTTCTCTTTGATCTTAAAACTTTATCATTTTCCCCCCTCTCCACTTCCTATTTCTCTTAAGGCGTTATCCTTGGTTTATTTGTTTGTTGAATGATTTTAAATTTAGTCTTCATTTGTAAATTTTTTTTCCCTTTTATTTGTGTTCTTTCCTGAGTTTGGTCCTCTTACCTCTCCACTTGCTAATCACCTAATGCCCATGTGTTTCTGAATGTGTTTTATGTTGTTTTCTGATGTTTTCTCTCTGTTTTTTTTTTTTTTTTCATATCTTCTCTTACTTTCTTATAAACATTTTCACCTTTTTTCAGGGGGGAATATCAGGGTAGAATTTTGTGACATATATTTCTGGAGATCCTTTATTATATTTCGATCCTAGTTTACTTTTAAAAAATAACTTTGGATGGGATTTAATCACACTCCTTTTTTTTTCTTTTGCTTATGTTTAAAAGAAATGTTTTCCTATATTTCAGACAGGTGGTATGGTCCAAGATAGCTCAGATTCAGGGCTTTAGAATTATTTGTTTTTCTGTAGTGTTCATGAATTAATAGTAGTAACAATAAGAATCACATAGTGGTTTCTGATCTGACTCCTTTGTATTCTTTCCCCCACTTTAGTGGATTTCTTTTCTCCTTTGGTCTATTTTACTTGTCCTGCTCTGTTGGTGTTCCTCTCAGGTATGGGATTTGTCTTGGGAGGGAGTTTTTCCTTTATTCATTTTGAAAATTCTTCTCCCATTGCACTAGTTTTACAATGGTCTCTGCCCCCTCACATGGTCCTGTAGTGCCAGTGAAACCTGACCCAGTTCCTGCTGCTGATTCCATGCTGGGTCACACTTGGCAGTGTTTGTTGGCACTTTGTGGTTCTCAGAGGCATTAGAAGCTGAGTGGCTTTCTTGCTCTTTCTCAGTGTGGATAACACATGTATATTTGCTCCTGTTGTTTTTCCCACTTCCTTGCCCATGTTTTGAAGTTCACATATTCTCCTAATTTGGGTGCAGCTGTTGCTTGTGGGTGTTTGAATTTATTTACCAAGTTTTCCTGTCAAACTTAGTTGGATAGGGAAGGTGTGGGGTGGGTGTGCATATTTAAAAATCAGCCTTGTCATTTTCCCTACATCTTTGGCATTTGCGTTTTTTAAAATTTATTCACTTATTTACTTTTTATATATTTCCTTCCTGATTATAAAGTGCAAAGTTGAAAAGTTAGGAGATCCAAATCCTCACTGCACCTCTATCACTTTTCTGGCCATGTTACATTTTTTAAGTTACATGAATTATCTGAACTTCAATTTCCTTATCAGTAAAATAAGCACAATAAGACTTGCACTGTCTTCCTCATACAAGATTCATGCATGTGAGTGTTCTTTGAAAATATAAAATTTTATCTAATCTATAGTGCTACTGGTTCATTCTAAAATAAACACTGACCACCAACAGTATCAGGAAACATGCTTGTGGTCCACATACAATATGCACAGAGAATTACTGCAGGTGGAGTTGTATTTCTCACTGAGGAAATCTAAGCTCTAGTGTCCTTTGTTCCAGAATAGTTATTCTCAAGTTGTGTCCTGGGTATGGGGGTGGGTGTGAGGGTTGGAGGCTGAGCGTGCTGCTTTGATTCATCTAGAACTGCTTTCCCTTTTTACATTTGTTCTCCTACAAATGATTGTGTATGTGAGAGAGTTCCTCAACAGCCACGGACAGGAAGAGCAGTAATAATACACTGGATTTTAAATAGGCTGGATATAGGCAATACATAATTTGGAAATTTATGTAGAAACTATGAGCTAAGTTTTATTTCCCCTTTAGTTGTTTGCAGTGATAAACATTGTCTATCACAATATACTATATTCTAGCTCATCCCCAAGATAACGCTCCACAATACATTCAACTCACAATTTATCCAAACTATGTTATAATAATACTAACCTAAGTATACTTTGTGGTCTTCCTTGTGACAAAGAATAATATGGTGCTGAAAAGAGAAGAAAATTTTTGTCTTAGCCACTCCTGGTACTTCAATGAATTTAGGCAAAGTTTTGAAAGAGTTAAATTTTAATCTTTCATGAATCTACCTTTCTTTCTGTATTTCCGTCCAATACGCTCATGCTCTTCTCTTTATTTCAATCTGTAGCTTTGTAGAATTTCCACGAGGGGAAGATCAAAGGTTTAATCCTCTAAAGTGATTTCTTGACCTCCCATAGCCCCCAAATACAGTCTCCCTTCCATAAAGCAGCTGATCTCTGTCAGCCATTTGAAAATTAATGTAATTAAACCAGTTCACATTAGTGAATGACTGATGACCCATAACAATTCTGAAACTATTAGAATTTTAAAAACAGGATGCCTAAATCACCAATTGAGGAATTTTAAACAGCTGCTTAAAACACACACACACACACACACACACACACAACATCAGACCATATCAGGGAAGAATTTGGTGCAAATGAGCTAATAAGGGGGTCCCTAGGTCTGGAAAACTGCAAAGTATGCCAACTATCTTCTTTATATTTCCAGAAAGTGCCGCAATGTGAAAGGTGCCCTCCCAAGCTGAGTTATTCAGTGGATCTATTATAGTAAGTCATTATACATTTTCCCCCATGTGGCACTTGACAGGTTTCTACAAACCATTATATTTCACAATAGTAGAGGCAGGGCACTTGTAAATATAGGTTGTTGAACAGCCTATATTCAAAGTGGAGGCTGCTTGTAGAACTGCTTGGACTCTCCAGTAGACCTGGTATCAGATGGCCAGTTGCCCACCCCAACATCTATTCCCTTCTCCTTAATCAGTGGTACTCTGATGAGGTGTGGGGAGTAATGTGTCTAGCCGGAAGCTTACATTTCTCAGCATTCTTTGAAGAATAAATTATAGGCATATTTATAAGTTCTGGCCCCAGAGATATAAAAGAGAAGAGTGTGGGTTTTCCAGAAACACACTATAGAAGGGAGGTGATGTCCCTTTCTCTTTGCTCCCTTCCTTTTGCCTACTACCGGAACTTGATGCTGGAGATAGAGTGACCATACTGATGAGGCAGAAAGGGCCAGGGTTTTTGATGGCGGTGTAAAACCACGATACAAACTCTGTGGGCAGCTTTCACTTGAAAGAGAAATAACTCTGCTATCACAGCCAAACCTACTGCTTGTATAATCACATAACTTTCAATTTAACTAGAGACAGGGCACTGTTCCCATGTCATTTAAGCATGGCATGTTTCCTAGTTGTTTCAAAATATATAAAGTTTCTGTCTAAGACTACTTATTCTACCAAGAAATTAACTTTTTAAAGTCATAAGATTTTAGCAATTCTTTGTAGTTCATATTTAAACCACACCAGGAACTTACTGAGAGATACTTCATACATTGCTTATGAATTATGTTCGTTGGCTTTCCATCACTATAACAGATACCTGAGGTGATCAGCTTATAAAGAGAAAAAGGTTTATTTTGGTTTGTAGTTTTGGATATTACAGTTCATGATTGGTTGACTCCATTGGTTTGGGTCTGTGGTGAGATAGCACATCATGATAGCATATGGTGAGACTAACTGCTTAATTCATGGCCAGGAAATGAAAAAGGGAAAGAGAAAGGGACTGGGATTCCATAGTCCTTTGAAGGGCATACCTCCAGTGACCTGAAGACCTCCAATTAGGTCCCACCTCCTAAAGGTTCTACCATCTCACAATAGCACTATCCTGGGGATTAAGCTTTTGACACATGTACCTAGGGAAATGTTGCAGATACAAGCCACAGCATGAATCACCTGAGAATCTTGATAAAATCAAGACTCTTGTTCAGAAGGTCTGAATGGAGGCCTTAGCACCTACATTTCAAACAAGCTTCAGCTGATACCGATGCTAGGTAGTCAGTATGGTATTGCTCATAGTACACTTGAATGCAGAATTTAAGGAATTCCTTCTCTCATTTTCTGCCTGCTGTCCCCTGAGAGTTCTGGAGGAAGGAGTCACAGAGCCTTATAAAGATCAGCCATTATATAAAGTTCTTACACAGAGAAGTTTGCGAATCAAAGGTATTGCACCTGCATCACTATTTACAAATTTTAAACAGCCATCAATGCCAAGCTCTGGGGTTGATGTGTTTCTTTTAAGAAGAAATATTAACTTTTTAATATTTTATTTTGAAAAGGATAAACTGTGTATTTAACCCAGAGCGGAAGAAATAGCCATCATTTTAAACATTCAGCCTCTTTCTTGTCCACAGTGGAATAGAAGGTATAGCCTCTGGTAAAGTAACAAATGAAGAATCTTTCCATCCTTGAAATACTTGCTCAAGTATCTGAGTGGCAGTGGGTGAGGCTGAGATACATACTTTAGATCAAATTATGCACTGTCATCTATAAGAGCTGTTTGAAATAAAACAAAAGCAGAAGGACTTATGTTTTTTGATATCAGGGAGGGTTAGATTTCATTTTTCCCCCCCAAAAAATTACATTGTACAAATTACAGTCTTTGGATAATTTCTTTGGCCAGATATAAAGCTTTTTGAATAATGGTTAAATTTTACATGTACAAGGTAAAGTAACACATTCTAGCAATCACGCATAATAATTCATGCAAAAAAAATCTACCTGGAATCATTCAGAAATTATGAGAAAACAATTTCTCTTTTTGTATCAATGATTTGTGGAAATACTTAATGACATGCAAAATACTGTATTTTTAGTCCATAATGTACAGTTATGATTTTGCATTTCTAAAATTAAGTAATTTTCTTCTGTATAGTTTTATTCTCTCCCTAAAGAAATATCCTTTCTGAAGTATTTTTCAATTTTACTTTAAAAATGGATTTTTGATAATGAATTTTCTTTGATTTAATGAAGCTCTTCTTTATATATAATACATTGTATTTCTTTTTTACTTTCCTTTTCTTGTCATTATTTGGTTGATAGAAGCTCTTTGTTATACGTATTGATTTTCCTTTAGTGGTGACCCTAGTTATTTTTTTAACATGAATATTTATGAAAGTCCAAACTTTGCCATTGTTTTTATGTATCTCCAGAATGTGAAAAGAATATTAAAACATTTTATAACTCTCATATTCACCGTTTTTTATTTGCAGTTGTTGATCAGTGTGTTAATTTCTTCTATATTATTGCTCCCTATGGATAATCATTGTTTTACTTGTTGAGGTAGTTATTGTTATTATTGATTTATGCAGCCAATGTTGGATTAAATCTCTCCACTTATTTTTCATGTTATTGTTGATTATTTTTTCTTATATCTATTACTTTCATATGGAATCATTTATTTTGGCCTGACGGATATCATCTCAAAGAATTTAAGATATGAAGGACTATGATAGTTAGTTTTCATCACTGTGACCAAAATACCTGACACAAACAGGTTAGAGGAGACAACATTTATTTTGGCTCACAGTTTCAGAGGTTTTAGTCCATGGTCAACTGCTTCCAAGGCAGAAATATTATAGCAGAAGAATATACTCGGAGAAAAGCTGTTCAACTCTTGGCAGCCACAATGTAGGGCGTGGAAGGGAGGGCGGGGGTAGGGGGAGGAGAGAAATGGATATGGAAGGGGCCAGAGACAATATAGAGTATACAAGGGCATACTCCAAGTGACCTATTTCTTTCAACCATGCCCCATCTGCCTATAGTTTTCACTATTTTCCAGCAGAATATTCAAATCATTAATCCATCAAGTGGATTAATCCACTGATGAGGTTGGAGCTCTCATACTCCAGTCAATTCCCAAATGCTCCACTTCTGGACATTGCTGCATTAGGGACCATGCCTTCAAAACATGAACTTCTGGGGGACATTTCAGATCCAAATCTTACCAAGGACAACTGGTGGTATACATATATATTTTTTTCTGGTACTGTTTGTCTAAAAATGTATGTGTGTTAGCTGAGCATGGTGTCACACACCTATAATCCCAGTGGCTTGGGAGGCTAAGGTAGGAGGATCATGAGTTCAAAGCCAGTCTCAGCAAAAGTGAGGCAATAAGCAATTAAATGAGACCCTGTCTCTAAATAAAATACAAAATAGGGCTGAGGATGTGGCTCAGTGGTTGAGTGCCCCTGATTTCAATCCCCAGTACCAAAAAGAAATTTAAAAAATTAAGAACAAAATAAAATAAATAGTCTTTGTTTTGCCTTATTCTTAAAATTTAGTTACCTCCTGCTTCCCAAGTCCTGTAGGGATGATGCAGAGGCAGGCTCAGATGAATGCTGCATACACACAGGATCCGAGTCATACCTGAGAAATGGTGACTTCTAGAGAAACTACTTCTCCTCTCCTTTGTGTGGAGGGGGAGAGAAAAGGAATGCTTAACTTTATTACTCTGTAGTATTAAAAAATATTCTCTAGAAAAGGGGTGGGGAGAAATCTTTATCTCTACAATTTCAAAATGTTCCAGGGAGACAGTAGTTTTCTTTTAACTACCCTGGTATGTCTGTTCATACCTAGACTTGGAGAAGCATGAGAAATGCATGGAGAATTGCCTCCCAAGATATGCTATCCATTCTTAGAGTAATAAAACATATCCACATTAGTTAGGAGGATTTAAAAGAGACTGAAGCTGAGGTTCCTGTCCCTCAGAAACTTGACAGCAGGTTGAAGGAGATGACGGGAAATGATGGGAAATATTTGATATAAGGAAGTTTATAGGGCTTGAAATTGATTTTAAATGGAAAAGATTAGAGGGAGTAAAAATGTATCTGGACCAAATAAAGAAACTTTACAAATATCTGCTAAATGTTTAAAGTTTTCAAAACTTGAAAAGTTTTAAAAATGATGGACTGAAATTTTTTGATAATATGCCCACTTGGAATCTCAATTTGGGAGTGTGATTTTTGAAAACAGTTATTTTAAGCAACAAATAAAAATTGTGTATATTTATAGTATACATAATGGTGTTTTTAAATATGTATATATTGTTGAATGACTAAATCAAGCTAATTACCATTTGCAGTACCTCATGTACATTTCTTTGTGCACGTGTGGCAAGAACACTTAAAATTTACAGTAATTTTTAAGTATACAATACATAGTTATTAATTCTAGTCACCATGTTTGCAATAGATCTTTTGAACTTACTCCTCTTGTTTAAATGAGATTTGTGAAGAAGTATGATTTTTAAAGGATGGGACTTACTATCATCAAATAATTATACAGAGAAGTTATTAATTGTTTAGAACATGAATAAAAACACTGAAAATCTTTGGGTAAAATGGAGATTGACATGTATATGGCTAATAATTATCATAGGAGATTCAGTAAGTATTTAATGACTGTGCTGAGGTGAATCTCAATTGTTTTGTAAAATCCTAACTTCCAGTTTTGATGGAGAAAGGATAATGCAACAGCATTGGAATGCATGGAGTATATAAACCATATTCAAAGAGGAATATGACATTTTGGAGTCATCGTGTTTGTGTGTTCATGTGTGTGGATGTGTACATGTATTTGGAGTGGGTTTAAATAGGGGGTAAGAGTTATTGCTTCTTTCTTAAACTAGGGGCCACAGCATCTGCTGAGGAGAGAACAGGGATGTGGCTACACACCCTACGATACAGAGGACAATCCTCTACAACAGTTATCTAGCTCCAAATGACGATGGTGCAACACCTTCTGCAGATCAATGTTGCATGTTAGGATTTAGGAAGCTAAATTCTTTATGTTGGTGATTTCAGAGGTCCTTTAAATTTCTACCAGAGCCTTGAGTGGTGGTTGGAAATTTTTTAAGCTCCTGAGTGATTCCTACATAAAGCCACCTTGTGCCATCTGCTGCCTTAGGAAAATGTGTCCATTTGGATGTCAAATCCTTATCAATTCCAGTTAGCTTCTCCACTTCCATTGATTATATAAGTAGTTGGAGAGAGATGGGAAGTTTCACTCCAGCATTTATATTTGGGAGAACTTTTGATACTTCTCCAAGGAAACATATGGAAAGAGAAGAAGGAATCTTTAAGAACAAAACTGAATCTATGCCTTTGTGTATAGAGGCTGCTCTAAATTCTGATCATTCATTTTGTATGGGAGTCTTGATCATCTTCTCATGACTAAATCCTGACCTTAATGTAGCTTTAAGACTTTGATGGAAATGAGAGACTTGTGTAGACTTGGATGGGAATGAGAGACTCATGTAGGAGTCTGTGGATGCTCGTGGTGGAGGAGCCATGTGGATAGCTGGTGGGGAAGCTGGGAGTGATGGCTGCAGGTGTCAATTACCTTGCTAAGGTAAAGCTTTAGGTAGGGAACTTAAACTCCCCCCATTAACAGGGACTTTGTGGGGCATCAGCCTCATCATCTAGATGTGAGCCCTTGAGTGATGGCTGTTATGATGTCACCTGTATATTAGGCAAAATCTAAGAAAGGGCAAAGATCATAACTGCTATATACACCTCCAAGATCAAACCAGGTTGTCTGAATTAAATTCTGTAGACGTTTAGACATTGTTGAATTTCTTTTATTTTTATTTTCTGCAGTACTGGGAATTGAGCCCAGGAGCATTTTGCCACTAAGCTACATCCCCAGTCCTTTTTATTTTGAAAAGGTCTTGCTATGTTGTCCATGCTGGCTTTGAATTTGCCACCTTTCTGCCTCCCCTAAATGTTTAATAAAACCAACTTCAAATGTTGTAAGTTTGACTAAGATGTCCTAAGGGATGTCGAGGGGAAAGATTTCCATGATGAATCAGAGCATTAAAGGATGAGCAATACTTTCCCAGAATTGCATTATGCTGGCAGCAGGTCCTTCCAGAGATATTTTGCAAAGGGACCATGGATGCTGGAATGAATGCTGGAATTGGGAATGCATCATCCAGACTTCCCTCTGCATCTATAACGTCTACATTTAAGGCTACAAATTGCTGTGTGTGTGTGTGTGTGTGTGTGTATACATGTGTGAGTATTTAATTCATGTTTTCTTTCCGATTTCAAAATATGACGTCATTAAATAATATAGAAAATATAGAAAAACAAAACCAGGCTTCGTAGCAATGGGGTGGTGGAACATCTGCTGTGATGAACATCTGCTGATGGTCATCCTTGCAGAATAGAAACTCCTTATTTCTCCTTCCTTGTCTTGCTACCTGTGGGAGACAGAATAATGCTCCCTTCTTTACAAAGGTGTCCCTGTCCTAATCTCTAGAACCTGAGAATACATCAACTTACATGGCAAAACTGTCTTTGAAGATGTATCATTAAGGATCCTGAGCTTGGAAGAGAGTTCAGTTGAGAGAAGGCAATGCGGTGGTGGAAGCAGAGAGTCAAGAGGGCTGCAGAGGTTGCAGTGATATACTGTGAAGAGGGAGGGTGAGGCTCAAGGCAAGGAATGGGAGTTGTCTCTAAGAACTCAAAAAGCCAAGGAATCAGATTCTCCCATAGCGCCTCTGGAAGAAATGCTGCTGCGCTAACACTTTTAGTGGGTAAGACCTATTTTGGACTCTGACTTCCAGAACTGTAAGGTAATAAATTTGTACAGTTTTAATCTACTAGGTTTGTGGTGATTTTTACAGCAACCCTAGGAAACTTAGCAGTGACCATGATTCTCTTCCTGGTGGAATAGCCCCCACTCCTCTCTGACCCATGGGCACTCATTCCAGCAAGTCTGCTGCTATTACCAAGGAGAGATGCAAACATAGGAAAAACAACTGTAAAAAGGAAGAATGAATAGGTGAGCATGACATAGTCCCATCGAACATTTTCCCAAGGAATAGTCAGCTAAAGGATATTTTTAAAATCTATGATAGTTAATTACATGAAAAGTACTCCAATCAGAAAACTTTTGCAGAATGTGTTACATATAACTACATATCTAATACACTTTAAAAATTAAATTTCATGCACATGTGACTCTTAGGAATTTCAATGCTTTTATGAGAGAAGAAAATATTTTGAAGCTTGAATTATCAAACAAATAATTTCCAGGTCCTCTTTTTGTGATGCCAGGGTAAAGTTTTAATTTGGAAAATTCCCATCTACTCACCTTTGTTTACAATATATATATTTTTTTAATTTTCCTATATGCAGGAACATAGCATTTGCTTCTCATTAGTATTTTTGAGGAGAAATGTATTATGGTTGTTTCATTTTGTAAGTTCATATGTTGGTGTCAGAGATAACATTCAGAGACTAGGAATAGCGAGTATTTGCCACAAAGGAGTAGTTACTGGGAGAAATTAAGTGATTTTTCCCTGTCAGAGAATTTATGGAGGTAGAACAGAGAAGATGTGTAGGAGGGGGTGTTGTTAAAGAAAAAGAAATTGAGAAAATAGAGTAAATCATAGGTGTCCCTGAAGTAAAACAATTCTGGGGACAGTCTCATGGGTGGGTGTCTTGGCACAAGTGCCATAGATTGGGTGGCAAACACCACAAACATTTATTTCTTACAGCTCTGGAATGCTGGGAAGTCTAAGACCAAGGTTCCAGCTGATTCATTTCCTGCTGAGAGCCCTCTTTTTGACCTGCAGATGGCTTTTTTCCTGATGCATCTTCACATGGCACAGAGAGAGACTATCTCTCTTGTTTCTATTCTTGCAGGAGCACTCATCCCAACTGTTCTTTTCCCTTATGACCTGATTACCTTCCCCAAATGCCACCACCCCAATACAGTCACATGGTGGCTTTTAATTAGTGGTACGTATCAGAGTCACATGGGGACTCTGATTTTAGAGGGAACAAAAACATTCGGTTCATAAACGTAGGACAATAGTTAATGTGGAGATAAACAAACTTAATGATATTTAAGGTGTTGTTTATTCTTTTTGCATGTACTTTAAAAATGTCATGCACCAAGGTGATTATATTGCTTTCAAGCTTTTATGCCTCGTATTTTAACTGGAAAATAGAGAAGGCTGAAATACATTACTTTTATAATCACGTTAAATATATAATTCGTCATTCAATGATTTTAAAACTCATATAAGTTTTTTAATTATCTTTGCTGATATTCTTCTAGTGATTCCCAGATTCAAGTGTATATGAAAGAACTACCTGAGGAACTTGCTTCACTGCCTCTGATCGGATCTGTTTGGGTGAGGCCCTGGGGTCTTAGTTTTAAATAAATACCACAGGTGATTTTGTGCGAGCTGACACATGAACCACACAGGAACCAGCCCAAGGCTCCCTGCCTGTGCCCTACGCCTATTCCTCTGAAGGCAGCTGTCTGAAGTTAGGGCATAAAGCCTATTGACTTGCCATCTATGGAGTGTGGTCCCCTCAGGAACAGCATAGGCATGACAAGTTGTTGGAGATTCACTCAGTCCCCAACTCAGAGCCACACAGTCGGAATCTGCATTTCAACAAGATCCTCTGGTGGTGGAATGATTCAAAACCCCTTACAGTCTGAGAAGCATTGTTCTCCTGGAAATAATTAGCTTTCCTACAGGTGGTTCTCAGTCAATAGTGTGCCTCCAAATCCTCTAAGGAGCTCTGAGAAATAACTCAGGTTCCACTTCAGGCTCACTGACCCTTCAGCAGCAGGAGGGCAGAAAACAGTTTTTTTGAAAAGATCCCCATGTGACTCTGATACATACCACTAGTTAAAGACATTTGTTCTGTAGGGCTTGCCTGGCACCTCAGAACCATTGGGATGACAAAAATCACACCGGATCACTCTCAAATCTCGGTTTTGCTTTGTGGTGTGACAGCCTAAAATTCAGAGCAGACATTTTTATTACCTTGTCTAGGCTTTGTTCTCCTTCTCTTCCTTGTCCTGGTTGTCACACTGAGAGAACTCAAAGAAGTCAGCCAGTTTTCATCTCTGTCCCGTGTCCTCAGGGGATGGCTGATTTATTCCCAAGTTCTTCTGCCTTTTTAATTTTTTTTTTTTTAAGTTGAAGGCTGCACGAGTGTAGGTCAGTTGATTCATAATTCACTCTGAGACTGGGGAAAGGACTCTGAGGTCCTCATTTTCTTCAGGACTTGAGTGGTAGTTTGTTAAAGCTTCAGAGCTGTCAGCCCTCACTGTAACTGTGGTCTCCATAAATATGAGGGAATAATGAAACTTTATTAAAGGACAATCCAGACATGAATTCTTAACCATTCCATTTAGAGGGGCTCACATTAAAGTGAGTTTCAAGATATTCTGATGTAAGCTTTTAACTCAGCCATTTCTGGGGTAGTCTACTGAATGTATTTTAATTTTTAACTGGAAGAGGTTATGAATTTGGTCCTTGTGCAGGTGTGAGCTTAGGGGCATACCAAGAGTATACACCTACCTTTGGTAGGTAGGACCTGAATCAAGCAAGAGCAATCAGATCCTTGTAGGGTAGTCTATGGCCTAATCATGACTGCTATTTTTCCTGAATCCAGGAAGGGATAAAGGAAACTGGGACTGATTATTTAAGGTGGTCCTCTTGGTGGCAGAGTTCTAGTTTACTGTGTTGGGTTCTGTTCTTCAAACCAGAAGCAACTCAAAGAAAAATCCCCTTTCTGGCATATCGATCCACATAAACACATAGGATCAGTCATAAGAGCTGTGGGGTGAGATTTTTCTTCCACAGCTCAAATCCAGCATCTCATGGGAGACCATTATCTTGTGGGTATTATACTGTCACACTGATACATTGTTGCCCATGCCTTTCTCCTGGTCTAGGTTTTGAAATAGGGCCATGCTTAAGTGAAATTGCTACTTAATTGATAAAGCAATTTTGGACAGAGGCAGCTATATGCTTTTAACACTTGCTTTGCCCGGCCATTTTCTGCCCCTTCTCTTTCTCTCTCCAAAATTCTCCCTCCGGTCATTGTTTGGAAGACATGTGTTTTAAGCTGGGAAGTGTTAGAGGACAATACTCCTTATAAATGTTTCTTCCCCAAAGAAGGCAGCCTACTGATAAATGTTTGAATAATATCTGTTATGGTTTAGATGTGGTGTTGTCCAGAAGCACATGTGTGGGACAATGCAAGAAGGTTTGGAGGAGAAACAATTGGGGTATAGCCTTATCCTAATCAGTGAATTAATCCCTGATGGGATTAATTGAGTGGTACCTAGAGACAGGTAGGGTGTGACCGGAGGAAGTGGTTCATTGGGGGCATGGCTATGGGGTATATATTTTGACTCTGGAGCCTGGATTCTCTTTCTCTCTGTGTCCTGATAATCATGTGAGCCGCTTCCCTCTACTAAACTCTTCCACCATGATGTTCTGCCTCACCTCGAGCCCTGAGGAATGGAGCCGGCCTTCTATTGACTAAGACCTCCCAAACTGTGAGCCCTCTATTAACCTTTTCCTCCTCTACAGTTGTTCTGGTTGGGTCCTTTGGTTACAGTGGTGAAATAGCTGACTAAAACCATATCCATTGGGCCATCTTGCCACTGAAGGAAACTTACTGGCTTGGAAAGTGAGAAATGTCTATCTCAGCAGGCTGTGCTTTTCTTTAAGAACTTTATAACAAAGATAAAAATTGTGGTCGACAAGTTGGTAAATAAGTAACTTTTCATGTTTATATAATAAGTGAAAGAACACACAAAGTAGTCCTGGGAGCCATTCTCTGCTACGTTAAATTGATCCATGTGTTAGCATTTAGCCAAAATGAACCCTTTAAGGGTGGCTGGTTAGGAGGCGCGATGATGAGTTAAGGAACAAGCAGCCCTCCAGATGAGGAGCCTGACTTGGAGACCCCCCTCCAAGAAGCTTCACAGCATGCTTCTCACAGAGGTTAAGCCTCATATGCATTCTGTCAAGTGGAAGGGTGTTAGTGATTTGCCCTCATAAAGAAGCATCTTGATTTTCTGAAACAGTGACTCAGCAAATTATATCTGGCAACTACCTAGCTTTAGCCCCTTTGATTATGATTGTGTGGTATTATGATGGTTTTTATCAAGGGGTGAACTGACCTGAGAGAAAAATTTGTGTCATCTCATCACAGACATACTCCTTACACGCCCACTTGAACAACAATAGCAAAAAGACGTAAGTAGAATTTTGCTATAATCTCATTGAGCATTAGAAAGTCATTGGGGCTTATGAAATGTGCAGCAGACTAAGAGAGGTCATGGAGAATCAGGCCACTTTCTCAGACTAAGGAAATGGTGTCTTCTATTTTACCTCATACGTGTCCTAGGGCCATCTTGGAGCACTCCTTACTCATTTATCTTTGCAGCAGACTGGGGGCTTATTTGACTAATTCTACTTCTGTGTAACAAGATCCCTAAAGTATAAAGAAGAATTACTCTAAAAAATATTTTTCCTAATTCTGCCTTTGATTCTTATTTAGAGACATAGAAGTTTGGGGGCTGTGTAACCCAGTGTGAGTAGAAATTTCCAGAAAAAAAGGTGATACAGAATCAATATTTGAGTTTGACTATTTTCTTTATTCCATAGAGCTAGGACAAGCTGATGGGAATCAGAAGAGGGCTGTCTTTCTTTTCCCACAGCATCCTTCGTGGCAGAACAGCCATTTGACATATAATCCTTTGCAAAGAAGCGTTGATTAATTGACTAATTGGAAGATCCCCCGAGATACAGAAATGCAAGCACACAGGGGAGGAGCTCAGTGAATGCCATTTGCTTTCCTCTTCCTTGCCAGAATGTGGGCAGGAGAAACAATCACCCTGTGTTAATGTGCCTCTGCCACGCAGGGCTGACACTCAAACATCACCAGGGATCAATGTGTTTGATAGCTAGGGTTCAAAAGAGACAAGGTCCGGCAGGATTAGAAGAGATAGACTGCCAGGTTTACTTTTCATTGTGTTTTCTCTCTTATGACACCTTTTCAATTTCTTATCTAACCTTGGTTTCTAGTGGCATTTTGTGGGGGAGAGAGGTCTAATCAATTTATAGGTACAAAAATTATGAGAAAGAAAAGCAGAGTTGATTAGTTTGATTTTTTTTTCTTGTTTGCTTATGTTTTGTGATTTTGTGTGTGTGTGTGTGTGTGTGTGTGTGTATGTGTGTGAAAATAGTTTCAATTTTTGAAATTCAAGATTTTGAAATGCTCAGCTGGCTAAAGCTACCCTAGTAGTTACTAGCTGTCTTCTACCGTCACTGAGAAATTATTGAAGACAGTGTACAGGACTGTGCTATTGAGTGTACAGAACACACAAAATTAGCATTGTACAAGGAATAAGCAATATTAAACTGTTCATCTGCACTTCTCCATTCTAAGGACAGGAATCTTGTTTGTAATGGTCTCTCTATAAAATACTAGAAGTTCTTTAATTAAAACTTTAGGAAGTCAGAAAAACAATTAATTGGAAGTGATTAAATGCATTAGTTGTGAGTAAATGGAAATGGTATATAATGAACTTAAGTTGTCATTTATATGCAGCGCTTGTTGATGTATTAGGACTTGATGTAAACTTACATTTTTTCCTCTCTACCATCTCTTACACTTCTTTATCCTGTTCAAATATTGCAGAAAGAATGTGCTCTATACCATATTCCATGAACATATGGGATATTGTCCAAAGTCTTAAGCTCAGGCAATTCTGGGCTGGGATTGATTACCTCTGGCTTAAAGGGCCTTGCTTTTATTTTCTGCTTATTTTTGGGCTCATGGTTTATTTGCTTAACTCTCTGACCATGTTGTGTTTATTAACCTCTATAAGAAGCTTATTGGTAATTTGTTTTCAACTGAAGTGAGCTATTCTTAGCCTTTGAGCATGAAGCTGTATTGCCCATTATCATGGCTTTAGTTACTTCCCCTTCATGTTGCAGTCCAGTTCTACCCCAGAGTTTCAAACCTTCAGTTTCAAATGCCTGTTGAGCTGTCTCACAGATCACTCGAATTGAACATGGGATTATTTTCTGCTTCCCCCACCCTGAAGTTACTTAAATCCATATATGGTCACTCAATGGTTTTGAGACTTGGACAAGACACTCACATATCTGTTTCCTCATCTATGAAAGGGGCTAAAAATAGAAGCTATCTGATAGAGTTGATTGAAATTCAATGAATATATGTGCCTTCATATGGAAACACTGAATATTTTTTTTTTAGTATTTTTAACATATTATTCCTTTGGTGTCTTCTAACTTTGTGAATGCGGTGGCTTAAACTAGAAACCTCAGCATGGTGCTCAGTTCATTCCTCTCCACTCACACATGCAATCAGAGGCCCAGGCCCCTGCACACTGCTTCCTATACATCTTCAGAGTCGGCCTTCTTTTCTCTACACCCAGCTCCATCAGCATGATCCTATATCACTGCAAGCTTCCTGCTGGAGCTTGACTGCCTGTTATTATTTTCTTCTTTCCTATTCTCAATACTAAACATTTTTGAAAAACAAATATCTAATTGGATATGGTCGCTTCTTTAAAATCTCTCCATTATTGCCATTAACTTAGATAGACCCCACTACCTCTAACTAGGTACATGGAGGCCTGAATAATCTGGCTTCTCTTTTCTTCTTTTGCCTCATCCCCTACCACAGGTTTTACTCCCTCTTCTTTCCCTTGTAGACCTCTGCTGAGAATATTTTTTATGTCTTTTCTAGAAGCCTTTCCTTGCCCAACTGCTCCTTTTCCCCGACCACAGTTTGGCTGCTGTTCTTATATACTTCAGATTTCAGCTTAGATGCTACTTCTTGGAAGGAGGCGTTAAAATCTTCACTAGCCAACAATGAAACTGTACTACTTTGACTGCTTGGTGTCTTTGTTCCCTGGTTGGACAGTAAATTGCGCTACCCCAAGTTTATTCCTTCCCATTATAAGCATGCCTTTGTGATGACTTAAATATCAAAGGCTATGCCTTCTGGGTCTTCGACCAAAATAGCACCAAAGCCAACATCATAAACAAAAGTCCAGGTTCTCCCAATTTCCTCCAGGAGGCCGGGAAAATGACAAGGTTCTGATTTCAGATGATCACTAGAATGAGCAATCCTAACAACAGTGAATAACGGAGCATTGCTTAGCTGAAAAGAACAAAATAATAGCAATTTAAGTCTTTCTCATTGGATTGTAGGCTCTTTTAATGTAAGGACTTTGTCTTGTTTGTCATTGTGTTTCTTGCACCTTAGCATGAGATAGTCATTCAATAATAAATAATTGTTGAATCATGTATCTTAGATTGTGAAGGAACACAAAGAAATTATTTTGTCCAATCTTCTGATAAAAGTTTAACAGTATCTTTGTTTTGATTAATGAATCACCTGAAGTCCAAAAATTTAGAGACTCACAGTCTTGCAGAATAACATAGAAATGACCTCTTCTGTCCCTTCCTGCTATTCTCCACCAGTTCTTGTGACCACCCAACTACATTTGTATACTTCTAATGTGTTAATTTGACCCCATAGGAATGGCAAGTCCCTGCTCTCATACCCTAATTACAAAGTCTAAGCCAAAAATGGAATTTAGGGAGTTTGAGCTTTATCTTCAATGCTTTTCAATCTAAGCTCAGTGGAATGCCCATCAGGTGCTACTTATTAGTACAGACTTTGTTCAGACTTCCCATGAATATTTCAATCAAGGAAGCTCCATGTTCACTCATTTTCCTTGGCTTTATGGAATACCTTCTTTTGATGAAAGAGATATCTGACTAAACAAATTTGAACACTATTGCTCCAGGGAGTACAGTAATAATTCTACTCGTTATCCAAACATCATCTTTTGTTGAGCCCATAAGATGTGTTTCCTCATTTCTGTCTCTGGTCAGCTTCTCGTAACAGGTTGCAGAACACAGAGCTTAACCTTGAATCTGCATGTTTAAATAACTAAACACTATTGAGTTTTGAAAGAAAACACTGTTAGAATCTTAAAGTTTTTGGTTAGCCAGATTAAGAAAAATAAAATGTGCATTAAGTATTGTTTTCATTTCTTTCTTTGAAAAAAAAAATGTGTGGTTATAGGGAATTTGAAAAGTTCTTGTTATGTGTGAGTGCTTACATTCTCTGGGCTAGTGTATGATGTATGCAACTGTTGAGTTAAACAAGAGTAGAAAAACTGCTGAAACTCCGTCCATAATTGTGGATTAAAGTTACTCACAATTTTCCTAGTGGGTGTTGATAGTTCTAATAATTTTTGGATAGCATTCCAAAAGCTTTTGAAGAATCTTTTAAATCTCTCCTTCTCTCTGTACCATTATTTGTAAAATGAGGGGCTGTCTATATAGATAAGGACAAAACACGTTTTACAGATTTTTTTATGGCACTTTTCAGTTTAGTAAGTTCTTTCACATTTTTCTTCTTAGAGAAATTCAGGCTGTTTACAGCTTCAAAATTCTACTTTATGTTTTATTGTTTCTTTTGATTATACTTGGAGATGTTTTTATTTGAAATTGACATATTGAACAGATTTAGTTTAACAGTGATTTGACCTCATAATGTTTTGCTTTTCTAGAGTTTACTTAAGTGATTATGTGGTTTTGTTAAAAAATAATGTACTGTTAAATGGTGTAGAGATATCCAGGAGATGTATTTCAAAAGAAGATCAATTCTGATATCTTGTGAAAAACCAAAGCTTAACTAGCTGAAGATTATACAATTGTGGCACAAAGTTCCATGTATCTTTTTCATTTTCTTGAGAGAATTCCAAAAGACTGGAAAAACTACATGATAATGCAGAAATCTACCTTCAGCTTGCCATTATCACAGGGAATCCAAAGAAGATTGAGTTCCTCAGTCTCAACTACCGAGGAAAAGAACATAATAAATGGCCATGGTCAGAAGATAATTTAATGCTTCTACCAAGTCAAAAATTCTCTCATTTATCAATTTATTTTGAAATTATGATCACTTAAAGTGAGCCTTCCAAAGAAATGGAGCAATTTAATATCGGTTATTTTTAAAATAGAATAACTGTCAGGCAATTGCTTTCTTGTGGGAAGATAGGATGAAAGGCTCTTTAGGAGCAATTCTAATCATGTACAGATTTGTATTTAGAAAAGAGGACTCTGAAAGTAGAAATAGTGATATTTATCACTAATCCAGCTCCTTCCTGTAGACCTCAGAAGTGCTCCAGTTCAGATTTGCTTGCCTTCTCATGACAGCACCTAGGGGAAGAGGTGATTGAGATGACATTATTGTACATCCACTCTAGTTTTAGGAAGGATCATATTCTTTTCTTCGTGGAGTTTGGATGATGCTAAATGGATTTCAGTAGAGCAGTCCTACCTCTTGCATTTCGACTTCCAAATTTACACAAAAGACACCAATCTGCTTTTTTTTTGAGATTCATTTTTTTTTTAAACTAGTCTTTTGGAATGGAGTAAGTAGCTCTTTAGGTCATCTTGAAGTTGACTCCTGAGAGGGAATCTGTAATAGAAGGAGGGTCGGTAATGGCTTTGGTCTGGGATGGGATTTTGCCTCAAGGACTACCAGGTGGTTCAGATCCTGCGAAGCAGCAGACATTCGACCTAATTCAGCTTGGCCATACTCTCAGCTAACTTGTCATCCAGGGAAGTATCTGAGGACATGGGGCTTGCAAATTTGACCCTCAAATTCAACTACATATACATGGTAAAAAATAAAATGTCAAAAATAACAATTTAATTTTCATAGACCTTTCCACCCACTGCTATTGAATCTCAAAGAGCATGTATTCCAGAGTAGATGAAAGATTTCATCTTTTATTTCCTGTTTTGAATTTGTTTCACATGTGCCTCCCAAAGTTTGAGCTATTTACCATAGGAAGAGGAAATCCTATATTTAAAAGTTGACTATGTGATTATCACTTTTGCTATAATATTAACTTCTAATTTCCATATATTATTGGACTCAGGCATAATAATTGAAGACCAGGCTAAGATTGAAATAGAGTCCCCTTGGCTAAGTAAAATACTGGCTAGATATGGCCTCTGTCAACTAGAGGATCTGCTGTGGCCTGGGAAAATTGACTGGTAACTGTAAAGAAAGCTGGGTCTTCAAAAAGAACAATAGGAGATACTTGGATCAGGTGATAACTGCTGTTAAGTGTGGGGTGCCATGATTTCAGCAAGAAGTGGTGCTGGTCCCCAAACTCAAGCATGGTAAGAGCAGACACTGATATAAACAGAACTAGGATTATCTTTTTTTTTTTACTTTTAAGTCCTGGGGATGGAACCTGAGGATGCTTTACCATGTAAGCTACATCCTCAGACCATTTTATTTTTAATTTTGAGACAGAGTCTAGCTAAATTGCTGACCCTAAGATGCAATCCTCCTGCCTGTCTCCTGAGTCCCTGGAATTATAGTCATGTACCACCATGCCCAGCAGGACTAAGATTATCTTGCTGCTTTGTGTCAATGGGTAGGCAATCATGTTTGCCTCAGCTAATTCTGATGGCAAAAATCAAGAACTGTTTCACGATAGAAGGGTGATGCTTTCTTTTGGACCTGTCTTCAGTATTCATTACTGCCATTGCTCCCTTTCAATTTGAACTCACTGAGCTACCTCTTTATCTTGGTAACTATAATGTGCAAATAAATAATGAATTTTTAAAACTTACATTTATAAAATAATACTCTTGAGACAGCTGTTAAATATAACTTTCTATCAATACATGCAGGCATAGACCAAAGGGAAAATCTATTTTCCTATCTTAGAATTCTGGTGAAAGAATGCAGAATACAGAATTAACATAAATATTTCAGTACTATTTATTTTTCCTGTGTAGTAGTAATAGTAGTAGCAGTAGCAGTAGTAGTAGTAGTAGTAGTAGTAGTAGTAATCTCTTCTAGTTGAAGTACAGCAGTCATAAGTAAATGTATACTGATCCCGGAGTTTCTACTCAGTCACATTTTATAAGGGATTTCCAATATCTTTTGTCTAATTCTTAAACTGTACAGTTTTACAGAATGAGGAAAAGGGCTTAATTTTAATAATTTCGTTTATATAACTCCTAGAAGTGACAACTTTGTTGAATGTGTCCCTAGAATCAATTCTGCTATGAAACATATTTTGCCATATACAGTATTAGAGGTTCAAGGCACAGTGATGGCTGCCTGTAATTCCAGCACCTCAGAAGACTGAGAAAGGAGGATTGCAAGTTTGAGTCCAGCTTCAGCAATTTAGTAAGACCCTGTCTCAAAATAAAAAGGACTGTGAATGTAGCTTAGAGATAGAGCACCTCTGTGTTCAATCTCACTACTGCCTATAAATAAATAGATAGATAGAAAACATGATTTTAACTCTAATTTTATTTATCTATCTAGGTCTTTGTAACTTTAAGTCGTACCTACGACCCAAAACATTTTGCAAAATCAGGAACAATTAGCTGTCGCTATAAATATTTAATAGTGGACTTTTATTTCCTCTTACAATGTAATGTTCTGGGTTTTATTCTGTGATGTACTTTGATTTGTGTATGTCCAAAGGGTCAAGTAATGGCAGTTTCAAGCTGTTCTATAAAACACACATGAAGCTCACCAAAACTGAAGTTTGATTGGTTATAAATTTGGCTACAACCAATATATTATCTCAAGTATGTTTTTGAATCTTTATTTAATAATAACATTGCTTCCTTCATTTGAAAAACCTTTCGGAATATTTGCATGACAGTCCAAGTTTGCATTAATCTCTTTTTAACATGTTTAAATATTCACTCTTACCATTTTTTTTTCTGTAGTGAATGGAGTATCACAGTTCACCCTGTTGACCTCAGTTTTGTGCACAAAATCCAAGGGGCAAAACTAGTGATGTTGTACATAATGTTATAGTGATTCTCTTCCTGTGAAAATAGTACATTTGAAAGTAAGGATAGGTAAAACTAAGACTTAAGAAAGTAACCAAATATATAGCAGGCTATATATCAAAAATTACTTATTATAATGAAAAGATGGGAAAAATAAAAATCCTAAAATAGAAAGGATCAGAGTAAATATTTATAGTGATAGCTACTTGTTCCTGATTTTGCAAAATATCTTGGGTCCTTGGTATGACTTACAGGTTACAAAAACCTAGATAAGAAATGTGGTTTTTACCTTTAATTTTTATGTATTCATTTATGAATTGCAGAATAATGTTTATAGATATTCAAGATGATGTTATAGAAGGATATTTATTATTAGAAATTTATTACCATCTACTATTAATTGAAAACCAGACTGTAAAACAGTGTAATATAAAAATACATTCTGATATCATAAGTATATAATAGGAAGGCTCTTCAACAATGAAATTTCTAATAGTGTTTTTTTTTTTCCTAGTGGTTTGTGTTAGTTTTTTTTTTTTTTTTGTCTGAAGTTTTAGGTCCCAAAATTGTTAAGAATATGTTAAGAATATAACATATCCTGTTATAAAATGTTTTTTTATTTGCTGTAAAATAATCTGGTCTCACTATAAGAAGTATAGAATGGTATAGTAAAAATATTCCATCCAGATACCTCTCCTTCTGGGTTTTCTATTTCTTATTTTCATTCCTCTGAGAAATCAGTCTTAAATTTTTTCTTGGGTTTTCTTCAATAAATCTTGGATATTGTCCCATACCAGCACATATGGAACATGATTTTCAAAGTTACTTAGAATTTTATTTAATAAATGTATCATAACTAAAATCAGTTTAGTTTCAAAGAAAACTTAGGTTTCCCACTACAACTTTTTGTGAATTATTTAAAATTATTCTCTATTGTATTAATTGTAGATATAATTTAGCATTCTTATGAACATAATTTCTTGTAGGATATGTTGCTAATAGTTGAGTATTGGTAATAGGATTTTTTTTTTATTTTTTATTGTTGGTTGTTCAAAACATTACATATTTCTTGATATATCATATTTCACACTTTGATTCAAGTGGGTTATGAACTCCCATTTTTACCCCATATACAGATTGCAGAATCACATCAGTTACACATCCATTGATTTACATATTGCCATACTAGTGTCTGTTGTGTTCTGCTGCCTTTCCTATCCTCTACTATCTAGGATTTTAAAATATAACTTTTTGACGATATGAACAGAACAACTGCATGTGATATAATGAAAAGAAAATGATATTAAGAGAATTGAAACACAAATAAAATGTTCAGTAAGTATATGGAAATTAAAAGTAAGTCAAATGTAATGTAATTTCCCATTTACCAGATTTATTCAAATCAATAAATTTGATATATCAAGTTTGGATAAAGGTATAAAGAGAAAAATGCTGACAAAAGCCTGATCTTTACCTCAAACTATCTCAATTTCTTAAAAGCACAGTGGCTTTAACTTTGAACTTACTAAAGAATCCCTTACATATGGAATAAAATAGACTTTTGAGAATTATCTGTTATTATAACAGCCATCTTTCTTCCTCAATTCTTTCTGAATCCAACTGGCTCTTCAAGGAAGGTCCATGTGCTACTTGTTCTCTACAAAACACTGAACTATGACATGCTTTTCTATGTCAGTTTGCTATGTCATCACCATAATTTTTTTTGGTGTTGTTCTGTGGATCTTGAGTCCACTGAGGAACCTCTATTTCAAGTTGAGCCTCAGGTTCCATATTGCTTATATGTCTTTAATGTCCTAATGGTCCTGGGTACCTGGCATGCATTAAGTGAGAGGGCAAGCCCAACTTGAATGCACATTTAAACATCTACTTCTCTCTTGTCCATTGGCATTCCACTGGTCCAAGCAGGAAACATGGCCAAACCAAACCCAAAGTTGGCGGTGGTAGGGACCATCCTATGCCCACTCTGGTGAGAGATGCCATAGTCACACAACAAGGGCATGGAATGTCTGTCTATATTATTTAATAAATTCAAATTCATTCAAATATCTTTGGTGGTAGAATTCAGTTTGTCATGCTATGAAAGAATAATTAGCTTTATAAAGAATTTCTTAATGGGTTTCAAAAATTTTAGGACCATATAGATTTCAAAAATAAGAATATCTGCATTGACAAGGTGGAAAAAATTACTTTTCATGGGGAATGTTTGTTTGCTAGTCAAAATAACAAACACACCAAATCATTGATGCTCCTGTGTATTTCAGCAGTTACATTCTTACAATTTTTTTTTTTTCTGTTGGATCCTGATAGCCACTCTGAGCATCATTATTTTGGGCACACCGAAGGGCTAAATGACATGGGAGGAATTCAGTAGTTGGGATCTTTAGCAATGCATAGAATACCACAAAATAACTCCAGTCATGTGAATTTTAAATTGTCTTTCCCAAGGTCACAGACTTAGTAAAGCGGGTATTATTAAAACCTGTTCTCTGTCCTTCTAAGTCTGCCAACGCACATCTTCTGTAATCAGTGGCCAATAAATGGTCTAATTTTTCTAAAAGTCTCTTCTAGAACCACATTAAAAAGAAATTAGCCTAAAGGTGTAACCAGGTTAAGTACTGACCTTATGAAGGAAGAGGTTTGTTCAGCCAGCCAGGTCCACATGGCTCTGGGCATTCAGGCACCAGGCACTTTTTCTATGAGCATAACAACGAATAAATATTTACCCCAAATTTGGCCTGGGCCATTGCCTGACTGCTTCATTGACTTTCTCATTATCTTGTATCTTCATCTCTTCTTATTTAATTTAGGAAAAAAATCAAAATTCAGAAGCTTTAGCTTTAGCTATAATCTCTCACCAGGGCAAATAGTTGCTCCATATAGATTTCTTTATTAGTTTTGGCCTTTTATGGCTAAGATTGTAGATTAGGCAAAGTTCATCCATCCATCAGTGAAGCAAGTGACTGGATTTGTGAAGTGTCACAGATCAAGAAAGATCAGTGAGGTGGCTGTTTCTACTTAAATTGCCTGCGAAGGACATTAATTTGCAAAAGCTTAACCCAAGCCTTATACAGAAAAAGATTCCATTTGTGAGGGATCTTGGAATTTCATATTTTTAAAAGAATGAACTCCATTATATAGTATGAATTGAGAAAAATGATCTTTTCTATGTCAGTACCTTGCAGGCTTCCTGTTAGCAGCCATTCTTGGGTATCCTGTCCTCTTCTTTCCAGAAGAAACCTAACTTTCTCCTTTCTTTGAAAAGAATGTTGTACTATAATGGCAGTGACAGTTCTTTTTTATTTCGCTTAATAACCACTGCATACTGGAAACTAAAGAAAGCACAATAGAAAAACTCTTCTTAATTACAATTTTCATTGTTGAACAAAAGAGGGATTGAAAAATAATTTTGATGTTATTAATGAAAGGGAACTGTTAGGGAACAAAGACTCTAAAAGTGAAGATGAAGGAGTTTTACTTGGGTTACCTTAAATGCTTCCAAAATAAGAGATGGAGAAACAGACGAAACAAATCAAAACAGACAAACAAAAACACTGAGGCTTCCAGTTACATTAGGGAAATAGTAATCTTCCATACATAAATATTTCAAGTTTTCAAGAACTAGAAAAAGTTACTAAACTCATTGTTACAGCAATTTCTAATACAGCTTAAATGGTATGTAAAATAATAGCGACTCAAAATGTGCCTGGCTCTGAATCACCTCTTATTTAAACAGGGACAACATGAATATTAAGGAAATTATGAATTTTTATTTTTGAGTGTGTACAGCAACAAGGAAGGAAGCCAGCATTTAAAAAAAAAAAAAAAAAAAAATCTTGGGCCAGGGTTGTGGCTCAATGGTAGAGTGCTTGCCAAGCATGTGTGAGGCACTGGGTTTGATCCCGACACCACATAAAAATAAACAAAATAAAAGTATTGTATCCATCTACAACTAAAAAAAAAATTAAAAAATCTTATCCCTATATAGAAAAAAAATCCATTTAAGAGATCACTCTTATGACTAGAGCCCCTCAGACATGCATTTTGCTGTTAAATACTCACTTTTCCTTCCTAAGTCATTTAAAAAGCCCTACATAAGATGTATGAAGTCATCTTTAGAAATGACTGCATGTTCAAGCAAATTAGAGGCATACATCACCCTTAATAGACCAGGGAAGTTTCTTTCATGAAGGGAACAAAAGTAGCTCAGCAGGAAGTAGACACTTGAAAACAGCAATTTTGAGCTTACAAGCTCAGGCTGAGGCTTTTAAGCAGTGCTTCCATGCTAGGTGTGCTGTTAATCTTTTATTAGGCCACGCAAATGCTGGAGAAGCCATTTCCCCAGTTACGCAAGCAAACGTTTTTTTTTTCCTCAGCAACTCAGTTAAATAGACAATTGTTCCTATGTAAATGTTTGGGGGCAACTAGTCTTTTATTAAAGACTTTCAGCAGCATTGTCTTCTTATTTCCTCTAGAACCTCCCACAGATACTTCAAACCAGCACGAAGATATTAAGGAGAATAAAAAAGAAAGGTTTGGGGCAATTGGGAAGAGAATCAAGAGATGAGAAAGAAAGAAGAAAAGTAGGGGTGGAGTTGGGGCTGGCAATTGCTTGGAGGAGCAGCTACAAAGAGGATAGGTGGCCAGGAGAATGCAGAGAAGGGTCAGGCCTACTCCAAGCTGTTTGGCTGAGGGCAGACACTTAGTAGAGTGCACATCTCAAATACAGCTTGGGGCAGCCTGTGAATGATGGATAGCTCCCTCTCGGGTCCCCACTTTGTGGCCAGCTTCTTAGACAGACATTGTGAGAGGGTAGAAATCAGCTCAAAGAATTCCTTTCCAATCTACAACATGCATCTTTGGACTTGATCTTCCCCAAACCCACTTGCTTCAGAATATGGTATATCTATCTTTTAGTGAGCTCCAGTCCACAAATCTGTCACAGAGCTTATATGATCCTCAGGCTTTCTCTGAAATTTTAGAAAATGCTGGAAACACAATGAATACTTCGACAGGAGTTCTTTGTGTCCTTCCCCTTTGCTCATTTTCTTCTTGTCCCTTATTTATCTACCTATTTTTTTTCTAGCTGTTGACAGTATTATCACTTTTTACTTTGCTCAGACTTTAATGACCTTTTCTCCATTTTTTTTTCCAGTCAAAATTGAACTCATTTTTCCAAATCCATTTCAATTTCTACCACTTTCTTGTCCTTTCAGTTAGAATCAACAGCTTCCTTCTCTGTGTTCCTGTACCACATGGTACCTTTATTTTGGAATAAAAGAATATGTGTTCAACACATTTTTGTTGCCTGACAGAGAACTAAAATATGATCTCTTCCCAGGAAGTATTTGCATTTTAATGGGGGATTTTCAAAAGTGCATTGCCTTTGTGATCTAAAGGACTAATCTCAAATGGAACTTTTAGAAGGCAGAAGAGACATTCTGTCAGGAACTTTGCCTAGTGCTCTCTAAATCCTACCACCTGGGCTCCTTTTTGCAATAATCCTGGTTGTAGTAGCTCATGACACATTTTGAACACCAGCATTATCTTGCATAGAATGCCTTTGATCTGTTTAGTGTAACTAATCAGAACCATATGGCTTTGTGAGTGATCAGGCTCTCCAAAATGACTGATCAGTCACATAGTAGTTCTAAGTCAAACAGCAGGAAGAATTCCTTTGAGTACTTTCTTGCAGTACTAATGTATAGTTCAATTAGCTTGTATTAAAAACAAACTAACAAATGCAAAAATAGTCTTCCCATGGTAGCAACAGTAATCGGAGTAGCCAGTTCTAGACCTGGCTTTGTCTCAACTAGCTGTGAGAATTTTGATAGATGGGAATTTGTTTCTTGCTTTTAATTTTTTTTATTTATATAAAACAGCAGAATGCATTTCAATTCTTATTACATATAAAGAGCTTAATTTTTCATATCTCTGGTTGTATACACAGTATAATCACACCAATTCGTATCTTCATACATGTACTTTGGATAATAATGATTATCACATTCAACCATCATTAATTACCCCATGCCCCCTCCCTTTTCCTCCCACCCCTCTGCCCTATCTAGAGGTCATATATTCCTCCCATGCACCCTCTCCCTATCCCACTATGAATCAGCTTCCTTATATCAAAGAAAACATTTGAAATTTGATTTTTTGGGATTAGCTAACTTCACTTAGCATTATCTCTCCAACTCCATCCATTTACCTGCAAATGCCATGATTTTATTCTCTTTTATTGCTGAGTAATATTCCATTGTGTGTATATACTAATTTTTTTTTAATCCATTCATTTATTGAAGGGAATCTAGGTTGGTTCCACAATTTAGCTATTGTGAATTGTGCTACTATAAACATTGATGTGGCTGTGTCCCTGTAGTATGCTGTTTTTAAGTCCTTTGGGTATAGACCAAGGAGAGGGATAGCTGGGTCAAATGGTGGTTCCATTCCCAATTTTCCAAGAAATCTCCATACTGCCTTCTATATTTGCAGTCCCACCAGCAGTGTATGAGTGTACCTTTTCCCCCAGGTCCTTGCCAATACTTATTGTTGTTTGTATGCATAATAGCTGCCATTCTGACTGGAGTGAGATAAAATCTTAGAGTGGTTTTGATTTGCATTTCTCTAATTGCTAGTGATGATGAACATTCATGTGTGTGTTGATTGATTATGCATCATCTTCTGAGAAGTTTCTCTTCAGGTCCTTGGCCCATTTATTGATTAGGTTATTTGTTTTTTTGGTGTCTAACTTTTTGAGTTCCTTATATACCCTAGTGATTAGTGCTCTATCCAGTGTGTGTGAGGGGTAAAGATCTATCCATCCATTTATTTAATTGATATTTATTGAGCTCTTTCTAAATTCCAGGCACTATGTTAGGGCCTTGAGATACAATAGTAAAGAGGAAGACACAACTCCTCCTTAGAACTGATGTGGTAAAATAGATAACTCAGGGGAATACAAGTTGTATAAATATTTTAGCCTTAGAAAAATGGTGATATTTGTCATCTAGGACAAATTTTGCTATCAGTGTCTTATAACTGTCCATTTCTCAAACATCCTATAAATATATGTTCTAGCATAAAAATTTTCCATGTACTGAGCATTTTAAAGTTTTAGGTCCTGTAGTGGATTGAATGGTGGTTTCCTTCCAAAGTATGTCCATGTACCAACTTGTGGATGAGGCCTTATTTGGAAATAGAATCATTGCAGATACAATCTTGAGATGACAGCATCCTGGATTATCCAGGGATGTTTGCCACAACCAGCATGGTCAAACTAGCAGGTTCTGGAAAGGGGAATAAGAAAAATAAAGAACTCAAAGACATAGATTTTGAAGATAAAGCTCCAGTCAGATGAAGCGCTGCTCTGATGGAGAAGCAGGTCTAAAGAATTACATTGGTAGTCTTTATTTATATATGACTCATTATCAGGTTAGAGACTATTCGAGCCTTATTCTTTGTATTCAGGAAAGTTACAGGGCTAGAAACATGATGCGGCTTTCTCATAGTTGCATTCTACAATTAATGTGCAATTTTAGAAGCTTTGTGTAGCTCTCAAGAGTCCATTGTTTGAAGTTACTGTTAGGCAGGTTTAGGAGTAAGGGAGCTGGCAAAACATTGTGGTTATCTACCAAGAAAGTTTTAAGCCAGAATTAGACAGGCAGTCAGTATAGATAGGTAAATTGAATCAGGTCCAATCAAGGAGGCCAATTTTGAGTGAGTCCGGGAAGTTGGAGACTGACCCCTGAGGGATTGAAATGTTAATTCCTTCAGAGCCCTTCCTCTCCCCTTACCAAGAACCAGCCCCTGGTCCAACCTATTGCTAAGGTAACCTGCTCCAGGAATTGCCCCTCCCTTAATGTCTCCTGGGCTGTCCCATCCTGCCCTTCCTCCTTCAGCCCACCGGTTTCCCACCTTTTGGCCATCTCACTGAGCATTTCCTGGGCCTAGTCATGTATGCAGGATAGAGAAAGATAAGAGGAAGAGAGCAGGAAAACAAAGGAAGCCTAGAACATATATTAAAAAAAAAAAGGCAGAAAGCCTCACTCTTAAGATACCAGGATACCAGCTATGGCTCCCTTCTCCCTCCTGGGAGAAGTCTATGTTACCTCTTTTTAAATAAACCCTGCCTTATATGCTTGCCTTGGTGTGTTTCTCTAATGTTCAAACGTCAACATGTGAGGGAGCAGAACTCATCACCGATAACCGGTGGTATCAAAAGTTCCTCTATTCCCAGGAACTACGTACTTGAAATCAAGGTTGAGGTTGATAAGACTCTAGCACTGAGCCTCCTCATGGAGGGCATTACCACAGCCATTAGGAATCCTTCACCTCTGCACAGAAACTTTCCCAGGCACCAAGCATACCACAGCCATGAGGTGATCAGACACCCCAGTCTCAGACACTGCTCTCCCATTCTCTGTCACTGTCTACACAGAGGTTCCTAATCCAATGACAAATGCCTTCATATCTCAAAAGAGGGAGCATTCAGAAGAAAGTTCACTTGAAGGTGGAGCAGAAACTGGAGGGATGCGGCCATATACCAAGGAACGCCTATAGTTCCAGAAGTCCTGAGGTCTCTGGAGGGGTACAGTCAGGTTATCACCTTGATTTTCCCCTTCAAAACTGTGAGGGAAGCATTCCCCCTAAAAACTGGAACAAGACAGGGCTGCTCTCTCTCACACTTCTATTCAACAAAGTCCTTGAAACTCTAGCCAGAGCAATTAGACAGATGAAAGAAATTCAAGGGATATGAGTAGGCAACGAACTCAAACTATCACTATTTGCCAATGACATGATTCTATATTCAGAAGATCCCCAAAAGTCCACTAAAGAATTTCCAGAACTAATAAATGAATTCAGCAAACTAGCAGGATATAAAATCAATACCCATAAATCAAATGCATTTCTATACATTAGTGATGAATCAATTAAAAGAGAAATTAGGAAAGCTACTCCATTCATTGTAGCCTCAAAAAATAAAATACTTTGGAATCAACCTAACATAAGAAGTAAAAGACCTCTATAATGAAAACTACAGAACACTAAAGAAGGAAATTGAGGAGGACCTTAGAAGATGGAAAGATCTACCATACGGTTATCTCATACTGGACAAAGGTGCCAAAAACATACATTGGAGAAAAGAGCCTATTTAACAGATGGTGCTGGGAAAACTGGAAATCCATATGTTGCAAAATGAAATCACACCTCTCTCTCTTACCCTGCACAAAAGTCTACTCAAAGTGGATTAAAGACTTAGGCACTAGAACAGAGAAATTATGCATAATAGAAGAAAAAGTAGGACCAAATCTCCACCATGTCAGTTTAGGACCTGACTTCCTTAACCAGACTCCTAAAGCCCCAAAAGTAAAATCAAGAATAAATGGGATGGATTCAAACTAAAAATCTCTTTCTCAGCAATGGAAACAATGTGAAGAGAGAGCCTATAGAATGGGAGAAAATATTTACCACATGTTCCTCAGATAAAGTACTAATCTCTAGGATATATAAAGAATTCAAAAAACTTAAATAACCCAGTCAATAAATGGGTTAAGGAACTGAAGAGACACTTCACAAAAGTAGAAATACAATCTATCAATAAAAATATGAAAAAATGTTTATCATCTCTATTACAGTAGTTTTGATTTGTATTTCCTAAGATTTCATCTCACTCTAGTCAGAATGGCAATTATCAAGAATGTAAGCAACAATAAGTGTTGGCGAGGATGTGGGGGAAAAGGCACACTCATAAATTGCTAGTGGGACTGCAAATTAGTGCAACCACTCTGGAAAGTGCTATGGAGGTTCCTTAGAAAACTTGGAATGTAAACCACCATTTGACCCAGCTATCCCACTCCTCATATTATACCCAAAAGACTTACAGTGGTATACCACAATCAATGTTTATAGCAACTCAATTCACAATAGCTAAACTGTGGAACCAACCTAGATGCCCTTCAACATGTGAATGGATACAAAAAATATGGTCCATATATACAATTAAATATTTATCAACCTTAAAAAGGAATAAAATTATGGTATTTGTCAGTACATGGATGGAGCTGGAGAATATCATGCTAAGTGAAATAAGCCAAACTCTAAAACCTAAAGTCTGAATGTTTTCTCTGATAATCAGATGCTGATCCATGATGGGGAGAGGGGAATGAGGGAATTTGGATTCTGTAGAGAGGAGTGAGAGCAGAGGAGGGGGTGTGGGAATGACAAAGGCAGTGGAATGAGATGGACATTATTACCCTATATACATGTAATGATTATACTACAGGTGTGACTGTGCACCTACAGGTGTGACTTGTTCAGTCAGAGGAAGGAGAAACTGTGTTCCATTTGTGTACAATATGTCAGAATGATGTATATATAATCAGAACAAATTAAAAAATTTAAAAAAAAAATCTGAGGGAATAAATTCCTATTGTTCCAAGGCACCCAGTTTGTCAAAAATTATACTGTGCCTCTAAGCATAAAATACAGGCTCCTTTCATGAATACTTTGAGCATATTTTAATTCTGCCTTGACATTATCTGGATAATATTGTTTCTAAAATTTAAAAAAAAAGATAAATCACAGAGAGTTTTCAGGACTGGCCCTATACCATGTGTAGGAAAAGATAGTCTTGAGCGCCTTGATTTAAACCCACTTCTACTGGTCTTCAAAGCCGATACCCTTTCTACTACCTGGGATTCAATTATATCCGGGCAAGGATGGATAATAAACTCCAATTCTTTTTTCATAAAGCAAAGTATTTTTCCATCTCACTTCATGATACCTGTTAGTGTGTTATGATCTCCAAACATTCAGGTAGAGGCACGGCTCAGTTTGTTGGTGGCAATATTTTTATCTATTTTATTTGATTTCATCTTAAGGTTTATATTTTTAACAAAAATTATGTTTCCCTCAGTGATTTTTATTGTCTTTCAGTCACAATTCACATTCTTCCTTCCCCTGCCCATTAAGCTCTCAGTGACAAAAATGTCCTATCATATGCATATAAAGTAGACTTTGTTGTAATTTACATTTCTGTCTTACAGCTAATGCGTGATGATTATATATCTTCCTTGAATGTTAAATTGGAAGTTTCATCCTAGAGACTATACATCAAGATATAGTCTTCTAAAAATTTTTTAAGTTAAGCAGTTACATATGTTCCTTAAAGCATATGAAAACTCTTCTGAACATAGATCAGTGATATTTCTTCTTAAGAATGTGAAAGTTGTCCTAGATTTTCAAAATTATAAATAAAAGGTGTTACACTTTAAACACTTAATTGTTTTCTACTAGAAAACTACCCCATTGCTGAGAAGGCATTTACAGGAACGTTTAACAAGGAAAAAATGCCTCGTGTTTAAAGTAGCTGGTTGTCATTAATCTCTGATCTTGTCTACAATAGAGTTTTCATCCCAGTAGGGAATTATTTGTAGTATCTGAAATTATGTGGTCTTACTTTAATTTATCCAAGATTTAAAGCAATTCTATTAGCCTGGCACTTATTGACAGTGTCCTTTGCTGATTACATCCTAGTACTTGGATTCATCTCTTTAACTCTTCTCTGATTCATAAAGCTGCTTACCATAGCACTGGGGATCTTTATTGAAGAAGTAACTTTTGATTAAGTTCAATGGAGGGAAAAGAATTTCTAACCTACTTATACTGCTTACAAAGGCATAATTAATTTGTGAGATAAGAGATTTCAGGGACTTTTTCAAAAATCAATGATATAGAAGAGTAACTAAGCTCTGGGAAGACAAAGTTACAATGTGAAAGGCATTTTAAAGAGGGGAAAGAAAAACAATTACTTAGTGAACTATGGCATGACTTGTGATTTGTTTTCCCAGGAATGGGGATGAATGACCTAATGAGTGTTCCTTTCTTTTATAAGTTTGTAGTTATTGCTAATAATTTAAATGAATTAAAAGGCCATATACTTTGAAAGCAGTAGGGACTCTATGAATATTTAGACAAGAATCGTGGAATTTCAGAAATCAACCTAGAGTGGAACATAATGAAGATGGCATTCTGTCTCATGGCACAGTGAGCAAACTGACCAAAAAGTGAGACTTAATTGAAAAAAAAGTGACATAAAGAGGTTTTTCTTTAAATTCCGTGGATCTACATTTTTCCTTTCTCTTTGTACAATTTCAGAGTGGACTCCTTTCTCCTAACAAATATATATATCATTTGTTTTTAGTTTTTCTCTATATCTACACTGGAATTGAAATGAGTTAGTGGAAGGGAGCTCTAATGGCATATAACAGATTTCAGAGCTCTGACAGTCTTGCCTATGATAAGACTATACATATGATTTTTGGAATACTTGGAATCTGTACAGTTTTCTTGGGATTTTTGTCATTCAGTGCCAAGAATAGGGCAAAATATAATGGAGACTCAGAATAGTTGCATTTCCTTTTTGTCTAAATGGATACATGAAAACTTACCCAGACTTCTCTGGTTTACCTCATCCGTAAAGTTCCAGTGTGGAGGGGTCAAGCAGGTGGTGGGAGAAAAAACTGCATTTTGGTAATGGTCTTAGACTCTTTGGAAATGACTTTGATGAAAAGAGAAAATAATGCAACCGAAAGATAGAAATCCCTGTTCTAGTAATTACTGTTTTGATTATTATCCACTTGGCAATCTATTATGCCTATGCAGGGCCTTAAATTCTAACTCCCATAGATTTATATAAATCTCCTTAAAAGCTAAATGCTGCAAATGTGTTATAACATTTACCACAATTTAGAAGTGGGACCAGGTTATTGGGGTGAAGAAGAATATATTTTCATTGATATGGTTCAGAATTGTGCGTTTATAATCATAGATAGCAAACCAGCTGTAGTTGGTTTTATTAATATATTTATATTCATTTTTTATTTTAAAAACTAATTAATTTATTTTAATTAGGTATATATGACAACAGAATGCATTTGATTCATTGTACACAATTGTAGCACAGCTTTATATTTCTATGGTTGTATACAATATTGTGTCTGTTACACCATATGTGCAGTCATTCTTGTACCTATGGTAATGATGTCCATCTCATTCCACCATCATATATTTATATTCTTTATAGCCAGTGCACTCACCTTTGGTATGCTACCAGTGATGATATATATGCACATATAGAAGAGATACATCAGTTTTTTTTAAAAAATGGTATATTTATTTAAAGCTATAGAACTAAGCACATTATATCTACAACATAATTCAGTTTGCAATGGCTATGTGTATGTGTGTTTTAGATGGTGCCCAAATAAACATTCAGATTCACAAGCCTACCACAGACTATATTTGGCATCATTCTACTCAAAATGATATAGGAAAGGAACTGTATCTTACCAGCAGAGCAATGACAGGTATTTCTCTTAGGAGTCCTTGCAGGATTTTATGCAGCCAACAGGGGATAGCCCCCAGGTACAAGGAGACGAGATCCACAATAAATTAATTTAGAGCCTCCTTTACTTAGAAACCCATCTTCCACATGAGGCAAGTTTTCTTGTATTATCTCCATAAGCTCGATTTCTAGGGGCAATTAAAAGTTCATGTCTGGGTATAAGAACCAACATAGTCAGTAAAACCCAAACCATTTGTTCACATCCACTTTTATCATGCCTTTGTAGTTTTTCCAAGTCCAAATGAAGACTTTCTGTCAGGGATCATTTCTACCGTAATCAATATTGCTTGGTAACAGAGTTGGCATTCTACCTTTAGCTTGTCCCTAGAGGAACACAGCTAGAGAGTTAATAATAAAAAAAAAATTCTCGTGAAGCAGGGGAAAAGGTTTTTCTAAACCATTAACCATGCTGCATCATAGAGGTTTGTTAAACCGTTACCCACACAGCATCATAGAGAGTTAATTTCAGCCACTAATAAGACAATGGACATGCCTATTAAAACAATAATTTACTCTGTCAACTGGATCATTACCTTTTATTAGACCCAGCTTAGAGATGATGGGGGAAAAGATTTATTTCATTCATTAATGTATTATCTTTATTTTTTTTTCACTTTTCAAGTTTATTTTTTGAGAACACATGATTGAGTATATTCTCAGTGTTCCAAACTATATTTTATATCTTCCAAACTAGTGTTTTCTTAAAATGGATACATGTTTTTCTTAGTATATATAACTCTTTGGAAGTTCACTTTTTACCCTTGTAACTGTCATGTAAGTGAACTATGGTGATCAAAATATCAGGCTAATCCTTAATACAGTGTCCCAAAATCCATGTGCTGATACCCAGTGTTGCAGGCATTGGGGCCTAGCCTAATAGCATTTATATGTATTCTTCTAAAATGGCAGTGCTTCTAATAAACATGTGGAAGCAAATATGTTATTTCAGGGTGTTAAGGAGTCAAAGTGACAATGGAGTATTTTTATTGATTTGCTTTCCCACTAGAAGAGATAAAAATTGTTGCATTTCTCTCCTTTAGATGTGAGTATAACCTTGGGATTCATGGACTTGAGAATTGCATGTGAGAACAAGACCATGAACCCTCCAGAAAAGCCAGCACTTCAAACATCTGCTCTTGTAGCTCTATACCCAGTTTGACACAATTCTAAAACCTTAAGAAATTTGGATGAGTAAGTCCCATTTGTTGATTCTAGTTATTAACTTTTGTGCTATGGGTGTCCTATTGAGGAATTTGGAGCCCGACCCCACAGTATGTAGATCGTAGCCAACTTTTTCTTCTATCAGACGGCGTGTCTCTGATTTGATATCAAGCTCCTTGATCCATTTTGAATTAACTTTTGTGCATGGCGAGAGAAAGGGATTCAGTTTCATTTTGTTGCATATGGATTTCCAGTTTTCCCAGCACCATTTGTTGAAGATGCTATCCTTCCTCCGTTGCATGCTTTTAGCCCCTTTATCAAATATAAGGTAGTTGTAGTTTTGTGGATTGGTTTCTGTGTCCTCTATTCTGTACCATTGGTCCACCCGCCTGTTTTGGTACCAGTACCATGCTGTTTTTGTTACTATTGCTCTGTAGTATAGTTTGAAGTCTGGTATCGCTATACCGCCTGATTCACACTTCCTGCTTAGCATTGTTTTTGCTATTCTGGGTCTTTTGTTTTTCCATATGAATTTCATGATTGCTTTCTCTATTTCTACAAGAAATGCCGTTGGGATTTTGATTGGCATTGCATTAAACCTATAGAGAACTTTTGCTCAAACTAAAAAGTTTTTTCTCAGCAAAAGATACAATAAGAGAGGTAAATAGAGAGCCTACATCCTGGGAACAAATCTTTACTCCTCACACTTCAGATAGAGCCCTAATATCCAGAGTATACAAAGAACTCCAAAAATTAGACAATAAGAGAACAAACAACCCAATCAACAAATGGGCCAAGGACCTGAACAGACACTTCTCAGAGGAGGACATACAATCAATCAACAAGTACATGAAAAAATGCTCACCATCTCTAGCAGTCAGAGAAATGCAAATCAAAACCACCCTAAGATACCATCTCACTCCAGTTAGATTGGCAGCCATTATGAAGTCAAACAACAAGAAGTGCTGGCGAGGATGTGGGGAAAAGGGTACACTTGTACATTGCTGGTGGGACTGCAAATTGGTGCAGCCAATTTGGAAAGCAGTATGGAGATTTCTTGGAAAGCTGGGAATGGAGCCACCATTTGACCCAGCTATTCCCCTTCTCGGTCTATTCCCTAAAGACCTAAAAAGAGCATGCTACAGGGACACTGCTACATCGATGTTCATAGCAGCACAATTCACAATAGCTAGACTGTGGAACCAACCTAGATGCCCTTCAATGGATGAATGGATAAACAAAAATGTGGCATTTATACACAATGGAGTATTACTCTGCATTAAAAAATGACAAAATCATAGAATTTACAGGGAAATGGATGGCATTAGAGCAGATTATGCTAAGTGAAGCCAGCCAATCCCTAAAAAACAAATGCCAAATGTCTTCTTTGATATAAGGAGAGTAACTAAGAACAGAGTAGGGTCGAAGAGCATGAGAAGAAGATTAACATTAAACAGGGATGAGAGGTGGGAGGGAAAGGGAGAGAGAAGGGAAAATGCATGGAAATGGAAGGAGACCCTCAGAGTTATACAAAAGTACATACAAGAGGAAGTGAGGGGAAGGGGAAAAATAATATAAGGGGGACAAACAAATGTCAGTAGAGGGAGCAAAGAGAGAAGAGGGGAGGGGAGGGGAGGGGAGGGGAGGGGGGATAGTAGAGGATAGGAAAGACAGCAGAATACAACAGACACTAGTATGGCAATATGTAAATCAATGGATGTGTAACTGATGTGATTCTGCAATCTGTATATGGGGTAAAAATGGGAGCTCATAACCCACTTGAATCAAATTGTGAAATATGATATATCAAGAACTATGTAATGTTTTGAACAGCCAACAATAAAAAATTAAAAAAAAAAAAGAAATTTGGATGAGTCATATTAAGAAGATTAAAATGTTGTGGTGGAAAAGATATGAAAATAGGTATTATTTCCTCTAAGGAAAAAAATAAAAAGGTACCAGCCTAACATGCACAAATGTAAAATCACTTTGTAATTTTAAAAAATATATGATGATACACACTTTATATAAAACAATTATCTCTTGTGTTACTTATTGCATCACATGAAGAGCTAGACTATATTTCTTATATGGGAGGTAAATAGTTTTAAATTTGTCTATTATGTTAGTGAATATTGTTTCCTTCCAGGTTTGACTATGATCCTTCATGGAGTAGACTGGGCATGTTACATTTGTATCAATAAATGACAGTTAGTGAAGGGTGATCAATTCAAATCAAGATATTAGTGTTTTTTCCCTAATTAATTTGTCTCCATAACTGTTAGGAGTTGGTGTAAAATAGCATAGATACTATGAGGAGTGTGGTACAAATGGGCTAAACTGCATGGCATCAAGAAATATCTCAGAAGGGCCTTTTCTTCAGGTTGACCAGTTCCTTCCCTGGGAATGACTAATGAAGAGCTTACAGAGAGGATTTCACACTCTATCCAGGATCATTTCCTTCCCATAGGTAAAATTTAATATGTGAATATGTAAAGATAATTGCTTCTTAGGCACTAGCCAAAGAACTGATATGTGTTATGAAGTAAAATATATCATTAAGGTCTGTAATGGATGTTTTCCCACCAGGAATTTGATGTTATAAATTTTGTTTTATCCCTAGAAATTTTCTAGGGAGCAGTAATGCTGTGTCCATTACTCATGCAGAAAATTCTTCATCTGTACAGGATAAAACCGTTTGCTAAAGTTCTTTAATTTACCTGATTTTGTCTGATTAATTCTTTCTTTTATGGCCATTTAATTTCTTAACTTCTGGTACTTATTCAGTCATTTTATTTAATAATTCCTCTCACATTTATTGCCTGCCACTGATTTTCACACTGGCCATTTGAGGAAGGGGGAAGATAATTACTTGACATATCCCCATTGACAGAAAATTTTTAACTATATTTATTTGTGTGTGTGTGTGTGTGTGTGTGTGTGTTGTGCACATACTTTGTCATTTGGAATAAAAGAAGGGAGAAAAATATATAAGGGAAAACTCAAGCCAGTATAAATTACTTTGGTTAACAAAATGGAGAGCATATTCCAGTATATGGACAGTATAGTTGACTAAATACTCTCGTAAAATCTTGTCTGGATGGAGAAAAATTGACATTACATAAAAATTAAATGGATTTATTACTTCATGACTTAAAATACCCAGTGAGAGTGATTAGTAGAAGAAGCATTTTGGCTAGAAAGAAGGAGTTACTAAACTACCTCATGACTTTGTCTCTAACTCTAAGCATTTCTAAGAGGTAATGAGAACAAGATAGAGTTATCTGCAGATGGCTCAAAGCCATAAAAAGAAGTGACTATGATCAACACTGTACTTAGATTTCAGATGGTTTCAGTAAGCTCCATGTTGGCATTTATATTTCAGCTCAAGTCTCACTTCAGACAGAACAGCATTGACTTCAATACAAATTATGTCTCCTCCATCTCTCTCTGCTATATTAACATATTACACTGCTTTATTTTATTTTTAGATATATCATCTCAAAATATTACTTATTTACCTGTGTATAATTTAGCACCCTAAATTAGGGTATTAATTTGATGAGAAGAGTAACTTTATCAGTGAGGTTCACCACTGTGTTCCCAAGTGCATGAGAGGTTTTTAGTGTTACCTGAATGAATATCTATGAATAAATGAGTGAATCTATAAAAAATATTGAAATTTATGGAGATAATTTTCAGGCTCATCCCTAAATAAATTGCATATACACAAAGTGAGGAAGCTTATGTTGCTGTTCTATCTGCAAACTTACCTTATGATGAACTCAGAACAACTTGATAATTTTAATTGGCCTGAAACTTTAAAGGAACTGAAGACTACTTACTAAAATGTGAATGCGATATTAAGCAGCATGAATTATAGCATTCTGTGCTGAGAAAAGCAGATAATAGTCTTATTGTGTTTTGTACTAATAGACACTTTCTTAAGAACTGTATTTAAAGGAGGATGTTTAAAACTATACTGTGTTCAGAATAACAGAATGATGAGTTCAGAAATTATTCTGGTTTGGAGGTTTTTGAAGGTAGAGAATCATGAGAGAACTGAAGGCTGAGAATCATGAGAGAACTGAAGGTAGTCAATTTTGCTGGACATTGATAGAAGACTGGAGACTGTTAGAAAGGAGAAATTCCAATTTCTGTATAAAAACTAAATCCAAATTTTGAAATCTCAGCAGGGACTTAGAAACCAGAAAAAGTACCAAATAGAATTCTAGAACTACAAAGTGCCATGTGATCTCTAGTGAAACAGTAGTACACTTTCTCACAATCTAGTTGCTTACTACTCATTCCACTGTTAGAGTTTTTTGTGGTGTTGATTATATCTGGTTCACTATCACAGGAATACCATATCTTGCCTTAGGATATTTAACGTTCCTGAATAGGCTCATTTTGCTGCACAAATGATAATGAAAAGTAAAAAACAAACAAAACCCCCCTGAACTTCATTCTAAATAAATTCCTTAACATTTTTATTTATGTGTTGAATCATATAAATAATGTTCAAAGAGAAGCACAGCCCTTTTTTCCTTGATAAGCCTCCATTTTAACAATGTCTAGAATTAAGCTTATAAGGGATGATAGTATTATGTATGGTTTCCATTCATCAGGAGGAGAAAAATAGTCATATCTCAAGAAAGCACCTTGACTTAATATGAAAATCTTGGTTTACAGAGTAGAAGGAAGAAAAGTTTTAAAATACACCAATTTTCCCTTTTAGCCGAGGTGGTTAGATCACAATTGTAAATCTGAACAATTGGCATAGTCAGTTCTCTCTTGTAGAGTAGGAATAGGGAAATGAATAAAAAAGGCAAAGAAGTCTTATTACCCCCTACTTCTAATACCCATAGCTAGTTGCCAATTGGATTCTAATTACTTCTGTCAGTTGTGACTGTTCTCACTAAAGAGATCAGTATATACCAAAACCTGAAAACATCATGTTGTCTGTTATCTACCGGATTTCATGGCACATTAGTGTTTTGGGTTTCCTTAATTTTAGATGTTGTTTCAACGTGTCCCTCAGTCTTCCCTGCCTCCAAAGTAGGTGCAGTGATAGATCAGTATAAAATATTTCTATTTTTTTATAGTTATTATTCAGGATTAGTTATAAATTGCTTTCTTTCATGCATTTCCAAGGTTCCAATGGTACTTTATAAATAGATGGTTCTAAAAATAAGAACCTCTAAGATTCTTCACTTTCTTGAGCCACAGGCTTAAATGTGTAACTCTCTCTCCATGATAACTATTTGATTAATTTTAAGTAAAGGGAGTATCTAATCTGGATATATGAGGTCCCGTCTTAAATCCTACAGTCATTTTTTTTTCCCTGATCCTCCCTATTTTTTCTGAATCTCCAAGTCATCGACTCCTTGGCATATCCCTTTGTGTGTGTTGTGCTTTTGTTACTTTCTCTTTCGGTTACCGTCATAATTCCAAACATTACAAATTCATACCTTAATAAATCCAGTGCATCACACTCAGACTTTCTGATTTCTATGTACGTATTACATTAAGATTACAATGTCCTCCTATTTTCCCCTGACAAGATTCTTGCCCTGCCCAATACTCTTCCATAACTGATGTGATACTTTTGAATATGAAGCTGGTCACAGAATTTTTTATATTAAAAATGAAATTTTTCAATTATCTGTCAGATGAAGTTCAAACTTCTAACTTGGCCTGAAAGACCTCTCATCCATTATCACTATTTCAGATACTGACTCTCCCCACTACAGAACTTAAGTTCCGGTTCTATGGAAAAGCTTTCCATTACCTAAATGGGCCTTGCTCTTTCATATTTCCATGCTTTTGTGTGTCTTTTTACTTTGCTGGAAGTACCACACCTCTTCTTCACTTTGTGTCTTATCAGACCCTTTGTATGTGTTAAGATGCAGCACAAGTTGGGTTTCTTTTGATTTCTCTGTCCCTGCCTGGCCTCCTTTGATGAAGTTGTCTCTGAGAAAATCTTTTGCCTTATTTTCTTCAGAACATCTTCTTTATCTTCATACACTTTACTCAATTACAGAATTACATATATCACCTCCTCATGCTACAAATTGTAAATACCATTATATCATAGACAATGCTTTTTTATTTAGCCCCTCTCTAGCACAGTACCAGAAACACTCAATTATTAGTAGTGAGAAAATAAATAGATGCATTAATAATGTGTATTTAACTAAAATATCTTTTTACTGTATTATGAGTTTCTTAAACTATAGTTTTACTTTATATGCCTAGTTTACAATATTATGCTTATAACTAGCAGGTATTAAACTTGTTACATAAAAAGAATTCTGAGATAAGAGTACATATGTGAAGAGGGAAGGAGAGAGTAAATTAAAGTGGAAATTGGTGGAAAAGAGGATAAGGCAAAGAATCTGCAACTATTTAAAGGTAGCTTTATGATACTCTATACTTCTAAGATGAGAAAGAAGAACAGGGTTAGGCATACCGATTATGGTGGATTCACATTTTTACTCATGCATGGTAAATCTATTTTAACATAAAATGTTTTGCATATTTTCCTCACAAAAGGATAGATTTAATTATACTCGAAATTACATGCAATGTGTACCTCAAACCTACAATTAACTAATACAGAGAGAAATGTAACTTGTAAATTGGAAGGAAGCTGAAGGTGGAGGGTGGTGGTATGCATTCAGCACCATTTGGTAAGACCATTTCATTTCTGGGCTTGTGGCCAAATGGACCTTGTGATTTTTCTTTTGTAAATGAGCTTTCTAAAAACCATTATTAAAATCTGTTTAAGCCATCACATAGTTCAACAAAATTTATATGTAATATGTAAAATAGCAAATTTAAAATTGGGAAGCAGTTTATCAGTAAACAAAAGAATATGAAAGTAGAGGAGAATCATTCAAAAGCAGTGTTTTTTTTTTTTTTTTCCTAATTGCTTTAAGCAATATTCTGGGCTTTTGTACCAGGGATGAATTTAAATCAATCAAAATATCATTTCTTTCTACTTGCTAGGAGTTTTAAGAATGTTAAAGGGAACTTTATAAAAATATCCAGCCCTGTGACTCAGGAGACCATGCCACCCATGAAGCCTGACCCAGCATCTGTTGCTGGACATGAATCCTCAGTGCTCAGGCCCTGTTCTGGGACAATAGTTTCTGCCCTGAATTAGTTAATGGTAATAGCTCCTGTTTTTACTTGAATCTGTGATCAGGGGACTTATCATTGGCAGCTAAAATGATCAGATAAGTCCTGATTATTGTCTCTTATGCTCTGAAATTATATATGCCTATGAATTCAGGTATATATACATTTAGGTATGTGTACCTTTTTTCCTTTTGTTGCACTTAAGGGGCTTGGTTTTTCTCTGCTTCATTATTGGAAAACATATATATATATATATATATATATATATATATATATATATATATATTGTGGCATGGGGATTGAACCCATGGATATTCAATCATTGAGCTGCATCCCCTGCCCTTTTACTTTTTTTATTTATTTTTATTTTTTATTTTGAGACAGTGTCTTATTAAGTTGCCAGAGTTAGCTAAAGAACTTGTGATCTTCTGCTGCAACCTTCCAAGTCGTTGGGATTAACGGTGTGTAATACCATGCCCGGCCATCATTTGAATTTGATGAGTTCCTGATACTTCCCATCTTTGACTCAGGGCAAAAACCTCCTGGAACCCTATACCACCTTAATTGTGTCAACAGGGTTATGGGACTCTAATGTGATGCAAGTTGGATTATGCCAAGTAAAAGAGCAGGCTTCACACTGTTATCTTGTCCGTGGTGGTTAACTGAGGGCCTTGCTTTTGAGGCAATCAGTGGGCAGAGGGCGCTTCTTTAGAAGGCACCCCCCACCCTGAGAGTGAGTGAAACTTTGAAGACTAAAGCTCTGTGTCTTGAGAGTCAGAGTCATTCAGTCTATTCCTGGTCTTTGGTTGTCAGGATCAGGTCAGGGCAGATATAGTTCTAAGAAGGGAAGGGTCACCTTCAACCTTTATACCAAGGAAGAGGGATGTGTTCTTGGGCTGATTTTTTATTATTTTGTGGGAGTTGATATTCTCTTCCTTTGAGTTCTCCAAGTAAAATGCTTTCCAAGGCCAGGATGGTAATGAAGTAGGGAGGGACACGGTGAAGCATCAGCAGATGAGATACCGCAAGCACCTTTGAATCTGGACAACCACAACTTGGTCACAGACAGGTTTTGTTTATCTGTTTTGTTATGGTTTTTGTTTCTTGATATTTAGGTTTATTTTTAAAGAGAAGCTATCTACCTGGACTTTTATAAGCAATTCTCTGATTTTTAAATATTCTGAACGACATCAGGTTAAAAAAAAAATACAGGGTCAAATAAAGGTCCTGGGCAGGACAGATTTGGCTCTGGGGACCCAATATGGATGGGATGGAAAGAGTGTGGAATTGGATGTTTCAGGGTGAAGTAATAATGGTCTTTTCACACCATTTGGCTTCTCAATCTTGGCCTAAGTATCCAAAACCAGGATGCTATGTTAGCCCTAGAGAACTTGTTGTGTGCTTTGAACAGGTCATTTTCCTTGGGGCCTGGTACCTTAAAGACAAACAGACTACAGCAAATTAGCACAGTGGACTCCTTCCCCAACATGTCAGTCATTGCTCTGAAGTTTATCTGTGAATTATGTGGAGAGCTCAGTGGTGTGGTCTGGCAAGGAGGTTGTATATATTGGAAACTCAGATGTTTACTATTTGGCCTTTAACAAAAGAAGTTTATCAACCTCTGGCAATCACACTGAGCAAACATAGCACAGGCAGTGTCTTAGTCCCTTTGGGCTGCTGTAACAAATACCTTAAACCTAGTAATTAATTTCTCACAGTTCTAGAGGCTAGAAAGCCTAAGTTCAAGTTTTGGTGTTTGGTCAGGGCTCACTTCAAGAATTAGGCTTTGTAGCTGTGTTCTCATATGTTGAAGTGAAGAATCTCTCACACTCAGGCTTCTTTGATAAGGGCAGCGATCCCATTCATCAGAACTCTGTCCTTATGATTTATTCACCTCCCAAGGGTTCCACCTCCTACGATCCTTACCCTAAGGATTTGGATTTCAACACTTGAATTGGGGGGAAAAGAGACAAATGTATTCAGACCAAAGTAGACTGGCAAATGTGACTTAGTGGCTAGCTTAGTGACTGCTGACTGATTTGATGGCTGGTTGCTGTGACTTGGTGTCTGCTGATTATGACTTGGTGACAGTGACTCACTTGGCAAGAGTGACAGATTGTGGCTTGGTGATTGGTGTCTGTGCACTGGTGACAGGTGACTGTGGCTTGGATACCCCAAAGTTTACCTCAGAAATACCAAGAATATCAGGCTTAAGCCAGAAAAATTAATTTCTCACTTATCCTAACTACTAAAATGCTGCCCTACTTGTGAGACTTAAGGGAAAAAAACTGTTCTGGGGTTCACCCAGGTGTGCCTCCTTTTGGGAAATGCAGGGATTGGCTTGTCGGCACTTACATCAAGAAATGTTTTTAAAGGAAGTGAAATGTAATGTTTTACAAAATCATTTCTATGTTTAAAAAAAAGGCTTTCTGGTTCTGTTTCTTCTTTTCCTACTAAATTGTAGTTAATGTTCCATTCTGTGTCCATTGAGATTTTGATTCAGCTCTTATTTTTTTTTTTGAATCTTAAAGTTCCTCTGTTGTCATCTTAACAGACATACCCTTACCTCAGGATTATTTTCATAGACGTTAACCTCCCTACAGGTTTGCTAAAGGTTTCAGGATTGGGTTTCTAATGACATCTGTCAAGGAGACACTGTTGCAAGAATTCTTAGATTTAATAATTTTTCATTATATTAATCATAAAACCTTTATATTCTCTTTTGTGCATGGGTAGAGTGAGGGATTGGAACAGATTTTTATAATGTATGCTGGAGAGGAAGTACAGCCCTGTGGGAATTACAGTGTTACAAATGCCAAAACTTATTAGTTGTGGAGGTCAAAGAATATCATTTTATACAAGAATATTGCCATGCAATGCCTAAAAAATTTGGAAGGGTGGTCAGTGGATATTTTTAACATGTTATGATCCTTGGGAGATAGAGCATCTGTTCTTCGAATCCTCTTTCCAACAGTATTAAAAGCACTTTCAATGCAAAAATAGTTGCTATAGCCAAGTTGCCTTTAGCCACAAGACATAGATCATTTGAATATTTTTTGCTTATAGAGGTTGCCTGGAAATGGAATAATTGAATTTCCTATTAGGGAGAGAACAGATAAGATGTGAGAAGGAACTTCTTTCCTATCTGTGTTTTTTTTTACTATTTCCTGAAGATACCAAGGGGACAGATATGCAAACATCTACCCTTCAAGAGCTTCCAATTTAATGAATTAATAAGGAGTACATGGTAGGAGATAGCCATAATTGAAGAATAACAAAATCCTGTAGCTACCCATATGAGAAATGTTTTACTTTCAATGACTTGGGAGAATAAAAAACTCCCAGAATTTTTACAGATTCCCTATTGAGCACATGTCAAGAATATAGAATATTTATTGAAAGCCACAAGTGTGGCTTCAGATTACATCATAAAGAACTAGAAAGTAGTAGTCTTTATGATGTACCAAATGGACCATGCACACATGTACCATAAGCATAATGTCCACTTGTAGCATGCAATTTTAAAGATAGAGAATTTCTAATAATATGTATTGAAATGTTTTGTTTATAAGACCAGCTAAAACTATTCTGTTATTATTTGGAATGGAAAATACAAGTGTCAGGAAAGCTGAAATCCATGAATTAAAAGTTTGAGCTGAGGTGTTTTTAGTATACAATTAGGATGACAACAGAAAAATTATGTTGAGGCCAAAAGAAAAATTAAAAAGTCAACCTTGTATGGATTCTTTCTTACATTCACTTGAAATGATGACTTTGGTGTCTTAAATACAGCATGAGATCTAAGAAGATAATACAGGGGTATTATATAGCTAGTCTACTAAATGCAGTAGAAGGATTATTTTTTTTTTTTTTGTGGTACCAGGTTTTGAACTCAGGGGCATTTGACCACTGAGTCATATTCCCAGTCCTATTTTCGTACTTTATTTAGAGACAGGGTCTCACTGAGTTGCTTAGCACCTCACCGTTGCTGAGGCTGGCTTTGAACTCGTGATTCTCCTGTCTCGGCCTCCCGAGCTGCTGGGATTACAGGCATGCACCATCACACCCTGCTTGCAGTAGAAGGATGTTATAGATGTAAGTAATAATTCTCCTTTTGTATTACTTTTCTTATATGTCATTTAGCTAATGTTTATTATAAAATACCAGAGATACAGGAGCTTTCAAAAGTTAAAGCCACTTACTTCTTCTGAAATGTTTGCATACCCCCAGATTTCAAATGGTAAAATCCTAGTCCTTAGTATGACAGTGTTGGGAAGTGGGACCTTTGGGAGATGACTAAGTCCTCAGGACAGAGCCCTCATGAATGGGTTTGATGTCCTTAGTAAAGAGCCCTGAGGAAGCTGTCTTGTCCCTTGCATCTGTAAGGACGCTCTTAGAAGGAAACCTCTATGAATAGAAGACAGGTCCTCATCAGACCTTGAGTCTGCTGGTGCTTTGATCTTGAACTTTCCAGTTTCCAGAACCATGAAAACAGATTCTATTGTTTATAAGCCACAAGTTTGGACATTTTAAAATAGAAGCCTGAACAGATTAAGATACCTTCTTCCCAATTATTTACCATATAAGAATACTATTAAGGGAATGGTATATATTTCTGAAGATTTTTTTCTTGTGAGTAGGTCAACAGTTCTCTTTAATAATAGTTACTTATTGTTGAACTTAAAGCACCTGTCACCTTGAATGTTATTCTAGCCCCAAGACAATAAGTACAGAGAAAGGATCAAAAAGGGAAGTGGGAAGTACTAAAACATTATGTAGGCATTTCTACACATTATATCTCATTTAATCTTCACATTGGACACAATAGATGAGAATCTTGTTCTCAATTTAAAAAATTAGGACACTGCCTTAAAGAGCTGCTCTCTTGCCAAAGGGTCATAGAATTGTAAGTTGCAGAACCAGGGCTTGAGTCAAGGTCTCTCTCCCACTTGAATTAGTGCATATTTCCACCACAATGGAGTAAAACTTAACGTTAGAATATGAACAGTTATTTAATATCTTTTGTTTGTATCTAAATCACTGAAGCCTCTCTGAATGCTTTTGATTTTTGGTTACACATAAACTTACATACATGCTTCTTATTTTAGACAAAACTTATCACACTCTGGATCTCAATTTATCATCTGTAAAATGCAGGGATGAACTCTAAATTACTTTTCAGTCTGTGATGGAAAGATTCTCACACAGCATCTGTGACAAACAATTGGGAGAGGACTTAAATTGTTTCCCTAAAAAGCAGTTGGGGCAATATGCAATCTTTTTAAAAATTATTTATTTATTCTGATATGTTATTCATTTCATATTACACATATAGAGCAGAAATTTTCAAGTCACTGATTGCACACAAAGTATTTTCACAACATTTGTGTCTTCATACATGCACTTGGTGTAATGAGTCAGACATCATTACCCTATCATTCCTACCCCCTTGCCCTCTGCCTTACCCTCCCTCCCCTTTGCCCTATCTAAAGTTCCTCCATTCCTCCCATGTTCTAGCATCCCCAATTGCCATTATGAGTCAGCATATTCATATCAAAGAAAACATTCAGGCTTTGGTTTTTTTGGATTGGCTTACTTCACTTAGCATTATATTCTCCAACTCCATCCATTTACCTGCAAATGCTATGATTTTATTCTCTTAATGCTGAGTAATGTTCCATTGTGTAGATATACCAAAGTTTCCCTATCTATTCATCTACTGAAGGGCATCTCGGTTGGTTCCAATTTAGCTATTGTGAATTGTGCTGCTATAAACATTGATGTGGCTGTGTCCCTGTAGTATGCTGCAACATGCAATCTTGTGTCATCCTTACCCTCTTTTCTGTTCCACCTGGGACTGATTACCTGCCTTAGAGAGATGGTTGACTGACAGCCAAGCTAACACTCTTTAAGTGAGCTGTACCATCTTGTCATACTTATTCTTTTAATTAATCCACTAAACCAATTAGGATGTTGAGCACTAAACTGTACACATGAATGTTCTAACACCTCTCCCCAAGTGTCTAACATCCTCCAGTAATCAGAGTGATTAAGTGCTTGAGAAAAATGGAGGTTGTCTATGACGATGCTTCATCTGTCAGTGGAATTCAGCTAAGAGAGGAGTGAAGGCTAAGAGCACTTTCATATACATGTTGTACCCATGACCAATTTCGGAAAGTTAACAATTAATTAAAAGTCATTCAAAACTGGTGATGGAGAAAGGAGGAGAATTTAGAGAAACTATTTGGTATGTATACTTATTTCTAATGAATGGGGATTCTTCCAAATAAGTGTCTAGAGAATGAAAGGCCCCCAGGCTTGGTGGCACACACCTGTAATCCCATCAACCCAGGAGGCTGAGGGAGGAGAATCACAAGCCAAGGCCAACCTTAGCAAGTTAGTGAGGCCCTACACAACTTAACAAGACCCTGCCTCAAAATAAAAAGTGTCTGGGAATATAGTTGAGTGGTAAGGCACGCCTGGGTTCAATCCTCAGTACACAGAGAATGCAAAATCTACTATGCATGTCAAAGGCAATATGAGACTATCTTAATGCTTCCTTTAAAATATGGAAATCTAATCGTGTATTAAAGGGTTAACTTTTAATTAAAAGAATGCTAAATTTCTTGAAAGCAATAATAACAATAATTAATATTCAGTTAATGACTCCACATTTTCTTTTAGACACAGCCAGTTTTATCTGGAGTAACAAAAGAGGCTATTATTTCATTTCAATGTGTAGCTTTTATGAGATGAACTAAATTCTAGTGCTTCCACTCATAGAATCATTTTAATGAGTACTGCAAATGAGTGATTGAGCTTTATTACCGTAGATTTCTCCAAAGCCTCAACTCATCTATTATCTTATTTATTATAGATGGGAAAATGAAGCTGAGTGCTGTGTTCTTTCTAAATCTCTTTATTCATGAGGTCTGAGATATGGAATACAACTAATAAGTAACTCTTGAATCCTTCTTTCTTTGTGTTCCAGATTAGAAAGAATAGAGACATAGTACCACTATACTGAAGCTAAATTATACCATCAGGCATTGGTATTCCAAATACCAAGTTAGTGCTGAATACTGTATCTTCTCAGTTGTTTTCCATGAGCTGCTAGTATAGAGAATGGAAAGCCAGGTGTTTGCTCTACAAGGAGGTCAAGTACTGAAGGATCCAGTGGCAGGGCATGTCTATATCCTGGCCCTCATCTTTGTTGTCAATAAATTTGTTTTATATTCATTTCTTCCCTACTTTTCAATGGAAATAGCAGTGGTATGTGTAAGTATATGAACAAGTGGGGTATGGCTTGGGGTGGACACTGGTTTGCGTTTTAACTACCTAAGAAGCATCTTTCTGTCATATGTTATATAAAGAAACCCTCCTGGAGAGGTTTCAGAGTCTCATACTTATGGTTCAGCACCATGAGGTTACTTACTATGGTGAGATATTAAAATCATGGTAGATTCAGATTTATAATCCATCTTTGCTGTCTCTCTCCAAAGCTCTGATTTTTAAGTTTTTTTGCTCACTGTCCTGTCTATGCATGATTGCTTCTACAAAGAAACATGCTTCAGGATGGCATATTTAACTTAGTTATAGCTGCCAAGGGTTGTATCTGATCTCATCTGATATTTTCTTGCTTGTATAAAAAATATTATATTTATTGACTCCCATTCTCTTTTAGCAATAGGTTTCCAGTAGAAAAAAAGTGTTGTATAATAAAGCTATTTATATTAGTTGTCTGAAAAATGAAATACTATACTGCCTATTCTTTATTTGTAAAGTGTTTGTGCATATGTGTGTGCACACACCAAGGTTTCAAATCAAAGTTTAGCAGCCACACAACTTTCAGAATATATTTTATATTATTAGCAAAGAACAAAAGTATTTACTAAGGTAGACAACAAGAATCTCTCAAGGTAAATAAGAATTCAAAAGTAAGATTGTTTCTCTGCACCTGACTTATATTACTTAGAATAATATCCTTCAGTTTTGTCAACATTCTTGAAAATTATAGGATTTTCTTTTTAAAAGCAGGATAATGTTCTCTTGTGTAAATAGACGGTACATTTTCCTCATCATCCAGTTGATTCCATATTTTGTCTATTGGGAATAATGCTACAATGAACATTGGAGTGCAGATGTCTCCTTGGCACATGGATTTTATGTACCTTGTACATATACCTGTAGTGGAATCACTGGATCATATGACAGTTCTAGTTTTAATTTTTAAAGAAACTCCATGCATGATCTTACTTAAATATGGAATTTAAGAAATTTAAACTCACAGAAGCAGAGAATAGAATGGGGATTTCAAGGGTCTGGGAGTAGGGGCATAGAGAGAGATTTGTCAAAAGGTACTATGTTTCAGTTAGGAAGAATAAGTTCCGGTGACTTATTTTACTGTATGATGGCTATAGTTAACAACAAGATATACTTGAAAATTGCTAAGAAAGTAGATTTTTAAATATTATTGTACAAAAAATAAGCATGAGAAGTGACAGATATATGGATATACTTGATTCAATCATTCCATAATGTATACATTTTTTAAGATATCATGTTGTACATTATAAACATTATAAACATGCACAATTTTTCATCAGTTAAGAAAAGTAATATTTTTGAAACGTGAGCACAATGTATTAGAAAAGAATCAGAACATAGTTTAAAATAAAGTAGTAACATTTTTACACAATGAAGTTGTTCATAGAGGGTTAGACATAAGTTCAGGGGTACAAAGACAATAAAAAACTTAATTTTCCTTCCTTGATCTTTTATGATATTAACAAAAGTTTTCAAAGTATTAAGACCACCTATAATAACAAAAACTGTATTATTAGCAGAATTTGCAACACCTATGAAACTCTCATATTAGGTTAATGATATCAAAGTCCACAGAGAGTCCAAACAGGAACTGGAGTCTTATAGAGTCCAGGGTCAGCATAGGATTCTGGAATTACATAAGTCATACCTCATTGAGTATTTCCTTCTCAAAGAGAGTACTGCAGTTTGATAACAGTTGCTTTACTGCTGTTTGTGTCAAGCTAAGAGCCTCAAATAGGGGATCTGAAAGTGTCCTTAAGTCTTTGCTTCCTTTACCAGCTCTGTTTTGACATTGTTCCTGGACCCACCAATGGTTTGAACCCCTGCCCCCATCACATCAAGCCAGCTTTGAGGGTGATAATGAGACTTCAATGCAGAATGAGATTTGAATAAAACTCTTTCACAGCTACAATATCTCCAGTCTTCTGAAGACTACTTCCTGGTTTGTGCTGGGGTGATCTAAATGCTATCACAGTGGCAATCAGAACTGTTCTTTCTCCTCTCTCTGGGCTTTCTTACACCCTTTCTTGCAGGTAAAGGGCTTTGTTTTCTAGTCCCCAGTGATTCTTCCCTGACCTTTAAATACTTCTGTACTAACAATGCAGATGATTTTCTACATGTATTAGAAGGTTTCAGTAGTCATTGTCTTTAACTCCTTCTGTAACTTGTTCAATTTGTAAATTCCTTGTAAGTTCTCAAATAATGTGAAAAATGTGTTTCTATTTTCTCCACTTCTTTAAAACAAATGTTATAGTCTGTATTTTAAATGCATCGAATTTTAGGGGATTTCTCACCTTCATTCTCTTTACACACTGCTTAGACAGGCCAGCAAATAATTGAGCAGTAGATTTTACATATGTTTTAATAGGCAAAACATTGCTTTCCATCATTAGTTATCCAGTTATCCGAAGGCATATCATCTTCATTTAATAAAACAAAGTAAATCAATAAACCTGTCCTTAGTGGTACCTAAAGGAATTTATTGTGGACGGGAAAATTTAGAGTTAGGATTTCTCTATTTTCTTACTTTGAACTTTTTACTTGATATATTGATTTTTGTGGTTTATAATGCTATAATTGTTCTTCATGCAGGCCTTGCCCATCCTTCAGGTCTAAGTGTTCGACTAGCGTTTTCTAGCAATGGGAAAAGCATGATTTTCTTGGGAGATAATTGTATTTATCTGATTCAGCCATTTAAACCAATGTATATTGATATTTTGTCATAGTTTTGATCTATCAGACATAGACAGCTACCCAATGTTTAGCATTCTAGGTATTATGTTTGGGTTTCTATCTTAGGGAGAGTTTAATGTTGCTCTCTCTTTACAGAGAAAAGATATGGAAGCAAGAGAGTAAAATTTAATTTAAAGAAATTACGAGATGGGAAGTATCTGTCTGTTTCTCTTTTAGTATTCTTTCACTACTTTGTGTACAGGCTTGAAATTTTTTTCCCTTCTTCTTTTGGGTATACCTGCCTGAAGCCTGGACACAGCATTGTCGAATGAACTGGTGTAGATTGGATTCTGCTCTTTTTAGCAAAACTAACCCATTCGTATTATTTCCTGTCATTTGTTAGTCCAACCATATGCTTTGTAATTTGTACCAATTTTTTTTATGTATTTCCTAAGAGTTTCTTTGTGACCTAAAATATGGTTTATTCTGAAGAAGGTTCCATGAGAAGCTGAGAAAAAAAGTGTATTCAGGTGCTGTTTGATGAAATATTCTATATATCTCTGTTAAGTTTATTTGATTAATATTATTTTTTTATTCCTCAGAAGTCTTTACTAAGTTTATGCCTGGATGACTTATTTATTGGTTAAAGAGTTGTGTTGAAATCTCACCCAGTATTATTGTACTAGAGTCTATCTGAGGCTTTAGTGTTAATGTCTATTTTAAGTAAACATTGTACCAATGTTTGGGGCATAAACATTTACTATCATTATATCTTCTTATTGGGTATTCCCTTTACCACGATGAAGTAAACTTCTTTGTCTCTTCTGATTAATTTTGGTTTGAAGTCCACTTTGTTGGGTATGAGACTAGGCACTGCTACTTCTTTTCAGGCTCCATTTATATGGTATATCAATTTTGATATCTTTTTTTTTCAGCCTGTGGCTGTCTTTGCCTGTAAGATGAGTCTCTTGCAAATAAAATATAGTTCATTCTTATTTTGTTGCTTTTTATTTTTTATTTTTTGTACCAGGGATTGAACTTAAGAGCACTTGACCACTGAGCCATATCCCCAGCCCTAGTTTGTATTTTATTTAGAGACAGGGCCTCGCTGAGTTGCTTAATGCTTCACTTTTGCTGAGGCTAGCTTTGAACTTATGATCCTCCTGCCTCAAACTCCCGAGCTGCTGGGATTATAGGTGTGTGCCACTGTGCCCAGCTGGTTCCTGTTTTAAATTTCATTCTGCCAGCCTATGTCTTTGAATTAGAGAGTTGAGGCTATTTAGATTCAGTGTTATTATAGAGAAATGTTGATTAATACCTGCCAATTTGATTTATTTCTAATATTTAATTTGGTCCTGTTTCTCATTTGCTTAGTTACTCTTCACATGAGATTTACCAATTTGTGAGCTCTGGGATTTGTTTTTTATTTCTTTGGAGTATTTTCTATAGTGCCAGGTTAATAGTCATGAATTTCTTTAGTTTCTGCTTATCTTTTAAGGTTGTTATTTCCTTTTAAATTTTGAAGGATAGCTTTGTTAGATATAGCAATCTTGGTTGAGCATTATTTTCTTTCAAGGCTTATAACACATCATTCCAAACCCTCCTGAATTTTAAAGTTTGTCTTGAGAAATCAGAAGTTTTTCTGACTGGCTTGACTCTACATTTGACTTGAAATTTTTCTCTTGAGGTTTTTTAAAAATTCCATCTTTGTTCTATATTTTAGGCATTACAATTATAATGTGCCAGGGAAAGGAGCTTTTTTCTTTTTAATTTTGTCAATTTGGCGTTCTGAATGCATCCTGTATTGAGATATTCACTTTATTCTCAAAGTTTGAAAAATTTTCTCTTATTTCCCTGAAGAGGTTATCTGTGACATTGGCTTGTATCTCACAACTGTCTTTAATTCCAGTGATTATCAACTTTGGTTGCTTAATGTTATCCCAGAGTTCTTGTGTATTCTAGTCATGTTTACTTATTTTCTTTAATACTATGTACAAGGCTGACCACTTTGTCTCCTAGCTCTGAGATATTGTCTTCAGTGTGGTGTTATTTAATAGAGACATAGATATACATATCTCCATGAACCAATCAGCATAACAAGAAAACACTCATACATTTAAAAATATAGAAAAAAATTCTTAATTAAAAATTAAAAAGTGAAATAATTGTCTCTACTGAGGAGGCCAAAACTGTCAATGATAATGGATGGTCGCTGGCTCTGCCCAACTGTCTGTCTTTCCATTTCTTCATATATATATATATATATATATATATATATATATATATATATATATATATATAATATATATACACACACACACATAGATATAGATATATAGAGATATATCTCTATATATCTCTCTATATCTATAACTATATGTTTTAGCTAGGCACAGTTCCTTTATTTTATTCATTTATCTTTTTGGGGGGCTGAGGATCGAACCCAGTGCCTCACACGTGCTAGGCAAGTGCTGTACCGCTAAGCCACGACCCCAACCCTCTTCTTGTGCTATGTACTAACACAGAGAGAAGGGGGGGGGTGCCCGTGCACAAAGAGTCAGAATTGTTATATATTCCTCTTTTTGTATTGCTCACCAAGCTGCAAGATGGAGTGGCCTAAAACTGAAGCTGGTTGAAATAGCTCTCTGTATAAGGTAGAAGAGAATGGGAAGTACTATCAGTTGGAGTTTTGTCTTCACAGACTGGGTGGATGTACTCCCAGAGTGGGGCTGCTACAGACTACTACTCCAGTTATTGGGGCTTCGGTCTAATCAGGTCTTCAGGACTTTCTTGGATGATATCTGCTCTGGAGAGATTAGATCAACACACCCCTTGGGTAAGGTAGATGCTGATCTTTGCTGGGAGTCTGGATCTTGAGAACCTCTCAAGAAGACAAAAGCTCAGAGTTGGAAGAACTTGCAGTCCCTTCTGCCTTCTGAACTGCTGGAATAAAATTTTGAGTGTTTTCTTTAAGCTATCTCTAACTTATTTATTTTTAACTTTATTGGATTATAAAACCATAATCTATAGGATATCAATTTTTTCTCCTTTTTCAGGATTGTTTGCATGGTCTAATATTGCATGCAATCAAAGAAAATAAGAAAAACATAAAAAGAGAAAAAATATTAAAATAGAAAAAATAAACAGTAAAGGGATAGAAATATTAGCCCTTTGTCTTTACCAGAGATTTGTAGCCTTTTCAATCAAGAGAAAAGGAGATAACAGATACTAAATTTGTGTTATAACAACTTACAAAATAGATATATAAAAGATAATATAAAGTGTCAAGAATATGCTAAAATTTAGAAAAATATAATGTAGGAAAACTGGCTCTGAAAGAAATAGAATACATGGATATTCCTATAACAAGTAGAAAAATTAAACAGTAGTTTAAAATATTCTCACTAAGAAAATTTCAGGCCCAGATGGTTTTGTAGGAAAATTCTTTTAAGCTTTTGAGGAGTAGGCAAACCTAATAGTATAAAAACTTGTTGAGAGAATAGATATACCATAGCCTGAACTATAGTCCAGTCTTAATTGGCTACTATGAGGGCCTTGACCTCACCACAACACTGCAGTGCAGAAGCAGTTACTTAAAAGGCACATGAATCTGGATAGCTTTACCTGGACAATGGCTTTCTTTAGCATCTGTATCACATAATGGAACACTCATATCCCAGAAAAGCACATGTCTGGTGACCAAGAGACCAGAACTCCTACCTGCCTGGCCTCTGTGCTCTTCTAACTCATATGGGTTGCTTCACCTGTGCCTAACCTTCATTAGAATGTTGCATAAACATAAATTTGCACTGTTTATTTTTGTGACTTCCACCTTGTGACCAGATTTTGAGTAATTAGATGCTACCTTTTATGCTATTTTAGAAGTTCTCTATACCATACAGCTTAGGAATTTTCCATAACCTAGTTTCCCACCCATTGCTTTTTGAAAAAAATTTTTGTTCCTATTAAACTGTGCAGTCATTCAGATCTGTACTTGCAGTTTATTTAGCATCTAGATGATAAAATTACTGAAGATCTTTCAGAATAATTTGTCTGTCATAGTATAGGAAGCAGAAGTGATTCTTCACATTGGATTATGAATGAGAAACTTTTATTTATCTAAAGCTTTTGGAAAATGAGGCATTGAAATTCCATGGAAATTCTCCTGTAGCAAAGACCTGTCTCTTGGTGACGCTCTATTTCCTGCTGTCTTCTCCAAACACTGACAACAAAAATTAAAGAAAATATCATATCTCTTGAACTTCTAACTTTTAAAACATATCTTAATTGCAGTAAATACAGAAATTATATTATTAATATTTCATATGTACTTTAGTTTTGGCAGTGTTGGACCATCATGAAAATTCAACAATTACTTGCTAACTTATTAGTTAAATTATTGACACAGTATTTGACACAAAATAGCCCATATATTTTTGTCAGTTTAGTGATTAAACTATTAATGCTGGTTATTTGTGATAATTTTTTTTTCAGGGAACAACTTTCATTATTAGTGAATTAAAATAAATAGTATTATTTGAAGGGCCTATATAGATAAAACCTGAAGAACTCCATCAAATACTTTTAATTCATCACACTGAAGCTATTTTCATTGATCATTGTTTTTAAAGGCCCTGCCCGGGAATATTTGACAAGGGTCATGTCCCCTTTTATAAAACTGGCAGAGTATAAGCTCAGGGGAAGCAAAAGTCCTTATGCAAACTTCTGCTAGACAGACTTGAAGTTTCTGAAATACAGACTAACTGCAGTGATTGATTTTCTTCCACCTCAGCAGCACACAAGGTGAGACAATATTAGTCAAGGACATAAACCATATTCAGGAAGCCAACTCATGATCTGGTAGTCTGTCAGTCAAAGATCCATCAAACCTCAGAATGAAATGAAAGTCCACCATGCAGGAGTGCTGTCGAATTTTCTTTATGGATGTGAACCTGGGTCTGTTACTGGTGTGTTAACTTGCTGCACACCTCCATCCTGCCATGTTTCATATTAGATGGCAGATGGTTTCCAAGTGCAAGGATCTAGGAAGCAGTTGATCATCAGCAGTTGACATCAGTACCATTAAAAATCAGTTCCATGAGGCTGGACAACTGTAGGGAGTGAACAATAAAATGTCCGAGTTCCTGGGTAGGGATGGCAGTGAGTGTACCATTGTGACTGATAGGATTATTGCTCCTATGCAAAGAAATCCCAGGTTGTTAACTTCAGGTAATGACTCTACAGAGTATTTTTTTTATTATGTAATGCACATGGACTGTGTATCAGGAACGTTGACATGTAGTGGAGATACTAAGATGAGTGAGAGAACATTTAGCTCAGTATTTGTTATTAATACTTGAAATGCAGTGTTCTATGTGCTAAAATAATATATGCAGTGGGCAGGTAATAGAAAAACAGGAATCTATGAATTTAGTCAAAGTACCATTTAATCTGGACTCCTTAGATGTGACTCTGGTTACCAGAAATATCCTGATATGTGATGATGACTCAAGGATCCTACTTCCTATAAACTAATGTTTTTTAAATTTCATTTCTGATTATCTTTTGTTGTAGCTACTTTATTTAGTGCTCTATCTCCTGGGAGATTATAGTGAGGCATGGTCCTATAGAAACATAATGTGAAATACAAATGCAAGCCACTTATATAATTTCAAATCTAGCAGTGATATTAAAAAGCAAATAAACCCAAATGAAATTAATTTAAATATCATATTTTTTCAACATGATGTGTTCAAAATTTTACCATCTTAACATTGATAAATTTAAAAAAATATATGATTTTACATTACTTTTCATGGTAAGTTTTCAAAATATGCTTTGTAGTTTAATTTAGCACATCTCCGTCTGATAAGCCACCTAACAGTCACAAGTGGTTCATGGCCACTGTGTTACACAGTTCAGTTTTGGAAGAATTTCATATGGGCAGAGAATGATTACATGTGTTTTACTTAGTATAGTTCTTGATGGTAATGTGAATAATGGTATACCAAGTACTTAGTATAGTTCTTGAAGTTCAAAAATATTTGATGAGTAAATTAATTTTAAAAGGTTATAACATTTGTAGCTAAAGAAACAGTGGGGTATCTAAGAATGATTTCTCTAACCAATGAACTTAAGCTTATATTTTTTTTAAATATATTTTTTTGGTTATACTTGGACACAATACCTTTATTTTATTTATTTTTATGTGGTGCTGAAGATTGAACCCAGTGCCTTGCACATGCTAGGCAAGTGCTCTGCCACTGAGCCACAATCCCAGCCCCCTGTATATTTTTTTTTAAAGTTGAAGTAGCACTCTTCATCAGTGGCATGAAGTTTAAAAGTTACTTTAGAAAATGGCAACAACCTACTGAATCTCATTAGTGAGTCAACTTAAAAGAAAATCTCAAATAGAAAATACTGCACTGTGTTTCTACAAAGGAGTAGTGTGTACTAATGAATAGGAAGGGATGGTGTCTCATAGTGTTGTAATTGCATTTGGAGAGTGTCACTCATGATCACATTACAACTATCCTTTAGATGTCCTGTGACTGATGGTCCAGTAGGTAGATGATTTGTACCCTTTGATTCTTCAACTGTCTTTATTTGCTATTTTATCATTTATATATGTAATTACTTATTATGAATCTAGAAGATGAAATGGATTAACAGACCAGGAAAGTGAAAACTAGGTCAGTAGAAATTAATTACTGAGAAATCTTTATTGAAAGGCATTTTAAACAAACTAAAGCTATAATAATTATCGAGCATCATTAGAACATACAAAGAAGAGAATCCTTTTTGAGCACAGAAAAATACCAATTATATTCAACATAACTTTAGAAGAAAGCAATGAAATTAGTGCAAATAAAACCACCTACATTATTCACATTACCATCATAACATCTCTACTGTAACTGAGCAAGCCAGTTTACTTTTATTTGTGGAACAAATCTGACAATACTCTTAGTTTGTCTTGACAATGTGTAATTAGAAAAGAATTGAACTCATTTCTGTAAGCAAATACTAAGAAATGCTGCAGACCATTGATTCCCCACCAAGAATTCAACTCAAAGCTTTTGAAAAACTACCGTTTAAGGTCCAATTTCTTTTATTATTTTTTTAAAGTACATTTTTTTTTATTCCTAGAGCAGTTTTAAGTTCACAGAAACACTGAGCAGCAGGTAAAGAGATTTACCACATACCTTTATTCAATTCCTTTTTCTGAATAAATAACTCATTATTCAGTCACATTTCCTGGTGAAAGACTTCAGGGTCCTTGTGAGATGCTGTGACAAAAAAAAGGAGGGTGGTGTGAGACAAGTTGTAGCATTTTGCTGGAAGAAACTTGCCTTCTTATAACAGTCTATTGATTTAAGCAGGTAACGAATTTTGAGTGCTTACATGGAGTCTGTCTTGAGCAAATCATTATAACAAATTTAAAAGTAGTATGAAGTAAGTACAGGTACTCCATTTTAGCTGTCCATAGAAACACAAACCAGACAATTAGGCATTAGACAGCAAATCTAAGAATGATTTCTCTAACCAATGAACTTAAGCATGGCCAAAGAGGTCGGAGGAGAGGGAGATGAGTGAAGCTTGAGAAATAAGGAAAACCTTCATGGAAAGATTGGAATCTATATTTCAGTTTGAAAGCCAGGAAAGTAGAGAAGATGGACAGATCAGATTCATGGAGCCTGGGTAAGAGGAGAGGGTGCTCAGAAGCACAGGGGTGTGACAGTGGAAGATAACCTTAGCATCCTAAAGGGTGGGCAAATGGATTCTTTTGTTGGGCAAAAAGCAAGCTGCCTAGTAATCCTAGGGAAATAAGGTTCCTAATTGTTCAAAATAATTGAAGAGTCTCTTATGCAGAGGCAGAAAACAAGATTCAGTTATTTCTCTGCCAGACCTAGCAGTATATGAAAATCGAGAAACATTTCTCAGAAATACATGAGGGAGTGTAACAAAACATGGAAGGCCTAGAGGCTGAAAGGGAAGAATGAATAAAGAGTGATTAGAAATTCACCTTTGAGTATGATTGATAGAAGCTATAATGTTGGACAGGGTAATATGCTTAAGGTTGAAAAAAGGATACAGCTGTTTTGGGACATTGCATTAGTCAAGATAGGTTAAGCTGCATAATAAATGACACCCAATTTTTGGTGTTCTAATGTGACAAAAATATATTTCATGCCAAACAGTTCAATTCCATTTCTAGTCCCTCTTCACGGTAATTGAACTTCATGTGGTGACTTACTGGTCCCGGCCACTTTGATTCTGTGATTCTGTCTTCATAAGGCAAAGCTTCCTCCTGATCACAGTGGCAGGAAAGAAGAGAGATTGGAAAACTATGCAAAGTGTCTTTTCAGAATTGACACCTGTCACTTTTGCTTATGTATTCATTGGTTAACATTGTCATATTTCCCCAATTAACTATAAGGGGCTTCACAAATGTAGTTTTTGATAGATTTAGAAAAGAAACAAGGACTAGAATTAGTAATAAAACAGTCAACAATAGATATATTGAGGGTAAAAATATCCACAATTTAGGTTAGTGGCATAAGATTCAGGTTTATTTTATATTAAAAATTAAACATCTGAGTGTCATCATTAGAGATATTAGTGTTGCTGTATTAGGGAAGTTAACATTTCAATGTAGTAGCATGAGAAGAATTAAGTGGCTAATTCTGCACAGCTCTTGGAAAAAAGATCTTGGATTTGAATTTGGGTCTGTTTTGAAGTCAATGCTCTGTGCTTAATCAAAGTATGATTTTTTTTTATCCCACAACTGAGTTAACAATTTAGACAATGGTTAGCAACTTATTTAACTGAATGGAAGAATACATTTAAATATAACTTTCTCGGGCTTGTGAGATTATTACATTAAGTGTGACTCATTTGTTATCTGTATTCCAGATTAGAGGTCCATAGTCCTGTCCCTAGAGATCATTTTCTGGTAGTCTTTTGGAAGTCTCTTGGTAGGACACGATCCACATGATAAGGAGGCTACAGGTTTTGTGAGCAGGGAAATTTCAGGCTGAGTCATGGTCCTGGAAAATATCATCTGAGATTTTTGTGTCCCATTAGCTAGTGTTAAGTTGTCATTGAAGGGCTAGGGTTGTGGCTCAGTGGTAGAGTGCTTGCCTAGCATGTGTGAAGTACTGGGTTTGGTTTTCAGAACCACATATAAATCAATAAATAAATGTCCATCAACAACTTAAATAAAATTGCCATTGAGCCTCATGGGGAAATATGTTGGGTTTTAGCTAAATACCAACAGATATTCTTTGAGCTACCTTCTCCAATATTTTCATTGCTAAATGTGACTGAGAATCAATGTCTTTATTCTAGGGTGGATGAGGCTGCATTGTCAATATTAAGATCATTATCATTATTGTTCACTGAGAGCCTGTTTTATCATTCAAGTCCTTCAGCTTACTATATTGACTCAGACTATCTCCAGAAATAAGATGACAATCTTGTCAGATCTATCTTTGTCAGTTAGGACACATGTAAATTAGACCCAATGGCTGAGCCAACTTAATATATTCTAATGACAAGGAAGGACACATGAGTGAAAAATGGTAGTGGCCATTGTCAAAAATTGCATTGAAAAGTTTGGGAGGAATCAGGAGCATATTGCTACTTTGTAAGTTAGAATATCATTTGATGATAAAACCAAAGAAGTCTAAAATAACAAACACATCTACTCAAAATATTATACTGTGTGGTACTATTATAGAAGACATCACCCAGCTTTAGGGGTCTAGCATTACATCGGTTCTCAAATTTTAGCATGTTCCTGGAGCATCTATTAACAGATTTCTGGGTCCCACCCTACAGGTTTTGGTTCACTAAGTCTGGGGTGGGATCCAAGAACAGCTAATTCTGATAAGTTCCTAGGTGAGACTGATATAATTGTGAAGACCGTAATTTGAAGAACCACTCTTATCTCACATCCATTTAATCAGTAAATTTGGGAATGGGCCCAGTGGTCTGTATTTTCTTAAACCATTCAAGTAGCTGCATAATAATGATGCATAATAATGTTTGGGAATCATTCATTGAATACTAATGGAGAAACTCTGCATCTGGGATAATTTACCTTTACCCAGGAGATGTAAGGACACACTGATCACAAGAGCTGTATGCCATAGTAAAAGCATTGTGACTTTGTACTATAGATATTTGCAGAGAGGATAAAGGTACTCTATGATGTTTTTAGACAATTGTTTCTCATGGCAGAGTCATGAACAGTCTAGAATATTCCAATTTTTTTTCTCCTATGCTATCCTTATCTTTCCTTGTACTATAAACATCCTACCATCTGGTATTCAATCAGTTGGAAACCCAAAAACCATGAAATTCCCTTCATTTTCATTTTAGTTAAGACTGATGTTTAAAAATATAGTTGATGGAGAAAACCAGACCACTCACTTTTATGTGATTTCTAGAACTTATACCATACCTTTCTATGTAGTTAAGGTTCATTACATATTTGTTGAGTCCTATTGACACATGGAAATTGTATAAGGAATTCTATATCATCAAAGAAAAAATTATAGCTAGTAGTATTTTAATACTAAATACTTATGAGGAATTTCACTTTTTGAAAAATAGAAATTGTTGCATGCTACACATTCATTAATATTCCCAAATTAAATATTAAATATTCCAGACACAGAATTTCTGATTATGCCAGATTTTATTATAGTTTTTAAGAGAGAGAGTGCACATTGCTATTAAATATCTTCAGAATGGCCATTGCATCTCATTACTAGTAGCCACCTTGTCCTCCTTACCTCATTAGGTGATTTTAAGAATTCAATCCATACTAAGTAATGGGCTAATGAAAAAGGAAGTACTATAAGCAATGGACATATGAATCAGTGATAGAATAATTTCATGTGCATTTATTCTGTCTAAGGTTTAATACAAGGAAAAAGAGGTTTAAGCCTATACTTTAAAGAATTTTGCCTATTCATACATAGGGAAAGATATTGACAAAGTAGAGATGCTTTTATTTCTGGTAATTATTTCTCAGTTGTCAGAGAACTAGATTTATCATGTACTTTCAATAAATTTCTGGCAGAAGGTAATCTCTAGATAATCTATCCTAATGGAAATTTTATGAAATGTAATAGTATCTTATAAATAACCTTGTGCCGCTTTGCTTTTCTCTGATTAACTCCAGTTATTATTTGATAGATTTGGCTCCCTAGGGTTAAGATTGCAGTAAATTTGGCCACGGTGAATCATCTGGAGAATAATAGCAATTTGTACAGTGGAGTACTTTATACCATGACTTCATTCCCCAGGATTGGGTAGGTACAACAGTGTGCTTTCTCAAATATTTCATCAGAGGCCAAATTGATAAAGTCAGCTTATGAAGGGAATTGCACGAGTGTCTTCAAGAGGCACAGAGAGATTTCAGGAGACTATAAAACAAAGAAGCAAGCTTTCTCCCAGTAAACCAAGCAATGAGGCTTAACAGAAGCGTTTGAAGGACCCACATCCTCAGCACTTTTTCCTATTTTATTTTGAGACAGGGTCTTGCTAAGTTGCTTAGGGCCTCACTAGGTTGCTGAGGCTGGCTTTGAACTTGGGATACTTCTGCTTCAGCCTCCTGAATTACAGGCCATAACAGATTTCTTGGTTGGCTCTATCATCTAAGAGGTTTTCTCCCAATTCCAAGACTTATTATCTGCCTGTTGTTTTTCAGTTGGTAGGTTGGGCACTCTTCATACGTCTGTGTCTTCAGCGTCCTAATAAATATGTTATATATATATATATATATATATATATATATATATATATACACATATATACGTATATATATATATATACGTATATATATATAATTTCTAGCCTTATTTTTTAGGTGGCAAAACAGGGGTGGTTGAACTAAGGACAAAGACAGAATGGAAAGAAAAAAATGGCTTGTTTTCAGGCACCAGGAGTCCTCCCACACATGCTGAGAGATTGACTGCACAGGAAAATATGTATTCTACACCCAAGAAAGTAGCTTTTACAGAGGGATTCAGAGATCAGTGGTGATATGTCCTCTGGGAAGCTTTCCCTCATTCCTAGATAGGTTTGGTCTTCTCTTATTTGCATCTACAGCACTCTAGATCCCCTGCTCTTACAGTCACAACACTTGATTGGAATTATTTGAAATGACAAAATTCTTTTTAGTGCAAAGTTTCTGGCATTCTGCAGCTGGTATTTAACAGGCGTTAGTACATAGATGTGAACAGATGGGTGGATGGTGACATAAATGTGGCAGATTGCTCCTTTCTCCTCAGTCTCCTCCTGGAAGGGGACCTTTGATAGATGGAGAAAAATGAAAGATTCCATCAGCACAGTGAAGTGAAGGTTTATCGTTTAAGAGGCAGTTAATATTATCAAGAGGATGGCAGCTTGTCCTGTAAATGTTTCACTTTAAGGCGACTTGAACTTCACACAGCAAGCTCAGGTTTCCCACCAGAGCTGAGTGAGTAAATGCACTGGTTTAGGTGATGAGAGTTGTAGTGGCAGGAAAAGAATCTCGGTGCCTTTAAAAGTAGAAACTTATTTTTGCTCATTTACAGAGCAAATGGTGATGGGGAGGAGAGTTCTGTACCCTTAGTTATTGAGAAATCCAGTCCAATAAGGCTTCTGATAACATGCATTTTACCTGTGAGCCCAGGAGGAAAGGGAAAAATGTTTGTGAACAACAAGCTAGTTTTGCCACATTAACCTAAATAGAAAACTACTCGAGTGTCTAATGCAATTTTTGTGGTTCTCTGAAGACTGAGTTCCACAGTTTGGCTTTTATATTCTTTAAGTAACTTTGTCCTGGTGGAATATGTCTTGCATTGATAACAGATGCAAGTGCAGAAACACTGTTTTCTAATGCATACATCAATGCTAGTGGTTAATTAGCTATTCAACAAGATATATTTGTTTAATTTATTATTATAATATAAAAGTATGACATACATATGCACTGTATTTCATATATGTGGATATAAATACAAAAAGGTATAAAATAAAGATTGCACAGTAGATTTTTACAAGGCAGAGAAAGAATTTCTAAATAAATCAGAACCACATTTTATTGTGAATTTGTCAGTTTGAACTCTACAGAGGATGTGGAGGAGAGAAACCTGATGGAGTCAGTTTGTATATCTTCATTGTCCCTTATTAATTTGTAAAATAAAATTACATTTCTTTAAAAAATACTATTTTTTTTTTACTTTTAAACAATAAAATGTAAAAATATTAGAAGTATTAATATTTTTTCTGGATCATTTAAGATCAAGCTGGTGACCTGTTGATCAATAATTTATGACTCTTTTAGTGTGTATTTAATGTACATGCTGGTTTATTATGGAGCCATTGGGATTATAATATCTTTTGATTTAGACCCATTAATGTCCCATCAATTTGCCTGTGATGTCCCTTATGGTAGAATGATATAGTTCAGAATCGTGTGTTTCATCTGATTGTCATATCTTTTGTTTTTCCTTGTGTCTAGAACAATTACTCAGTTTTTCCTTGGTTTTCATAACCTTGTTATTTTTGAAAATTAAAGTTTAAGGGTATTTTTTTCAGTAGAATTCTCTTCTATTTGACTTTTTTTTTATTATAACTAGATTCAGTTTATATACTTCTGGTGAGAATATCAAATAATTGAGTTTCATTGTATACCATCCGATGATACAATGTTGGTTGTCCCAATTATTAGGGATGTTAACTTCAGTCACTTGAATCTTGTGGGTACTGTCAGACTCTTCTACTTTTGTCCTTTGTAGATAATAAGTATATTATGTGAAGGGACTTGGAACTATGTTTCTTTCTGCATCAAACTTTCAATATAGTCATTTATATGCTTATATCTCTAAGGATACATGTTTTCTTATTTTATTCCATACATTATAATACATTATTATCACTCTTTATTTTGGTATTCAGTTTGTCTACCACTTGGCCAGATGGAGCTCCTTCAACTTGGTTTCTATTTAATGTTTGTAAGTTCTTGGAGTGCTTTCTCAATTTCTAGCACAGAATTATGTTTTAGCCTTGTACTAACCTGTCCCAAACCTGAAATCTATTTCTTCAAGGAACACAACATTTATTTTAGTACAGAATAGTATTTAGAAACAGAAATTTGGTTGATGTGCTCATTTATATAGGAGAGCCAGCACTCCCTGGCCCTTGGAGTGGATATCACTGGGGAACATTCATCACTCATACACACATCAAGATCTGTGTACCTTTTTTCTCTCTATATATGTGAAATACCATGAACTTACACAAATATTTCTAATTCCAGAACCAAAGGACAGCATTTACTCTAGTTTACCCTTTTCTGCACTTGTAACCTGGCTTCATTATCTTTATTATAATCACTTCTTTTATGTAACATGTTAAGAAAAACACTGGTTAACACGCTAATGTTAACCAATCTATCATCTGCCAGTACACCCTCCTGGTATGTTTCCGTTTAGCAACTTTGCCATTTCATTCTGTACCCTGGCAACTTCCCCACCCAAACTCTTTCATTGTGGACAACTAGTTTGATCTTCCCCACTGGCTTTAGGAGTGAAATTTTTTAGGAAGAGAAGGAAAGAAAAAAGGCAAGAAAAAATTGAACCAACTTTTTTGAATGAAGTTCCTTGATGGATGTGAGGTTTTCTGGGGTTATAATGCAATATGCAAAGCAAAGAATGTCCCAGATCCCGTGGTTTTACATTCTCATGGGGTTACAAATTATAGCCAATAATGAAGATACTGATTTGGTATTGGCCTTGCCAAATAAGGTCACTGAGACATTATTCTGGAAAAGTGACAAAACAAATAGTGCTCCCTGGACTGGGTGCCTTGAAGAAAATTAAGCCAAGAATGTTGTGAAGTAACATGAACAGACTCTACACAAAAATAACTGAAAACGGCAGCAGACCTTGGATCAGCAAGTGTCTATATTAAGCAGCGGTGGAATGGCCCATGGCACATTTTCTGGGGAAATAATAGCAACTGGTTCAAGAAGGATCTGTTTTTTAGAGGTCTTAGTGAGAATCATAGTAGAATGTGTAGTGTGACTTAATCATTAGAGACTTGGGACGTGCCGCTGGGCAGTCAGGAAACTAGTTGTGCAGGTTAAAAATCTAACTCAGAAAAACAGTTATACAATCTCAAAACTCATTCTAACTCAGGGAAACTGTTGTAAAAGCTTGAAACTTATTGGATAAAAATCTAGAGCCCAGAGCCCATTTGTTTGCCTTTCCCTCTAGGACTCAGTGTTACTGGGAATGGATGAAAGACCAAAGCCCAGAGCCTAATGTTTACTTTCTCTCTCCCAGGACTCACTGTCTTTCCTCCTCCCTGGGGGCTGTCATTTCCTTTTGCTTGGGGGATGTTATTTTCCATATCCTTCAGACTCAGTGGGAAATGTAGCCTATGAGAAAAAAAAATCTAAAAGAAAAGAGTTGCTAAAACGAAGTCGGGAAAATTGGAAGGTCAAGAACATTACAGAAGCTCAGAAGGACTTGACCTCGTAGAGGAAAATCTTTGTGGTACATTAGGTATTAAATAAATAATAAACACTTCTGTGATATAAAAGCTATCAGACTCTATGAGTCCAACCTAGAAAGATACCTTTAATGAAACTAGAGTCTAACTTTTCCAAGTAGTAATATTGGAATTGGGTAGTACCCATGGATGTTTCCCATATTTGCCATGGTTCATATGGTCACCTGGAAGCTAGAAGCACTGGGATGCAGCCTTGAGTTATCCCAGCACAAAGGCAAATGCAAAATGAAAGTGATGGATAGAAAACAATTTTATCTTCCTTTTTTTGAGTTTCCCTTCCTAAGCTATTGTGGTCAGGCTTCATTTATGACTTTGATGCCCCCCTCCTTCAGAAGGAGAGACCTCCACAATCTGAAGGGGAATTTATAGGGAATTTTCAAAAAGAGGCCCGCCTCTGATATAGACAAATCTTTATTAAACTATGGAAGGAATTTCTCACTTATTGCTTATATTTGGAAAATTTAACATCATTATATGATGTTTGTGATGTGACTGATAAAGTTAGAAAAATTAGTAAAAATTTTGCATTGAGTTCTGACAAATACTTCAGTCTTCTATCAACTATTCAGAAAGGATTAAGTCAGCTGTATTTGCATTTTTTACTGTTCATATCCAGACTTACACCTGAGTTCTCCTTAAAGTTTTATAAAATCAGAATGTCACCCTCAGTTTAAAGATTAGTGCAGTTAAATCTACAATATTAGGTCTATATAGATTTATTATGCCACAGAAATGGTATGTAGCTTACCAGGGTCTTCAGTGGTTTATGATAAGGAGACTGTAACTTTATTTTTTAAGTGATTAAAGAATAATTTTGATGAAATACCTGATTCCCTCTTTTGAATCTGGCAGAAGTTTTACCAGATTTAATTAAAGAAATAAATAATTTCAAGCCAAATCAGCAGATAATAATATTTATTCCCCCCAGATCTTTTCTACTTCCTTTTTTTGTCTCCATAATGTGTTAATGTGAAACTCCAATAACATTGCCTAATGATATTAGAAGTTATTGTCAACTGTAAACTAAAAGTACAATTAACAAAACCATACTCAAACTCGTTGTTAAACTCTCAACATAGCAAATCTGCATATTTTACTAATTTTATTTCTTTTGCATGTACGTTTGTACCTCTGTACTTGTTTAATCCTCATAAGTTATAACTAAGAGTATAGAGAGTTAAAATACACACATTTTAAAATCATATATGTTTTTTTACCAGTGGTTCATTTTTTTTTTTTTTTGTATTTTTTTTTGGGGGGGGGTTGTTTGTTTCTTCTATGACTCATGAAGCTTTTACCAAATTGACTCTCCAATGGGTAAAACTGTAAAATCTGGGAAAAATTATAAAAAACAAAGTTCTAGAAGATAGTGGAAAGTGAAATGACCCCAAAAAAGCAATTTTGTAGAAGAGTTACATAGAAAAAGAGAAAACATTGAGTTTTCTAGCTTTATAAATATTTAATCTGAAAATAAGCTGTCATCAGTAATTTGAGAGAAGGTGTGACTCAGAAATTCATCAGAATTTCTGTTTTAAGAACCAAAGGGCGGCGATGGCGGCAAGGGGAGTGCATTGCCCCCGTGTGCTGCTTCACTGTGGGGGAGTATGACAAGTCAGGACGGCTAAAGGATATCTTGTTAGGAATTTCCAGCAATAGTGGGGTGCTCCGGACCTGGAGGAAGGATTTCCATCGCACGAGGATAGGCTACGGGGACTCAAACGCGAGAGGTTTGTCGCACGGAGGGTAACACTGCTTATTCAGCAAATCGCCCCGCGGCTAGAGTCTGCAGCGCGCGCTGGGAAACGAGGAGATAGCCACGCAGGGATACAGCGCTGCAGTTTCTGCCAGCCGTGCAAGCACCGTACTCAGGGCTGAATTCTGGGTTCGAGACGGGGGAAGGAAGAGGTCCATCTCGGTTCTCCACACCGGTCAGACCACAGAGGAGGCCAGCAGCCACCATGTTGGAAAGCTGACGTCACCATCCCTGTTTTCGACTGACCGCAGCTCATTCAGCCATAGAACAGGTAATTTCAGGCTGCCATTCGCCTGCGGCTGGCAGACAGATTGCTAGGGTTCAGTGCCTGGGTGCTTCTTAGAACCTGATCTTATCGGAGCGAACACCGAGCGCGGGGCGGCCGAGTTCCTGCTCCCGGAACCGCCCTGGCCCATGGCTGGGGAGCCTGCGGAGGCTGCTTCTTGGACCCTGCTCCTATCAGAGCATATACCAAGCACTAAGCGGCCGAATTCCGGCTCCCGGAACTGAGCCCGCGGGGACTGCTTCTTGGAGCCTACCCCTATAGGAGCTTACACCGAGCACGGAGAGGCCGAGTTCCGGCTCCCGGAACTGCCCTGGCCCAGGGCTAGGAGCCCGCGGAAACTGCTTCTCGGTCCGGGTCCTGCTGAGGGCCAGTCAGGACTCACCCGTTGCTTTGGTTGCCCGGCAAGGGGAACGAAATGCTGCCATTCGCATAGGATACCAACATGGCAGAGATCTGATGTCATCAGAAAGCGGCGGAGGAGAGAACTTCATCAATACCAGCGGTGACATAAGCAGTTGGTCTCCTGGTAGGGGGGGTGAGGCACAGACACCCGAGTCTCCTCAATTTGTCATCGAGCCAGAGGGGAGGAGCCGGGCCGCCGCCAGCGCCCGGAGCAGGCCCAGCGGCTCGCCAGCGTGGTGACCGTGTGACCCCAATTGGAGAGGGGGCGGAGCGGAGCCGCCACCCGCACCCGCAAGGTGGGCAGACCCGCGACCCAGTGGTACATGGGCGTGGTAGGAGGGGCAGGGCAGAGCCGCCGCCCGCGCTTGCAAGGTAAACAGACCTGTGACAGCCTGGGGGGTCAGGCCCAGTGGCCTGCCAGTGTGGTACACACGTCACCCCAACTGGAGTAGGGGCAGAGCAGATCCTTCTCCCATGCCCGGATCAGGCCCTGCCGGTGTGGTGGCCACGTGACCCCAATTGGAGTGGGGGCGGAGCGGAACCGCCACCCGTGCCCGCAGGGTGAGCAGACCTGTGACCAACCTCCAGATCAGGCCCAGGGGTCCGCAGGCGTGGTAGGAGGGGCAGGGCAGATCCGCTGCCCATGCCTCCAAGGTAGGCAGACCTGCGACAGACCGGCAGATCAGGCCCAGGAGCCTGCCGGCGTGGTACACACACCACCCTAATTGGAGTAGGGGCAGAGCAGAGTCGCCACCTGTGCCAGGAACAGGCCCAGCGTCCTGCAGGCGGGGTAGTCACGACACCCCAATTGGAGTAGGGGCAGAGCAGAGCCACCACCCGTGCCCGAAAGGTGGGCAGATCTGCGACCGACCAGCGGGACAGGCCCAGTGGCCTGCCGGTACGACAGACACGTCACCCCATTTGGAGTAGGGGCAGAGTACAGCCGCCGCCCGTGCCTGCAGGGTACGCAAACCTGCAACCAACTGGCGGATCAGGCCCGGTGGCCTGCCGGCGTGGTACACTCGTCACCCCAATTGGAGTAGGGGCAGAACAGAGCCGCCACCAGCGCCCAGAACAGGCCCAGTGACCTGCCGGCGTGGTAGCCATGACACCCCAATTGGAATAAGGAGAGAGCAGAGCCGCCGCCCGCGCCTGCAGGAAAGATACGCAAGCAGTATGAAAAGACAAGGAAAGAAAGGACCACAAGCAATGCAGGTCAACGCAACTTTAGAAGAGGTAACAGCTGCAGCAGATGGAATGTCAGATAAAGAATTCAGGATATACATGCTTCAGATGATCTGGAGTATCAAGGAAGACATTAAACAGCAAAATCAGACAATGAAAGATCACTTCGACAATGAATTACGCAAACAAATCCAGGAAGCAAAGGATCAACTATACAGGGAGATAGAGGTTATAAAAAACAAACAAACAGAAATCCTAGAAATGCAGGAAGCAATAAACCAACTTAAAAACTCAATGGAGAATACTACCAGCAGAGTAGAACACTTAGAAGATAGAACATCAGACAATGAAGACAAAGTATTTCAACTGGAAAAGAACATAGACAGCTCAGCAAGACTGTTAAGAAACCATGAGCAGAACATCCAAGAAATATGGGATAACATTAAGAGACCAAACTTAAGAGTCATTGGGATACAGGAAGGTACAGAGCTCCAAACAAAGGAATGAGTAGTCTATTCAATGAAATAATATGAGAAAACTTCCCAGACTTGAAGAATGAGACAGAATCCCAAATCCTAGAAGCCTACAGGACGCCGAATGTGCAAAATCATAAGAGATCCACACCTAGACACATTATAATGAAGATGCCCAACATACAGAATAAGGAGAGAATTTTAAAAGCTACAAGAGAAAGGAAGCAGATCACATTTAGGGGTAAGCCAATCAGGATAACAGCTGATCTTTCAACACAGACTCTGAAAGCTAGAAGATCCTGGAATAACATATTTCAAACACTGAAAGAAAATGGGTTCCAACCAAGAATTGTGTATCCAGCGAAATTAAGCTTCAGGATGGAAGATGAAATTAAAACCTTCCACGATAAACAAAAGTTAAAAGAATTTGCAGCTAGAAAACCATCTCTTCAAAACATCCTCGGCAAAACATTACAGGAAGAGGAAATGGAAAATAACAATGAAAACCAACAGTGGGAGGTAGGACAGTAAAGGGGGGAAAAATAATCAAAGAGGAAAACAAACCATGTTTAGTAACATAAATAAACAAATATGGCTGGAAGAACAACCCATATCTCAAAAATAACCCTAAATGTTAATGGCTTAAACTCACCAATTAAGAGACACAGGCTAGTAGAATGGATCACAAAACAAGACCCAACAATATGCTGCCTACAGGAGACACATTTGATAGGAAAAGACATACATAGGCTGAAGGTGAAAGGTTGGGAAAAATCATATCACTCATATGGACTTCGGAAACAAGCAGGAGTGTCCATACTCATATCAAATAAAATAGATTTCAAGCCAAAGTTAATCAAAAGGGATAAAGAGGGACACTACATACTGCTTAAGGGAACCATACACCAACAAGACATAACAATCATAAATATTTATGCCCCAAACAATGGTGCAGCTATGTTCGTCAAACAAACTCTTCTCAAGTTCAAGAGTCTAATAGACCACCATACCATAATCATGGGAGACTTCAACACACCTCTCTCGCCACTGGACAGATCTTCCAAACAAAAGTTGAATAAGGAAACTATAGAACTCAATAACACAATTAATAACCTAGACCTAATTGACATATATAGAGTATACCACCCAACATCAAGCAGTTACACTTTTTTCTCAGCAGCACATGGATCCTTCTCAAAAACAGATCATATATTATGTCACAGGGCAACTCTTAGACAATATAAAGGAGTAGAGATAATACCATGCATCTTATCTGATCATAATGGAATGAAACTGAAAATCAACGATAAAAGAAGGAAGTAAAAAGCATACATCACTTGGAGAATGAACAATAGGTTACTGAATGATCAATGGGTTATAGAAGACATCAAGGAGAAAATTAAAAAATTCTTAGAGATAAATGAAAACACAGACACAACATATCGGAATCTATGGGACACATTGAAAGCAGTTCTAAGAGGAAAATTCATTGCGTGGAGTTCATTCCTTAAAAAAAGAAAAAACCAAAAAATACATGATCTCATACTTCATCTCAAAATCCTTGAAAAAGAAGAGCAAAACAACAGCAAAAGAAGTAGAAGGCAAGAGATAATTAAAATCAGAGCTGAAATTAATGAAATTGAAACAAAAGAAACAATTGAAAAAATTGACAAAACTGAAAGTTGGTTCTTTGAAAAAATAAACAAAATCGACAGACCCTTAGCGATGCTAGCAAAGAGAAGAAGAGAGAGAACTCAAATTACTAGCATACAGGATGAAAAAGGCAATATCACAACAGACACTTCAGAAATACAGAAGATAATCAAAAACTATTTTGAATCCTTATACTCCAATAAATTAGAAGATAGTGAAGGCATAGATAAATTTCTTAAGTCATATGATCTGCCCAGATTGAGTCAGGAGGATATAGAAAACCTAAACAGACCAATATCAATTGAGGAAATAGAAGAAACCATCAAAAGACTACCAACTAAGAAAAGCCCAGGACTGGATAGGTATACAGCAGAATTTTACAAAACCTTTAAAAAGAACTAATACCAATACTTTTCAAGCTACTTCAGGAAATAGAAAAAGAGGGAGAACTTCCAAATTCATTCTATGAGGCCAACATCACCCTGATACCTAAACCGGACAAAGACACTTCAAAGAAAGAAAACTACAGACCAATATCTCTAATAAACCTAGATGCAAAAATCCTCAACAAAATTCTGGTGAATCGGATACAAAAACATATCAAAAAGATTGTACACCATGATCAAGTAGGATTCATCCCTGGGATGCAAGGCTGGTTCAATATACGGAAATCAATAAATGTTATTCACCACATCAATAGACTTAAAAATAAGAACCATATGATCATCTCGATAGATGCGGAAAAAGCATTCGACAAAGTACAGCATCCCTTTATGTTCAAAACTCTAGAAAAACTAGGGATAACAGGAATATACCTCAATATTGTAAAAGCAATCTATGCTAAGCCTCAGGCTAGCATCATTCTGAATGGAGAAAAACTGAAAGCATTCCCTCTAAAATTTGGAACAAGACAGGGATGCCCTCTCTCTCCACTTCTGTTCAACATAGTTCTCGAAACACTGGCCAGAGCAATTAGAGAGACGAAAGAAATTAAAGGCATAAAAATAGGAAAAGAAGAACTTAAATTATCACTATTTGCAGATGATATGATTCTATACCTAGCAGACCCAAAAGACTCTACAAAGAAACTATTAGAGCTAATAAATGAATTCAGCAAAGTGGCAGGATATAAAATCAACACGCATAAATCAAAGAAATTCCTGTATATCAGCGACAAATCCTCTGAAATGGAAATGAGGACAACCCCTCCATTCAAAATATCTTCAAAAAAAATAAAATACTTGGGAATCAACCTAACAAAAGAGGTGAAAGACTTATACAATGAAAACTACAGAACCCTAAAGAGAGAAATAGAAGAAGATCTTAGAAGATGGAAAAATATACCCTGTTCATGGATAGGCAGAACTAACATCATCAAAATGGCGATATTACCAAAAGTTCTCTATAGGTTTAATGCAATGCCAATCAAAATCCCAATGGCATTTCTTGTAGAAATAGAGAAAGCAATCATGAAATTCATATGGAAAAATAAAAGACCCAGAATAGCAAAAACAATGCTAAGCAGGAAGTGTGAATCAGGCGGTATAGCGATACCAGACTTCAAACTATACTACAGAGCAATAGTAACAAAAACAGCATGGTACTGGTACCAAAACAGGCGGGTGGACCAATGGTACAGAATAGAAGACACAGAAACCAATCCACAAAACTACAACTATCTTATATTTGATAAAGGGGCTAAAAGCATGCAATGGAGGAAGGATAGCATCTTCAACAAATGGTGCTGGGAAAACTGGAAATCCATATGCAACAAAATGAAACTGAATCCCTCTCTCTCGCCATGCACAAAAGTGAATTCAAAATGGATCAAGGAGCTTGATATCAAATCAGAGACACGCCGTCTGATAGAACAAAAAGTTGGCTACGATCTACATTCGGTGGGGTCGGGCTCCAAATTCCTCAATAGGACACCCATAGCACAAAAGTTAATAACTAGAATCAACAAATGGGACTTACTCAAACTAAAAAGTTTTTTCTCAGCAAAAGATACAATAAGAGAGGTAAATAGGGAGCCTACATCCTGGGAACAAATCTTTACTCCTCACACTTCAGATAGAGCCCTAATATCCAGAGTATACAAAGAACTCAAAAAATTAGACAATAAGAGAACAAACAACCCAATCAACAAATGGGCCAAGGACCTGAACCGACACTTCTCAGAGGAGGACATACAGTCAATCAACAAGTACATGAAAAAATGCTCACCATCTCTAGCTGTCAGAGAAATGCAAATCAAAACCACCCTAAGATACCATCTCACTCCAGTAAGATTGGCAGCCATTATGAAGTCAAACAACAACAAGTGCTGGCGATGATGTGGGGAAAAGGGTACACTTGTACATTGCTGGTGGGACTGCAGATTGGTGCAGCCAATTTGGAAAGCAGTATGGAGATTTCTTGGAAAGCTGGGAATGGAGCCACCATTTGACCCAGCTATTCCCCTTCTTGGTCTATTCCCTAAAGACCTAAAAAGAGCATGCTACAGGGACACTGCTACATCGATGTTCATAGCAGCACAGTTCACAATAGCAAGACTGTGGAACCAACCTAGATGCCCTTCAATAGACGAATTGATAAAAAAAATGTGGCATTTATACACAATGGAGTATTACTCTGCATTAAAAAATGACAAAATCATCGAATTTGCTGGGAAATGGATGGCATTAGAGCAGATTATGCTAAGTGAAGCTAGCCAATCCCTAAAAAACAAATGCCAAATGTCTTCCTTGATATAAGGAGAGTAACTAAGATCAGAGTAGGGACGAAGAGCAGGAGAAGAAGATTAACATTTAACAGGGATGAGAGGTGGGAGGGAAAGGGAGAGAGAAGGGAAATTGCATGGTAATGGAAGGAGACCCTCAGGGTTATACAGTGGAGGGGGTAGAGAGAGAGGAGGGGAGGGGAGGGGAGAGGTGGGGAGGGTGGAGTGTGGAGGATGGGAAAGGCAGCGAAGCACAACAGACACTAGTATGGCAATATGTAAATCAATGGATGTGTAACTGATGTGATTCTGCAATCTGTGTATGGGGTGAAGGTGGGAGTTCATATCCCACTTGAATCAAAGTGTGGAATATGATATGTCAAGAAATTTGTGATATTTTGAACAACCCACAATAAAAAATTAAAAAAAAAAAAAGAACCAAAGGTCACAGTGTGAAACAACCACAGTAATTAGGAAATGGAAAAGAAATCCCAGAAAATAGAGAACCAGGGTCAGAAATCCTAAATAAAGATGCTATCCACATCTTTGGCTGACCCCTCAACCGTGCAAGTATGAGACAAGGGGAATGGACTGAGATTTGAACTATGTTCCGAAGACAGAGTTTGCACCTTGACTCCACTCCAAATAAATTACCTTTTAAAATCAATGAACAAACAGAAATATTTTTGGGAAGAACATAATACATTCTAGTGTCCATGTCAGACAATATTTGTGATATAATCTAAAATTATTTCTCACTGAAAACCAGGAGGTTATAATCTATTCTGAAGAGAAAAGGCAATCCATGGGGACTGATTCAACTTGACAAAAATGCTAGAACCAGACAGGAATTTTAAAGCAATCTTTTGATGATGTCTAATAAATGTAAAATATAAGAAAAGTATGCTCAAAATGTATGAAAAGTAATAAAATCTCAGAAAAGAAATTGAAACTATAAGATAGAACCAAATGGAAAAGTAGATTTCTTATAAATAACTCTTAACCTAGTATGATTCGTAGAGTAGATAATGAATTTTTATTTTTTCACTGATTTTATTTCAAATGACAATAAAGTAAATTTTATGTCTATTTTGCCAACTTTGTTAAGGTATAATTGAGAAATAAAAATCGAATGTATTGAATGTGTATATCATGACTTGATATTTATATCAATTGTAAAATAAATACCACAAACAAGCTAGATAACCCACACATACCCCTTCACTTTATTGTCGTGTGTGTGTGTGTGTGTGTGTGTGTGTGTGTTAGGAACACGTAAGATCTACAGAGTACATACTTCAAAAATATTTCTTAAAGCAATTAAAAGTGTGAGTAATTTTTTATTTATCTTCATCGATTTGTCGTCTTAAATTTTACTTTTTATTCTTTTTATCTACGGTTTTAAAAACTTTGGTTTTATTCTTTTAAAGAGTCTTTAGCCCTAAGATACTGATTTCTCCATTCAAGCATTTACAGAGCCATTCTTATAAGCAAGAAGCTTTGCTTGAAACAATCTGTGAAATATATAATGGTCATGATGTTGACCTGTGATGATAATTACAGCTATAACCTGTTAAGAGCACATTGTCATTGCCAATTAGGAATATCATGCTCATTTTTAGATAGAAACCTAAACCTATGTTACATCCTTCTGCCATAATTTGCTAATATGTCAAAAGAACTACTATATAATGGTGACAAGAGTGATGAGGAAGAAGGAGGAGGGGCAGGAAAAGGAGGGATAGAAGGAGAAAGAGAATTTGTTTTATGAAGGCAGGAATATTTTATTTATTCCTAGTGCCTAATGCAAGGCCTGGAACAAAGCACAATCACATTCATTTACTAAATGAATAGAGGAGTAAATAAGCAAATGAGTGATTGAATGATAGTACACTGTGAGAGACCTCTACTTCACTTTATCTGTTATGTACTCTTAATCTTTTACACTCTCCTAATTTTGAACTGCCAATTTCACACTGATCCTGTGTTTCACTCTTTCCTCTTGGTTCTTGTGGGTGTTCAGCATCTTCCCTTTATGATGGGCACTTTACCATGTCTGTTTCTAGGCTCTTCCTGACCACCTGCTTTTCAGTATGGAGGGTGTTGTTAAAAGATACGCCACGCTTTATTTTCCTCCTACAACCTTCTTAGGTAAAATAAAATCATTGAAATTATAAGATAGTTCTAGATTTATTGTAGATAGCTCTCTTGTCTCTGAAAGATAAATGATTTACTTCTAAATTACAACTTTCGTTCCGCAGAACCGTGACCATACCTCCCTTCAGAAGGAATGTATGTGGAAAGGTTCTTTTTTCAAGATAGCAGGTTTTATAGAATAAATGTGTACAGTAAGTGGTTTAGAAAGAGAAACAACCTTGTTATGTTATTAATAATAATTAAAAGATAAAATTGCTTTCAGTGCTAATAAGAGAAACTCTAACTCAAGCATAAAAAGGTAATTAACAACTTTATCAGAGAAACTCTGGCGTAGGTGTCAGGCTAGATGCTAGAGAGGCTCAAATCATGTCAGCATACAGCCTTGTGCCCACTTTGTCCTCACATGGTGTCCCTCTTAACTTTATTCCATTCTTAGGCAGTCCCGTCTTTGTGATAGAAAGATGCTCCCCAGAAGTTCCAGACTTCCATTTAAATTCTGAGAGACACTCTCTGTGTGCTTCTAAACTGTCTAATTAAAGAACAGTGCCACATGCTATTTTGAAAGCATTCATTATGTCAGTTGCAAAGGATATGCCATTGGCTAAACTTAGTTTCACATGACCTTCTATAGTGGACACCTTGGAAAGATCCCTTCTGATCTTCTTTATGTGTCTTTGAGCTCATTCTTCAGGCCTAGGTGCTGCTATGACTGACTTGCAACAGCAGTCTTCAACAGCCTGGGCTGTTCTGGCAGAGAGAGGGAGACAGACATAGGTCAAGGAAAAAGGAGACTGAAAGTCTATGTTGGTCCCAGGTAAGCCTGTAGCTGCTTACTGGACTGGAGTGAGATTATAAAAACCCAGTTCTCTTGCTATGAGGCAAAATGGACCTGTGATGATAATTACAGTATAAATGGAGTATAAATTGCATTTATAAATTTATAAATTGCATTTATACTCCAGAGCTCTCTCTAGCATCATACTAAGGTTAGGAACTTCACCCCAAATCACATGCTTGTTGAACTTTCTCCTCTTCTTTATGTTCTTCCACTTTCTTATGGTTTATATGAAAAGCACGTCCTTAAAGAACTATTTGTACTCAAATCCTTTGGCTCAGGATCAGCTTCTTGAAGAAATTAGCTAAAAATTTAGTCTTGATAACAGGAATCCAAACTAATTGAGAATCCGAGTTGGAAAGGAGGGTCCTAAGGAGAATTAACATGTGTTACCAGATGAGAAACAGAAGCTGGTGTACTAAAATAATAGTCTTCTAATGTGAGAGCTTACACAATTAATACAAATTCACTTCTTTATTGCTTCCTTCAATTGTTCTTATAGCAGCAACTATTTCCTCTAAAAAATGTATAGTAACAATTCTTATTCATTCACCTCTGTCTCATACTATTGATATAATTCCATCTTCCTCTTCTGTTTTGATGGCTCAGCTTTGGTTGGATGATTCAGACTCCAGCTTACTTGGAGGCACTCTGGAGCTATCTCCTGTTGGGATCCGTGTGACACTGTTTGTATAAGCTGTGCCTGAGCCTGACTTGTCCAACTCTGATATTTTTCCATCTTAATATGAAGTAGTTCCTGAATTCTGGTGTGTTTTATAGACCACATGCTCTAAATAGTCAAGTGAAAAAGTATGATTTCTTTTCTTTGTTACTGCCAATCTTCTCATTACTGGCATGGTGCCATGTTTTACTACTTGTATTTAAGTAACATTTTTCTGTTTTTCAATGTCTGAAAGAAAAATACCACAATTTTGTCCATAAAAATATGTTTTAAGAACTTCATAATATGTACTCCCCTCTCTCAATGTATTTCTTCTCTTAAATTTATTAAGCACTCAAGTATATAACCAGCCACTTCTGCCTATGCCTTAGTTTTTATGCAGTTCTGAACAGGCTTTGGGATAGAATAAAAAAAAAATCCAGAGGTATGAATTGAAGACGGCGGATTAGAGAAGAACTTGTTCTGTGATCCTGAGTTGGTGGACTGAAGCTCCCCCTCATAGGAGCCCTCATCCACGAATTTAATCTTCATGGAGCCTGTGACAGGATTATAAACAGGGTCTGGTCACAAACACAATCCAGAACGCAAGAAACTCCGAGTTGCTCTGTACGCAGAAACCAGCCAGCGGAATTGAGCACTGCGGAGTGCTGGCAGCATAGAGAGACAGAGTTTTGGATCCTTTGGAGATAGAATGAACCAGATTGCGATTTACATCTCCACTGGACATCTGACCGAGGACTGAAGTTTGGACTTAGTGGAGAAACAACCTGGTTCCCTCCCCCTCACCAGACACCCCGGTGCAGAAACGGGCCGTCACCATCTTGGAAAATCTACCTCATCAGCTTGGGGCGGATCTCACGGGCAGCGAGAGTAGCGACAGATCAATGGTGATGACTTGGTGAGTGCCCAACAAAGAGCGTTCAGCTGATCGCGAGTGTGGGGTGACCAGGGCACCACACGCCCAGAGTGAACAGAGGGTTGTGGAAAGGAGCCTAGTGACTGGGGCCTGGTGAGCAGGAGAAGTGAGGGGGATAGAGACCGGGAGCAACCCAAAGTGACAGGGATTAGAGAGGCGCCCTGCAGAGGAGGGAGAGCCTTTGGACTCGGATTGCTTCCTACATCCTGAGGGCAGAGACTCAACCTGGAATGCACAAGGCCACCTACTGGTAAAGAAGAAAACAGAACTCTATTTTTTTTTTATTGGTTGTTCAAAACATTCCAAAGCTCTTAACATATCATATTTCATACATTAGATTCAAGTTGGTTATGAACTCTCAATTTTACCCCAAATACAGATTGTAGAATCACATCGGTTACACATCCACATTTTTACATAATGCCCTATTAGTAACTGTCGTATTCTGCTACCTTTCCTATCCTCTACTATCCCCCCTCCCCTCCCCTCCCCTCCCATCTTCTCTCTCTACCCCATCTACTGTAATTCATTTCTCTCCTGTTTATTTTCCCATTTTTCTTTTCTTTTTTTTCATTCTTTCACTTTCTTCTTTTTTTTTAACTTTTCTTCCCCCTTCTCTTCCCCTCCCAATCTCCCAAGTGTTACTATTTCAACTACGTGTAATTTACTAAATGCAAATAGGTGAATGTTTATATGCTTCTTATAGTCCTCCCAAGTACTTAGTTACCCCCAAATACTCCCATCTATTTTCCTGTTGATAACCCCCTTCATTAGAGCTCTCCTCCAAAGTAGCTAAGATATATTAACCCCCATATCCTCACATCTTTCCTCCTAAACATAAAGTCCTACGTCTGACCCTCAGTTCTCTATACACCACCAGAACCTGTATGCCTTTTATGAAGCTAATGAATTTACTTTAAATTACAATTGAACCCAACATCTCTAGACATTATCTCCCATCACAAAGGAGAGAACTCAGAGCTATACAAAAACAACATAAATTTATAGGATAAATAATAACACAGCAGTCACACAGAGCTGGAAAGAAATGTGAGCATCATGAAAAAAACGGAAAAAAAGGAACACACAGTGCAGGACAACTCAACATAGAGGAGTTGTTAGCTGCAGCAGAAAGAAAAATTCAGATAAAGATTTCAAGATATACATGCTTCAGTTGATCTGCAGTCTCAAGGAAGACCTTAGACAGCAAATGCGGACAATGAAAGATCACTTTGACAATGAATTACATAAAAAAATCCGAGAAGCAAAAGATCAACTCTATAGGGAGATAGAGGTTATACAAAAAAACCCAAACACACATCCTGGAAATGAAGGCAATTTTAAACCAAATTAAAAACTCAAATGAGAGTATCACCAGTAGAGTAGACCAATTAGAAGTCAGAACATCAGACAATGAAGACACAATATATTGTCTCGAAAAGAGTCTAAACAACTCAGAAAAGCTGATAAGAAACCATGAGCAGAACATCCAAGAAATCTGGGATACCATAAAAAGACCAAATTTAAGAGTTATTGGGATAGAGGAAGGTATAGAGGTCCAAAGCAAAGGAATGAGCAATCTCTTCAATGAAATAATTTTAGAGGGGCTGGGGATGTGGCTCAAGCGGTAGTCTGCTTGCCTGGCATGTGCGAGGCACTGGGTTCGATCCTCAGCACCACATAAAAATAAAGATGTTGTGTCCACCGAAAACTAAAAAATAAATATTAAAAAAGTAATAATTTTAGAAAACTTTCCAGACATGAAGAATGAAATAGAAATCCAAATCTTAAAAGCCTACAGGACGCCGAATGTACAAAACCACAAGAGACCCTCACCAGGACACATTATAATGAAAATGTCCAACATACAGAACAAGGAGAGAATTTTAAAAGCTACAAGAGAAAGGAGGCAGATTACATTTAGGGGTAAACCAATTAGGTTAATGGCTGATTTTTTTTATCACAGACATTGAAAGCTAGAAGATCCTGGAACAATGTATTTCAAATGCTGAAAGATAATGGGTTACAACCAAGAATCTTGTATCCAGCAAAATTAAGCTTCAGGTTTGACAATGTAATAAAAACCTTCCACGATAAACAAAAGTTAAAAGAATTTGCAGCTAGAAAACCAGCTCTGCAAAGCATCTTGGGCAAAACATTACACGAAGAAGAAATGAAAACAACAATGAAAATCAACAGTGGGAAGTAGTACAGTAAGGAGAAAAACTAATCAAAGAGGAAAAACAAATCAAGTTAAATAACAAAAATAAACAAACATGGCTGGAAGTACAAACCATATCTCAATAGTAACCCTAAATGTTAATGGCTTAAACTCGCCAATCAAAAGACATAGGCTAGTAGACTGGATAAAAAAAAAAAAAGATCCAACAATATGGTGCCTACAGGAGACTCATCTGATATGAAAAGACATACACAGACTGAAGGTGAAAGGTTGGGAAAAATCATACCACTCACATGGATCTCAGAAGCAAGCAGGGATATCCATACTCATATCAAGTAAGATAGACTTCAAGCCAAAGTTAATCAAAAGAGATAAAGAAGGACACTACATACTGCTAAAGGGAACTATTCACCAACAAGACATAACAATCATTAATATATATGCCCCAAACAATGGTGCAGCTATGTTCATCAAACAAACTCTTCTCAAGTTCAAGAGACAAATAGACCACAACACAATAATCATGGGGGACTTTAACACACCTCTCTCACCATTGGGCAGATCTTCCAAACAAAAGTTGAATAAAGAAACTATAGATCTCAATAACACAATTAATAACTTAGACTTAATTGACATATATAGAATATATCAACCAAAATCAAGCAGGTACACTTTTCTCAGCAGCACATGGATCCTTCTCAAAATAGACTATACATTATGCCCTAGGGCAACTCTTAGCAAATATAAAGGAGTAGAGATATTACCAATGCATTTTATCCGATCATAATGGAATGAAATTGGAAATCAACGATAAAATAAGGAAGAAAAATTCCTACATCACTTGGAGACTGAACAATATGCTACTGAATGAACAATGGGTTACAGAAGACATCAAGGAGGAAATTAAAAAATTCTTAGAATAAATGAAAACACAGACACAACATATCGAGATCTATGGGACACTATGAAAGCAGTACTAAAAGGAAAATTCATTGCATGGAGTTAATTTCTCAAAAAAAGAAAAAGCCAACAAATAAATGATCTCACACTACATCTCAAAGCCCTAGAAAAAGAAGAGCAAATCAATAGCAAATGCAGTAGAAGGCAAGAAATAATTAAAATCAGAGCTGAACTCAATGAAATTGAAATAAAAGAAACAATTGAAAAAATTGACAAAACTAAAAGTTGGATCTTTGAAAAAATAAATAAGATTGACAGATCCTTAGCCAAGCTAATGAGAAAAAGAGAGAACCCAAATTACTAGCATATGGGATGAAAAAGGCAATATTACAACAGACACTACAGAAATACAGAAGGTAATTAGAAATTATTTTGAAACCTTATACTCCAATAAAATAGAAGATAAAAAAGGCATCAATAAATTCCTTAAGTCATATGATCTGCCCAGATTGAGTCAGGAAGATATACACAACTTAAACAGACCAATATCATGTGAGGAAATAGAAGAAGCCATCAAAAGATTCCAACCAAGAAAAGCCCAGGATCAGACGGATATACAGCAGAGTTTTACAAGACCTTTAAAGAAGAACTAATACCAATACTCTTCAATCTATTTCAGGAAATAGAAAAAGAGGGAGTACTTCCAAATTCATTCTACGAGGCCAATATCACCCTGATTCCAAAACCAGACAAAGACACTTCAAAGAAAGAAAATTTCAGACCAATATCTCTAATGAATATAGATGCAAAAATCCTCAATAAAATTCTGGCAAATCAGATACAAAAACATATCAAAAAGATCGTGTACCATGATCAAGTAGGTTTCATCCCTGGGATGCAAGGCTGGTTCAACATACAGAAATCAATAAATGTAATTCACCACATCAATAGACTTAAAGATAAGAACCATATGATCATCTCTATAGACGCAGAGAAAGCATTCGACAAAATACAGCAGCCCTTTATGTTCAAAACATTAGAAAAACTAGGGATAACAGGAACTTACCTCAACATTGTAAAAGCTATCTATGCTAAGCCTCAGGCCAGCATCATTCTAAATGGAGAAAAATTGAAGGCATTCCCTCTAAAATCTGGAACAAGACAGGGATGCCCCCTCTCACCACTTCTATTCAACATAGTTCTTGAAACACTAGCCAGAGCAATTAGACAGATGAAAGAAATTAAAGGCATAAATATAGGAAAAGAAGAACTTAAACTAGCACTATTTGCTGATGATATGATCATATACCTAGCAGACCCAAAAAGTTCTACCAAGAAACTTCTAGAACTAGTAAATGAATTCAGCAAAGTGGCAGGATATAAAATCAACACCCATAAATCCAAGGTATTCTTGTATATCAGTAACAAATCCTCTACAATGGAAATGAGGAAAACTACCCCATTCACAATATCCACAAAAAAAATAAATAAATAAATAAAATACTTGGGTATCAACTTAACAAAAGAGGTGAAAGATCTATACAATGAAAACTATAGAACCCTAAAGAAAGAAATAGAAGAAGACCTTAGAAGATGGAAAGATATACCTTGCTCATGGATACGCAGAATTAATATTATTAAAATGGCCATATTACCAAAAGTACTCTACAGATTCAATGAGATTGTGATCAAAATCCCAATGGCATTTCTCACAGAAATAGAAACAGCAATTATGAAATTCATCTGGAAAAATAAGAGACCCAGAATAGCTAAAGCAATTATAAGCAGGAAGAGTGGAACAGGTGGTATCACTATACCAGATCTTAAACTATACTATAGAGCAATAGTAACAAAAACAGCATGGTACTGGCACCAAAACAGGCTGGTAGACCAATGGTACAGAATAGAGGACACAGAGACCAACCCACAAAATTACAACTACCTTATATTAGACAAAGGTGCTAAAAAAAATGCAATGGAGGAAGGATAGCATCTTCAACAAATGGTGCTGGGAAAGCTGGAAATCCATATGCAACAAAATGAAATTGAATCCCTTTCTCTCACCATGCACAAAAGTCAACTCAAAATGGATCAAGGATCTAGGAATCCAACCAGAGACTCTGTGTCTAATAGAAGAAAAAGTAGGCCCTAATCTCCACTACGTGGGGCTAGGCCCCAAGTTCCTTAATAAGATGCCTATAGCACAAAAATTAAAACCAAGAATCAACAAATGGGATGAATTCAAACTAAAAAGTTTTTTCTCAGCAAGAGAAATAATATGTGAAGTGAATAGAGAGCCTACATCAGATAGAGCTCTAATCTCTAGGGCATACAAAGAACTCAAAAAGTTAAACAACAAAAAAACAAATAACCCAATCAACAAATGGGCCAAGGACCTGAACAGACACTTCTCAGAAGAGGATATTCAATCAATCAACAAATACACGAAAAAATGCTCACCATCTCTAGCAATCAGAGAAATGCAAATTAAATCTACTCTAAGATACCATCTCACTCCAGTAAGAATGGCAGCCATTATGAAGTCAAATAACAAGTGCTGGCAAGGATGTGGGGGAAAAAGGTACACTCATACATCGCTGGTGGGACTGCAAATTGGTGCAGCCAATTTGGAAAGCAGTGTGGAGATTCCTTGGAAAATTTGGAATGGAACCACCATTTGACCCAGCTATTCTTCTTCTCAGACTATACTCAAAAGACCTAAAACGGCATACTACAGGAACACAGCCACATCAATGTTTATAGCAGCACAATTCACAATAGCTAGACTGCGGAGCCAACCTAGATGCCCTTCAATGGATGAATAGATTTTAAAAAATGTGGTATTTATACACAATGGAATATTACTCAGCACTAAAAAATAACAAGATCATGGCATTTGCATGGAAATGGATGGCATCAGAGCCGATTATGCTAAGTGAAGTTAGCCAATCCCCAAAAAACAAATGCTGAATATCTTCTCTGATATAAAGGAGGTGACTTAAAATGGGGTAGGGAGGAAGAGCATGAGAAGAAAATTACCTCTAGATAGGGAAGAGAGGTGGGAGGGAAAGGAAGGAAGAAGGGGAATTGCATGGAAGAGGGAAGGAGACCCCCTTCGTTATACAGAATACAGGTATGACGATGTGAGGGAAAAAAAAAAGTGGGTCACATTAGATTGGGTATAGAGAAGTGGTGGGAGGGGAGGGGAAAGGGGGTAAGAAAGGACAGCAGAATAGAATAGACATTATAGTTGCTGTGGGTATATACGTGACTGCATGACCAATGTAATTCTGCAAACTGTACACTCAGAAAAATGAGAAATTATACCTTATCTGATTCAAATGTATGATATGTCAAGATCATTGTACTGTCATGTGTAACTAATTAAAACCAATAAAAAAAAAAAAACCCATGCCTGTAATCCTAGCAGCACAGAAAGCTGAAACAAGAAGATCGCAAGTTCAAAGCCAACCTCAGCAATGGTGAGGTGCCAAGCCACTCAGTGAGACGCTGTCTCTAAATAAAATAAAATACAAAACAGAGTGGGCCAAGCCACTCAGTGAGATGCTGTCTCTAAATAAAATAAAATACAAAACAGGGTTTGGGATGTGGCTCTGTGGTTGAGTGCCCCTGAGTTCAATCCCTAGTACAAAAGAAAAAAAAAAAAACCCTTATAATCCATATTTAGATGTGTAAATGGTTTCAATTTCCGTTTCATATCTGAATATTTAGAAATTATTTTCCACACTGTTGGTGCTTCTTACTTGTATATCTGAGTTACTTCAACCTGTTACATACTTGTTTAAGAGGATACAAAGTTCATTTACAGAGTGTCTCAAAAACCCAATGTCAAGTGCTGACTTTTCCCTGAAACTAACTTTACCTTACCTTGTGTTACCTTATATTCCCTCAAAGGCTTCTTTTACTATAATATCTACCTATGTTTAGCTTCCTTATATGATCTCTTTCCCCAGTGCCTTGAGAACTTCTCAGCAGTCACATAGGTGTTGGCTTATTTTCATATTCCAGTACCTACCACCCATCCCATGTGTAATGGATGATCAGTTAATGTCAGTTGAATCAATGCTTCATTGAGTTGCAAATAAAAATATGGAACAACCTGTTAACTTCTGGGCCTGCAGTATCTGTTTTAAAAATAATTGTGCTTATGAACTGTGGACATTCATTTTTGGCAAGTTTACAAAGTTGAGATTTTTCCTAAGAAAATTTAAAGAATTGGCACAAGGCCATAAGCTCATTTCTGAAGGGGTTAAAACTCCAAACTTCTGACTCCATGCTGAAATTCTCTATTCAAGAACTGGCAACCTGGCATCAGATTATATATGTATGTTTTCTTTATAACATTTTTTTTGCTCCTGAAACAGTTGTAGAATTCTTATTTTTTAATTTTTTAAAGTTAGGGACTAGAATGTTCCCTAATATTTTTCTCTTAAACCTACTACTTAGCTCTTTTTCTATTCTGATTTCTATGAAAGTCTATTTAGATCCCTTTTATTTGTTCTTTGATTTTCTCTCATTCTGTTCCTTTCTCTTATGATTGATGTTTGTTTGTGTTGCTGGGGGGTCAGACCCAAGGCTTTGCACTTGCCCGTCAACCACTCCACACTGAGCTATACCTGCAGCCCACTCACTCTTATTTCTATCTATTCTCTATAGATCACTTCTGCAAATTGGAGTCTTTTTTTAAAAAAAAAAATGTATTTTAAGTTTTTAATTCATCCATAGTAATTGTACATATTTATGAGTCATACTGTGTCAATTCAGTCATCTGCACAATGTATAATCAGGTCAAGGTAATTAGTACATCTATCACCTCAAACATTTATTATTTCTTTGGGGAACATTCAAAATCCTTTCTACTAGCTATTTTGAAATATACACCACAGTTATTCTAATGTGTTATTCGAATAATAGTTATTGAATAAAAGTTATTCCCCCTGTTCAAGGGCACCCCTGTACCTATAAACCATGCTCTCCCCAGCCCCTGTCCATCGCACCTTCCCAGGCTCTGTTAACCACTGTTCTTTTCTCTGCTTCTATGAGATCAACTTTTAGCTTCCCATGTAAGTGAAAACATCTGCTACTTATTTTTTGGTGCCTGACTTATTTCACTTAACATGATGTTCTTCAGTTTCAGCCATGTTGCAGCAAATGATAGAATTTCATTAGTTTTATGGCTGAATAATATTCTATTGTGTGTGAATGTAGCATGTTTTCTTCATCCTTTGAATGCGTACCTATGATGGGATTGCAGCTTCATAAGGTAGTTATACTCCTAGTTTTTTTTTTTGGAAGATCCTTCATTAGTATTTTCCATAATAGCTGTACCAATTTATAATTCCCACCAGCAATGTATAAGAATTTTCTTTCTCTTCATCCTTCCCAGAATTTGCTATTTGTTTGTCATTTTTGTAATAGTTATTCCAAGGGGAATGAAATGATCACTCATTGTGGTTTTCATTTACATTTCTCTGTTGTTAGTGATGTTAAATGTTTTTTCATATACATTTGGCCATTTGTTCATTTTCTCTTGGGAAATGTCTAATATTCTACACAGCAAAGGAAATAGTCAACAGAATAAAGAGACAGACTTCAGGAGAGGAGAAAATACTTGCAAACTATTTGTCCCTCAAAAAGTTAATATACATAATATATAAGAAACTAAGAAACTCAAATAACAGCAAATAAAACTAATAATAATCTGACATTAAAAATGGGAAAGTGGTATATTTTGTTTGTTGGAAGCCCATGGATTTTTCCTTAGAGGATTAAAAAATCTTTTAAAAGTGTTTTGCTGTTTTCTGATACCTTATTTTAAGATATACAGACTTTTTTTCTTAAAACAGTATTATATATTCCTTGTAGATAATTGGAAAATAGTTTTATTTATTACTGAATTTTCTGTAGTAGTATTTGATGTATTATCTGACACTAAAAATTTATTAAAATATGAATGCACATGTTTATCCTCATGCCATGTTTGAAAGGCAGAATAAGTGACATACAACAAAACTAAAATACCAAAGGGTATAAAAGCTGATTTTGAAAGCTTTAAATACAAAATAGTATCAATAGTAGTTTAAATATTTACATATAGATTTGCAATAGTTGAATAAGGAGGGCTTAGATCTATCATGTAGCATAGAAATACAATAATTTAGGATGACTAAAAATACTACACAGTTTTCCAAATTCAGCTTTTATTATTCTGATTTCTTTCTCAAAAAGACTTACTATCATGGCTTTAAAGAAACGTAGGCCAAAGGAAAAGGAAGAAATGTTTTTGAATTTTCAAACAAGCAAAGGTTCTATCAGAAACAGAAAATAATATTGCACATACCTGACTAATTTAATTTTTATTCCTAGTGCTGAAATTATGCCTGGCTTGTTCTTGGCTCAATTCAAGTTTTTACTAATGCTTGCAGAGTAAATGGAGGTAGTTACCATCAACAATCTTTGAGAAATCATGAAAGTGAAATAGAACTAGGACACTTAAGAAGGGAGAAGGTATCTTCTGAACACAAAAAAACAATGAGTTTTGTGAAGATACCCAGTAACCTGCTGGCATGTATTAGGAGTCTGACAGAAAAAAACAGAGAAAGGGACCTCTGGCAGGTAAGAAGATAGGACTGACTATAGGATTCATTGAAGTGGGCCCAGATTAATCGGAAGATTTCTATAGATCTCAGTGTAGTTTTAATTTGCATTTCTCTGATAGAGAAGTTGGACATTTTTTTTCATATATTTGTTGACTGATCATAGTTCTTCTTTTGTGAAGTGCCTGTCCAGATCCTTTGACCATTTCTTAATTGGGTTATTGCTATTATTAATTAATTATTTTTTTTTTTTGGCGATAAGTGTTTTGAGCTCTTTATATAATCCTGGATTAATGCTCTCTCTGAGGTGCAAGTTGCAAAGATTTTCTCCCATGCCGTAGTTTGTCTCTTTACATGTTTATTTCCTTTGCTGTGAAGAAGCCTTTTTTGTTTGATTCCATCCCATTTGTTGATTCTTGATTTTACTTTTTGCACTTTGGGATTTTTGTTAAGGATATTGGTTCCTAAGCCAACATAATGTAGATTTGGGCATACTTTTTCTTCTATTAGGTGCAGGGTCTCTGGCCTAATGTTTTAAGTCCTTGATTCACTTTGAGTTGAGTTTTGTGCTGGGTGAGAGAGAGGGGTTTAATTTCATTTGGCTACTTACAGATTTCCAGTTTTCCCAGCAACATTTGTTGAAGAGGCTATCTTTTCTCCACTGTATGTTTTGGGCGCCTTCGTCTAGTATGAGATAACTGTGTTTTTGTCTCTGTGTTTTCTATTCTGTACCATTGATCTGTGTTTCTGTTTTGGTGCCAAGACCATGCCATTTTTTAAATATAGCTCTGTTGTATAATTTAAGGTCTGATATTCTGATGGCTCCTGTTTCTTGCTAAGGATTGTTTTGGCCATTCTGGGCCTCATATTTTTCCAAATAAATTTCATGACTACTTTTTCTATTTCTATGACGAACATCACTGGGACTTTAATACATATTTTATTAAATCTGTATAGTGCTTTTGGTATTATGGCCATTTTGACAACATTAATTCTGCCTATTGAAGAACATAAGAGATCTTTCCATCTTCTAATGTCTTCTTCAATTTTTTTTTTTTATTTAGTGTTCTTTAGTTTTCTTTGTAGAGGTCTTTCACTTCTTTTGTTAGATTGATTCCCAAATATCTTCATTTTTTTGGAGGGTATAATTTTCCTAATTTCTCTTTCAGTAGTTTCAGCATGAATGTATAGGAATGCATTTGATTTATGGGCGTTAATTTTATATCCTGCTACTTACTGACTTCATTTATAAGTTCTAGAAGATTTCTGGTGCAGTTTTTTAGGCCTTCTAAATATAGAATTATGTCATCTGCATGAGTTCTTTTTTTCCTATTTGTATCCCCTTAGGATCTTTCTTTCTATCTTTTATTTTATTGATTGATTGATTGCCTAATTCCTCTGGCTAGAGTTTTCAGGACTATGTTGAATAGAAGAGGTGAAAGATCCTTGTCTTTTTTCAGTTTTGAGGGTGGGGGGATTCTTTCAATTTTTCTCCATTTAGAATGATGTTGGTCTTAAGTTTTGCATACATAGATTTTACAATGTTGAGGTATGTTCCTACTATTCCTAGTGTTTTGAACATGAAGGGGTGCTATATTTTGTCAAATGCTTTTTCTTCATATATTGAGATAATCATATAATTCTTATCTTTAAGTCTATTGATGTGATGAATTATGTTTGTTGATTTCTGTATTTTGAACTAATCTTGTATCCCTGAGATGAATCCCACTTAATTGTAGTACACTATCTTTTTAATGTTTTTGTATGCAAATTTTCCAAACCTTTAATGAGAATTTTAGCATCTATATTCATTAATGATATTGGTCTAAAGTTTTCTTTTCTTGATGTGTCCTTGTCTGGTTTTGGTATCAGGATAATACTAGCTTCATAGAATGAGTTTGGAAGGATTCACTCCTTTTATAATTCATGGAATAATTTGATGAGTATTAGTGTTAATTCTTCATTGAAGGTCTGGTAGAACTCAGCTGAGATTCTGTCCAGTCCTGGGCTTTTCTTATTTTGGTAGGGTTTGATGGTGCCTTCTATTTCATTGCTTAAAATTGATCTGTTTAAATTGTATATGTTCTCCTGATTCAGTTTGGTTAGGTCATATGGCCTCTAGAAATTTGTTGATGTCTTTCAAGATTTTCTATTTTACTAGAGTATAAATTTTCCAAATTGTTTGATTATCATCTGTATTTCAGTAGCATCTATCATAATATTCCCCTTTTTATTATGAATTTTAGTAATTTGTGTTTTCTGTCTCTTAGTTAGAAAGAACCTCTGTGGCTAAAGATTTATCAATTTTATTTATTTTTTCAAAGAACCAACCTTATATTTTATCAATTTTTTCAATTGCTTCTTTTGTTTCAACTTCATTGATTTAGGCTGATTTTAATTATTTTCTGTTTTCTACTATTTTTGGTGTTGATTTTTTCTTCTTTTGATATTGCTTTGAGATGTTATGTTAGGTAATATATTTGGCAGTCTTCTATTATTTTAATCAATGATCTCAATGCAATGGATTTTCTTCTTAGAACTGACTTCATAGTGTCTCAGAGATTTTCATATGTATTGCTATTCTCATTTACCTCTGAGTATTTTTTCATTTCATCCCTGGTTTCTTCTGCTATTTATTGGTCATTCAATAGTGTATCATGTATCCTCCAGGTGTTAGAGTAGCTCTTAGTTTTTATTTTATTACTGATTTGAAATTTTATTCCATTATGATGTGGTAGAATACAAGGTATTATCTCTATTTTTTTGTATTTGCTAAGAGTTGCTTTGTGGCCTAAGATATGGTCTATTTTAGAGAAGGATCCGTGTGCTTCTGAGAAGACAGTATATTCAATCATTGATGGATGAAATATTCTTTCTATATATGTCTGCCAATACTTAATTATTGATTGTATTATTTAATACTATAGTTTCTTTATTTAGTTTTTGTTTGGAGGATCTATCCAATGGTGAGAGAAGTATGCTAAAGTCACCCAGTATTATTTTGTTGTGGTCTATTTGCTTCTTGAAATTGAAAAGGATTTGTTTGATGTATGTAGATGCTCCATTATTTGGGGCATAAATATTTACAATTGTTATGTCTTGTTGATGTGTAATTCCCTTAAGCAAATGAAATGTAATTCTTTGTCCCTTCTGATTAACTTAGGCTTTAAGTCCATTTTATATGAGAATTTAAACCTCTGCTATTTTATGAGAGCCATGTAATATATTTTTTCCTATCTTTTCACCTTAAGTCTGTGGATGTCTTTGCATATGAGGCAAGTTTCTAGGAGGCAGCATATTGTTGGAAAACATATTGTTGGGTCTAATTTTTTAATCCATCCTGACATTCAATGTCTTTTGATGGATGACTTTAGGCTATTATGTTTATATTTATTATTGAGATATGATTTGTATTACTGGTCATTTGGGTGTACTCCTAGTTTTAATTTGAATTATTTTCTCCTTGATTTACTATTCCTTTAGTGTAGTTCCTCATTTTACTGGTTTGCACTTTTATTTTTCATTTTTTCTTCATGAATCCCACTTAATTGTGGTGCATTATCTTTTTAATATATTTTGTATCAGTATGGTCTGTAGTACAGACATTCTAGTTTTGAATTCTTTTAAATTTTGTTTATCATGAAGGTTTTTATTTTATCTTCAAATCTGAAGCTTAATTTTGCTGGGTATAGAATTCTTGGTTGGCATCCATTTTCTTTCAGAGCTTGGTATATGTTATCCCATGACCTCCTAGCTTTGAGCATCTGGGTTGAGAAATCAGTTGAGATCCAAATCGGTTTTCCTCAAAATGCAATCTGACATTTTTCTCTGAAGGCCTTTAAAATTCTATTCCTATTCTGTATATTAGGCATTTTCATAATAATGTGCATTGGTGTGGGTCTGTTTTAATTTTGTGTATTTGGGGTTCTGTAGCCTCCTATATTTGATTTTTTTCATTTCATTATTCAGTTTGGAAAATTTTCTGATATTATTGATTGTGCCTCCTTTGGTCTGTATCTCCAAGCCTTCATCTATCCCCAAAAATCTTACATTTGGTCTTTTCATATTATCCCATATTTCTTGGAAATTCTGTTCATGGTCTCTTAACATCTTTTTCCCATGGTTAACTTTATTTTCAAGATTACATATCCTGTCTTCATTAGATGAAACCCTGTCTTTCAAGTGGTTTAGTCTGTTGGTCATGCTTTCCATTAAATTTTTAATTTGGTGTATTGATTCCTTCATTTTGAGTATTTCTGCTTAATTTCTTCTCAGAATCTCCTTTTATTAACATGATCTTTCATCTCCTGCATTTTTACTCTGATTTCACTCCTTACATTATCCTTTACCATCCAGATCAGTTTAACTATATATATTCTTAACACCTTCTCTGACGTTTCTTTCACTGTCATGTTCATGGATTCTATTACAGGAACATCTTGGTTTGTTTGAGGCAGTTTGTTCCCTTGTCTTATCATCTTGTTTGTGTGTCTACCCATCTAGCAGTATTGATCTGAGGCATTATAGTTTCTAACCTGTAGTCTTGCAGTGTCCCTGAACATTTCCAGTACCTCACCATTAAGGGGAGACAAATAATAACAGCAACCAATGCAAACAACATGCAGCCTTAAACCAAATTGCTCCTACTAAGATGTCTACAGTTTTGTTGCAATAAACCAAAATAATATGTTCAGTTATTGCCTATAATAAAAACAGTAAGTTTGCAAAAGTGTTTACAATTTAAAATGGTGGTCAAAGATAGAACAGAAGTGGTATAGGATGTGATTATTATGAGGCAGGAGGAGAAGACAGAAGTAAAATAAAATAAAGGAAATGTGAAAGATAGAAAAATAGTGCTTGGTTGTTAGTAGGAAAAAGGAGAGAGAGAGAATCAAGGGAAACAGACAAGTGAGAGGGAATATATATATACACACACACACACACACACACACAATAAAAATGTCAAAAATTAAAAATTGAAAAAAGGAAAAATAAAATAATACAAAACAAATATAGTATTCAGACATCCTAGTCCACAATAAACTGATGTATGAAAAATAATTGGTTTCAACAATGGTAGAAATGTGAGAAAAAAAAGAAAAGAAAATATATTGATTAAAAGTTGAAGATCAAAAGATTTTCAGCTTTCCTTCTCTGCAGTGTGAGGTCTGAAGTATGATGCTTGTTCCACCCACAGGGTGGGGTTGCTAGGGTGAGAGGGTTAATCCTGGAGGCTGAACTTCTGGAGGCAGGGTTTAGGCTTAGGTCGGCTCCAGTTTCTTCTCTGAATGCCACTTGGTCTGGAGATTCAGTGCACCTCCATGGTACAGAAGCTGCTGGTCCATGCTGGAAGACTGCATCCCAGGAATCTCCTTTGGGTTCCACTCTTGTGATGTAGGAGCCAATTCTTAGCCCACTACATCACCTGCTGACCCTACAATTCCTGATTCCTGGTCTGTGATTCAGTCTCCAAACTCAATCTCTCCAGACACTTTCAAATTCCCAGTCAGGTGCTTCTGTCCCTGTGGGTCTTGCCAGCAGCCTGATTGGAAGGGGGAGGAGGAACCCAGGTGGGTTTCTGTGACTAGTATTCCCCTATGTAAATCTCTTCCATCTTTTATTTTTTTTCCCGGTAACTTATTCACACTTTTTGTCATTCAGTAGGTATTTGCCTGCCTTGTTTTTCCAGCTATACTTGGATCTGCCAGAAATTGGTTCCTCCTGCTGATGGACCCTCCACCACACCTGCAAAATGGTTCCTTTCTCTGTCCTCTGCATGCTACTGGGAGAGATGTGGTTTCTTTCCCATATAAGGGTATTGTGCAGTGCAGTTCAGTCAGTCAGTGTCTTTGATTTCTAAACTCTGTACACTGACAATCCTCCATCCTCCTGAAAATGTGGGTTCCCTTAATTCCCTTATTGCTTACTTAATTCATGGAAGGACTGTTCTGGCTTGTGCCTGCAGCTGCTGCTGTGGCTGTAGTGCTGGGAATTTCTTCATTATTTCATTATATTTGATTTCCTGAGCTCCTGATCTGTTTTGAGTGTCCAGTATTAAATTGCAATAAACTCTCCCCTAATTTTTGTTCCCTCACCCACCTTGCTGAAAAGTTACCTGTCATCTCCAAGCAGAGACTTTGGTTTCATGCCATGGAGTCACCAGGGAAGTGACCTCTGCATTCTACCATCTTTCTCTCTCCATCTCTGATAGGGCTTTTGAAGGTGAAAATTATGGTGTGTTACCACTTAAAAATAAGATGCAAAAAATTGATTATAAAATATCATATCAGACTCATGATGAATATGCAGATAGAATAAGAATGTAAAGAAATTCATACACAACTTGATTCAGGATAATTTTGTGTGTCATTAGAAGCAGAAGTCAAAGTTCTTCTGACAGAATTAGTTGAGAAGAGATACTGAGACCAGAAACCAGAAATATAAACCAGAAAGAATTCCTTGCCTCTTTGGCCCAAGAAAGACTACTTTCATTCTCAAGATGGTGGATATGCAGAAATGAAGAGTTTCATCTCCAAGCAGAGACTTCTGCAGGAGATCTATTGGCAATGACTATTGACATATGAGATTTCTTGGAAAACCCCTATTTTTGCCCATTAACAGGAATATCTTCATTCCGGCAACAGTATAAGGTAGTTGAGGATCATATACGCCTTGGTCCTCCACACCCAAAGAACTCTCCCTGTTACTCCATCCCCCAACACCATTACATTCAAACATATACTTGGAAAGCACACATCGGCAATTTGCACTTATTAATTAGAAAAATGACCCCTATCCCTGGATTGAGTTGTATAGACTAGACTCAAACTTGTGATCTTCTTACTTCTACTTCCTGAGTAATGAGCGTTACAAGTATGAGCCACTGTGAATGGTCTGAAAATGACAATTTCTAAGAAGTAGTCTTGATACTCTGAATTCTTGGGCAAAAGAGAAAAGAGCTAGATGGTTAGGAGATGGATCAAAGGAGACTTACATAAATTTTTCTTCTTTATTTGGCATTCTCTGGATTTTAGGTTTGGTTCTTCTATGATCTTGAACTAGTTATTTAATTTTTTTAAGGTTTGATTTCCTATATCTATAAAGATAAAAACAATAGTACTAAATTTATAGAATTATTTTGAGGATTAGATAATGTAAATCTACTGAAAAGAACATGTTGCTTGGCAAGTTGTAAATCCTCAAAATATTTGCTAATGTTTTAGTGTCTGTTTTACATATACAACTCTAAGGATATGTCTCGGCATTCTCCAAATTTAATTCAATAATGTATATCTTTCACATTTACACTGTTTACAAAGATTCTTGGAAGTTTCAGAATGATGAGCTAAAAAGCTAAAAATACTTAATTTTTGAAGACAGTTAAAAATATTTTGAGCATACTTGTTTAGCCAAGGAGAGGTAAACTAGTTAAATATTAATAATAGCAAAAGTTTATTGTTAAACTTTTCATCACCCTTTAATTCTTTTCAGTAGATTCAGTGAGAGAGTCTAGGAAAATGATACCATGTCCACAATTCTTGAACTCCCTTCCTTTCCAATGTCAGTAATCTGCCTCACAGAGGCTAAATGGCTGCTAGGGAACACACCCCTGGATGCAAGTAATGCAGTGGGTGCTGTGGGTTTTCAGGTAGTGAGATCTGCTATGTAGGGAGTGAAGATTGGTTACTTAACCTGATAACCCAAGGTCAAGGATTGGGACTAAGAGGGTCCCTGAGAGAGCTTGGTTTAATGATATTCGGAAGCAGGACCAACTACCTAACTAACTTAGGATAGGAGTGGAAAACAGAAACCCAAGAACTCTTGCTCAAAAATTATTAAGAATTTTAGATGATGAGAGAACACTAAACCAGTACGGGGCCCTTCCATGTTTTATGTGACTGCGCAGATCACACACCCAAATGTTGGTCTTGGATGGGAGAAGGAGTGTTAAAGATTGAGATATGCAAGCATCAGTGTTGTGTGTTTGCATCAGACTCCTCGGCCCCCCAAATAAAGGAGTTGAACTCGTAGGCTAAGGTCTCCCATCCCAGAAGCTCAGGAGTGAGACGGGGCTGAGAAGCAGAAGCTTTCTCTTAAGATCTTACTGAGAGAGGATTGGCATCTTGCCTACTACTGCTGCCAGCACACAGGGCTTTTTTTTTTTTTAAAAAAAATATTTTTATCTTATTCAACATTGACCTACACTCAGAGTCTGGCAAATGCCATCAAATGTCAAAAGGAAGGGGAAAAAAAGGAGAAGACTGACATAAACATTGAAAAACTAAAGTTACCTCTTTTTCTTGGTAAGGTTATGTGCTAGAAAATATATTTTCCAAAAGGCTAAGATAATTGATAAGAGAATACCAACATACCAAAAATATACTTTCCCTATAGCATTAGTCATATTTTCATCAAGAACGTGGAATTATTGCAAATATTATGGAAGAAGACATTTATTACAGGAATTATGCATTATTCAGTGTGGTGCTTGAAAAATAATTGATCTCAAAAGGAGAGTTGGAGGAGCCAAGAAAAATAACTAAATAACCCCAAATCAGTATTTTTCAGAATGCACATCTGGAAGATAGACAGGTCTGATTATTGCAGTTAGAACCATGAAAGAAAATGGTGTAGAAACTCATGGAAGATTATGTACATGTCAGTGGATGATTGTTGGCTCTTTATGGCCACTGTCTCTGAGAGCTCACAGTGAAGTGCTGGTGGGAGGTGACTGTCAGTAGGACCAGTCCTTAGGAAGAAGGAACAGGGAAGAACAAATAGGAACTGGCGTCTGCTGTTTTCTGTTTAGAGATTAACAGCTAGGTCTTCATGTCTGACTTCAAAATTTCATGGAACTTCACTTTTGGCTGACTTGAATCTGTAACTATACCAGAAAGAAAATTCAGCATAAAACTAGTTTTCCAGCAAAACCAAGTCTCAAATAGAGCATTTGAACCCAGTGCCTAAAAACAGAAATATAATCGTATACTTTACAATAGCAGAATATCAATATGTTATTTAGTAATAAGCAATAAAGATGCAAGTTCTTTATAAGGACAATTAAATGTCAAATAAGATTTGGACTTACCTTAGAAATTTTAATACTATAAAATATGAATTCTTCCCCAAAATATGTACATTTAATAAATTTATAATTAGATACCTAGTAGTTTATTAAAGTGATTTTTAAGTTTCTACATAAATATTCTTCAAATATGCCCAAGGAAGGAATAGTGAAAAGTATCTTATTTGCCTTAGAAATTCAGAATATATTACTAATGAGAAATCATTTTCTCCTATGTCATTATAGTTTGGACATAGTAATGGATAAAGTGAAAACACAAGGTTAAAAGAATCCAAAAGTAGATCCTGGCATATATGAACCTATAAAATATGACAAAGGCAATATTTCAACATACAGAAAAATAATGGATTATTTAATGCATACATTGCTTAAAAAATAAAGTTAATAGCTTGTTTAATAAAACAAAACTAGCTATTTACCAAGAAAAGTTTAAAAATGGGCCACTTCTCCCATATAAAAATAAGTTCTAGTTTGTTTAGAAATTTAAATATAAGAAATAAAGTTAAAATTGTGTAAGGAAATTCTAGAAAGCAATCTAAACATTCCAGAAGCAATGAAGTCTTCTAACATTCTGAAGCTATAAAGAAGAAAGGAATACCTAATTGAATATACAAAATATGAAAGTTTCATCTTGGCAAAGATACCATAAACAAAGCATATAAAAGGAAATTTGGGGAAAAACTTGAATCTCAGAAGAAGCTAATATCTCTACTCTACCTAAAACTCAAAAATTAATGAAAAATAGATAATAGAAACATGGTAACAGTTATGGAAAGGATATTTATATCATAGAAAATATGTGTGGTCAAAAATAATGAAAAGATGCACAAACACGTTAGTAGCTAAGAAAAGATAGATTAAAGCAATAGATTTCACTTTTTACCTTTCAGACTGGTAAATATTGAAATGAACATAAAATCTATTGCTTGCTGCCTGGCAGTGGAAAAAAATAGCATGCTCGTAAAATGCTAAAAGAAATTTGAGAGCAATATTTCAACATCTATTAACAAATGCATATACTCTAATAACTCAGGAATCTCATTCCAGCTAATCTATTCTGAATAAAGGAAAGTATCCGTATGTGAGAGTTATCTATAAAAGTCTTTACATCAACATTATTCATAAGGAAGGGAAATATATCAGTAATAAAACAGATAAACTTTTGTGCTTTTAGATCATTAAAAACAATAAATGAGAGCTATATCTGTTACTTGGAAAGATTTCTATGAAATTGTGTATGTTTCCTCATTTCTTAAGATATCCCTAAACCTTTCCTATGGGTGTGTGTGGGTGTGTGCGTGTGTGTGTATGTATATATGCATATATATAATATGTGTGTATAAATATATATATGAATATGTTCATGACTATATGAGCATGAAGAAAAAATAAGAAAAGATGTTTTTAGGGTGTTAACTTGGGTTAAGTAGTAGGAAGAAAGCAGGAAGAAATTTATCTGAATGAAATGGAGAATAACAGTAAACTATGTGAAATATAAATTAAAAATAAGGAGAAATACATGGTATATGTAATTGTATTTTTTGATTTTTAAAAATAATTATGTAAGTATGTGTATAAAAATAAGTTTTAAAACAAAACTTAAGCCAAGACCCTGGTTGGTCCTGAGTGAATGAGCCCTTTTCACAGGTTAACTTGTTTTTCCAATTTTCCTAGGACCAAGAGGTCCCCATGTTGGGAACTCTTAAAAATGAGGACAGAATGGCCTGTGGAATCTACAGTTTGGACACACTTCCTATTTACATGTATAAAGGAAGTGAATCATATGCTAAGTCTTCTTGAGAAAAGTATAGAAGTGAGTGTGTGAGGTGCTTCTAAATGGGCTTAGGCAAACAGAAATGTGTTATAAAGAGCAGTAAGAAACAGAAGAAGACATAGCTTCAGATAGAAGGCCACACATTCTTGAGAACAGATTGCCTGTGAGAGGCTGTTTTAGCACCTAAAACTGGACTGTAGATAGGAGACAGCTGAAGGCATGGTTGGAAGGTTGGTAGATAATAGTTTGGATACAGAATGTCCCCTGAAGGTCATATGTTGAAGGCTTGGTCACCAATTTGTGGCACTATTGGAGGTGGTGGAACCTTTAGGATGTGGAGCCTAGTGGAGTAAGCTAGGTCATTGGGGACATGTCTTTGAATGGGATTTGGGGATCCTGGACCCTTTTTTCCTCTTTTTCTTTTCACTTCCTGGCTGCCATGAGGTTAGCAGCTTTGTACCATCAGTTGTGCCCTGCAAGGGTGTGCTGTCTCACCACAGACCTCAAAATACTGGAACCAATGGACCTTCAACTGAAACCTCTGAAATCATGAGCCAAACTAAACCTTTTCTCCTTTTAAGTTAATTTTGCTCGGACATTTTTGTCATAGTGACAGAAAACTGACTAATGCAGTTGAGAAAAGAGCCTTCTGTGGTGGGAAGACAAATATCGATGCACTCACTGAGTGTACTTTGAGGATGAAAGTCAGAGCCTTGAGGAAATCATGCCTTCTGAGAGAAGAAAAAGAAAGTGAGACTAGGGAAAATGATAATGGTCATCAAGAGAAGTAGACCAAGCTGAAGAAGAATGCCAATGGAAGTGAAAAGTATTCAGAGAGAGGTTCCCCAACCATATCAGTGCAATAAAGGAGAGGATGTTCCAGGTGGAGAGAAAACTATTCGATTTGACAATTCAGGGAGCAAATGGTTACCTTGAGGAGGTGTGAATGAATCTAGTGAGCAAAAAACACATAGAGAGGCTGATTTGATCTTGTGGAGGTTCCCTGTCTGTTAGAGAAAAGAGGACAGAGTGCAGGATGATGTGAGACTTGGGCAAGGAGAAAATCAAGGTCCAATTTAAGGACCTTATGTTTGTAAATCCTTTAAAATATCATTATCACTACAGTGAGAAGGCAGTAGCAAAATATATCCAGACAATCAGAATGTTTGTAGAACAGCTGCTGTGAACTCAGATAAAATGGGTCTGAGGTGAACATGGCCATTCTATCAGACTCCTCTTGAGAACCACTTGAATCTCTCAGCCATACCTCTTTCTCCTGCTGCAAGGACCTGTCCATGCAAGCTCACCCAGCTTCAGAAAAGAAAAGTGCACCTGGCCAGCCTCTTAGCCTTCCCAGGGCAGCTTCTCTCTCATGGGCATTCAGTTATCACTCACATGTGCAGAACCCTGAACTGTGTGTGTGTGTGTGAGCACTCATGTATGTGCACACATGTGTGTACATGGGTATGTGGAGGAGCAATGAATAAATGCCAGTGGATAAATGTCTCCCTTGTTTTCCCCCAGAGACACGTTCTGATACATATCTCCTATGACTTCTCATTGGACCCATTTAGTTAGACAGCCATTTTCCCCACTGTGCCAGGGGTTAGCTCCATAATGCTTTCCTGTATTCCTCCCTCCTCTTTCACCTTCCCTCACCCTTATTCCTGACTCTTACATCAGACTTCCCATTAAGTTATTGACCTTAGGTCTTTGGCTCTGGCTCTGCTTTCTGAGGAGTCTAAGCTGAAACAGCTGCTGTTTAAGAAACAGAAAATAGGGGAGCTGTGTGGTCCAATAAAAGGGAATAGAATGAATGTATTTTTTAATACTAGCAAGAGTGCTTCTGAATCCATGTATTGCCTAAATGATTTTATGTCTTCAGTTATTTAAAAAATACCTGCAATATGTTGAGCTCCTTAGGTGAACAGCAACAGAAGAACAAAGTATTCTGTAATGAATTGTCAATTAATTGCGGAATATACAATAGAGGGTAAAAAAAAATAGCTACTTTTGAATAAAATGCTTTTATAATTAAAAACCTGTTAGGAGGAACAGTCCTAATTTTCCTTTATGTGACTTGAAAATTTGCCAAGAATTTAAAAGTCTTTCATCATTACGCAGGGCCCTAGACTTTAACAGTCCCTTAGCTCCTTAGTTAATTTTATGTCCTAAACCAAAATTACTTCTTCAGGCTTTCTTTTCTTTTTTTTAATATATGTCCTAATTTAGTAAAATTTTTGGAGACGGTAATTCTGATTATGCTTTCGTTATTTAACTATGTGATCTATTGTAGCACTTTTGCTATTCTGTAAGCAGCTTTTGAATAGAAAACAATCTGACACTGATCTGGGAGCTATCCATTTTTTTGCCCATTTCTTTTGATCTCAAGGTTGTTCTAGGAATTATGTAGTGTTAATGGATATCAGAAGCAATAGCAGGACTTGAGTTTTTTCTCTATATTGAATTCAATTAAGAGAGCTCTTCCAATTACTACCTCTATTTGCTTAGAGGTTATTGGCTAGCCATAACAGTTTCTCCTAGGGCGGTATCCTAAACTTTTGGGTTCCTTTATATTTCTGACATTTCCTTCTAGGCTAAATCTATTTGAACGTTCTTCAAAAAGAGAAAGAAGCTCTTAAAGGATATAACAAATTCACACTGGAGTAGAAATTTAAATGTCAAACTATTTTTTGCAATTTAATTATATCTAATTTTTTGTCTGAGATTAAACAGAAAAATAGTGGCCTAAGTAAACTACCTCTCTATAGATCTAGTCTTAGTCACTCATCCTTGGCACCATTAAAATGAATATTTGGAGAACTGAAGTCCTGTGACAAAATATGTAAGGACATGGATGTTGGTATCAAATTTTCTAAGGCCAAATCCTGACTCGACCACTTGTTTTCTGAGTCTGACCCATGTTACTTGATTCCTATAAATCTCTGTTCTTATCTGTGGCGAAGATAATAACTACAACCGTCTCATCAAATTGTTAGGCTATAAAAATGCTTCTCTATAACCATTATCATTTACTATAGTCACTAACATAAACTGTGTCACTTACAATAGATGCCTGCAATATCTGTGAGTTTCTTTACAGCAAAAATGAATTGTATTTTAAGGATTTTTAGTAAAGAAGAGGGGAAGAGCCAAGGAAACTTGGGATTGAATTAGAAATCAATGTCTTTGGGAGAAGTAACTCTGTATTGGTTAAGATCATGGTTCCTTGAGCCTAAAGGTCTGGGTTCAAATCCCAGCTCTGCCACTTATTAGCAATTATTAGCACTTAAATGAGCTACTTAACCTTTCTGTGCCTGATTCCTCATTCTGAAGTGGGAGATAATTATAGCATTGACCTCATAGAGTTGTTACCAAAGTTTCATTATTTTTTTCTTACAGCAGTGCCTGGCAGGGATGGCCTCCTGGACACGTAACCTGCGCCATTGCACATGGCACCACACTCAGAATCATCCCATGCTTGGGTTAACCTTCTTCAGCTGCTGTCTTAAAATTCCTAATAACTTTTTATTATTATTATCTTTTAATTTAAAGCCTGTATGTGAGTAGAAGAGAGATGTGTAACATGATTGTCCACTCTGTTCTCTGCTGCTGCCTCAGCACAGAACATTAGTGATGCCCCTTGAGGACAAAATTCCAGCAGAGCAGACCCCCAGCCCTGATAACTCAGCAAGACTCAAAGCAAGCTTGAAACTAATGTGTCATGTCTGTGACTGACTGTGTGACAGCACCGACAGACCGAAGACACCACAATTGCTGCTCAAACCAGAACTTACTTCAAAGATAGAAAGAAGGCAATGTCATTCTAATAAACACAAATGACCAAACATCCCTACCATATCCTTTCTTAGTCATTGTAACGTCCCTTTATTAGGCAGCATCTTACATTGAAAATGACAATATGGAAATAAAGGAAAGTAACTCATTCTATTTTCTTTCCATCCTTCTGCGCTCATCAGTTGGCAGAAGGTAGAGAGTGTTGGTAGAATGTGGTTACATCAAGATGTGAAATAAAAACAGCTGGGTCATTTTGCCGCAAGAGTGTCTGTTTCACCAAGAAAGAAATACAGAGGCACATACAACTTATGAGAAGTGTGAATTGTGTAATTTCAGTAATTGTGCATATGAGAAAAATGTTCTGTTTACATGACTATTTCTGATATTGCACAGTATTACAATGGACAATGGAATTCATGCTAAAATGTATTAGAAATAATCATTCTTACTTAAAATGACATTAAATTGTGAAAAACACCACAGCAAATCAAAATACAGGTTGTAGAAGAAGGGAAAAATCTTTGTATTTTAATACATGTTACAGCTTTCATTCTTGCTTTTTGAATAAAGGACTTTTTGTTATCATTTTGCACAGGGTGGTACAAATTACATAGCTGGGTCTGATGCTTGGCACATTGTAAGTACTATATATATGTACATGTAGGCATGCATATATGTACACATGTATACCTCAAGATAGTGTGGTCGTTCTGAATTTTTTCATTCAAATATTGCATTCCTAAAAGGAATAGGCAGAATTTCTATCCCTAGAAGAAAATTTATTTTATTTATTTTTATTTATTTTTTTTTTTACTGTGAGAGATGGCTGTTCTAATATTTTGACCTGTCCCTGTGAGTTTGACATTCTCCTCTGGGTTCATACAGCCATAACTTCCAGATGGGAACTTGTTCTATTCCACTAGTGGCCTTATAGCCAGACGGACAAGGTGTGTGGAACATACTCAGATTACTTTTCTCACCATCTCTTCTGGAATTTTCAGTGTTACTCAAAAGAACTTCACAATTTTCTGTGCACTTTCAAACACATTATTTCACCCAAACCCCACGACCCTTTTGAAGTAGACAGTGGAGAAGCTAAGAAAGAATTGTGTGCCTGGCTCATTCATGGCTTCTCCCCGAGGAGCCTCACCCTGCTGAGATCATCACAACTGAGGAGTCCGACCCCTCAGTCTTACAGATTCAGAAAATAGACATTGTCAGTTTTCCAAAGCTGTTGTGGACTTACACATGCTGATTCACATCAGCTAAATCCATGGGAGAATAAAGTGTCGAATCTGGAATATCAAAGCTGTGGTTTATTCAAAGAAATGTAACTTCTTGGCACAACAAACACAACATTCTCTCCCTGTAGAAGTCATCCCTGGAAGTTTGCTCATCAGAAGGTGGCTCCTGAGCACAGAATCAGGATGGGGAGTGTTGTTCCCGTAACTTGTGTATTTAACCAGATTAGAGTCTGATAGACCTGTGTAGACTATAGGGAGATTTGACACATTTGTAGCACTTCATCTTCTTAGGAGTCCACTCCCCAGTCATGCGGTAGAGACACACTGATACGAGTGCCCGCCCTTCTCTTATTCTTACTGATTGATTCATTCTTTTCTGGAGATGAGTGAGTTGTTATCAATGTAGTAACAGCCAGATTCTTTTCCTTCTGATTCTGTCATAGGGAGTGCTTTCCCTTTTCTAGGGGCTTTCGTATGGAAGGGATTGCATTTAACGTGTGTCCATTGTAACACTAACTCAGCTCTCTGGACAGCATTGTTTCCACCCCTGGCTCCAGGTAGTACTGATTTCATTTTACAAAACACAAAACAGGTTCTGGGAATGGTAATAGCTTGGTTTGGGTAAAGAACTCGCATGTCTACCTGCTGTCGGGGCTTTTTGTTGTTTGTGTTTTGGGATTGAGATTACATTTTATTACAGGGCTGGGGCTTTCTAGAGGATGAGGCAGCAGAAAGACTCAAGCCCATCCCACATTCTTGCCAGCAATGACAGAAAGATTTCAGATATATGACTCAGGATAACAGGCATGAGTTTAATCAAATGAGGTGGGAAAGGGGACACACTCAAGGGAGAGAGTGGGTACTTTCCGAGAGGAGGGGTATGGTGTGCCTTTCCTGCCCTCCACTTTTATTGGAGGTCCTAGGTAAGTTTCCAGAAAGTCCCTCCCAGGTCTTCCTTTTGACTTTTGATGAGAGCACGATGACATCAGACTTTCAAGTTACCACTTTGTATGACAACTTGAGGTCACTTTGGCTCATGCTGACCAGCTCTAAATAGAACCTGTTTTTACAGATTTTATGGTTAGGGGGAAATAGCCTTACCTCCCTGAGTTCCAGGATCTAGTTTGTGTTAGAGTCACAAAATTCCCCTGCTTCAGGGAAACTTGTGTTGTTCTTATTGGCATTTGGTGGACCTGCATTTCTCCTTCAGATAACAGGTAGTTTCCTGAGAAAAGTAACATATCCTGTTCACTTAAGCCAGGCAAGGCTGCAGGTAAATTTCTTTCTAAAAGCAAAAGCATGTGTAGGTCAATGCAGTGGGCCCATTTTATAGAATTATTCCTTTAACCCATGTTCCCACCATTCACATCTGTCTGTCCCATTAATTCTTTTTTCTTCTCTATTATACATTACAGTATACTGAAACTTAAATGTGTTTTTTTTTTATTTTAAGGCAGCATTATATTAATTTCCAGGCAAACTCCTTGGCTTGACTTAAAAAATATGGAATCTGCCTCTTAGCTTCTCTCAGTCCTCTTTGTTTTGTGATTGTGCCCATGAGTTTGTATTAAAAGTTGCCAATGGGACAAACATCATTTGGTAGCCACTTTCTGTATAGGAGAAAGCAGAACTTATTAGTATTCATATAGTTTAGTTTTAAATTGGCATAAGGTTCATAAGGTTGATGTTAGTATACTTACCTCATTTTTAAGTTAGAGTTTGAGAAAAAAAAAATCAGTGGTCAGAGAGGTTTATAAAGTTTTCCTAAAATGATGAGATCTTTTTTTTTTTTAATGAGGTTTTTAGTAGAGAAGCTCTGAACCATTGTATGGCCTGGAATAATTTAAGAATCCTATATGTTTATGAGAGGGCATACTTCATAGGGAATATCTCATAGGCCTGTGTTATGATATGCATGATGTTTCTGTTGTCTTTGTTAGTCATAGGTACAACTCAGTATTTAAGGGTTTATTTTCTATTTGAAGGCAATTTCTAGGACTTAGTCCACATGAGAACTCTTCCTAGATCATATTTTGGATGTCACCTTTTTGTTTTATCTCTACCCCTCATGTTTTCCCCATTCTTTGAGTTCATCATCTCTACCAAAATGTTCCACAAGTGAACAAAATTAATCAATTCAAAATAATTCCTCATCAGACCTACCAAGCTCTGCCCATCCCCTGCTGATGGCACGACAATGTACCACACTGTGTAGAGCCAGGGTTGGAAGCACTGCTCTACTACTTCCTCACTGTGAGAATCTAGAAAAAAACTTAGCATCTACATGTTCAAAAGGGAGATTAGAACAGATTCCACTTGCTATGGACTAAATGTTTGTGTGGCCCATAATTCACATTACGTATTATGATACATAATTCATGTATCAAACTCATAGTCTATGATGGTGTTTCCACTTATGAGGACATGGAATACTGCGGATGGATCAGATTATGAGCAAGTTCAGGAAGTATGTTTGGGAAATGAAGAGTCTAAGACAAAATGCTTGATATCTACAAGAAATATCATGTAGCTGGTGTCTTGAGCTCAGTTACGAGAATAAGGCTTTAAATAAAAATTTCCAAGACCATTTTAGTGGTTTTCATCTGGAGGGAGGCAGTTTTGGCCATCAGGGACATTAGGCAGTGTCTGGAGGCACTGTTTTTGTTGAAAACATGTTGTGAGGGCTTGCTTTGCTAGTGGTATCTAGTATTAGAAGTCAAGAATGCCACTAACATCCTAAAATGCAGAGGGCAGCTTCACATGACAAAGAATTATCGTACTCAAAGTGTCAGACATTCTGGGGTTAAGAAACCTTGAGATAGAAGAGTAATTAAATGCATATGATCAGATGAACTTATTCTGGGAGAGTGAAACTGGAAAAAAGAAGAAAGTTGAAACATGAACATTTAGAAGCAGGAAACTATGAGAAGGGCACAGTTAAGAAACATAAAGAATCATCACCAAACTAGAGAAATAAAAACCAAAGGGGTAGTGTTTAGAAGCCAAGTGAAGAAAAACACTCCAAGAAACAAAAGATTAATTGTCAGATGTTGTTGAAAAGTTGAGCAGAGATTAGGAAAAGATCATATGATTGGGTGATACTTTTGGAGATAACCTGCAGTGGTCAAATGTTAAATAGAGAAATAAGGAGTAGAGAAGGGGAGAGCATAAATAAAGACGTCTTTTAAGGAACTTTTCTATAGAGGAGAGTGAAGACATGGGGTAAGAATGGAGAAGACATAGGGTTTAGGAATATGTCTGTATCTTAAAAATGATCCCATATGGAAGAAGAAAATGGCAGCATCAACACATGTAGCTGTTTATCCAACATTTGTTGCAATGATGAATTATCCTTGATTCCTTTCCCTCTACATCTGGTCACTCTGGTAGACACTGTGATGTACTACCTAGATTCCTTTTAGTGTACCCACTCTTCACCTACTGTGGGTAATCCAAGCTCACATCTGCCCCTCTTGTTAGAAGTTGACCCCAGCCTTTCCCCAGAAGTCCATTTTCCTTCTGAGGGCATCCCACAGCTAATGGTTGAGTCTAATTAGTACTTAGGGCTGGGCCTATGTGTCTTAGGAAGCAGAACTTTTGGTGTAGGTTATGTCCCAGAAGCAATCATGAGTGGATTAGGTGTATATCTGTGATGACATAATGTTTCTGTTTTTAATGGCATACCATTGTCTCCCCAAAGCTGCCTGTGCTTCAACCATTGTACCCAAATTGCAGTTAATGGATAGAAGAGATGACAAATAGACATATCTTGTACCTTTTAAAAAATATATTTCCAGAAGTTTCAAAAAACTGCTTATATCCCACTAGCCAGACTACTACCTAACTGCAAAAAAGTTGGGAAATGTGTTTTAAATTGGCAGTCAAGTACTTAGCTAAGAATGGGAAGAAGGGAAATCTTGATAACATGGAAGATCTCTACTATGGGGAATATCTCAACCATTGCTGTTTCTTAGACATAGCACAGGGATGGTCCATATTAGGTACTTGATCAACATTGATTAAACTTTATAGAAATTGTAAACAAATACATTTCAAATTTTAATATCATGTTAGATATTTGCTCATTTGACCCCAATAATAAAATAGGTGTCACTAAGGTTCTAGATTACGGTTAAATTGCCCAAATAATTCTGCTAGTACATGGCTAAAAAGGAATTATATTAGGTCTTATAATTCCAAATGTGATTTTCATCTCACCTTACCACAGGGAGCATGGCAAGGACAGAAGTATCTGTTTTTTCCCTGGGAGAATTTTTCCCCCCACCTTAGTGGGAGTTAACAAAGGCCAAGTTCACATCTTAGCCTTTGGCATGATCCACTCCAGCAGTCATTTCATTCCAGCACAGCTGCACAGGTACACTTGCCAGTTCTAACCACATTTCGTTTATCAATTTACCTGGCAGAGCATAAGATGTAGGGAATGCCTTTTTTTTTTTTTTTTTTTTAGGTAATTAGTCCCTCTTAGATTCTGTACTTTAAAAACAACATATAGAGACTACTTGGTTTTCCAACCACGTTACAGATAGCATGGAAAATGTATTATCATGCCTGATAAATTACAACTTTCCAAACCTGGTTGGGTCAGAAACATAGCATGGTTAATTATTTATGCAGCTTAACCAATGTCATTGTATTAGATAGAAAGTGTTGCATTGGAGGGATGAGATATCAAAAATTTCTATCTAATTTTTGTCTAAGCAAATGGTATTGATAGTATTATAAAACATGACATTGTTTTGGGCCTTTTAAAGATTGTGGTTCTTCGATTTCCAATCTGAGCTATGCTTTACTTTTCAGGGTAATGGTATGGTGTATGATCTATTTGAATTGTGCATGTGATGTTGAAAACAAGGGGTGGTCAATAAGTTAGGGAGATTCTGAATGAACTTTGAAAGCCAGTGAAGGGGGACACCAGAGAAGGCCAGTAGTGAATTAGCTAATGAGAGCCTGAGAAGAAATCAAAAAAAGGAAAAGCCAGAAGCTTTTTTATGTTCTCTCCTGGCGTGTTTGGATAGCAACCCCTTGGGATGTTCAGTTTTTCTTCTTGAATGTTTCTTCTTGATATTTGCAAATTAATGCAAGGAAAGGAAAGGAACCATGGTACTATATTGGCCTAGACCCACTACTAGTTCTCATTTATTCAGTTAATAAACAGTTTTGTGCATTTGCTTATACAAAGTGCTGTAGATATGGATTGGGGAGATGAAAAGAATCAAGCCTATCCTCAAGGATTTACTGAATTGCAGTTCTCAGTGATAGCTCATTTTATTATTAGGAGTCACCTTGTCTAGGCCATTGTGTTGCAGAGGAAGACCAGCCAGCAGTGGAATTGGAACAGACATGGTGGTTCTCGGTCACTGGTTCTCTTCAGTCCTGCAGGAGGAAATTCAAGAGAGTTTATTAGAAAGGGGTTACAGATATTCAGGACAAAGACAAAACAGACTGTCTCAGGGAGGCTGACATAGACTTTATGTAGTCAAGGTATTTAAGAGTTTTGAGTTTAGAAACAGACTGAATTTGGAACCCGTCCTCCCCCCACCACCACCAATTAGAAGACACAGATGTTGACCCAGGAAGTCCTGCTCCCTTTGACATGGTAAGGAAGGCTCCCAAAGGAGTTTAAACCTGTGAAATTCCTGGAAGTGAAAATCTCTTCAGAACTGGTGAAAGTCTGTCTTTTGTCCTAATGCATTCTTCCCCTGCATCTAAAAGCTTTTTATCTACCAGAGATTTGAGAGGTGGAGTTTTTTTTTTCTGTCTTTCTGAAAGTTGGCTTTTAATATAACCCACTTTCCTGCCAATATGATTTTGAGTATCTCTGGAGCAGAGATCATTTTTGGCTTAGCTTCCTTAGATTAACGGTTTCTTTGTTTTTTGCCTGTATTGATGAAGTTTTCTATTAATTCCAGCCTGTGACCTATGGGCTCCCTGAAAGTTACTGCCCTTCATCATCCTGCCCCTGTTCATGACTGACTAACCTACTTAACAGTGGTACTCAGCGATTTGGCCAAATGTTCTAAAAGTTTGTCATGATACTCTTTAAAAGGAAGTTTACATTTGAATCAGTAGAGTTTGGGTAAAGCAGATACCCTCTATAATATGAGTGGGCCTCATCAAATCAGCTAAAGTCTAAGAGAGGTCTAAGCCAAAGACTTACCTAGGCAGAGAAAGGGAAATCTTTAAACAAACTGTCTTAGGATTCTGACTGCAGGTCTTCTCCAGTTGTCCAAACTCAGCTTACCTAGCAGACTTTGTACTTGCCAACCCTCACAATTAGGTAGGCTAACTTCTTAGAAGAAATGTGTCCCTCCCTCCCTCCCTGTCTATCTCATATTTATATTTATGTATATATGCTTAACACACATTCTGTAGAATGAGTAGAAAATATTATGAACAAGTGATGGATTGTGTTACTTAGTCACTTTCATTACAACTTTAGTCTTTATTTTAGATAATAACACTTTACAAATTTCTTGCAATAAATATTTTTAAAAGGACTTTCATATGAATCTTCCTGATAGAATATATAGTAAAACAGGTAGACACTTAGGCAATGGGATCCAGAAAGGCTTCTCTAAATGTGAAGGTCACTCCATGAAGTTAACCTGTAGAAACATTCCAAACCTTCCAGCTAACTCTTGGTCCCAGAGCAGCAAGAAAAGAGAGGAGTGGTGAAACTAAATAGAAACTATAGGAAAGTTCAAACTCAAAGGCTAAAAGGACACAACCAATCAGAATGTTGCAGGCTGAAAGCATAGGCTTAACATTTTTCCAACACCTGTTTAGCATAGATTCTTGACCTTGACACTTTTCTAATACATACTTAACATTGATTTTGATCAATGACCCTACCTGGTAGCTATATTATGTTAACCCCTAGACTAACACACCTGAATGGCAACCTGTTACCAGGTCCCCTCTTACCTGGTGACAGCTCTGCTTCTTTTCTCACTAAAATAAATCTTACTCTTTTAACACTCTCCTCCTATAGTCCATGGGTTTCATCCTTAGAATTTTCAAAACAAGAAACTGGAAAGTAATCTCAGGTGCATTGCTGGAGTTTGCTGCAATACTGGTAGGCACAGTGCACCACCAAGGACTGCAACAGCCACTGTGGTAGTAATGGAAAAGAATCCATCTTTGCCTGCTATGGTTATCAGAGCTGATATCAGCAGAAATTTCCCTGGTGTGATTAGCTGCTATTACTGAAACTGACTTCCCCAGATGCAGAGGACTATAATTTAGGCAGACTCTACCCACCAGCAAAATGGAGAATATGGTTCTGTCTGAAGCTTTGGTTTCATTCCCATTAGTGGTTTATACAACTTTGATGGAAAATTGCAACAGTTAATGCCATTTTGTGGATTTAAAAATATTGTCCAGAGAATTTATTATTTCTTTTGAACTCAGCTGGAAAGTTATGGCACTGGGATTAGTTCTCAGATATCCTACTTCATAGTGCAGTAATATTTACTGTATATTTGGGCATATAATCATATGTATATATATATATATATGAAATATATATAAAGGGGGAGTATTATCAAAATACTGCATTCTGAAAAAATCTTATAGGCCTTGTTCATAGAAAAAAACATTTCTAAATCTACAAATTACACTTACATAGGGGAGCATCAGTTCAAGCTTGGAGAAAAGATTAACTCCAATGCACAGGACAGCCCTAGGTATTTCTTATATTGGTGTAGGCAGGAAGGAGGGGAGTGTTGTTGACATTTGTTGTTTTTCCCTGTGTCGGAGCCTTAAGTTGTCTCTTGGACATAAAGGGAAGCAAACACAGTGAGGTTTAACTAAACAATGTTTTGTCAGAAATATGTAGAACATTTGGATCTTTTAGTGATTCATACAGCTTTTTCAGATCTTGATCCTTAAGGAGAAATTAGCTCTTTGAGTATACTTCGTTTAAGCCAATTGTATTTTAAAAAGGCATAGATTTATCAGGACTTGGTGAAATTCTGCCATGGACAATAAAACAAGGTAGTCCTAAATCATTTAAACTCTGTTACTTGTCCTATGGGAAACTAATTTCTGCTAAAGTAGCTTCTGGTTTCTATTGCCTCTCTACTTTGCTCTGCCCTGTACCTACAACCCTAAAGTGGGTTTGATTATAAATAGAGCATAAATTATAGGAATTTAAAACAGGCCATTTTGGGGGAACTCTTTTCCCCTTCCCCTATCAGTAATAGCAATGATTAATGTATAGAAGCAGATACATAAAATAATAGACTCAAAACTGGACATTTTAAAAAACCACACACACTTTTTATTGATTTAAGAACTGAGGAATTGTCATGAAGCTTACATTTGAGGTTGATATTGAAGGAGAAAATAAGTCCACTGACACTGTGCTGATGGTCAGAGGCTGTATCTGATTCATCTTTCTTCCCCAGATCCTGGCCCAGAAAGGGTGAGTGGCACGGAGCAGGTGCTTAGTAAATCCATTGCTCTATATGAACAGACCCTTAATACCAATTCCTGAAGCACTCTTGGTAAGGCCTACTCTTCCTTTTGCACCATAGGGTAAATTCAGCAATGAGCAGGTTCAAAGTTAGCCCCACTAAGTCAAAGTGGCTCTGAGCAATGTCTGCTTGAAGTCCCTGGACAGGGGAATTCCAAATGCCTTCCTCTTCATCCCCCTGATTAGAGGAGATTTAAATCCCAGGGTTGTTTGTCAGCATCTCCTTCATTACCTATAAAAGATGTTTTCTAAATGCATTAGCATAGTTAGGTCTCTTTTTATAGCCCAGGCAAAGTGGGCCATTTCTCTTTCTTTGTAATGCTGATCAGCTTCCCACAGGGTTCTGCAGCTCTGTGGAGAATACACCTCAAAACAGCTTTGGTTTGAACACACCCTGTCATAGACAGTTGTAGAGGACACTAGTGAATTATTGTGGTTCTGAATAAGGACATTTGTTGCAGAGGGAAGCCTACTACATGCAGGAGGAGTCTGGAAACCTGGATCCTACTCTTGGAAGCTGTGTGGGGTTTCCCTGCAGATTTTTTTTTTTCTCTGACCTTTAATTTCCTTTTCTCTAATTGAGGAGGTTAGCTCACTCTTGGTCTTTATATTTACCTTCAGCTACTTGTCCTCACAGTTTGTTAACTTATTTTCCAGTTGTGCGTCTACTCCTTGGGGTAGGACTGGGGGAATCTTAAATTCTTGGAGCCAAACTGTCCTGAGCACTTGTCTCCACTGTATAAAGTGGACATTTCGTTATTTCAGAAACTCATCTGTAAAACTGGTGAAATAATGCTTCCTTGTTCACAAGGTTGTTGTAAAGATTAACATATATGCTGCATTCGAAAAGAAAATCAAAGGCTCAAAGTATCCTTAAATAAATCTCACAGGGGGAAGGCAAAGAGGGAGGGAGAGAGATGACTGAACATCCAAAATCAACTGACACTTTAACCTTCAGAGTTGGAAATGAAATGCCATGAAAAAGAATCAAAGCCTTATACTAGAGAACTGAAACTTCATACTGACCTCTGTAGAAAGCATGAGTGCACAAAAGACAGTTCTCTGTATCTAAGTATTTAGAATATTTAAAAAGAATTTTTACCGGAACCAAAAAAATATGCTCTGATTAGGAATATCTGTGCAGGAATCCATATGTAAATGCTTTAAAATGTAGAAAAATCATAATCCCATTCTAGTGGAAGAGTCATCAATGCATGTGTATACCTGTGTACACACTTGAGTGTCAGTTGTCTATAAGCTATTATTTTAAAATGGTTTTAAAGGATGCATATTCCCAAATTCTAAAGAAAAAAAAAAGAAAAAACTAGACAAGTAGAAAATGTGTTTCTCCTAGCCTCATTTATACATTTCTCAACAGTTCCTTCCAAACCCCTCCTATAAAATTTAGCACATTTTGGTTAATTTCTTGTGTATTTCTTCCAGTTTTTTTTATCTAAACTTACCTTCTCTTTCACTTTCATAAAAGGTAGCATCTGCCATGCATTTCTGTTTTGACTTTATATCCTATAACTATTTCCACATAGGATAGTAGATTATATTTTCCGAAAGTGGCAGCAGCCATAGCTGATTTTCTTCCAATGTGACTTTGTCACTACTCTTATCAAGAAAGGGGTTGATCTTCCCTCTCCTTGAATCTGTGTGGGTTTGTGACCATGGATGAATTGACAATATGTGAAGAGAAAAAGATGAAAGGAAAGACAACTTCCTCATGGCTGTCTTTTGGGGTAATGCTGTTGGAACCTAGTTACCACGCTAAAAAGAAGCCCAGGGAATTATGAAACAAGGCTGCATGTATGTGTTGTAGCCCCAGCTGAGGTTCCAAAAAGCAGTATTAAACATTGGACATAGGAGTAATCAAACCATTCTAATTTCAGTCTCTAGCAGTGGAGTCAATCTTAGTCTTCAAGGCTTCCATGTTGAGTTCTTATACCTGATAGAAATAAGTTGTCCCTCTATGTCCTTTTTAACTCAGAGAATACATAAGCAAAATAAAATGTTTATTTTATGTCAGTAAGTTTGGAATGAACTGTTATGTGGCAATAATAAACTAGGGTCTAATCCATTTATGTATTTTTTTTTTTTTAATTTGCAACTCTGTAGTATTCTACTGTAGAGCTAAACCACAGTTTTGGGCTACCTACTCATTAATGCCCACATGGGTATTTAAAATTTGGGGCTTTTGAAAAAATACTCTAATTAATGATCTTGTTAATAAATCACTTTAAGAAGATTCAGGTATATTTATGCATAAATTTCTTGAAATGGGGTTTCTTGGGCAATAGTAAATGAACTTGTGAGTTATTCTGCTGTTTCTTTTCTGATTTTTTTTTTCCTGTTTGGATGTTATCTACTGCTAAAAGTGGGCTATTGAAATCCCCTATCATTATTGTATTTCTCCATTTAAGTCTATTGATATTTGCTTTATGTATTTGGTTGTTCCAATATTGAGTCCCTATATTTAGAATTGATATTTCCTATCACTGATTTGACCCTTTGATCATTTTGCATTGACCTTGTCTCTGTTTTTTTACTTTTGATTTAAAGGCTATCTTATTTAATATAAGTATGGCTACTACTGCTTTCATTTATATTGTATTTGCATGAAATATCTTATTTCATTCCTCTTTCATTTTCAGTCTCTTCACATCCTTAGAGGGGAAGTAAGATTCTTGTTAGCAACATTTAGTTGGATCTTGTTTTTCAGCCATTAAGTCACTTTATATCTTTTAATTTAAATCTTTAATTCAAATGTTTAAGCTAATTATAGACAAGTAAGGTCTTGCTACTTCAATTCTGTTGCTTTCTATTTTCTGGTAGTTTCCTTCATAATGTCTTTCTCTCTTATAGTAAGTCTTTGTGGTTAAGTGATTTTCTCTAGTTGTGTATTTTGACTCCTTACTTATTGTTTTTGATGTATCTATTATAGGTTTTCCTTTGTGGTTACCCTGAGGCACACAAAACTATGTTTCAATTATAACTAGCTGCTTTAAAAGGAGAGGAACAGTGATCATAAAGAGAAAAAAGAAACAAAAATAGAAAAAGATATTAAAAATGTTTACACTTGCAGTCCATTCTTCCCCACATTTTGAATTTTTGAAGTCCGAATTTATAATTTTAAATATTGTTTATCTTTTAATGTTGGGAAAAGTATAAACGGCAGCCGCACCCCAGAGAAAAACCCCAACGTGGCGCCTAATGACCTCCTCTTCCTACCTTCCCCTTTTCTGCAGTGGTGAGAAAAGTTCCTGCCCGTGTGAACTCTCCCGCCAGCTCCAATTTCAAATCTTGCTGGCAGGGAACCTTAGCCCCAACAAGAACTAATTCCTGGGTTCCGGAGCTGATATCTGGAAGAACTTGCCAATAAACGGTGGCCTGCCATTTATCTAAGCCCTGCCATCTCCCCTTAGATCTATATAAGCACACAGCCTTTTGCAATAAAATTGGAATTCTCCCTGCGAAGTGTCTTTGCGTGGGGAATTCTTTCATTTTTGGTGCCGTGACTCGGATACGGGTGAGCTCTTTCTAACAAGAGCCCCGTCCCCGGTTCCACTGAGACACTCCGCCCTGGTCCGCCCTTTCACACGCTGGCTCCCTGCACTCACCACTGATCTGGTCTAGGTAAGTTTCCCCTTCCCGGCTCGCAAACTCCCTTTGGGCTTACGCAGGGACTGTGACCATGATCGTCAGGCACACTCCTGATGCCCAGTAGGAAGGAGGGAACCCACCCCACTAAGACCTTCACTGGTTGCAGTGGACCCTCTGGCGATCCGCTTCCCTTTGGGGCGTGAGGCTTCTGGGTTTACATGGGAGGCTCTCTGTTTTTTTTCCTCCTCTGTGGGAGCTGCGTCCCGCCAGAGCTGCTGTGTCCTGCCGGAGCTGCTTTTCTGCTCAGAGCTGAACTTCCGGCCCGGAGCTACGTTCTGCCAGAACTGGAGCTCTATTTCTTCTTTCATTGCTGACTCTTTTCGCTGCACTCAAAAACTTTCCTGACGTCAGGTTGCCCGTGGCTCCGACCCTATTGGGTCTCACAGATCGCACTTCACTGGTGACGATCAGGTAGTGCCCTCTGTATTTCCTCGCGACGGCTGGTCATTTTGAGGATGCTCACTTGACCCCCGTTCGCCCTGAGCTTCCAGGAAGCCATTCTGGCCCGGGGTTTTTCCTTTGTCTCTCTCACTTACTCTTATTCTCTCTCTCTCTCTTCCATCTCTCCCTGTGACTATGGGTGCTTCTTTGTCTGTACCTGAAGCCTCACCTCTCAAATGTCTAATAAAAAATCTGACCACACTCTCCCTCACACCAGACATCAAGCCCAAACTTCTGATCAAATTCTGTACCCAAGATTGGCCTACATATCCACTGGATAATGGCAATCATTGGCCTCCAGAAGGCTCCTTAGATCCAAACCTCCTTCAGGACCTTTTTAACTATTGCCAGCATCTGAAAAAGTGGAGGGAAATTCCCTGCATCGAAGGTTTTAGACTTCTCACACAGCACCCTGCTCTCTGCTCCTCCTGCCCTCCCTCTCAAGTCCTCCTTGCTCGCAAACCCCTCCCTTCCCCTACTTCTACTCCTGACTTCGCAGATTCTTCCTCATTTGACCCGGCAGATGAACCCCCACCTTATCCCCCAGCCCCATCCGCCCCTTCTCTCCCGCTATACCCTCCTCTTCCTCTGCCTGATTCCTCGGATCCTCAGCCTTCCGTTTCATCCCCCTCCACTCTGCCCTCTTCTGCCCACTCCACCTCCTCCTCCGCAGAGACATCCCCTTCCCTTCCCTCTTCTTCCTGTTCGCCGCCGACTGCCTCTTTCAGTCCTCCTGTTACCAGGTCTAAGGGACTCTTCCCACCCCCATGACAATCGCACCCCTTCGTGAGGTAGCTGGTCCCGAGGGTGTCATCAGAGTACATGTGCCCTTCTCCATGTCGGACATTACTCAGCTAGAGAGGAAGTTAGGCTCATTCACCACCGACCCCACCACTTACATTCGGGAGTTTCAATGGGTCCTGCAAGCATATAGCCTCACTCATCATGACATCTACATGCTCTTGGCCATTACACTTCTCCCCGAGGAAAGGCGACGGGTCTAGGAGTTAGCCCAAGCCCATGCTGATGAAAATCATAGGACCAATCCCAACCACCCACGGGCCCTCATGCTGTCCCAGAGCAGGATCCTCTATGGAATTACAACACCCCTGGAGGCTTACAGTCTCGTGACCTTTTTGCATCCTGCCTCTTGGTGGGTCTGAGGAAGGCCACCTGCAAGGCTGTTAATTTTCAAAAGTTGCAGGAGGTCATTCAAAAGAAGGAAGAAACACCTTCAGAATTCCTGGATAGACTAACCAAGGCCCTTCAGCAGTACACAAACCTCGACCCAGAAAGCCCTGATGGCCGTCATGTCTTAATGACATATTTCCTGGCCCAAAGCTGCCCTGAGATTAAAGCTAAGCTTAAGAAGCTTGAACAGGGCCCTGCTACTCCTCAGACCGAAATCCTTGTGGTCGCTTTCAAGGTTTTCCATGGTAGAGAGGATGAAAGTGAGTGTCATAGGTAGAGGGCTGAAAATGCCAAATTCCAAATGCTGGCCCAGGTCATTCAGAGAAAGTCATCACCACGCCGTCCCAATAAGACACCCCCTGGAGCTTGCTTCAAATGTGGTAAGGAGGGACATTGGGCCAGGGCTTGTCCTTCGCCAAGGACACCCTCCACCCCCTGCCCAAAATGCCATCAAAGGGGGCACTGGGGGGCAGATTGCCCAACAACCCAGAGGCGGGGGTTGGTCAGCTGCCCCGCAACCCCAGCCTCTCCTGGGCTTGGCAGAGGAGGATTGATGGAGCCCTGGGCCTTCCCTCACGACTATTACCATCAAGAAGCAAGAGCCTAGGGTCACCTTCCTGGTGGATGGACGCTTCACTACCTTCCTCTTGGATACTGGTGCCACTTTTTCGGTCTTGAGGGAGTATTGGGGTCCTACCACACCCTCAAAAACTCCTATTGTCAGGGTAGGAGGTAAACATTTTCCCTCGAAACCCCCACCACTTATCATGTTATATGCAGGGATCCCTTTTGTCCTTCACACACTCCTTTCTCGTTATGAGCCATTGCCCCATTCCCCTTCTGGGAAGGGACATACTCTCACTATTGAAAGTCACCATTCACATATCACCCCACACCTCTCCCACCTCTCATTTCCTCATGATGTTCCTAGGGGCAGATACACCTCCTTCACGCACTCTTCCACAACTATCTAAACCAGTTAACCCTGAGGTTTGGGACACAACTACACCCTCTATGGATAAATGCAGCCCTATTCATATTGTCTTACGGGACCCTTCAAGATATATTAGTCAACCACAATATCCACTCACAACCACAGCCCTCCTCGGATTAGAACCCATCATCCAGGATTTATTACAAAAGGGGTATCTTAGGCCTACACACTCTCCTTTCAACGCCCCCATTCTGGCAGTTAAGAAACCTAACGGGTCCTACAGGCTGGTTTAAGACCTTTGCCTCGTCAACTCCTCTGTGGTCCCCATCCACCCGCTAGTGCCCAACCCCTACACCCTCCTCTCTCAGATCCCTGCCACTACTACCCACTTCTCAGTCCTAGATTTAAAAGATGCCTTCTTTTCTATTCCCTTGTCCTCAGAATCTCAGGATATCTTTGCTTTTATGTGGACTGATCCTCGCACCCGCCATTCTTGTCAGCTTACCTGGACCGTCCTCCCACAGGGATTCAGGGATAGTCCCCATGTCTTTGGCCAAGTTCTTGCCCAGGACCTCACATCCTTTCACCCCACCTGTCCTGACTCTACTCTCCTTCAATATGTCGATGACCTTCTTCTATGTAGTCCCTCTTGGGAACACTCTCAATCCCACACCGCCCAGCTTCTTAATTTCCTAGCAGACAAGGGATATAGGGTGTCTCCCCACAAGGCCCAGGTTTCCCAGTCTTCTTTCACCTACCTTGATTTTTGCCTTGCACCCAGGAAAAAGGAAATAACACTGGATAGGGGGCAACTCCTCTCTAACCTTCCAGTGCCTCATACGAAAGCCAAAATACTATCATTCCTAGGACTAGCAGGTTATTTTAGGGCCTGGATCCCAAAAAACTCTCTTCTAGCCAAACCCCTGTATGACCTAGCAAAGGGACCCCCCTGGTGAATCTCTTACCTCCTCCCCCTGCTACCACTTCCACAGGCTTCAGCAACTCCTTTTAAAGGCACCCCCCCCCTTCACCTTCCCAACCTTTCAAGACCATTTCATCTATATGTCCATGAAAAAGGGGGACAAGCACTTGGGGTCTTAGGTCAAAACTATGGGCCTACATTTGCACCTGTGGCATATTTGTCCAAGCAACTAGACCCTACCATCCATGGGTGGACCCCTTGCTTAAGAGCTCTGGCTGGTGGACAAATTTTACAAAGAAGGCTCTAAGCTGACTTTTGGGGCCCCTTTAACTATCCACTCCCCACATCATTTGAAGGATCTTTTAGCTTAATAGGGCCTTCAAACCTTTCCTCTATCCAGAGTCCTGTCTCTCCTCACTTCCTTTCTGGAAAACCCTAATATTACGTTCCTCCCCTGCCCTGCACTGAACCCTGCCTCACTGCTCCCAATGACCCCCACACCTGACACACCAGCTCATAATTGCTTGGAAACATTGGATGATTTCCTCCCCTGTCATTCTTCCATTTCTGAGGGACCACTCACCAAGCCTGACCTTATCTGGTTCACTGATGGCAGTTCCTTTAGACAGAACGGCACTCATTACTCTGGATACGCTGTAGTTTCGGTCACTGAGATTATAGAGGCCAAAGCTCTGCCTTCAGGAATTACCAACCAGCAGGCCGAACTTGTAGTGGCCACTCGTGCCTGCCTTCTAGCACAAGGCAAATCTCTCACCCTTTATACTGACTCAAAATATGTCTTCCATATTCTAGTATCCCATGCTGCAATATGGAAGGAGCGAGGCCTATTTACCACCAAAGGTAATGCGATCACTAATTCGGCTCTTATAACCAATTTGATAGAGGCCTCCCACTTACCCACCCAGTTGGGAGTTGTCCATTGTAGGTCCCATCAGAAGGACAACTCTCTTATCACTGAGGGCAATGCCAAAGCTGACCAGGCAGCACAGATGGCTGCTACCACTTCCAATTATGACCCCCCTGGGGTACATATAATGGCCACTTTAGACTGTCCATCTGAAGCCCCTTCTTCTTCCAGTAAGAACAAGGATCTTTTTGAGTTCCTCCATACTCTATTCCATTCCAATTCTCAGTCTTTGACCCTCTTTTTACAGAGCTTCTTCTCCCTCACCCCCTCTGACAAAGCCATGCTACAGAATATAGCCTCTAATTGTCAGATCTGTCAGCGGACCAACCCTCATACTCCTTTAAGGCCTAAACCATTTCCCTCCCACCAAGCCCGGGGACATATTCCTGCTGCTGACTGGCAGGTAGATTTCACCAACATGCCTGCAGTACAGCACACTAAATACCTCCTTGTCTTTGTGGACACTTTCTCTGGTTGGGTTGAGGCATTTCCCACTTCCAATAAAAAGGCTTCCACTGTAGCTTCAATCTTACTGACAGACATCATCCCCAGGTTTGGTATGCCCATTTCCTTACAATCCGACAATGGCCCTGAGTTTATTTCTAGGATCACACAAAAGGTCTCTCAAGCCCTCTCCTTCAAGTGGCATTTCCACTGTCCATATCACCCCCAGGCTTCAGGGAAAGTGGAAAGGGTAAATCGGACTCTGAAGGAAGTCCTTACCAAATTGACAATGGAATTAAACTTAGACTGGGTCAAACTCCTTCCCTTGGCTTTGCTTCGAATCAGAGCTCTCCCTAAGAAACCATCTTTACTGTCTCCTTTTGAGATAATGTATGGAAGACCTCTTATACCACCTGGGTTGGTCGTTTCACAAGGACCTCTCACACGAGATTTGTCTTTGCCTCTCTTGTTTCATCTCTGCTCGGAACTCTGGAAATATCAGGACTGGCTTCTTCTGGACCCAGTCTCCTCTCCAAACACTCCTCCCTTAACACCTGGGAGTTTAGTCTATTATAATACCCCAGAGGAGAAAGGGCCTCTTGCCCCAAAATGGGAAGGCCCCTATCCTGTCATTCTCTGTACCCCCACTGCCGCCAAACTCTCCTTACCAGACAACTGTCTCACTCCCTGGATTCACATTTCTAGGTTGAAGCCATATCACCAGGAGGCCCCACCTGCTGACTACAGGACCACCCCAGAGGAACTCCAAGAGTCACCTCCTGAACCTCCCCTTTACTCCTGCTCTCCACACCCATCTCACCCCTTTAAGTTGCGGCTCACACGGTGTTCCCTGCAGCCCAATTCCTCTTAAAGAAGGCACAATGAGCTTTCCCAACACCCTAGTCTTCTCCCTCTGCTTGTTTTTTTGTGCTCTGCTTGTTTTCTGTGCTCTGTCGGGACTGGTCTTTACCCTCCTCTCCTACCATGTACCAATTCACTCTTCTGGAACGATACTCAGAACATGGCATGCAGAACGTCCACATAGTGGATGTAACTACTTGCTTCATCCACAACTGCACCTCTATTTCCCTAAAATTGCCACCTTCCAGGACCTTCATTTTTGGTAGCTGGAACTGGCTTTTCATTTGCTTCCTTTTTGATCAAACCAAAGACTATTGCCATTGGTGGCCTGAGATATATAATGGGTGTCCCTATTGGTCATGCAGGCTCCATGATGAATGTGGTAGCTATTCTTACCACTCACTTGGCTACCCTGAAGGGTGGACTTCTAGTTACCTAAAATGGCATAAGGGCTCTTCATCCGATAACAATGGATGGTATACTTTTGATATACCTGACCCCAAGGCCAAACGTTGGGATTATGTTGAGTTTGCTGTCTATGCTTGTACAACCTCGGCCACACCCACAGGGTGGATGACTGTTGGCCGTTCCCTGATAACGCCACCTAACCATCCAGGTAGTCGAACACATAAAGGAGTCAGAATCAAAACTTTGAGATCCTATCCATAGCCCATCCAAAGAGGAATCAGAGCCTTCAACCCCCTCAGGCCCCCCCCTCCCACATGGCTCAATTTGCTACACCAAACTCTTCGATTATTAAACTCCACCCCTCTTTCTGTGCCTACTTCTCAGTGCTTCCTCTGTGCTTCACTTAGTTGTCCATTTCTAGCAGCAGTCCCATTAGTGGCAGGAAATATTTCAGCAAAAATCTACAATTCCTCTAAGAAAGGACAACCCCTACATGTGACACGTATCCCACTATGGGAAAGTTATTCCACCAATACTTCATTTCCTTTCATCTGTTTCCACCTGCCAACAATGAATCCTTTAGCCATTTGTTCCTTGAGCTATAGCACCCCTTCAAGCCCTGCGTTTATGCAACCTGGACATTTCCTCTGGTGTAACGGGTCTTTAAGTACCTCAACGACCAATGTCTCTGGCACCTGTTTCTTGGTTACTGTAGTTCCTCAGCTGTCTTTTTATACTCCCACCAAATTCCGACAGTTGGCCCTACCTTCCCTCACCCGTAGGGCAGTCTTTCTGCAGGTTCTGGTAGGCTTCACTTTAACAACCTCAGTGGCGAGTCTCAGACTCTCTGGTGGAGCTATAGGTCATGCTCTATGGGCATCCAATTACCTTCAACAAAAACTGCAAGAAGCGCTCGATACCACTGCTGAGTCTCTGGGCTCCTTGCAGTGGCAGGTTACTTCATTGGCACAAGTGGCTTTACAGAAGGGCGATTAATCTTCTCACTGCAGAAAAAGGGGGTACATGCCTGTTACTCAGAGAGGAATGTTGTTACTATGTTAATGAGTCTGAGCTAATAGAAAAGAATGTTGTTAAACTGCAGGAATTATCGACCCAATTGCTCAAACCCACCTCCTCTAATCCCATAACGGGGTTCTTCCAATCCTCTCTCGCCACGTACTTGCTACCTCTCTTGGGGCCCCTTATTGGGATGCTCCTTTTTTTGCGCTCTCTTGCCCTGCATAATGAAGTTCCTTCAAACCCAATTGCAGAAAATTTCTAATCAAACTTTCAACCAGATTCTGCTTAGGCACTACCAGCCTCTGATGACCAATGAACCCCCAACGTCCTCAAGAGAACAGCTCGCTCATTGCTGAAGCTCAATACCAGGTGCGATGGAATGCAACAGACATCAGACAGCGGGAGACAACGAGTCCAGAGAACCTCTTAATCTGCCACCCTGGATTCTTGAGTCTTTATGTCCTTTTGAGCCTCCTCATGGCCCTTGGCCTCTTCTCTGTCAGTCCCCTGACATGGAACTTCTGCCAAAAATTGACCTTTGCTTTAATTTTTATCTTCATCCTGTTTTTATTCGCTCTGATCTTCTTCAGGTGCTGGTGACGCCATGTCCAAGCAACGCTTCCAGTATTTCCTAGAGTCTCTGTTACAGGACCAGTGGCTGATACCAACAATCTCCTCCATCCAGGACTGGTTCGATGCCATGGACGACTTGTGGCTTCAGGGAACTTTCATAGACTTCACCCCTACGGAAGTAGCTGTCTATAGCCACTGGGTTTTATTTCTGGCTGCTATGATATCCCCAGACCTGCCCCCCGAACATTCCTCCACTTCCCTTTCTAGGCCCCACGCTGCCCCCACACAGGAGGAAGCAGCCGGATCTGACCAACGACACCCTAATTCCTAAGAAAACAAAAAGGGAGGAATGTTGGGAAAAGTATAAATGGCAGCCGCACCCCAGAGAAAAACCCCAACATGGCGCCTAATGACCTCCTCTTCCTACCTTCCCCTTTTCTGCAGTGGCGCGAGAAAAGTTCCTGCCCGTGTGAACTCTCCCACCAGCGCCAATTTCAAATCTTGCTGGCGGGGAACCTTAGCTCCAATAAGAACTAATTCCTGGGCTCCGGAGCTGATATCTGGAAGAACTTGCCAATAAACGGGTGGCCTGCCATTTATCTAAGCCCTGCCATGTCCCCTTAGATCTATATAAGTACACAGCCTTTTGCAATAAAATTGGAATTCTCCCTGCGAAGTGTCTTTGCGTGGGGAATTCTTTCATTTAACATATTAGTGTCATTCTTAATTTTTAATTTTTTTTAGTCTTCAAACTAATAGTAAAAATTTTTTATACTCCATGTTTTAAATATTAGGAAATTCTCAATTTGTCTTTATTGTTATTTTACCAGTGACTTCTAAGAGTTCCAATAGTTTATTCTTCCTCATTGTCTCTTACTTTAAGTCTAAAAAACTCCCGTTAGCATTTCTCATAGGACAGATCCAGTGGTGATAAATTCTCTCAGGTTTGTTTTGTCTGGGACTGTCTTTATTTTCCCTTCATTTCTAAAGGGTATCTTTTGCTTGGCAACTTTTCTCTTCAAATATCTAATTCTACTTCTCTGTAAAGATTCTGTTGAGAAATTTATTGTTAAATTGGAACATTTTTCTATGTTCTTTGTTTCTTTTGTGGCTTTGAAGATCATCCATTTGGTTTTTAAGCTTTGTGAGCTTGTCTAAAATTTATGTTAAGCTAGATTTGGTTGTTTTAAATCTTACTGGTGATCTAGATATTTCTGTACCTAAATATTTGTGTATTTCTCTAGATTTGGTAAGATATCTGTTAATATCTCTTTGAATAGTGTTCTACCCCTTTGGTATTCTTGACCCCCAGTTACCCAAGTATTTGCTCTTTTAATGTTGTCTCAATATTTTTATTAACTTTTTCATTTTTCCTCATTCTTTATTATTTTTTCTCTTATCTGTATTTTCAAATAGTTTGCTTTCGAGCCTACTGACTACTACTACTCTTTGATCTTCTGCTACTGACACCTTCTATTACATTTTTCATGTTCCTCAGTTTAGTATTCAGCTCAAGTATTTCTGCTTGATTTTTTAAATCAATGACTTCAATCTTTTAAGTTTCTCTGATAAAGCACTGAATTGTTTTCTTACAGTTTAAGTTTCTTTAAAGCAGCTATTAAAATTCTTTGCCTGAGAGTTTGCCCATATTCATTGTTATATGGCTAGTTCCTGGCATCTTATTTTGTCAGTTTGGTGAAGCCAGGGTTCCCTGAAAGTTCTTGATGCTTGCTAGCATGCAAAAATAAATAAATAAATAAATAAATAAATAAATCTGCATATTAAAGGATTAGCTATATATTCTATCTTCATAGTCTTTTTTTTTTTAATGCTACTTATTCTGCTTGTTTTCTCTGAATCTTTGATCATTGTCACTATTTCAGCAGTAGATAGCTATGTAAGCCCAGGTTTGCAAAGGTTCACAATTATCATGTTGCCATTGTTTTAGCACTAGATGGTGCCTCCAAGTTGTTTGTCCCAAATTCATAGTTGGTATATTGTTCGTGTTGGATTGAGAGAGTGCCTAAAACAGGTAGTCCATTCATGCAAGCCTCCACACGTGGTCTTTCCTGTTGTTTTTCTGCCTGGGGTTGTCAAAGGAATGGGTTGAATAGTCCGATAGTCACCTATATAACAATGCCTTGTCCCACCTGGAACCTGTAGCCTAAGAGTAGGATCAAGGCTCATGCTTTTATTGCCTATTATGGGATACTTATCCCCTGAGACCCCTGCAGCTAGCCACATGTGATGCTGCCCAAAATATAAGTTTGTCTAACTAGGGCCATGGGGACCCCTATTTGGTAATATGGTGAATTTAAATGTTCCATTCACCAGCATTGGCCTGGAACTCTTCTTTGTACTGAATTTCACGGTGGCAGGCTTGGTTTGGGGTTCCAAGTCTAAGGCCTGGACCTAATTCTCTCTCCTTCTCCCAAGTGGGAGGCCTCTCCTTTATACAGCACTACTTGGAACTGTGTATGGACTGTTCTTTACTTCCTGCCTTCTTTCCTTTGTCTCTTTTATTATGTGCTAAAACCACTTGATTTCTCATCTTGTTTCCTTAATTCTTTTATGGGGGTTTTGTTTGTGAATAGCTGTTAAAATGTTGTGCTTATGAGGAAAGCATGGCTGGAGGGTGTCATTCTGCCCTCTCCACCTCCACCTTGTGCCACCCCCACCACTTCTAGATGGTAGTTGTGCCCTATAAGTGTCTGATCATTTTTCCAAGTGAGCATTAAATAAAGAAACTTGAGTTCACCTGGCTTCATGTGATTAATCATTACAGTATACTCTCCCTGTCCATCTCATAGAAAATTTGTTGATGGGAAGCCCTGTTACAACTCTCCCTGTCACAATGCCTTTAAACTCTGTCGTCTAAATTCTAATACTCGATACAAATCCTATTTCCTTTACTTGAAATCATGGGGGGAAATGTGTGTATTTCAAATCTTTCAGCTGTAAGCTATTCCCCAGATTAATATACTATTTTCACAGGTAGCAGCAAAGAAAAAGATTTTTGCTCTAGGAACAGAATGTTAACCCTATGTGCTTAAGGCAATGACTTTAAACTTTCTTTTCTGAATCCTCTGTTATTGTAGGCCAAGTTGATCTCAAGATCTTTTGGTTTCACCTAGGCCACAAAAGGCCAAGCTAGTACAAAAGCTGAAGTTGCATTTTGAAGGTTGAAGAATGTTTGAATGCTTGTTTGCCTACATCTGGGATCAGCCGCTTAACCTGCTGGGCCCAATACAAAATGAAGATAAGCTTTTTGCTCCAAATGCAGAAAAAAGTGCCATAGCAAGTATGGAAATAAAAGGGTTTTTCCTTTATTTAATAGTCTCATTCCCTCTTGGTTTGTCAAGATTTTTTTTTTAATTTTCTATTTTATGTCATTCGTATATGGATACTTACGTTTTACTGTTTTTTTTCCTTAAGCCCCTGCCTATAGCCTCTAGAAACCCCACACCATATACTTAGCAAACTGGAGCTCTCTTACCCTACCAGAAAAGTTATTTTAAATAAATAGTGTAAATTTCATCATTCAGTTTTATAGTGTGCAATGATAATTTAAATGTAAATATAAAAGCATTTAAATCATATGTGGTTTTACCAAAATTATACAGTTCATATCTTTCAGTACATGCATACAGCAGGACAGAGGAAATCCTGCACACTCAAAAAAAATTAACTTTTCATTTTACTTGATAAACATTCTACCAACACCCTCTGTCTTTGGCTTCCTGATGAGTAAGGAGGATGAAAGATAATGGAACTGGAACGTAACAGGAATGAGAAAAGCTACGACAGGTTTCCTAAGTTTTTGTTTCAGAACCCCATTGTCATCTTTCTGCATTTGAAGTGAATTCAAGCATAGCTTCACTAGCTGAGCTCTGGCAGCCCTTGCTTGTACAGTCCATGTTCACCTTCTACTTGCTTTTTTTGAATGCTTAGGTGGCTATAACAAAATACCATAGATCAGGTGAATTACAGACAACAGAATTTTATTTCCTATGGTTCTGGAGTGTAGATATCCAAGATCAAGATGCCAGCAGATTGGCTTTGTGGTGAAGATCCATTTACTGGTTCATAAATAGTACTTTCTTGCTGTGTGTGAATAAACTCCTTTGAATATCTTTTATAAAGGTTGTAATCCTGCTCAGGAGGATTCTGTCCTCAGGATCTAATCATCTCTCAAAGGTCCTACCCATCCTATGCAGACCATCACATTGGGGATTAGATTCTAATATATGAACTTTGAGGAAACATGAACATTGAGACATAATATTCATTTTGAATCTGGCTGTTCACTCACACATCATGAGCTCACTAAAATTCTGTGCTCATGAGGCATCTCCAATGCTATAAGCAAATGGAATGGTGAGGATATGTAAATTGCAATTTTTTTTTTCTTGGGACAATGCTTTATTTTCCCATTGGACTTCAATTACTAAACAAAAACAAGTTCAAAGATAAAATTACTTAAAATTGTAAGACCATGACTGCAAGTGGGCTAGGGATATAACTCAGTTGGTAGGGTGCTTATCTTGCATATACAAAGCCCTGGGTTCAGTTCCTCACACCACCAAAAAAAAAAAAAGTGTCGTCAAGACCATGACAGCAGAGCACTAAGTAACCACAGAGCCCTTTTGAGTGTGGAGCCTTGTGAGATTGCACATCACTACCCCATGAAGCCATCCATGTCTGGGCGCACTTCAAGGATTGCTACTTTCAGTACCACCCAATGAAAAGGACATTGTCCCCTGAGGTGAAAGGAGAAATACTGAGGTGACAAAGATCTCAGGAATGAAGAAGCTAGAGTCACGGGTGAAAAATTCCATTAGTCTTCCCTGAAGGGGATGCTGGGCCTACACTTTGATTATTTAGCAAGTGCTCGAGGGAGGGCGCTGCAAAAGGCAATGCAGTGGTTCTGCAGTTCAGGAGCTCTGTACTCTCATTGCAGCTTTGCTCCCAGTGAGAATGAAGCAACCTCTTTGAATGCCAATATTCTCCTCTGTAAAATTGGGTTAATATTGACTACCAAAATAATGAATGGTTCCTGGGCACTGTAGGGGCTAATAAAGGTAGTTTTATATTCTCACTTTGGCGAGTTGTTGATTCTTTGCCTACAAGAATGCTATATAAGTAGAAAGACCTTTGCTGAAGGAACTCTGAAGGAGGTTGAAAACCTGTGTCACTTGACTTCAGGGCTTTTATTCAAAAGTAAGCTGACTGGTAAAAGTGATTAAGTGTCTTGTTATTTACTTGGCTTTATAGTATTAGGAAATTACCAAAATTATTTTTAAAAATTCTATTCTTGGTAATTATCAGTTCTTTGGCTATGGAATTATTTATATGGGAGATATTGTATACATGTTCCTAAATTATACCTTTGGATTAATTCACTTCTGTTTTTAACCTATGGCTGAGGCTGCCTAGGGTATACCTGTACATGTACACACAGACTTGTTTAATTTTACCTTTACAAATGAATTTCATTCCATTTTCTCCATTTGTTTTTGCACGCAGGTAAATATGTCTCCTTCTCATTACATGGCAGATTAAAGGGATCAGCAAATGTTGACCAGTTTGTTGCAGTAGGTCTTGTATCACCCTCTACCAGACTGGGATAGTGCTTTTTTATGCTTACTTTCCTTTTATTCTGTGAACATGAAGCTGTTGCAGGCCCTAAAACATGACTATGTGGGTCTGTAACAATATATTTTTGGCCTCAAATTGTATTCCATAGTGCATTTTACTCTTTTTTACCTTTACTTATTTATTTATTTTATATAGCGCTGAGGATCCAACCCGGTGACTCATGTGCTAGGCAAGCGCTGTACCACTGAGGTACAACCCCCCGCCCTCCATTTTACCCTTGACTTCTCACGGAAGTATTCAACTCTCCAAAGGATAGGTGGGAGGAGGAGGAGGAGGAGGAGGAGGAGGAGGAGGAGGAGGAGGAGGAGGAGGAAGGCAGAGACAGACCTGAAGGGAATTTGTTCTTTAAGGAAGCCCTGGATATAGGTTGGTTGTTTTGTCAGAGACCCAGGGTGAGATCTGATCCCTAAATTAAGGAGTTTCATACATATCAGGGAACTTGGTCTTACCTGGGGATATCTTTATATCTATGGGAGATTATTGATTCTACATTTTTCTCTCCCAGTGTTCTTCCTTTAAAACACCTTTTTCAAATTATGTTCTATGTCTGCATTGGCAATAATGCATCTTAACCTCTAGCCACTTTACATTCACTTCTAGGCCCAGGAAAATATAACCATATATTTAAAAGAGTGGAGTAATTTATAAAGCTGCTTCATTTTTTTTCCTCTTCTTTAATTCCAAACTCCCTCAGGAGCTTAGTGCTTTCCTGACATATAATGCAAATTCGGAAAATTTCCATAGTTTCTCCAGTCTTCTGGATAGACTAGATTAAAAAATAATCCCCAGGTCACAGCTGGTCACAAGAATAGTAATTAAAATATATATTCGAGTGTAATAAAAATTCCTTACTTAATTCCACATCTACCATCCTTCTGTTGGTGACCTGAAGTGGTGGGTGGTGTGATGGGTTTTTCTTGTTTTCCATCCCCATTATCTTTTGTTTCTCCTTATCTATTTTCTCAGTCAGCAGCCTGTAACTTCAACAGGCCAGAACAGGGGGATGTGAGGGAAACATGTTGGCTGATGCTCTTTGGAACTGACATGATGCTTTTCTGGGCTTTTCAGTTGCTTATTGTTGATACCTGTCTCGTGGTTTATAGAAAACCTCATTCCTCCAGAAAGGACCCACTTCTTAAGAGCAAAAGAGGTATCTCCTTGGACTGCACATGTATTTCTTAATACCTGATATCAGGTGGTATGATCCCTAAAAACTGTCTTTTGGACCATAAACCCAATTATGCCAGGCTTGACACCTGTTAAGAAGTTCATATTTAGTATCTTGACACATTGTTTTGCTGTTATCCATTGGAGTTTAATTTTATTTCAACACTGTTGAAAATCAGTGGGGGAAACGAAAGCAGGATATATATCGCATAATGGATAAAAGCAAAAACTTTGTGTTTTGAGTCCTGGCTCTTCAACTAAAACAGCAACTTATTAACCTTTCTGAGCCTTAAGTTCTTCATTTTTAAGTTGAAATAATACCTAATTCAGAGATTTCTTATTGAAGCAAAGATCTAGAACATAAACACCAACATGAGATAGTATATCTAACATAATTTCTCAGTATTTGTATGGTCCTGGATTTACCTTGTGCTATGGGAAAAAGCAAGTGGTTCATTTCTGTACATTTCACATTCTGGAGCTCATAGGAAAATGGTTTTCAAAAACTCTCTAGCCATCCATTTAAGAAGAGTTCCCTATTTAATGGATAATGTTTGTAGTCTTTCAAGTATCTTCACATATAATTTCTCTTGTCATCATCAAGACACCCCTGTAGAGCAGGAAAAAGAAGGTGTTGCATTGGAGAACAGTGTTTGGGAGGTAGTAGCAACATCCTAAGCACTCTCGGCCCAGAGCCCAGCTGGTTTGACTTCTCAGTGTGTTTCCCAGTCTGCACTGGCTCTCCCTCCACTGTCTCAACATCATTTGCCAAATGAGCTCTGGGGTTAGTACCATGGTCACAGTACAGTTGCACAGCCTTCCATCTGTGCAGGTGGCCTTCTGGAGCAACTCTCCAGGCATGCCTCTGGTGAGTTACAGGCCTCCTCTGCCCCATTATGGTGCTGTTCTCTCCTTCAGACAGCACCAGTTTCTCTAAAAATCACCCGTTGACATGCCAATAACAGAGCAGAACATGTTGACATCCAGCTGTTGCTTTCACTACCAATTTGTTTTAATTGGTCTCACACTGTTTTCCCCTCACTTTTTTGGTGTGATGTTGGTTTAACTCTGTCTGAAACCAGGCTGGCTTGAGTTGTAAACCTTTTTATGAGGGGAACTTGCCGATGTGTGGAAAGTTGTAAGCAGCTGGCTGGGCCCTTCTGGCAAGTCTGGAATATTCCAGCCCTGACCTTAACCATTCAGTGATGTGATTTGCCTCCTTTAAAAACTGTAATACCCAATGTGTTAGAGAAGGACGACTGCTCTGGCCAAATCTCCTGCAAGTTATTCTTAATGCATAAGTAACATATGCCATTAAATAGAGAACTAGGAAAAAACTTGTAATGAAAGGTGTTTGGTAACTATTGCTCTTGGGGGGAAAAAACACTTAGAATTTAAATACTCATGAGTAGGATATTGTGTTCTAGTTAGTGTCAATAATTAACAACTGAGCATATCCAGTTTGGAGATGCAGTTGGAGAAGGACAGAAGTCCAGATGGTGGGCTGTGATCCAGATGTTTGGGCCTTGATGAAGACTGCAAGGTGTTCACAAGGTGAATAAGAGGGAGGTGACAGCTGACATTGACAGGAGCTATCTGTGTTGGTATCTTCTGCTGGTAACTGCTAAGTTTATTGGGTAGTGTGAGATAATGGTTTGATTTGTTTACAAAATACCATGAAGTAGAGTTTATTTATATGCCACAGTTTACCTTAGACTCTCACTTATACCTAACCTGAGCTTTGATGCAGAAAGAAAAGAAAGTACACACACACACACACACAAACCTAGAAAAACCCAGGGGGCATGGTTCCTTGAAGAACCATTTACTTTTACATATGTTTAATCAATATTTATTGAGCAACAACCATCTTATAAGTACTGTTACAAGTGTTAACTGTTCTAGGGTCATGTTGAAATGAGACCACTACCTTCAAGGAATTTTTAATTCACATGAAGAGCTAAACTATCATTAGTTATTTTAATACAGGATAGAATGTGGTGTCATAAATTAAAAAACAACAACAACAAAGAAACAAAAAACAAGGTATCCCAGGAACAAGAGACTGTTTTCGAAAGATTTATTTAAAGCACCAACAGCAATACTTGTAATAAAAAATAGATTTCATTCTCTTAGGTGTAAATTACCTCCATTGTCTCTTGTATCAGAGTCACTAAATAAATATCCCAGTCCAAACAAAAGCAACTGTCTTTTTCCCCTTTTTTTTTCTTTTGTTCTTGACTGGAAAATTGTATAATTAGTCTATTTTAATACATAGAATACAAACACACTGGGTCCCTGTAGAAGTCAGGAGGTTCACTTTTTATCCTATGTTGAAAGGATGAAATTGAACGCAAGGATCTCCTATTCATAAGACACTCACAAGGACAACTTTGTCAGTGGGAAGATCACCCAGTTACTGAGGCTAGTTGTCAAGAAAGCAAACTGCCCGCATGGAAGGAACTTTGGGGACTTGGGAAATCAATTTTGGGTGCAGCTCCCTTCAGCTGGGATGAGGAAGTGCCCTTGTGCTTGGCTGCCCATAGTTAGGCCGACAGAGTGAGTGCTGATGGTCATCTTTGAACAGCAAACTCTCTATAGGGAATTCGTAACCCAGGATTTGAGCTAGTAAACAGATATTGGCTAGTTTAGTAAATTTAAATGTCTTAACTGAAGTCAAATTTAGGGTCATTTAAAACTAATGGGAAAGTTAAAATCTGCAGAACAAATTACAACTAGCTTAACTACTTTTCTTAGAAGACAGTGCAAAATGTATTTCCTTCTTCCTTCAGCTTGCCTGCCTGTCTTCTCCAACATTCTGGCATGAGGTAAAGCACTGATAGGACAACTGGGCAGATCTAGCACAGACTATGGATCTTGCTCTGCTTGTGCCATAGACTAAGAACTCACTCGTGATTTGTTCCTCATATCCCCTCAACAACCCTGCAGAAAACATGGTTATTTTTTAGCTCAAGATTTATAGACAAAAGGATAGAAAGAGGAAGATTGTAACTTAAATTTATACACATTGTGTTTCTCAAAACCCGAAAACCTTCTATTGTAAAGATTCAGACAAAAAGCATGATTAATGTTTGACTGAAACTGTCAAAATGATACTCTCCTAAATTAGCTTGAAAACTCATCAACACTCTAAAAACTCATTTTTCTATAGCTTAGTGGATTGAAGACTAGGAAATTGACAATTTCCCCCAAATGACCTTGGGTAACAAGAATGGGTAAAACCAAAGCAACATGACACTTTTGGAAGTTGCTTAGATGTGAGAGAAACCTTGTAAGGTGAAGATTAAATAGTAGAAGTGGCCCCTAAGTACACTGATTTTTTTTCCCCCAACCAGGATACATTTTATAAATGTGACCTCAGTGCTACAGGAAAGATATCCTAATTAAAGAGTATTTTCTAATGATAATGGAAATCCTGGGACAAACCCTTAGCTAGGCATGAAATTCCCCAAGGAACTGACCCCACTCAGTGTAAGCTGCCAAATATTTTTGAGGTTATATTGCTCTGGAACTCATTGTCAATGGATTTTTATATCTTCTTTTTGAGTCAATAATTTCCTTTGTTGGATTTAGACTGTCTTTGTATTCTCTTGACATTGATAACAAAAGATTCCTGATTTAGAAATACTGTTTTCTAGAAAAATCCAACATCAGATGAATCATTCTGCCTGTTGACCGCCTCTGTTCTTCACTTTGGTGTATAGTATGCTCTTTCCAAGGGGTTTACCTCATTCTATGTTGGGCCCAACTTTCAATTGAAAGATATTTGTTTTGATCCTCAGCAGTCGCTCAATGTCATTTTATTCTTTGTACCCACTTCCTTCATTGGTTTACTCCACAAACATCCTGAGCCAACTTCTCATTGAGGATTCTTAAGTCATCCAGGTGAAATAATGAAAACTTTGGATATGTTACCACCAATTTTATGGCTGAGAATTTTCCAAACCACTGAAGTATAACCATTGTTACTTTTTATTATTTAGTTTTGCTATCATGCTCAGATATATACATGTGTCATATATTTTTATATCTTTTGCTTTACTTTTATTATGTTGATGATTGAAAGGTCATTCATAGTTTTAGCTGAACCAATCTGGGAAGCATGCACTAATAGAAATTTGCTCAAAATATAGAGATTTGTTATTTTCCTTTTTAAATAGAAGGGAAGGGATTAACTATAGTATCCCATTTTTGTCTTTAATTTGAGAAATGGGGAACATATGTATATGATAAACTCTGAGTACTAAGAGAACCATACACTCATAAGGTCAAAATAGTTGTCAGATATCTATGGTGTAAATTATGATCTTGATTATTGATTGGGTCTGATATTGTGGTAAATGATAGATATTAAATCCAAGAATACTGCTATCAATTATATACCCGATACATATTTACTGGACAGTCAGATATAAAAAGTCAAGTTTTACCTTCTTAATGAGAGTGAGATAAAACAAGCAAATACTCTGAATTACCTGAGTACTTTAGTCTATGGCATATGGCAGACACTACCAGGGTAAGTATGGCTGAGCTTTGAAATGAGATAACCAGTGTTCAAATCACTGCTCCCTTACTACCTCTCTCTGAGTTTTTTGGTTGTCTCTCCAACTTTTCTTAAGTCTGTTTGCTCATATCAGTAAAATGAAATGATAATTATACTTGTTTTAGAGACTTCCTATGAAAATATCTATGTGAAATATTTATCAAATCACCCAGAACACACTTAAATACTCAAAAAATGAGTATTTCTTCTTGTAGGCTGAATCAGAATTATTTTGTAGTATAACTTTCTAAAATTGGATATATTCAGGACTTTAGGTATACATTTTGCAAATAAAGTGCAACTCATCTAAACAGACACATGAGGATAGTTCTTTAAAATGAGAAATTGTACCCCATCTGATTCAAATGTATGATATGTAAGATCATTGTACTGTCATGTGTAACTAATTAAAACAAATAACTTCTGAAAAACAGATTTTTTTTTTATCTAGGTAGAAATTTTTTTAGATGTAGTCAGTTCAGCTGATAACTCATGCATGCACACATGTGTGTAGGACTTGGCTGACACTTCTATGTTGATGTGATGCAGAACTTGAAAACTTCAATCCATTAACCCTAACACCTCTGAGAGACTTTATGTCCAATATTATTTTATGAATAAGAGCTTCATATTTTCCTAGACACAAATGGGGAAGGGGCTGTGATCTTTCTATGGCTGGTAGACTTCAGGGAAAGCTGTCTCACCCTCCTTATATTCTTTCATTGGGCAGGTGCTTTCTCTTCTATTGCCTCTTTGTTTTCAACCTCTACTTGTTATATAAACTTGTCTAGGTGACATACCAGCTTGTCTTTTTTTATTTTTTAACTTGTGTTTGAGTCCCTTAAATTGTATTTAGTTTTAGAAACTGGACAAACTCATTTTGTTTCAAAACTGAAATTTTATCGGCATTCAGTTAAAACAGCCAGTCATCTTCAAATTCACAAACAACAATAGCAACAACAAATATAGAGACACCAGCCACTGATTCCACTGAGTTCACGCTACACAGATTCCTCCCTTCATTTTTGTTAGTTTACAAGACATAGATTGAGAGGTTAATTCTGAAGGAGATTGCTTTACAGGAGTCCCTCTTCACAATTTCACCCACTCTTTTCCAGGTACTTATGTGATATTTGGTGAATCCAGTAACAGAGACACTGGGCATGTTTGTAGCACTTAATAGACATCCAAGTGCCTTTACAGATATTATCTCATTTGATCCTCACAACCAGGGATGATATAAGCCTTATTATAATTTTTTTTTCAACCAGCTTCTCCCATCTTTTAAAAAATATCTTTTCAATGGAGAAAACTGTTTTTCTTGAGGGGGAAGAAATATCCTAGACCCCAACACCCTTCTCACTCTCCCCTCTGATTCTCCAGCAGCCTCGTCAACATCACTGACTTTCCCAGATGGTTCTGCTCAGGGATCATTTCTCCAGAGGGTCCAGTGGTTCTCAACACTGATTACATATAAAAATTACCTGGAGAGTTTTTCAGAAACTACTCTGTGCCCAGTTTCTCCAATGGACCACTTGTATCATAATCCCAGGCCTGGATGAAGAGCACCCAGGCACTGGTGTTTTGTGAAAGCTCCTTGGATGATTTTAATGAGGAACAGCTTTTGAAAACCACTGCTTAAAAATGCAGAGATGTTGTTTCCAGAAATAGAAAGCAATTTAATTTCGTTTTTCTAAAGAGGAATCCTTTATATACTAACCATCACTGCCCTCAGTGACTTTTCTTTTAAGATAAATAATTTCACATTTCTATTCACTCAAATAATGGTAACAATATATTTACATATTGCTTTATAGTAAAAGTATTTTCATATGCATTATTTTTGAATGAATCTCTATTTTAGACATATGGAGGTTCCGTGAGGTCATATTTCTGGCTGCTGGTTATGAAGTTTGTAAGTGGTCATGTGTACATAGAAAGGGAAAAGTGAAGGTGCCAATCTACCCCTTATCTGCTGCACTTTTTTTTTTCTCTATTCATAGTGTGGCCCAGGAGCCCACAGAATCTGACACATCACCTGGAAACTCGTTAAAAATGCAGAATCTCAGGCCTGATGCCAGATCATCTGCATTTTAACACGTTCTTCAGATGGTTTAGACTCTCATTAAGCTTTGAAAAATCCTGATTTACACCAGCTACCTCTTGTAATGTTTAGTTCAATATTTTGTGCTGTCTCTGTGTAAGTACATTGTATATTGATGTCATGAGAAATAATTTGTCAGAGTTTTTGCCTATAAATTGCTCCTCAGAATTTTATTTTCTAGTTTTTTTTTTTTTTTTTTTTTTTTTTACTGTGACAGTGGGCATTTTTTCCCTAGCTTTCTCACTGCTCTGGAAATGAATCCATGATCGTTGTCTGCTGTGTTGAATTTTGTAGGTACAAGAGGTATGGAGGACCCTGGGAGGGTTGATGTTGCTTTTTCTGTGTCATAATTTTCCTTCTTTTTTTTCTGAACCAGAGGGTATAACCTAGGAAAATGCCAATCAGACTCTTTAACATTCAGATTCTCAGTGGATCTTGCTGAACTCTTGTTCCTTATTACCATCACTCACAGTCCATAAAAGGACTTCAGGGATCTCATGCAGTAACATCTTTTCTAATGTTTAATTCTGTCTGCAATGCATTGAAAAGGTTCCTAGTGATATGCATTTCACTTTGGTGAGCTCTGCATTTCTCCCTGCTTCCCTAATGAGTTCTGAACTTGGAGTAGTCTCAGAGAAGACAGAAAGAACTACTGTGGCTGCTGCAATTCAAAGGCTGGCTCTCTTTCATGGCTTACTGCAGCTGAAATAAACACCAGGTTGACTTCTGAATTCAAGGTTATATTGAAGTGTACAGCAGTGCGGGGACATTTCCTGATGGCTTGTCTCATGATTCACTGTGCTGCTTCTGCGACATTCCAACCACACTGGCTTGAAATATTGTATTTACTGCTCCTTTGTATCTGTCTCCCCCTACAAATTTATCTATATTCAGAGAGTTAATGTATTTATGCTCTTTTGTTTGTGGGGGAGGGGAAACTCCATCTATCAGTCTAAAGTTAATTTGTGGTTTTCTCTTGGTGACAGACCAGCTGTAGGCCAACTGAGTTTGATATGTGAAAGCAAATTTGAAGTATAACTAAGCTCATGAAGAAATATACTAATGAATATTATATCTTTAAAAATATATAAATCCAAAACAAGACAATTCATGCTATCCTTCATTTATACTCCCATAGCTCTTTCTTTGTAACTGTCTTGGGGCATTTATATTCTGCCTAGTGTTACAGTTACTATTCATTCTCTTTGTATCTTCTCAAATTTCTAGATCAGGGCTTTTCCCAAAGCACAGTGTCTCTCTGGAGTCAGTCACATGGAATAGTAGGGGAAAGAAGAAATATGAGTCTGTGTCTTTGGGTTCTATGCCCTTTTCAGATGCTGAGGAGAATGACAAACTTAGGGACAACAAGAAACACATCTGGTATTTAATTTTTATTTTTAAGCTATAGACATAGGAAGGGAAAAATCTTTCAAAGCCTCTCTATTGAGACAATTTTAGCTTTCTGGGTTTGAGTTGTGGAGACAAACAATTAGAACTTCAGGTGAGATACCAGGACTTGAGGTAGGCATTTGGGTGTCATTGACTTGTGTATTTTAGGTAATTCTCTTGGGTAAGATCCCAGAGAAAGTGTGTAGTGTGAAAAATGGTTTGAGGTGGGACTCCTATCAAAAAACGTGCAACAAAAAAATAATAGTTTGTGCCACAAGCCTCTTCATCTGATTAGGTATTACTGAAAAGGTAAAAGAAAATCATGATAGGGTGTGGTTATGGAAGACTTTCTGACCCACCCACAAAAAAAGTGGCTTGGGGGTTTTGTGGTGGTAGTTTTTCTGGGCAGGTGTATCTTCTACCTTCTTAGTCTGTCTATCTTCTCCATTCTCTCTGGGAGGGCACTGAATGTGTTGGTGCTCCACTTTTTGTTCACCTTTATTCATTTTAATCTATTAAACGTTCACAAAGTATTTCATGTTAAAAATAAGAACTTGGTGTTAAAATATGACATATCAGAACCTTCTCTATCCTGTGTTTTTCATTCATATCTTCCAGGCTCAATTTCTCCAGTCCAAACCCAAGCATCTTACTTTAGCAATGCCACATTGTACCTTCTACAGTCCAGTTGTGCTAAGGCCATGGGACAGGTTGCTGAGGGACCAAAGCAGACACCTGGGATGTGAGACACAAGGTTTTCTGAAATACACTTACAGGGAAGGTTCAGTGACAATGGGCTAGGAAGAAACCACCTGTGCTTTTCATGATATCACTGGTGCTTCATATCTCAGGACACTATGTCCAGTGGCAGCTGGCTGGACAAAGTGTCCCTTTCCACAGCGCCCTTCTGCATACCAGGTGCCACATGCAGGGAGGGGAGTGTTGTAGATTAGGTTACACTAACAGAGATATCATTAACTTAACTTGCTTTGTCCCATTGTATGACCAGCATCCTAAGGATCTTGCAGGCATGTAAGAAAGCAGCTTTCCATGGCTAATGCTAAACTTGCCCCAATGCCCAGGACACATGACAGAAAGCCAGTGTCCTTTGAGATAATGTTTATCTGGACATTCTGGCCTAGGCTTACTCTCATTGTTCCCTTATCTTGGTAGGTTCTTGGGAATAGAGAGGGGGCATCCCAGGGACAGGGTGTTTATTGTCCTCTCTTTCTCCAAGGATGACACAGATAGGTCACACTCCTCTGCCCTACTGCATCTTTGAGTATTTTCTCTCCCTACCTAGAGAGCCTTGCTCCCATTCTCTTTTCTTGGTCAATGTCTTTTAAAATAAAACTCAGGCATTTATTTAGTTTTTGGGCTGCCTTCTTTCTAGTTCATTTTGTGACTCTTGAATTTGCCCCAGTCATACTTTTGACCTGGTGCCATTACTCTTTGTAACTTACCCCATCATTTTTTGCTAATGTGCACTACTCTGAATTCCCATGGGCTTATTGTCACTCCATCGTGGAGAAAATTTGTATTAAAAATTTTAGGTAAAGGTTTAGGTTCATATATTTCCTTCCTTCCTTCCTTCCTTCCTTCCTTCCTTCCTTCCTTCCTTCCTTCCTCTTCCTCCTCTTCCTCCTCCTCCTCCTTATTATTATTATTATTATTTTGGATGCTGGGGATTGAACTTGGGGGCACTAAACCACTGAGCCACATCTCCAGCCCTATTTTGTATTCTTTGTTTAGAGACAGGGTCTAACTGAGTTGCTTAGCCACTTGCTTTTTGCTGAGGCTGGCTTCAAACTTGCGATCCTCCTGCCTCAGCCTCCTGAGCCACTTGGATTACAGGCGTGTGCCCAGTTTTTTTATTATTTTTCTTGATGGACTGAGCCTACATGGAGATAGCAGATTCCTTCCACATTCCTGGCACTATGGCATGTGCTGTAATAAAAGATCACAGGACTGAGTAAGTTGAAGTAACTAATAGCTATAATGGCCCAGTAAAAATCACATTCATTCTTTTCTTTTTGGCCGTTTTTATTTATTTACCTATTTACTCTTACTTGAGGCAGGGTCTGACTAAGTTACTTAAGGCCTCACTAAGTTACTGGGCGTGGCTTTGAACTTGTGATCTTCCTGTCTCAGTCTCCCAAGCCATTGGGAATTCAGGCATAATCCATTCTTGATCCTTATCTATTGTGAAACTCCAAGGCTACATATAAAAGATATACTTGTAACATATCCTCTGATTTATTTCTTCAAGTTCTGATATTGAACGTATTAACATCCTGGGTACAATGTCTGTATTAGTAAACACTTTGCTAGCCTGGGAAGGATTACTTTCCTTAATTCCTTGTAAATAGCTCAAAGAAGTACATGATCTATACCACATTTGAGTTGTTTTAAACTACATAATTATCTAGCAGAGTCCAGGATATAAAAAAAAAAAAAAACTGAACAAAACTTTTTAAACGAATGAATAACCTTTTTTACACACACAATAAATCCTTTCAGCAAAAAGTAAATCCTTTCTGAAAAATGCCCTACTAAGAAACAAGCATAAAGAGATGAAAATATCTAGGACTAAAATGGTATCTGTTAAACAAATGGTGTCTCCTCAATTAGAGTTTAAGCTTACTTTGTTCTTCTTCAGTAACCTGACTTCTCCCAATTATCATTTGAAGAAACCATCTGGAATGACTTCCTAGGCAAGCTGGTGACAAGGCCTTCTGCCTTCTTTTAGTAACCGCATTTATTTCTCCCTAGCAGCCACCACTTAGAGTCTGTTTGGTCTAGTTTGCCGGATTGTCAATTAACCCAAATCAAAATACAGGTAACATTTTCTCCAGTGTTTCTGGTTCTGCTGACTTAATTTGTTGTCAGAAACCTAGGTCTCTCTGAAACTTAGATGCTGTTTCTAGTGGACCCAAATAAGTCATTCTGTCATTTCCTCTATTCCAAATTCTAAGGCTGACTTTTTACTTTTTTTTTTTTTTCCTAATTCCCTGAGTGGTTTCCCCACTGTCTCTTCAATACCTTTGTTCTCATACAGAGAACTTAAACACTTTGTACCTTTTCCTTCAATCAGTAAAACAGAGAAAGACTAAGAAAAACATGGCACTAATGACATTGTTTTGGAATTATACACTTACACATTACTATCTCCGGAGGATATGTGTTTTCCTTTTCGTATTTTTATCTGAGGTAACTGTCATGGTACTCAGCTCCTGGCTGATGTGCTACAAGATTTGCTGCTCCAAGTCAGCTGTTGTGTTACCCTGTTTCATTTCATTTCTTTTTTTCCTATCCTGAAAGGAAATTCCCGGCTGTTTGTTGTTACTCTCTGCTCTTCCTGATCAACACTGTACACTAACACTTACAATAAATTCATTAAGTCTCAGAACAAGTATGTTACATAGGAACTGACAGACTTGCTATCTCTGAAAATTTTCTTACTAAAAGAACCTCAGAAGGGAAGCATTCTAGCCTGGATCAGATCATAATTTCTAAATGCAATGAAGACCTTAACACTCATTGATTTCATCAGTAGAAATGCGGTGGTCATGCAACTCAGATTCTGTAGGATCTGAAAACTCTCCTGCTCTTAATCAAAAATGAAAACATTTCATATGATTTCCCCTCTAAGGTTTATCTGAAGAATTTAGCAAATACATGCAGCATGCAAAACCTCTCTTACCCCAAGTACCTAACCCCAGGTAATAACTATACATTTATTAGGTAATATTTTTACCAATAGAGCATTTTTAATTTCTGACATACAGCTTCTGTACACTCATTTATATTTAAATTTAGTCCCATTTACATATAATTGGATATTTGGGTGACTGGGTTTTCTTGCTTCCAAAGTAACATTAGAGAACAAAAGTGAAACGCTCATTGGAGGCTGATCTTTTCAGGAAGATTACGGTCATGTTTACTCCCTAACAGAATACTCTCTTGATTTGCTTCCTACCTTCAGGCCTATCTTCTGTGAGATTTGCAGTATGAATGTGGGCTCCTTCCCTAAATTGTCCTATACTCCCTTTTTTCGATATCCTGTTCTAAGCAAACCAATACACATCACTAGCTGTACAATCATCACTGTACATGGCTCATATATGTGTATCAGTAACCAAGAGCCAAGAGCCAACACCTCATTTCTGTGCTCTGGGCATATGTGGCCAACTGCTTATTTTTTTTTCCCTCCTTCTCCTCCTCCTCCTCCCTAAACTCAAGATCATGCTCCCCTAAACTTCCTATTTCTTCATTTCTTATTTTGGCAACAAATCGAGTCATTCATTAGTAGTATCAACTAGAAAACTAGGAATCAGCCTTTACGAATGTGTCTCCCTTTCCCAGTCAAATCTTTTTTTTTAATATTTCTTTTTTAGTTGTATATAGATACAATACCTTTATTTTTTTTATTTGTTTATGTTTTATGTGGTGCTGAGGATTGAACCGAGTGCCTCACACATGCAAGGCAAGTACTTTACCTCTGAGCCACAACCCCAGCCCTCCCAATCAAATCTTTAACCAATTGTCCATTAAATCTCCAACTTAATCAACAATGTGGTAGTATTAAGAGGTGGGGCCTTTAGATACCGTTAACTGATGAAAGCAGAGCCCTCATGGATCGGTTCAGGGCCCTTATAAAAGGGCTTGAGGGAGTGAGTTCATTCCTTTTCTTCCCCTTACGCCATTTGAGGATGACGTAGCATTTAAGGCACCACCTCAGACGCAGAGATTGGCCTTCACTAGACCTATCAGTACATTGATCTTGAACTCCTGAAATGGAAAAAAAAATTATATTGTTCATGAATTACCCAGTCTATGGTATTTTGTAATAGCACAAATGAGTGAAGACAAATACTTTAAAAGTTCACCAGGACTAATTTATGCAATAGTTAAATATTGATAGACATACTGTACATAAGCAAAAGCTCTTTGGAGTTCTTGATAATTATTAGTCTCTGATCATGAGAGTAAAATGTGAAAATCACTGGCCAAAACTACTGGTCATTACCTGGCCACTACCTGACTATCCTACCTCCTCTTTCCCCATCCTGACTCCAGTTCCTGTTCTTCCCCTATTCCCTCCCAACACAGGCTACATTGTCAGAAGCTCTGTCATCCTCTAGATCCAATAAACCTGATGCTACTTTCAAATTGCATCATTCCAGTTATTAATTCCTTAGGTAAGCCTCCCCCAATCAAATTCAAATTTGCTGTGATAAAAACTCATAGCATTTTAACCTCTCATTCATTATTATGGTTTTCAATTTTACGTGTGTTTCTACCTTTGTTTAGTTACTGTCTGAAGGTCAACAAACTAAAATGTCATGAGGCGCAATCTAGTCAGGTTTTGATCCACACTGAAGCTCCAGTGCCTAGCAGGGTACCTGGAACCTAGTAGGAATCTCTGGAATGAATAAAATGAGAGAGTGAAAATTACGTCACAAGTACAAAACAGTCCTAACTAAAATGTGACATTCTGAATGGCGGAAGTAAAATACAAAATTCAAACAAAGAGATTCTTACAATAGGCTAGACATTCAATAAGATTTGGACTGGAAGAGGAGAATGAAATGGTCTGTCTGGAAAGGACTAGGAGATGAGAAAGGTCCAGGGATAGAAAATCACCAATTTGGAAATGATGTTTACCAAGAAGTCAGAATAGATAGAAGGAAGTAGTAAGAAAAAACAAAATTAGACTATCATTAGTCAAATGTTCAAGCCCTTGGGTGTCAAGGCCAGGGGTTTGGACTCTATGTTGTAAACAGTAGGGAATCCACATACCTATGGAAAGCACTGGTAGGAAAAGTATTGCTGTTTGGCCCCATTCTTCCACTAGAATTGTGTTAAACAGATTAGAGTAGGAGTGGAGGGACAAGGTATTTCTTGAAGTCAAAAATTGTTTTTATCATACAGAGTGAACACAAATTATGTATGTCAGTGTCCCTGAAATGGCTCTAAAACTTCCTTGTCCATGGTGGTGAGGATGGCATGTGTTTACACCTTGTGAGACCTGGCCATGATTGTGCATCTGGTCTGGGGTTCCGTGGTGTTTCATCCTTTTGATATATTTACCAAGTCCACTGTAAATATCATCACTCCAAATTGAATTTTTATATTCTTGGAATCATGTTAGAACTCATGCTCAACTAACTTGAACTGACATGAAAGGTGTGACTTTTTTTTTCCATTTTCCCTTAAACAAGTTTATAGACAGTTTGCCTCAAGGAATCACTATAATGGTTAAACTCTCTATAAATTGTTGTTCTACAGATAGAACATATGAGCTGAGTCTGTTTTAAAAATCAAACAAATAAAAACATGGTATTTTAAACCTAACTATATAACTGCAGCCATATATATATATATATATATATATATATATATATATATATATATATATATATATATATCTCCTATACTGTAGATGGAAGAATCATCTTTTAAGGTGCTGGAATGTATTTGAGACGTCTATTACTATTGATTCATTACTTTGGGCTGACACTGTATGAGGACTTTTAAACATATTCTCAAATCTAAATCTCATAAATCTGTGTAAGAGCAATCTATATTTCCATTAAAGGCATAATGATTCTGATATTTAGAAAATCATCAGTGAATAAGTGTTGGAGCTTGATTTTTTGATTCATTCATTTATCTCTAAAAGACTGGAGAATGACTACTGAATAAGAGATCTCTTCTTTTGGAGCTTATGTTCTAGAGGTAGAGAAAGATTCAAAGAATCTGCAAGCAAATAGATAACCAACAGTACATATTCATGGGGTTATAAAGTCCCTGAAGAAAAAATAAATCGGGGTGAGGGAACAGAGATTTTGATCCTGTTTTTTTGTGTGTGTGCGGGGGGGATGGGTACCTGGGATTGAACTCATTTGCACACAACTGCTGCTCCACATCCCCAGCCCTATTTTGTATTTTATTTAGAGACAGGGTCTCACTGAGTTGCTTAGCACCTCGTGTTTGCTGAGGCTGGCTTTGAACTTGTGATCCTCCTGCCTCAGCCTCCTGAGCCACTGGGATTACAGGTGGGTGCCACCAGGCCCAGCTGATCCTGTTTTTGATAGAATGCTGACATAAGTCTTCCATGGGTAGTAACATTTAAATTGAGCATACAGTGGAATGATGAACAAGCCTCAGAGATATTTTGGGTAGAAGGAGTCTGGGTTAGATTATAATAGAAAGTGATGTCATATTCCCAATAGAGCAAGAGTATGCAGAGCAGTTTGGGTCTAAGCAGAGAGGTGGGAAATGAGCCTGGATGATGAACCAGGCATAGATCAAGAAGGCCCTTATAGCTATCATAAAAATTTGGATTTTATTTGTTAGAGTAAAGGGAAGTCATTGGATTGTTTTTGGATGGGGGTTGTTGTACTTTTGAATAAGGGTGGAAGGACAAGTTGAAAGAGTCATGGCCACATTAAATCTGCTTTCAGAGACCCAGGGAACACTTATATTGTGTGGACATAAATGTTTAAAAATAATAAAGGAATAAATAAAATGAGCTTTCTTCCTCATAGTCTTCCAATTTATTTTGTGAAGCTAAAAAAATTTGCTTTGGGATAAAGGAAATAAATGGAAACCAGGGAGAATGAGCAGAGGGCCATTGACAGAGTTGGGTGGTAGAAATCAAGGTGCGTAGGAAAAACAATCAGGAGATATTTCTTGATTTAGGTGAATGTAAATCCTTGTGCTATTTCACACACATTTCTCATTGATATCTTGATCTCCATTTCTTTTGCTATTGCTATAATCTAGACTCTCATCTCTTGATTCTTATGTCAATCTGATCATTATTATATTCTCATAGAATACTGACTCCATTTATTCATAAATTTAATCCATCCAGTATGTTATGGCCACTGATTGAAAATGTTTATTATTCTGACTTAGAATTCATTTCTTCATTGTTCTAAGAAAAATTATATTCATTCCTGTTTCTCTGCCTTTTCTCAAATGCTATCCTCCTTACTCAAAGAGGGATACATTTTCTGTTTATAGTTGATATCTTTCAAGGTCCAATTAGAATCACCTTAACCTATGTATCAAACTCTCTCACCTTCTTTGCTTTTGTATGGTAAATGTTGTCTGCGTGATTTATTCCAGAACTGAATTGCATGCTATTTTACATTCATTTACTTAATTATTCATGCACTTGTAAATTTGCTTATAAATTAATTCATTCATTAATTTGACAAGTGTTTTCCAAGAACCTATTAGGTGCCAGGCATTTCTTTAGACACAGGACAGAGCTTATAATTAAAACGATTAAAATCTATTTTTAAATCAACTTTAATGACATATAATTTACAGAAAAATGCACTGATTTTTAAGGGAAGAGGTTAAAGGGTTTTAACAAGTGTTTACACTTATGTAACACACCACCAAGATATGGAATACTCCCATCAGCTTCAAAATCCAAAGGTCTCCTTCTGTGCATTTCAGTAGTATATCATCTCTCTCATTATTCCTTGTGCCATTCCCCATAATCAGAGCTTAGTCACATTTATTTTAAAACTTCAAATAAAGAAATCACACATTATGAACAGTTGGATTTTGGCTTCTTTTGATTATCATTATGTCTGTAAGATAAATCTATTTTGTGTTTTTAGCAAATTGTACATTTTTATTGTTAAATAATAATTGCATGGCTATTAACTCATTTAAAAATATTTTAGAGAGGTCTCATTCTTTCTTGGGGCTTTACCCCCAGTAGTCCCACCAGGTTCTCACAATTTAGAGAGAGAGAGAGAGAGAGAGAGAGAGAGAGAATGAAAGAGAACAAAATCTCCCTGTTTCAGGCAAGAAAAGGAAAAAAACTAACCAATTTTAAGTATACTCCAAGTTCTTCAATGCCTGCCCTTGGAGAGAAATCATTTTGCCTGAGTTTTACTGGATATGAAGAAAAAACAAATAGACAGCTATAAATGACTCTAGCATCCCTGTTTCACAGAGATGAAAGTCCAATAAATGACTCTAAAGGCCCAGGAACTCAGTCCTATTAAAAAACAGTCTCAATCATAAGATCATGGTATGTTTTCTTTCTGTTAACCACACATTGGCACCGCATCAACAGGACTCCAGCATAACATCAGCAGATTCAGCTAAGAAGTACAGGGCACGGATTCTAAGTAAGAAGGGGTTCTTAGGCAAACCCATGAGCAGCAGGAGAAAAACCCAGTGAACAAATGACTAGGAAACGAGGGGAAACTGAAGACCAGGCACCTTCACCTGAGAGGGAACATTAAACACAGCTCAGTTCCTGATCAGATTTAACATAAAATCTCATCCTACAAGCATAGTTACTTCAGTTTTTATTAATTGGTATGTTAAAAAAAAAAACTATAGCTTTCAATAACAAATTATAAGGCATGAAAAAAATGCCATCTCAGGAGACAGGAAAAAAACAATCAGACCCAGACTCAGATGTAACATAGATTTTTGGCATTATCAGATATGGAATTCAAAATAACTATGATTAATATTTTAAGAGTCTCATAGAAAGCATAGACAACATGCAAGAATAGATGGATAAGCAATGAAAGGTGAAAACTCTAAAGAAATGCTAGAAATCAAAAACATTCAGGAAGCCTTTGATAGGTTCCTCAGAACTGGATGGCTGCCCTGAATTTGTGTATTCTTGGCTTTGAAAGCTCCAAGTATTTTAAAATCCCCTGTAAAGATGTTAGCACTTAAATTCCAACCTGTATCTTTTTGTGAATCTTGCTAATGCTTGTGTTTACTTCTCATGATGGTGGATCTAGAGTAGCTTCTGTTTAAAGTATGGTCTTCATTTCGAAGATATGGATTGTTCTGTGCTTCCTCTGGAAGCCCATGTTGAGAACAAAGTGGGAATAAAACTCTAAAGTCTCCCATAAAGGATGGGCCTCTACTCTCAAGCTCATAGCTGTTAGTCACTGGTAAACCTCAAATAGTCCCTTCCTGTGTATTTATATTCCAGGCTTTGGCCAAGGACTCATAGGCAGGCACTTCCACAGAGAGATATGGAATCCAGCTCAATCACAAGCCTATTTTCTCTGGATTCCTTCTATTAAGGTTTCTGCAGTTTCCACAGCCTCAAACCGTTATATCTGCCTCTCCAGCCCAACAGGTTGTTGTTCCCTGGTCAGGCTCTTATTTCTTTATGCTATTTTTGGTAAACTCTCTCCATAGATACAAGTCAGGAAAACCTGGAGCTCTCTTATCTCTGTGATTTTGTCCAGTTATAATTGTTTATGGTAGAAGGACTGTTTCAGTATTAGGCACGGTTACAATCTAAAGTCAAACTTTTATATCATTACTATCTTTTAATAGAGTATATTTGTCTCTAATTTTATTGTAAGCTTCTTTCAGACAAGAACTAGCTGTCTGATTTTATTTGAAACTCCCAGAATCTTGGCGTTTGATGAGCCTATGTGTTGCTTTGCTCATTCATTACATTGTCCCACAACTTGTTATTGAAAATCTATCATATGCTAAGCACGATCCTAGGGAATTTTGAGGATCTTAGCTCATGAACTAATTGAAGAAGTGCTGTATTTGGTGGAATAGACATGTAAATGAATTTTTAATAAAAACAATACAGTGTGTAGCTACAAAGTAAAATGGAGGGAAAATAGGGTAGGACATTTCCCTGGGGGAGTCAGAGAGAGCATTGTATTTCTTGGCGATTAAAATTTCTCATTTAATTGAATTACCAACATATGAATATAAATCTTAGAGAACAAAGTGGCATCAAAAAAAGTTTATATAAAATAAGGAAAACAATAATCTTGTGATAATGCTGTGCAGTGCAGGATGGTACCATTAATAATTATCTATGATGTTGGTAGAGGAATCATTTCATGTTCTGAAGAAGGTGGAGCAGCAGTAAGCACCAGCCTTTCAAATTTGTGGTCTTTCTGTGCAGTACATGAAGGGTCTAATTCTCACAGTTTTATTTCCTGTCCTGTTGCAAATAGTGTCTAGTTATTAATTCTTTGTGCCGTTCCGTTTCTTCCAAAGTCTTATTAAAGTACCAATTAATATTTTATTATCTCAGAATTGCTGTTTCTCTGATACAATTTATAATGCTCCTACAGTTGGCTTTGTACACAGTTGGCACTGTTGTAGGCATTGCTATGCAAAATGGATGATTGATACCATAGGAGCTGAGGCCATATGGCAAAAGGAAAGTGAAGGAGAATATGGGATAAAAATTGGGAAATGACATGCTTAATTATTCAGGTTCTTTAATGATTTTAGAAACTACTTCATCTATATCAATCATCAATACTTATTAAGTGCCTGTTGTTTGGAAGAAATAAAGACTATGAAATGTAACTTTTGTCTTGAATAAAGACTTTCAAAGCTTCTGATATGAAATATTAGTTGAAGGAAGATATCCATGTGCAACAGCTTTGGGCTTATTTATCAAACACATTGAACTCTTTAGTGAACAAAGCATGGAAGGTGCTGGAAGTTCACAAAGCGGACTTGCCCTCTGGTAGAACATACAGATGTATGAAGAGATGTTTAAAGCACAAAATAAATAAAATGAAAGCTAAAATAACATAAGACATTTATTGAACATTTATTATATTCCCACGTATTAAATCATTTAGTACCCAATATAACCTGTGATGTAAAAGTATGTTATTATCCTCATTTTATACACTGAAAAATTGAGGCTTAGAGGTGTGGAAAGTAGGTTTCTCAGGAAAACAAGTAGTGGTAGAGCTAGTACATAGTCTCAATCTAGTTCCCACAGTCTGCAAATGAAGTTATAATGCAATGGAGAGGAGGAAGTAATTCATTCTTTGAGATTGTATGATGCCAAGAAACTTGAAAACATTATAAGCCAGGTTAACCTTATGGGTTAATTGTCAATAACTGGTCTCTCACTACACGGGGAATGGATGCATTCAGAAAATACATGTATTCTCAAAGCAAATACAAATCCCCCTTCCATGGCAAGGTTGGGCATCAGCAGAAAAGTGTCCAGGACTCCTTCCTCCACCACTTACCCACTTCACCCATAAAAGATCAAGGATTACTATGAACCATCCTACCCATGGCCATTTAAGTGTTTTAAGATTTTTTCCCCAAAACTTATCAGTATTTACTCAGTGTTTTAGATCCTTTAGTCCAAATTTTACCTTAAGAGCACACACATCTCTCCAGTCAGCAGAAATATTTATTTCTCTTTATAAATTATTAAATTAACTTTATGGCTCAGAACTAAGCATCTCATGAATTTTGTTGCCATGAATTAGTAATAATTCTGTACAATGCTTTACAACATTCTTCCACATAAATTATCTGATTTAATTTTCATAGCTGTCTAATGTGCTAGGAAAAGTCGATATTAATACTCCAATTTAACCATGAGACATTGAAGACTTAGGAAAGATTTGAGTAACTTTTGGAGTTCACATAGCTGTGGATTTTTGGGCTGGACTTGGAACTAACCCAGACTAGTTTTCTTCCCTGTTTTCCACTAATTGGGTCCTAATCATACCTGGATGTTAGAAGAATTTGAGTTTCTGAAATCCTAAAGATGAAGATCACAGTTGGGATGAAGTTGAATGCATGAGGGTGAAGCAACCCTATGAGACCTGGCCTGCAAGAGCATGCAGGCAACTCTAGTCATGTATTGGTACCCTGACAAATGGCTTAGGGCTTTAATGTGATGGAATATTTGAGATGGGTAGATCAGTACACGTGAACTTAGAGGCAGGGAAGTTTGGTGGAATTCAAAGGGTGAATTGCATTAGAATTGGTGGAGGCCAGAATTATATCTTCCTTGATAGAGAGCAGCATGAAAAAGACAATAAGAGAACAAAAAGAAAATATTGGGAAGAAGGGACTACTAGATTACCAACAAGAGAATGGGAATTAATTAGAAATCATGTTGGCTGAATAGATGGAGAAGAAGATGAGATTGAGGTAGAAAATAGGGAGTTAAATCATGTTTTAGGGACCACCATGCTTAGTGGGATGTTTTGGAATCACCAATTAATTTTTGTTTGACAGAATGAGTACCAGTGAGGCAAGGAGATCAGCTGAGAACTATATATGGTTGAGGTTGAGGTTGAGGGCTCCAGTCATGGGGCTGATACAGGAATAGAGAGAAAACAGGCATCTTACATAATAAAATGTAAGATACCAGGACAGACTGTATTTAGAGGATGAGGCATGAGGGAACCTGAAAGGTAATCTCATGTTTGTAGCAAAGGTAAAAAGAAGGTTGTGAATACTAGTAGTAAGAAATCCTAAAAGAGAAACTGCTTTGTAGAAAAAAAGATTTTCCTTGTTCAGTGTGATTTCCTGTGCTCCGGAAAAAGGTTATCCATGAGAAAATTTATGAGACCTTGGAGACATGTGGAGTTGCATCTTTTAGGTGCTGGACAACGCACAGAACCATGGGAAAAAGACCTAGAAGGAATGATGAGAGATGCAGGAGAATCAGGAGGGAGGCATGTCAGTCACCTGAGAGGAGAAAGGGTCAAGAAGTTGGGTAGATGAAAAGTTTAAAAAAATTAAGTAGGGGACTGAGGTTGTGGCTCAGGGGTAGAGTGCTCGCTGGGACATTGCGAGGCCCTGGGTTTGATCCTCAGCCCCACATAAAAATAAATAAATAAAATAAAGGTATTGTGTCTAACTATAATTAAAAAAAAAATAAAAATAAAGTAGGGCCAACAATAAGAACTTAGAAGAGACCTACCATTAGATGTGATAATGCAACCAAAGGAATTTAGGGAAAACCTAAATTGAAAAATCAGTCATTGGGTATCTACAACTCTTGATAGATTTATTATAAGTGAAGTTCTAAAAAAACACTTTGCTGTTTTAAATACACAATGGTAGAAAGCCAGTGACCTACAAAGCAATTTTTAGTTCATCCTTAAAAAGCTGCTGATATAAATATGTTCTTTAGCATTTTTTTTTTAAAGAGGTTGTCTTACTATGTCATCTAGGCTGATCTTGTCCTAGGCTAAAGTGAACCTCCCACCTCAGCCTCCTGAGAAACTGAAACTAGAGGTGTCTGGCAGAAATATTACCCATTTGGATGAACTTAGAGTTTGAAAAAGTTAAAAATATTTACAGAGAGAGTGAAATTTTAAAATAAAGTGAGGTAAAAATTCTGCAAAATATTGAAAGTACCCCCAAATCAAAGTAGGGAAACTTACTTGTAGAGGTAACACTTGCAGAAAGCCTAAATAAACTGTGTACTTTCAAGCACCTGGTGCTGAGAAAATTTTAGAAACAGTATATTTAGCCACAATTTTACCAACTCATTATGCATGCTCTGTTTTCTTAATTTTTATTTTATTGCTGAGGAGATTTGCATGAAAAAGGATACCTTTAACAGTTTCATTTAGTTTTCCTGTTTGTTCCTTTACCTGAAGTCACAATCATATTTCCATAGGAATAAATTATGATTTCACAAACAAAGGATTATAGCTTTGGGAGGATAATTAGATGCTGGAAAATGAGATTTTAAAATGAAGGTCTTGTTTGTAGTTTCCAGTGTTTGCAACAGACACAATGCGTAGTGATGAAAATGTGCCCCCAAATGTGCCATGTAACGTGGGTGATGGGATACAATCTTCTGAAGGCATTTTTGACATGTAAAACTTTTCTGTTCTGATAGGGATTTAAAAATAATAGGGTAGGTCAGCTTATCCCTGTCAGAGAGAGTTCCTGTGAGATGTTTCTTTTTCTGTTTTAAATTGCTTCTGTAATTTTATGTGGCTACAGAGAGTTCATTTGGATTACAAGAGTAGGATGCCAGATGTGGAGAGTGAAATGTGTCTGCATAGTGCTAATTCCTGTGACCACAAGAACTAAACAATGTTCCTGGTGCATCTACCTATAGTGGCAAATCAATAGTTCCATACATACCCTGAGCAAACAATTGTTCAGGGTTTCCTAGGGAATTCTCTTTTCCCATCCTGGGATCTTTTAGCTCACCAAGGAATAAAAATTCCTTCTTCAGCAGGGAAATATGAGCTCTAAGGCAGTATAGACTAGGTGCTTATATTTCCAATGCTTAGTAGTGCCTGCACATCCAGGTATTCTCCCTTTCTCTCTCCTTTCCCCTCACCCCCTCATCCTGTGTGTGTGTGTGTTTTCACTAAAGGAATGAATGAAAATGAAGCTCAATCAGAGTCTTATTAGAACTGCTCCAGAGAGCAGAATTTCTTTCGTTCTGTGCCTGTAGGGAAACCCTTCCCTGGCCACACCTCAGGCTAGGAAGGAGCCATATCAGTCACAGCTTCTCCTAGGGTTTTGCCAACCCTCTGATCACTTTTCAATGTGACTACATGCTTTGTATATTTTGCATTCCCAGTTTGGTTCTGGCTAGATGGTTACCCTGAAGGGTAACTCCTAGGCTGGTGATTCTGAGCTCTTCTTCTAGGGAACACTAACTAATCTTGATTTAACCCACCTGGTGGACAGACTCCTTCCTGTAGCACTGTGCTATGCTGAGCCAAAGATGGAGGCCAGGTTTCTTTTACCACACAGATGTGCCTCATGAAGTTTGGCTCCCAAGTTGGTGGGTGGGGAAAAGAAGCATGTGGGGGGAGGGGAGACGGAATCAACTTTTTTGGCTTCTTTATTGAAAATTATGTAACATAAACCTTGTTCTGTGAAGAGGCAATCAAAGACTATGCAGCTAAAGATGTAGGAAAATCGTACTTAGACATGTGTCAGTACAAAAGTAAAATGTGTTAGTTTTTTTTGGGATTTTGTAATTTGTCAGTTTTGTTAAAATTTTAACATGTTTGGGACTCTTAAAAATCATTTTGAATAAATATTTGTTTAATAATTATGTATTTAACATTTAATTATTTTTTTAATAGGGCTGTTCAAATTGTATGAGCTTCAGTAAACACAAAATCTGCTTTCCTGCACGGCTTGTCCTGATAGTTTCATTTTCCTGATGGACAGAGACCACCTGTTGCAATCTTAGTTGAAAAATAAGAAAATGGATGAATGACCACAGCAATTCCCTTGTGTCTACCTGAGAGAGAGAGACTGGAACTACTTTTGCAATGTTCCTGGGGCCATCAGCTCATAATTGGCTATTTTGAGAAGTCAGAAAAAGTGGAATAAAAAAAGTTTCTGTTTTCTTAACTCTCATAGAAGTCGTTCAAAGAGTGCTGAATTTGGAGTCAAGAGATCTGAATTATTAGGCTTGACCTGCCTCTCATGAGCTGTGGGAACTTCACCTTGCCAGACTGAAATTGTCTCTGTCTTTCAAAGGTGGCTTTTATCTTGGCCTAATCCACAAAGATTCCATGATTAAATAAGATAATAGATGTCAACACACAGGATATGGGTAAGTGCTTATGGGTATAAGTGCTTATATTTCTTATTTTTTAGTAGGGGAAAACACTCAGAGATAATAACAAAGCACTTCCTCTACCCCTCTTCACTGTTCTTAATAAGTACAGGTGTGGAAAAGACAGGTGGGAGAGATGAGGAGCTGGGTGACATGCAGGTGAAGAAGTGGCCTGGGAATGAAGGACAGTGCCAGTTTCTCAGTGACCCAGTTAATATAGGCAAAGAGGAAGTTAACGTCAGCATTCCAGCCTTGATATCCTGAATTCTTCTCTGTGACTATGCCTACACTAGTCCATCAGAGGGCACTATGGTTTGATTATGGCTTGTCCCATCTGAAACTCATGTTGGTGTTTAATCCCCACCATGAAGCATTAAAAAGGTGGAAACTTAACCTATGAATTCAGAGCTAGGTCTTTGGTAGGTGACAAGGATTAGGTAAGGTCATAAGAGTGGAGCCCCCTCAACTGAATACTGATGGCTTTGAAAGAGACAGGGGGGCCACAAAAGAAATGTGCTTGTGCTCCCCCATCTCTTGCTGTATGATGGATGACCTGCACTGACCTGAGATTTCCAGCAAAATGGCCATCACCAGACATGGCCTCCATACCTTTGGACCTCCATGAGACAAAATAAACCTCTTTTCTTTAAAATTTACTCAATCTGTGGTATTGTGTTATATTAGCAACAAAGACAAATGCTACTGACTACTCTTTAGCAACAACCAGCTAGCTATTTTTGACACTTCTTCTTACAATAATAATTTAAATATTTGACAGTTGGTACACATCTGTATTATTTGGAGCCCTTGGCACACAAAGCCATTCATGTCAAATGCTGTAAAATGAATAATTGTTGTCCTTATTTTGGTTTTCAGGGCCCGTTGCACAGTTCATGAAAAAAGATCCTTTGAAGTGGCCACAGGATGGGGTAGAAAGAACACCCCACAAGGAATGAGGAAATTCTACGCAGTCCCAGATTTTTAAAAGGCAATGTGCACTAGAGGTAAGTTGAATACTTATTTCTGAGTTTAGTTTCTTTATTGGTAAAATAGCATCATTCTAAGTTTACCAAAAGTATTATGAAGATGAAATAATAAGATACAGATGTTGAAGAGTTTTGCCACACATAAAAAGCCTATTTAATTAAATGGTGATATTATTTGCTAGGAATTCCTAATGAGAAGGTAGTTAAATAAATTAGCTCTGAGACTGAGAAATAGAGAAATCAGCAGATGCAAAATCTACTAATTTGATAATTTCTAGAGCCATTAGCCTGTCATATATACACATGCTTTGACATAATAAAATAAATACAAAGTACTCTTTTCATCTATAAATGCCTTTTCCTGTTCTGGACAATTTCCTAATGACAATCTGGCATCTACCAATTCCATCTAAGAGGATTGTTTGTAGCATTTAATCAATCTTTTATAACGTGGATGTCTGCTGCTTTTATAATTGCAACTCAAAGAAGGAGGTGCTGAGTATATTTTGCTGCTTTACTTATTCTAAGACAGAACCACTGGCAAGGATTCTGGGCCAAAACAACCCACAATGCACTAGTGATAACTCTCCTGCCAGACAAATATCCTCTAACCATAGTATAAAATCAGCTGCCCACACTGGAAGAAACAAATCAGAAAACTGCTGTTCCATAATCACAGAGTTGAAAGCATTGTGTAAGTAAAATGACAGGCTATTAATTCTGGTTTGGAAAGCATGAATAGGACTTTAGATGAAGTTTAATTTTCTTTTGGCTTTTCAGAAATGGATAAATCATTTAAAATAAAAATAGATCTGGATTTTAAAACAGTCATTTCTCTCAATATTTATTATTTTGGGGAAAAGTTTTTTTTTTAATAATGAAAAATAATTGTGAAGTGTTCACATGAATGCTTCAAAATAGTGTTCAATTCATTCTCTGATGCCTCACTAAGCCCTAGACTTGAAAATTATTTGTTGTAATTTAAGTAAACCTCTAGTATATAAAATTTTAATTGAAAAAATATGATATTTCATTAAGTGCTGTCACACACTGCTATTGTTGCCAAATGAGGCCTGGCAGTACTTCCAAGATATTTTTCTACTGACTGGATTTTTCTCCAACCTGAGTTAAAGATAGCATCCACGATGCATATTAGCTACCATGTTTTATGTAGGAGAGATTATATCTACATACATATAGCTATGATAGACACATTTTTATATCACTTATAAGATTAACATTCAGATGAATAATTTTATAAGTGATTTCATTATAATAATTATCAATTTTTTCTAAAGTCTTGCACTGGAAAAATATTTAAAGTTCTATGAATTAACAGAATGTTGTGAGCTAAAGACAGAAACATAATAAAAGGAGACAAAGGATGTAGCATTTTGTAAGTAAATATGCCTGGGAGTCCATTTAAACATGTAAATAAGAATGCTAAAGAAAGTACTTTTTTTGTACAACACATTCTTTGTTCCCATTTGTGAGATAATGTGCTTTGTTTTTATTTTTACTGGGGTTGACAAATTCACTTTAAAAAAATCATTGCAAAGAATAACAGTGGGGAAGGCATATGCACTCTATCACTGCATTTTAATTGGGACTCGTTCTCACAAAAAATCACATTAAACCTGGCTTACCTTTCCTGCACAGTATGTTAGGGCCAAAGGAGCCAATGAGACAACTGTCCTATTCTCATTTACTGAAGTGGTGAGTGAGCAGATAGTGAATAACACCGTGAGAAAAATACTGATGGGTCTCCACCACCTTCCTTTATTTGCACCAAACCTGGGAATTTACTTTTAGATGTTGGTTTCACATAACAATTACTTTTTAACCATTCCTCCATTTCCAGGGACTTAAGAATGCCACTAAATGACATAACGAGCAACAGCCTAGTGGCCATCAGTGTAGGGTAGCAGAAGTGATCTGCTTCCAGCTCCTTCCATGTACACAGCTACTATAGTAGGTTCCTCAAGCAGTCACTGTCAGTCTCCTCAAGGACTTACAACTAATAAGCATCCAAAGAACAGATGCTCAGATTAAAATCAACATCCAATTTCTTCAGCTTCTTGGGGAGAGGGAATATTTGAAAACTGAAATGCATCTGAAGATTCTCACACACACACACACACACACTATACACACTGGAATATTACTCATTCATAAAGAAGAATGAAATCATGGCATTTGCAGTAAAAGGAAGAAACTGGAGACTATCATGCTAATTGAAATAAGCCAGTCCTAAAAAAGTCAAAAGTAGAATGTTTTCTCTGATATGCAGAAGCTAATCCAAAATAAGGTGGGGGAATAAAAAAACCGAAGAAAGATCAGTGGAATAGACAAAGGGGAATGAAAGGAAGGGAAATGGATGGAATAGAGAAAGACAGTGAAGTGAATCTGGCATAACATTGCTATGTACATATGGGAGTATACCACAGTAAATCTCACCATCATGTACATATATAAGAAACTAATTTTTAAAAAGCTGTAAGTAAATAGCAGAAAGATCATTACAGTAGAGGGAAAGGAATAGGGGGAGGGAGGGAGGGAGGGAAAGGGGAAGTATTGGAGACTGAATTAGAACAAATTATATTCCATGCTTTTATAATTATGTCAAAATGAATTCTATTGTCATGTCGGACTAAAAGGGACCAATAAAAAATAGGTTTGCAAAAAATTAAAAAAAAAAAAAAATGAAGATTCTCTCTTACAGTCCTAGTTGAAACTTGGTACTAGCTAAAGTTTTGTTGTGTTTCATTATTGTTATTCACACAGTGAAAGTAAAGTACTTTCAGCTTTACAAAGGATTGATACTTGAATTTATTTGGAATAGTCTGTCCCTTTTGAGTTTTGGGAATGAAAATCTAACTGAATGTATTCTTTAAGATCCATCTGAAAATAAAGTGCAGGCACCTTTTAGCTTTCCTTGAAAAACATATTGTTTTTGTTTTTTCTAAATTCAGCACTTTAGGTTGAGATTCTAAATGAAAATGGGAAAAATAAATCCTATGAGTGACCAAGGCAGAGTTGTGATTCTAAGACTGTTTTGAGAGTGTGTAGGGAGATACACCTGAACAGCTTGTATGTAAATTTTGCATTACAAATCTTGCATAAATGTGTGTGTCTGAAAATGTGAGTAAAAGAAAGAGAAAGATCTTTTGTTTCATCTGCTCTTTGCCTGAGATGGAAGATTGTGAGAAGGGAAATCAGCAGGTAAGACTTGATAACTTGAGCTTCAACAGGGAGGCACAAATGAGAAGCAATCACCTTCTACTTGGTTTAGCACAATCTGGATTGCCAAACCAGTGTTCTACTTGGCCTGCCTCCCAAGAATAAATAATCTCATCTACTGATTTTATTCTGAAATAATTGTTTAGGAACCTCAGGGTAATTTACCTTCTAGTGGGCTTAAATGATTGTATTGCCACAATAAGAGCTAACATCTACTAAGTACTTATCACTTAGGGGTGTTAGTCAGTTTCCAACAAAAAAGATACCTGAGGGAATCAATTTTTTAGAGGTTCCACTCTAACTGGTTTGGCTCTGTTCCTTTGGGTCTGTGGTGAGGCAGCACTTTATGGCAGGAGCATGTAGTAAAGACAAACCACGTAATCCTGAGCCAGAGGGCAAAGAGAAAGAGTATTCTTCAAGGGTACACCTCAGTGACCTGAGGGCCTCCCACCAGGCCCAACCTCCTGAAGGTCCCACCATCTTGCAATAGCACCACACTAGGCCCACATCTTTAACACATGAGCCTTTGGGGGACAGTCAAGATCCAAACTATGGAACACACCAAGTGAGGTTCAGAATGTTTCACGTATGTTAACGCTTACCTTAACATCAACTCTCTGAGTTAACTACGGTTAATATCCACATTTCACAGATGAGGAAAGTAAGGCCCAAGGAAATAAGTAACTTTATCATGATTTCAGAGTGAGAAGCTAGGAGGAAGCTGAACCTCTAAGAGTTAGTGGAGCCAAGTTGCTCTTTTTCTCAGGTAAGTACTTTTTGGCGGGAAACCAAGTAAGGTAACCATTTATGAGAAGGTTTAAGAAGGTCTCTCTCATATTGAGCTTCCCAATAGGACCAGGAAATGAAATATCCATGAAAGCATCCCTCTGGTGACAAGGCCAGCCATGGGCCACATGCCACACACAATTCACCTATATCTGATTAGAATTCTGCAAATTGCATGAGCATTCTTTTTTTTTTTTCTTTTTCATTCTTACTTTCTCTCTGTCATTTTTGCCTAAACTTTGATTCTCTTCTAAATATGTTAAGATGTTTTGGTGAATATTATCCCAGGCATCACACTGTCTTTACTGCTGTTATATATATAGATATATACTTTTGAAATAAGCAAGACCCAATCATATTTACTTTTAATTAATAACTTTATATTAGTTGAAGGCAATTACTATGGTATGATTGTTTGTGAGTGAGTGTGTGTGTTTGTGTGTGTGTGTGTGTGTGTGTGTATGTGTATCTGTGTGTTTCTTTCATGCCCAGCTTCTTTTAAAAATCATGAATTCAAGTCGTGAGAGCAGATATTTTTGTCTGATTCCTAATCTCACATAGAAAGTACAGCTATGAAATATTTGCTATGGATTTTTAATAAAAACCCTAAAGATTTTAAAATGTTCCATTCCCGATTTGCTGGGACTCTTTTAAAATCATGGATCAGCATTAAATTTCATTAAAGTTTTTTTTTCTCTGTGTCTGTTGAGATGATAACATGATTTTTCTTCATTGTTAAATGGTCAGAGTACATTGATGACTGTCAGCATTGCATTTCTGAAAGAAATGTTACTTGATATTGATATAGTGTGTTTTTTTATTGAAATAGTTTTGCTAATAGTTCATTTAGATTTTTTTGTATCTATGTTCATGAACAAGTTGGGCTATATTTTTTTCTTTCTTGTCCTGTTCTTTTGGGGGCTTGGTATCAGGATTATGAAGGCCTTATAAAGAACTGAAGACTATTAAACTTTTGCATTCTTGCAAGAGTGTATGTAACATTGGTGCCATTTCTTTTTCACATTTGGCAGAATTTGCTGGTGAAAAATTATCAGTCTGGAGTTTTGTTTGGGGAATGGTAATGTAGTCTAACATTCTTACAGAAAGAAAAATCCAGGGAAAAAACCAGTCTATTTAGCAATAGACTGACCTGAAGTAGGTGACCGGCTTCACTTCCTTAACTTCTTTGAAATTAGTAAGTCAATGCCTTTAATAGTTAAAGGTATGCATTGGCTTTTCTATTTTTATTGGTTTTATAAATTATGCTAAGAAATATTTTTCTCATCCAAAATTTTGCTTGTCAATGAAAGTATTTTATAATTATATTATCTTTCCTAATGTGATATCTATCATGATGTTTCCATTTTAATCTTGATATTGGTTCTTTGCGTCTGCTAATTTTTAAAATATTTATTATGTCTCACTAGGGTTTCATAAAATTTTTTAAAATCAGATTTTGGTTTTATTTATGTTCTCCATGGAAGTTCCCCAATGAAGTGGTCAGAACATAGAGGGGTGGACTTCATGGTATGATCACAGAGGCAGAGGCTAAGCACATGACACAGAAGAACAGAGTCACCAGGTTGCAAGGAATCACATCATTGAGGATGGCAAGGATCCTTCAGGGAGTTGGGATATAGAGACCCATTCCCTGAATATCACATCAGTGGAGATTCTACTTCAAGATAACAGTGGACCCCCACCCCCCGCGCCTGCCAGGTATGCGGAACTGTGACCACTGACAGAAAAGGCCCAGTGGCCCGCGGCGGGACAGAGCTTCCAATCACTCCTGCAAGGAGGGCGGGCCTGCGACCCACCGGCAGAAGAGGAGCAGCAGCCTGCTGAGAGGCAGAGCCGCCCCCTCCCCCTGCACCGGCAAGGTAGAGGGAACTGTGACCACCCACAGAGCAGGCCCAGCGGCCTGCTGAGGGGCAGAGCCGCCCCCCACCCCCCAAGCCTGCCAGGTAGGCGGAACTCTGACCACCGACAGAAAAGGCCCAGTGGCCCGCGGCGGGACAGAGCTTCCAATCACTCCTGTAAGGTAGGCGGGCCTGCAACCCACCGGCAGAAGAGGAGCAGCGGCCTGCTGAGAGGCAGAGCCGCCCCCTCCCCCCACGCCTGCAAGGTAGACGGAACTGTGACCACCATCAGAACAGGCCAGACCTGCAACCGACAGACAAAACAGGCCCAGTGGCCTGAGGAAGGGTAGAGCCGCCCCCCCCCCCCGCGCCTGCAAGGTAGGCGGACCTGCGACCCACTGGCAGAACAGCCCCAGAGGCCTGCAGAGGGGCAGTGCCGCTGCCTGCGCCTGCAAAGTAGGCAGAACTGCGACCACTGACAGAACAAGCCTAGCGGCCCCCAGAGGGACAGAGCCGCCGCCCGCGCCTGCATGGAAGGCGGACCTGCTACTGACCGGCAGAGCAGGCCCAGTGGCCTGCCGGCGTGGTAGGCACATTGCCCCAATTGGAGGAGGGGCAGAGCCGCCGCCCGCGCCTGCAAGGGAGACTTTCCAACTATACAAGACCAATATAAATATATAGGGGGAAAATTCAATAGCACAACAGTTTCACCAAGTAGAAAGTAACGCGAACAGTATGAAGAGACAAGGAAAGAAAGGACCACAAGCAATGCAGGTCAACTCAACGTTAGAAGAGGTAATAGCTGCAGCAGATGGAATGTCAGATAAAGAATTCAGGATATACATGCTTCAGATGATCTGGAGTCTTAAGGAAGACATCAGACAGCAAAATCAGACAATGAAAGATCACTTCAACAATGAATTACATAAACAAATCCAAGAAGCAAAAGATCAACTATACAGGGAGATAGAGGTTATAAAAAACAAACAAACAGAAATCCTAGAAATGCAGGAAGCAATAAACCAACTTAAAAACTCAATTGAGAATACTACCAGCAGAGTAGAACACTTAGAAGATAGAACATCAGACAATGAAGATAAAGTATTTCAACTTGAAAAGAACATAGACAGCTCAGCAAGACTGTTAAGAAACCATGAGCAGAACATCCAAGAAATATGGGATAACATCAAGAGACCAAATTTAAGAGTCATTGGGATACAGGAAGGGACAGAGTTTCAAACCAAAGGAATGAGCAATCTATTCAATGAAATAATAGGAGAAAACTTCCCAGACTTGAAGAATGAGACAGAATCCCAAATCCTAGAAGCCTACAGGACGCCGAATGTGCAAAATCATAAGAGACCCACACCTAGACACATTATAATGAAGATGCCCAACATACAGAATAAGGAGAGAATTTTAAAAGCTACAAGAGAAAGGAAGCAGATCACATTTAGGGGTAAGCCAATCAGGATAACAGCTGATCTTTCAACACAGACTCTGAAAGCTAGAAGATCCTGGAATAACATATTTCAAACACTGAAAGAAAATGGGTTCCAACCAAGAATTGTGTTTCCAGCGAAATTAAGCTTCAGGATGGAAGATGAAATTAAAACCTTCCACGATAAACAAAAGTTAAAAGAATTTGCAGCTAGAAAACCATCTCTTCAAAACATCCTTGGCAAAACATTACAGGAAGAGGAAATGGAAAATAACAATGAAAACCAACAGTGGGAGGTAGGACAGTAAAGGGGGGAAAATAATCAAAGAGGAAAACAAACCATGTTTAGTAACATAAATAAACAAATATGGCTGGAAGAACAACCCATATCTCAATAATAACCCTAAATGTTAATGGCTTAAACTCACCAATCAAGAGACAAAGGCTAGTAGAATGGATCACAAAACAGGACCCAACAATATGCTGCCTACAGGAGACACATTTGATAGGAAAAGACATACATAGGCTGAAGGTGAAAGGTTGGGAAAAATCATATCACTCATATGGACTTCGGAAACAAGCAGGAGTGTCCATACTCATATCAAATAAAATAGATTTCAAGCCCAAGTTAATCAAAAGGGATAAAGAGAGACACTACATACTGCTTAAGGGAACCATACACCAACAAGACATAACAATCATAAATATATATGCCCCCAAAAATGGTGCAGCTATGTTCATCAAACAAACTCTTCTCAAGTTCAAGAGTCTAATAGACCACCATACAATAATCATGGGAGACTTCAACACACCTCTCTCACCACTGGACAGATCTTCCAAACCAAAGTTGAATAAGGAAACTATAGAACTCAATAACACAATTAATAACCTAGAATTAATTGACATATATAGAATATACCACCCAACATCAAGCAGTTACACTTTTTTCTCAGCAGCACATGGATCCTTCTCAAAAATAGATCATATATTATGTCACAGGGAAACTCTTAGACAATACAAAGGAGTAGAGATAATACCATGTATCCTATCTGATCATAATGGAATGGAACTGAAAATCAACGATAAAAGAAGGAAGGAAAAAGAATACATCACTTGGAGAATGAACAATAGGTTACTGAATGATCAATGGGTTATAGAAGACATCAAGGAGGAAATTAAAAAATTCTTAGAGATTAATGAAAACACAGACACAACATATCGGAATCTATGGGACACACTGAAAGCAGTTCTAAGAGGAAAATTCATTGCTTGGAGTTCATTCCTTAAAAAAAGAAAAAACCAACAAATAAATGATCTCATACTTCATCTCAAAATCCTAGAAAAAGAAGAGCAAAACAACAGCAAAAGAAGTAGAAGGCAAGAAATAATTAAAATCAGAGCTGAAATTAATGAAATCGAAACAAAAGAAACAATTGAAAAAATTGACAAAACTAAAAGTTGGTTCTTTGAAAAAATAAACAAAATCGACAGACCCTTAGCCATGCTAGCGAAGAGGAGAGAGAACTCAAATTACTAGCATACGGGATGAAAAAGGCAATATCACAACAGACACTTCAGATATACAGAAGATAATCAAAAATTATTTTGAATTCTTATACTCCAATAAATTAGAAGATAGTGAAGGCATCGATAAATTTCCTAAGTCATATGATCTGCCCAGATTGAGTCAGGAGGATATAGACAACCTAAACAGACCAATATCAATTGAGGAAATAGAAGAAACCATCAAAAGACTACCAACTAAGAAAAGCCCAGGACCGGATGGGTATACACAGAGTTTTACAAAACCTTTAAAGAGGAACTAATACCAATACTTTTTAAGCTACTTCAGGAAATAGAAAACGAGGGAGAACTTCCAAATTCATTCTACAAGGCCAACATCACCCTGATACCTAAACCAGACAAAGACACTTCAAAGAAAGAAAACGACAGACCAATATCTCTAATGAACCTAGATGCAAAAATCCTCAATAAAATTCTGGCGAATCGTATACAAAAACATATCAAAAAAATTGTGCACCATGATCAAGTAGGATTCATCCCTGGGATGCAAGGCTGGTTCAATGTACGGAAATCAATAAATGTTATTCACCACATCAATAGACTTAAAAATAAGAACCATATGATCATCTCGATAGATGCGGAAAAAGCATTCCACAAAGTACAGCATCCCTTTATGTTCAAAACTCTAGAAAAACTAGGGATAACAGGAACATACCTCAATATTGTAAAAGCAATCTATGCTAAGCCTCAGGCTAGCATCATTCTGAATGGAGAAAAATTGAAGGCATTCCCTCTAAAATCTGGAACAAGACAGGGATGCCCTCTCTCACCACTTCTATTCAATATAGTTCTCGAAAAACTGGCCAGAGCAATTAGACAGACGAAAGAAATTAAAGGCATAAAAATCGGAAAAGAACTTAAATTATCACTATTTGTAGATGACATGATTCTATACCTAGCAGACCCAAAAGGGTCTACAAAGAAACTACTAGAGGTAATAAATGAATTCAGGAAAGTGCAGGATAAAAAATCAACACACATAAATCAAAGGTATTCCTGTATATTAGCGACAAGTCTTCTGAAATGGAAATGAGGACAACCACCCTATTCACAATATCCTCAAAAAAAAAAAAGTAAAATACTTGGGAATCAACCTAACAAAAGAGGTGAAAGACTTATACAATGAAAACTACAGAACCCTAAAGAGAGAAATAGAAGAAGATCTTAGAATATGGAAAAATATACCCTGTTCATGGATAGGCCGAACTAACATCATCAAAATGGTGATATTACCAAAAGTTCTCTATAGGTTTAATGCAATGCCAATCAAAATCCCAATGGCATTTCTTGTAGAAATAGAGAAAGCAATCATGAAATTCATATGGAAAAATAAAAGACCCAGAATAGCAAAAACAATGCTAAGCAGGAAGTGTGAATCAGGCAGTATAGCGATACCAGACTTCAAACTATACTACAGAGCAATAGTAACAAAAACAGCATGGTACTGGTACCAAAACAGGTGGGTGGACCAATGGTACAGAATAGAGGACACAGAAACCAATCCACAAAACTACAACTACCTTATATTTGATAAAGGGGCTAAAAGCATGCAATGGAGGAAGGATAGCATCTTCAACAAATGGTGCTGGGAAAACTGGAAATCCATATGCAACAAAATGAAACTGAATCCCTTTCTCTCGCCATGCACAAAAGTGAATTCAAAATGGATCAAGGAGCTTGATATCAAATCAGAGACACGCCGTCTGATAGAAGAAAAATTTGCTACGATCTACATACTGTGGGGTCGGGCTCCAAATTCCTCAATAGGACACCCATAGCACAAAAGTTAATAACTAGAATCAACAAATGGGACTTACTCAAACTAAAAAGTTTTTTTCTCAGCAAAAGAAACAATAAGAGAGGTAAATAGGGAGCCTACATCCTGGGAACAAATCTTTACTCCTCACACTTCAGATAGAGCCCTAATATCCAGAGTATACAAAGAACTCAAAAAATTAGACAATAAGAGAACAAACAACCCAATCAACAAATGGGCCAAGGACCTGAACAGACACTTCTCAGAGGAGGACATACAATCAATCAACAAGTACATGAGAAAATGCTCAACATCTCTAGCAGTCAGAGAAATGCAAATCAAAACCACCCTAAGATACCATCTCACTCCAGTTAGATTGGCAGCCATTATGAAGTCAAACAACAAGAAGTGCTGGCGAGGATGTGGGGAAAAGGGTACACTTATACATTGCTGGTGGGACTGCAAATTGGTGCAGCCAATTTGGAAAGCAGTATGGAGATTTCTTGGAAAGCTGGGAATGGAGCCACCATTTGACCCAGCTATTCCCCTTCTTGGTCTATTCCCTAAAGACCTAAAAAGAGCATGCTACAGGGACACTGCTACATCGATGTTCATAGCAGCACAATTCACAATAGCAAGACTGTGGAACCAACCTAGATGCCCTTCAATAGATGAATGGATAAAAAAAATGTGGCATTTATACACAATGGAGTATTACTCTGCATTAAAAAATGACAAAATCATAGAATTTACAGGGAAATGGATGGCATTAGAGCAGATTATGCTAAGTGAAGCTAGCCAATCCCTAAAAAACAAATGCCAAATGTCTTCTTTGATATAAGGAGAGTAACTAAGAACAGAGTAGGGTCGAAGAGCATGAGAAGATGATTAATATTAAACAGGGATGAGAGGTGGGAGGGAAAGGGAGAGAGAAGGGAAATAAATGGAAGGAGACCCTCAGAGTTATACAAAATTACATACAAGAGGAAGTGAGGGGAAAGGGAAAAATAATACAGGGGGGACAAATGAATGTCAGTAGAGGGGGCAGATAGAGAAGCGGGGAGGGGAGGGGAGGGGAGGTGGGGTAGTAGAAGATAGGAAAGGCAGCAGAATACAACAGACACTAGTATGGCAATATGTAAATCAATGGATGTGTAACTGATGTAATTCTGCAATCTGTATATGGGGTAAAAATGGGAGCTCATAACCCACTTGAATCAAAGTGTGAAATATGATATATCAAGAACTATGTAATGTTTTGAACAGCCAACAATAAAAAATTAAAAAAAAATTAAAAAAAAGAAAAAGCACGTTGAAAGCAAACATGATAATGTTATAAATATTTCTGCTACCCACAAGAGGCTGAAGGGATGTGAGGAAGGGGCCACCAGCCAGAGAATACAAGTGGTTTCTAGTCAAAAAAGATAAGGAACTGGCTTCTCCTCGGAAGCTGGAAGAGGAAACAACTCTTCTGATATCTTGATTTTAGGCTTCTGATATCCAGATCTGTAAGAGAATACATTTGGGTCATTTAAAGCCATTCAGTTTGTGGTAATTTGTTGCAGGAGCAACAGAAAACTAATACAAGAGGTATGGTTGACTCAGTGGATAGATACGGGAATCCTCAATGTCCTGAAATCTGCATAAGCAGTTCCTTACAATGAATTATCTTAAGCAAAAAATAGTAATATGTCCCTCATCAAGCAACATTGGTAGCTATTCAGAAATATCTTTTCCTCTTTGCCAATGGTTGGATAGAGCACTAATCTCTAGGGTGTATAAAGAACTCCAAAAGCAAATAACCCAATCAATAAATGGGCCAAGGACTTGAACAGACACTTCTCAGAAGAGGAAATACAATAAATCAACAAGTACATGAAAAAATGCTCATCATCTCTAGCAATTAGAGAAATGAAAATCAAAACTACTCTAAGATTACATCTCACTCCAGTCAGAATGGCAGCTGTTAAGAATACAAACAAGGGCTGGGGATGTGGCTCAAGCAGTAGCACGCTTGCCTGGCATGCGCAGTGCACTGGGTTCGATCCTCAGCACCACATAAAAATAAAATAAAATAAAAAAGATGTTGTGTCCACCGAAAACTAAAAAATAAATATTAAAAAATTCTCTCTCTCAAAAAAAAAAAAAAAAGATAACAGTGGAAGAGGAATCTCACTAATGACTGAGGTAAAATCTTCCTTCCATCCCAGAAAGGCGCAAGCCTGGATTTAGAATTGTGTTGGTATTTCCACAGTTTTCATGGACTTAGTTTTATACCCTCTCATTATTTTTTTGCTTCCATTTTAAATCTTTTTATTGGTAAAGTCATATTTTTTCACTGACTTAACTTTAAAATGCTGTCATTTTTCTTTTTCCATGTAGGTGAAACACTTTAGTTTAGCTCAGTGGTAGAGCTCCTGTTAAACATAATCACAGCCCTACCTGAAATCCACAAGACCAAAAAGTAATTTAAAAGGGTCAGATTCTCACATGTCATGGGCTCTGCTGTCATGTTGTCAAACAGCTCACTGCCTGTTATCCTGAACAGATATACTTCCAGAGTCTGGACAGGGTATATTGTAAATGTTGTGGGTGTGTATACAGTGGATATTTGATTATAAGTTTTAATTAGCACAACTTCAGGTTTACATATCTCAAAGGAGTACTATGGATATTTGGCAATTAATGTTTGTAAATCACCTTAAGGTCCTTGAGATAGAGAGATGCTGTATAAATGAATAATGTGGTAATGAAAATAATAATGTATGCAGTTACATTCCCTAGCCACTTGCCTGAATTAGATCTGAGGTCCAAAGAAAGCTGTTGAAAATGTAACTATCTAAATAAGAAAATGTTGTCATAACCACCCCTCTTAAGTCATAATGGAAAATATCTGTGAAATCGAGCATAAACACAACCCACAACCGAGATCTCATACACTGTAAATGCTTATCCTTTGAATAAGTAACTATTTCACTATTTGTATATTTAGTTCTTAGATCAAGAACTAAAGACTATAATCATTTCTCTGGGATGATATTATGTGGAAGCTAATTGGCAGTTGTTTCAACATAATTGCTAAATGTTGCTTAATGATAAATTATGTTTCTATTACTAATTCCAGTCTTGTCAATGGTATAATGGATATTCCTGCAAATAGTTTCACAAATATTTTTTTAAAGGCAAACAAATAAACAGAAAGCCTAAGGGGACCTCAGACTATAAAAGTAATGTCTTGCTCCACATCTGACCACCTTTCATTTCCTTTTAATATTAAAGGTCAGTGATCTTAAGCCTCTGACAACATCCTTTTCCTCTGGCACTTCTTGCAGAAAGGGTGGTAGTGGAATGAAAATATATATATATATATATGTGTGTGTGTGTGTGTGTGTGCGTGTGTGTGTGTGTGTGTGTGTGTGAAATATATATATAACTATCTATACCATAAAATCTCACCATTTTGTATTTTTGTCAGTTGAATTCTGAAAGTATTGAAAATGGCATCAAACTTCAAAGAAAAAGTAACAAAGAGTGGATTCCATAGTTATACAAAGTAAGTTAGGTCTTTGGGTCGTCACTAAATTATACCTTTACGGCTGAGAAAATTGAAGAGAAAAAACAAACCATTATGTTAGCTATAAGCCACTTTTACTCTTTGATTTTAAATTCTATTTATTTCCTACATTGCTGAGTTTATTATGAGAAACTACTTTGTTTATTCTTGTCGATGTTTATTAGTTGTTCTGTGCTTCCCGACATGAATATGAGCTTCTTAGAATAATGTCTAGTCTGCGTTCCTTACACGTGTCCTCAGCATTCCAAGTTTATGCAGGTAAATAAATGCTTAATAAATTTTTGAATAATTCATTAATTGGCCAAGAACTTCCCTGTTCCCCTTTCCAAACAATGCTATTATCATTGAGGATATTCTTACATAACAATTCAATCAATATGCCATAAATCAGAGCTCCCCTCCCAGTACAACCTCTGGAGAGCCTATTGCTTACTTGTTGATTTGTATTTTGGTATCTGGGATTGAATCTAGGAGTACTTTACCACTTAGTTGTTATATTTAAGATATTTCTTCCCAGCCCTTTTATTTATTTTTTTTCCTTTGTGATAAACACTCCCTAATTTGCTTAGGGCTTGGCTAAGTTCCTGAGGCTGGCCTCAAACTTGTGATCCTCCTGCCCAGCCTCCTAAGCCACTTGAATTAAAAGGATATGCCAGTCACCTGGTAAGAACCTGTTGTTAACTATCTAACAGCATACCACTTATTGGAATAGGAAAAATAGAGGAATGTCCTTCTAGGGCATAGTCATGGAAAATTTTGAAATAGAATAATGCAACAACTATTTTTCTCCTGTAGTTGTATATTGATGTCAGGATCAAAAAGAAAGTATGTCTTCAAAATTGTCAAATTTAAAAATATAAATAGTCATGAAATGTCCCCTTGGTCTTTTGCACCTCCTTATGCGCACAATATATTCTAGCTCATGTCTTGGCAGTGTGAGTCTCAATTTTAGCAGAGTAACAAATGGAAAGACAAGGTTGAACAAGTGAGAATGAATGTTGTCAGATGAAGAAAACCTAGATTCTCTTTCCACTTCTTAATGATAGTTTTCAAACTAAAATGTTTTATGTTGAGGTCGAGGTACCCATGATTCTTTAAGTAGTTCAACATGTGCCTGGACATGGGTCAGATTGCATGTCTGAAAATAAGAATTTAGAAACATATACATAATTTATAGTCAAGATTTAGGAGTGGATGTGACCACAAAATCAAAGAATAAAAATGCTCAGTCCATAGCGTTGGAAGAAAATCTACTAGTTAGAGGAAGAGGTGCTATTAGAAATTTCCATAAAATTTAATCAACCATAAATAATTGACTTAGATGGGAATCTTGGATAGCCCAGGACCATAAAAATGAATGAAATGATCCAGAGGGAAATGTTAACTGTAAAATCTTCAGGAAGGCCAAGGGCAGATGATGGAGCAAAAATAGCTGACATGGTAATTCAGTCTTTAGAGAGCAGTTTCCATTGCAAGGTGGGAACAGAAGCTGCATCACAAAGGATTTACTAGTGGATGAGTGCTTCAGGGCAGCGAATGATATTAATTTTTAAAAGACTGGATATAAAAAGAAGAGAAATAGGAGTGTTTCATGAAGGAGTGAAAGAGTTTATTTTATGTATACTTTATGGTCTATTTAATTGTTTTGGAATGGAGAGGACAAGTTTATTTATAGGCAGGGAGAATCCAATCAAGAAGGAAAGTAAAAACTAAGACATATGATTTAGTCAAGGAAATAAAGAGACAAGGAGAAAGGATTAAATTATACAGACAGATTTGTATGTTGAGGGAAAGAATTTGATATATTCAATATTCTGGTCTTGATCTCAGCCAAATGAGGCCATATGGTAACGTAAAAACAGGGTCATTGTCATGAAGTGTATATACCATGGAATTTAAAACCTGATAAATTCAGGTTTACTAGTAGGTTCTTCCACTTAATTTGTAACTTTGGAGAAGTTTCTTACCTTCACTGAGTCTACTTCTTGAGAAATGAGAACAGTAACATCAATCTTGATGATTTCTTTTTAATTTCAAAGATAATGACAGCTGACCTTTATTGAACAATTTATATTCACAAGGCCCCTGTTTAAAACATTGACATGAACAAATTCAGTTGTTGTAGCAATCTTTAGAGGTAGGTATTATTGTTGTTCCAATTTTAGAGGCAAGAAAACTGAGGTATCCAATTATTAGGTAAGTCTCATAAGGTCACACAGGTTATAAAAAGCAAAGCTAGAATTTGAACCCAGGATGTAGGCTATATTGCCTCTCTAGTGTATTTAAAAGAGTTTAGACATTTATATTATATATTCTATGACATATTCAAGAAGGTAGTATTACTATATTATATAAATTATATTATGTACTCTTTAATTAATACAATTTATGATCAATATATATTATGTGTAATTATTAACATGTATTCTTGACCTATAGAAGAGTTAATGACTAGTAATTCATTACTAGCTTTATTAGATTGAGGACTTGTAAAAATATCTATACAAGGTTAAATTTGATAGAAAATCATCTAGAAAGGCTTTAAACATATTCTAAATATTATGGTCAATTCTGAGTCACAACAGAAGTCATACCTGGGATTAGGTATATATGGCTGTATAATAGACATAAATTAGAGTTTATTTTTATTTTTTATTTTTTTTTTCATTTCTTCCTTTAAAATTTTTATAGGAATAAAAGTCCATAAAAACTGATTAAAATTTGACATTTTCACCTTGCTTTACTAACTATGAGGTAATAGAAGTATACAAAACAAATGTCCTTTATTATTTCTTTAATATAATAATATTATATTAAAAAATACTACAACTATGTTTTATAAGTTATTTTCCAGCATCTTCAAGTAAGGGAACCAACTGTGGTTCTCCCAGTAAGTAGATAAGAATAATCAGTCTGTTGGAACACAAAAGGAAGATGGAAACACAAAAGATAAATTGGCTTTGACTTTTTTTTTTTGAAGTTTTATTTTATTTTATTTTATTTTTATTTTAATTTTTTATTGTTGGTTGTTCAAAACATTACATATTTCTTGATATATCATATTTCACACTTTAGTGTGACATTTTAGCGTTTAGATATGTCCACTGGTGTTCTTAATAACTAGCCTGATTTTCTCTTTAATATTGTTCAATAGCATTTACCTTCCCATAATATTAATCAATTCAAGTAAACTTAGACAAATGAGGTTTATTTCAGTCACTTGAGCTATTCGCTTTTTACTTCTTGTTCCTTGATGACTTACAGTGCATCATGATATTGGTTTGTAATATTGAGGGACTATTCTATTCTTTGCTAATCCTCAGGTGAACTTGGCATTGAGATGTATATCACCAGAGATCCTTAGTCTTACCATCAAACTGTGTTCTGAAATTCTGGCCTCTGCTTCTGTATTCATTTAAAACCATCATTCTTGATTCTCAGTAATCGAAGACTGAGTAATTTTGAATGCCTAGTACAATTAGATAACTTCAACAATTATATTAACACAAAACAAATATTTAGCTTGTATAAGAAAACAGAGAAAAGACATCTCTGCTTTCTAATTGCTTAATTTTCAATTATATTAACACAAAACAAATATTTAGCTTGAAGTATTAGAAAACAGAGAAAATAAGTCTCCATCCAAAACTAGTGGGAATAAGCAAATCTGAGACCATGGTGAGCCTAGATTCTAGGGAAACCATTGCCTAGAGGTATCATCCAATTCAAGAATAAGTCATCAAGAAGCTAGAAAAGTCTTTGACAGTTTTGTGTGACCAACAAAAGCTACAGTCTTGAGCTTCTCAAAAGTAGGAGAAGGTCAGATAGATACTCATTGTTGTATTTGGGGCAGGGTAGTTCTACTTCTTGGGAATTAGGCTGAATCAGCAGTAGCAGCATAGAGAATAAAACATAATATCAAGCCACCTAACACTGGAAATTGGGTTATAGCTACCCCACAGAAACCTGGAAAAACACGTAAGAATTCTTTCTTGAGGAGTATACCATCTTTCTAAGCCTCAAATGATTTCTAATCCAATTTTTAAATGTACAATGTCTGGCAGAAATAATGAATAACTGGATATATAATGCCATAAACAATATGAAGGAAACCAGGTGCATACAACAAAAATAGAACCTGATAAATTCAGGTTCATTTGTAGGTTGACTATTAAGGAATTAAGATATTTCAGTTATGAGAAACGGAGTTTAAAATAACTATGCTTATATATTTAAGGAGGGAAATAACAAGATAGTAATTTCAGTAGACAGATGAAGACTTTAAAAAATAGTAGAATTGAAAACAAAAAACAATATTTTAGAATAATATATCATAAACATGAATACTGAAAATTTTGTTAAAATTAAGACCTCAATAGATGTATTTAAAAATAGGATAAGGGCAATTGAAGATAACATTAATGAAATATTATGTAGTTAAGAAAAATACATGTAGCATAAGAAATAGAGACAAATGAAAATGCAGAAGAGAGAGGTAGCAAACAAAAAGGATATAGTAATAAATTTTAATTTATACTAATGAAGGATCCAGAAGGGAAGATGTTAGAGGAGAACAGACTACTTTTAAATAATGGCTACTTTTAAAAGTGATAAAATACATAAAACCAGAGATTTAAGAAGCCTCATAAAATCAAACAAAATAAATAGAAAGAAATTCACTTTTAAGCCCTTCAGAACTACACTGCAAAGCATCAAAGATAAAGAGAATATATTAAATTTAGTGAGAGAATGGAGAGATTACATTAAAGTGAAGAAAAATTAGACTCACTTCTGACTTTCTGATAGAAACAGGTAATAAAGCCAAAAAAAAATCAACAAAATGTTATCTTTAATGTTCTAGAAGAAAATCTAGCTTATACTTTATACTCATAAAAAATATGCCTCAATAAAGATGCAACCAAGATATTTTCAGGCCAAAACAAAACAAAACAAAAAAGAAATTTGTCTTTAGTAAAATCACACTGAATAAGATGTTCTCATCACAAAAGAAGGTCAGAGACTTAGGAAATCAGCAAGCTGTGGCTACATAAGGAGGTTGGAATCAATATTGAGTGTATTGAGCAATAATGAAGACACATTATGTCATGTAAAATATACATACATATTTAAGGTACATAGCTACAGTTCATCAAGTCAAAGAGTAATGCAATCATAGCTAGAGAGTTCTTTAGTATAACATTAGAACTGAAAATTCAAAGAAGCCTTTTGTAATCTCAGAGTGGTGTGTGTGTGTGTGTACAGACATACCTATACGTATAAATTCCAAAGTAACAAAGGGGATGCGAGGAATAAGAAGATTTCTTAATGACTCAAGCATAATCCAAGAGAGGACTCCTACAACTTAGATCAAGAGAAACAAATAGAAAAACACATAAACCTACATCCTTGGAATCAGAATCAAAAGTTCCTATTCTCCAGTTAATCCAAGGAATAAAGACATATCCACAAGCTAAAATAACATGAGTCTGTTCCTAAGCTTCTCATGATGTGCCTCCTTCAGTATCCTCATTGCTGAAATAAGCTAAGCAGCAACAGATCAGGTTTGGTGTTCCTATTTCAAGACTCAGCTAATCATTAATTTCTATACTTCCTCAAATCTTTATGTAAGATTAGCACTTCACTTTGTGCAGAGAATCTGGGTTCTGCAAACACAGTTCTTTGCATAGCCAGTAGAACAGTGTATCTATTCTTGTTTCATGTCTATTTCAGGGAGTCTTTACTTTGACAGAATACTAAATATTTTAAGTATTTCATCCTCTTTAATTAATATAATAAATAATTATAGAATTGTTAGAAGTCTACACAAAACGGTTAAATTTGACCGCTACTATAGACCTCCAAAGAAGTAATTTCCAGTTACATAGTAGATCTCAATGTGCAAAGGAGAACACAAATGCCTTCATAAGAAAACACAGAAAAATATCTTATAGACTTGGATTAGAAAAGGATTTTAAAATAGGTTTCAAAAAGAACCAAATATGTCATAAAATATTGATAATTCTGGTTGTATTAAAATTAAAATTTATTATTTACCCAAATGTAAACACTTAACCTCTCAAGTCACAGGTACACATTGTATACCACTTGGGCACATGGAGAAACCTGCATTTGTTTACTATATTCTGTGCCACATTATATTTCTGTGGAACCTCTGTGAGGTCACTTTATGCTTTGTGGTGGGGTTTTCAAAAATATATGTCATTCACCTGGGTGTATTTTAGAACTAATGGTCCAGAATAAGTGACTCATGTTAAGTGACACTTACGTGAACTCACATAAGTGACTTATGTTCCAGGAAACCTAAACTTATTTCAGAGCACATGGTTTTGCTTTGTACCCCACCCTATCATTCACCCATGGCTGGAACAGGGCCCAAAGTCCCTTCCCATACCAGAGAGTCCACCTTGGATTTCATCTTGACCTCTCCCTCCAGCTCTCTTCCCTCTCCCTTTGCATTTCTTCTGAGACTTTAACGGCTGTGAGGCTAAAAACATTTGCTTTTATATCATCCTGAAAATGCCCAAGTCAGTTAGAAAACATGATTATTATGCCAGGCCCTAAGTTCTCTTGGGCCACAGAATTTTGAAAAAATGAGAACCAGAATCCCAAGATGTAAAAGTTAAAATGAATTTTACTCTTTTCTATATTATTATTTCTATGTGCTGTAACCCTGAGATATGCTGATGCTTCCTAAATAGGTAGAATATTTATAGGACAATGGGAATGACTCAGATTTTCTGATAAGTCTTACTCTCTATCAAAGAGTATCCCATTAAACATAAAAATTAAAGATAATGGCTTCCAATGGCCAACACTGAGCTTCATAAGAATATGAAAAAGTTATAAAAGTAATATATTGGTTTTTGGAAATCAAGGTTTGTGGATTATATTAAAGATATTAGGGTCATATGTTTTACAAAATTAAATAACATCATTTTTTCAAATCTTGATTAATTTATTACAAACTATTTTGTAAAAGTCTGGTAGTGAAAACAGACAAAACTTACACTCTTTCTCACTACAATAAAAATTCCAATCATCGTCAAGAAAAATACAATAAAAAACCCTAAAACAAATGTGCATGCTCTTGATTTGTGATAGAAATACATCCTGATAAATTTGTCATAAGTTGAAAATATCATTAAGTCAAAACTGCAGTTAATGCATGTGAACTACTATATATCGTAGCGTAGCAACATAGCACACTACCTTCATGATCACAGGGCCAGCTAGGAGCTATGGCTTCTGCTGCTACCCAACATCATGAGAGAGTATTATATAGTATATCGCTAGCCCAGCAAAAGACTAAAATTAAAAATTATAAGTTTCTGTTGTATATACATTGTTTTTCCACTTGTAAAGTCCCCCAAATCATGAGACAAACCATCATGAATCCAGGACCAACTGTGTATAATATACCATCAGACAGTAATGAAATTAGAATGACACTTTTCATTTTGTGTAGAATGGTCAGAACAGGACTCTGGTATTTAAAAGAGAATGAAATGAAGAGAGCTGGTAAGCAGTGGATATACCTGTGGACTGAATTTTCTATGTAGGAAAGAATGTAAAGGGAGTATTTCAGGACCACAGTGAAGAGCCATGCATTGCAAGGGAAGGAGAGAGAAATATATTGGCCAAATAATACAGGCTATTTGTGGTCTTTGGGTTATTTTAAGTGTGACTGGGAATGAAAGGGGAGTTATTTGTGCAGGAGAGAGTGTACCATGATAAGATCTGAATTTTAATATGAGCACCATGGAAATAGACCATAAGAAGCCAGTAGTGAGGGAGGGAGGGAAGTAACAAGACTATTGTAGAAGACCAGGTACAAGATGCTCATGGTTTGGGCTGGAGAGGTCATCATACATGTGGTGAGAAGATTTGGTTTACATTTTGACTATCATGAAAAGATGACTATATAAAGTATTTTGATCAAATTTCTGTATTATATTTAGAAAAATAGAGATTGAATTGAAGTAGGAAAACTTAGTGACTATGTTAACTTGTATTGAGGTGAACTACAAGAATTCTAAACATATTATCTTAATTTAGTCCTTCTGATTATCTTTTTAAATAGAGTACAACATTTCATTTCTTCAGATATAAAGTAGCAATTTTTAATTCAAAAATATTTTCATGGTATATTTCTAATATAGTGTTTGCTTTGAAATGTGCTCTATTCTAAACAAGAATAGAGAAATTCATCTGAGAAATTTTTAAGATTTTTACCAAATTTTTTATTGAAATGAAAAGTATTTCTGATGATAGCTGGTTTCTGATTTCGTGAATTCCAGAAATACCGGTCTAGGTCCAGCATAAATTTATATTCCTAAGGGAATGGTGAACTCCTTGCAACTAGAAGATTACTGCCAGAAATGTTTTCAGAGAGCTAGGATTTTCTTTTCTTTTTGTTGCTATTTTTAGGGTAATAAAATCACCAGGTGTCTTTGTGCAATCTGTTTTTTCTCCACCTACATCAATGGTCCAGGTTCTCTTAGAGTTGCATTCCACTTTAAATGAACATTGATGAGTCTCCATTAGTTTTCCAGATCTGGCAGGAGACTCACCAACTAGGCTGTAATAAAATTTCAATGAATTGCTGTAATGAGAGATTGTTGGAGAAAACATGCTAAAAGCAGTTAAGTTAACTTGAAATAATGAAATTCCATTCAGAATTATTAAAGTGCATAATCCTGGGATTAACCTCTAGCTCCAAAATAAGCTTGCTCTTTGTGTTGTAACTCAATATCTTACTTCACTTTCAAATCGAGATGAATATTAAAAAATCATTTTAAAATGGCATCCATCCCCTTAGTTCATTATTAAATCTTATTTTAATCCTGTAATAGTACTAAATAGTAATAATTAAGTCATTGGGAATCCAGGTTCTAGGACTGAAAAGTAATTTATTAGAAGTTGTTTTCTTTATTGAAAGATTAATAGGCAGGGATCTATGAATCTCAGTTATACCTAACTTTAAGCATAGGACTGACTCTTTAAAAAATTTAATCTGAAATGGAGAAGATCTTGATCAACATCAGTAACATGTTTTTTTTGCCTCCATAGACTTGTATGTCTTTAATATTCTTTCTAAGAGGAAAGAATTGATCATTGTTGGTACATAAAAGCAGCACACACATGTTGAAAAATATTTCACCAGTGTAGAAAATATAAAGTAGAAAATAAAAGTCTCCTCCATACCTAGCTTTTTTTGCCTAACCTACCAAACCCTGCTTCCTCAAATAATCATTGCTAATAGTTTGATATGTATTTGTTAATGATGTGGTATATAATATATAGCTGGGCATACAATGCAAATATGACATATCTAATGTAAATAAAGGACTGTTTTTTAAACCTATATATTGTGAACATTTTTTAGGTCAAAGCATGACTTATATTCTTTGAGGAGTTCCATACTATTCCATAGAGAATATATATATATATATATATATATATATATATATAGTGTGTGTGTGTGTGTATGCATCTGCTATCTGCTATGTTCCAGCATAGGAAAAGCACCCTTCATACATTGACTAATTTACTCTTGTAGCACTGTAGGTTGTAGGATGCGCCTGTGAATTATTTGAGCTTATTTGAGCATCTTGAACCAGGGAGGTTGAGTTTTGGCACGGCAAACTCTTTTGTGGCTCATCCCACTCAATGGATTGCTCATTGCACATGACCTCTATCTTCCCTCGGCTAAGGAGACCCCTTTCTTAGTTCTGGAGTTGTGCATAACAGGATAGCCCACCTTCTACCTTAATTGGTGAAGAACATTCTATGAAAAACCTTTGATGTTTCCCCCATATAAATAAAGCAAATGTGGGCTCTCAGTCTTTCTTTCCAGTGTGGAAAATTGCTCCCTAAGATCAAAGAGCTGTCCCATCCCCGCTTTCTAAAATTACTTCCTATATACTGTGGTTTCTTCGCCATTTTCTCTTTCTTAGCTTTATTTCCCAGCCAGCCCATTAACAGGCAAAGTAAACCCAAACTCCACCACCTGCCCAGGACATGGGCGAGAGTAGGTGATATCTGTTATCAGGAGCTTTTTTATCACATGAGATACCAATGCTTGAGGAGGTCAACACACTGCCCAACATCTCTGTATTCAGGACTTTTGGATCCTAATTGCATAGCCCATATATATTTTTTTGATTATGCTATAAATTCTTCCATATTTTAATTATCAAAGTTATTTTTCCTTAATAGATAAAGTACTCTATTGAATATACACATGTTATTTTGTGCATGTCCAATTCTTACTTTCAAATCAATTTCTGTGAGTGGAGTTATGGGATGAAAGAATAGTCTCAATTCTGATCTGCATTGGGAAGAGACACTTTGTGCCTATTTCCCTCAAATATTTGTTCATTATAAGAATTATGGATCTTGTTGATTGATAAAGGATAGACACTAATTAAAATAATTCCAGCCTCTTTTCAAAAGTTCATTTCTTGTGATTCCATTTTGGGAAGAAAATTATGACATTGAGTGTTCTTGTCTTCACTCTTATTGAACTATAAAATTTCTAAGTTAAAAACATAAACCTTTGCTATATTTGCTGCAACTATTTCTCTTTAAAATATTATTTAAAATATTCTGGTGATACTTTTTCATGTATAATATTTAAGTAAAAAAAGCAATATGCCTATTGTTTTTATATATTAGTCTTCTGACCATAGTATTCTATTTAGAAAGACTTTATGATTTTATTTTTATGTTAAATTTAAAAATAATTAATCAATAATCAATTTTGTGTATTTAGGAGGCACCTGTACCACACCAAATAAAAGGTTAGTTGTCCCAAAATTTAATAAAGTATCTATTCACTATTTGTAAGTATACTTTCATCATTTTCTAAATTTTTAAGTATAATCAAATTTATTTTTATGTTAAGATATATTTTATTTTAAGATCCTTTCTTAAAGCTGCACTAAAGTTGAAAAAATTAGTCATTGATTATAAGGACTTGGCCCTAAGTCTATATAATTTTATTGTTGAATCTTACATATAGATCCATAGCTCATAGTGCTTCTGTGAAATATTTGTCCTCCTTGATTCATTATTATGATTCTCTTCTTATTGGGCCCAATTTAATTCTTTAGCAACCCTTTTCAAAATTGAAAAGGTGTGTTGGTGTTGTTCCTTCTGAACTCTTAATGACCACTGTCATTTTTCAATTTCTTCATAGATAAAGAATAGCTGGAATATGCGGGAATTTCCTCAGCTTTACTCAGCTGAATGCTACTGATTGATGGAATGTTAACAGATGTTTCAAAGTGCAAGGAAGTACTATGGCCAAATAGATTCGGGAAAGTGTGTTAAATAAGATGAAAACTAATTTGTTGAAGTGCTTGTTTAAATTTGATTTTATTGCAGGATTTCTCAGAGCTTTTCATTTAAACATTATGATTTATGTTTCTCTAGAAAGTAACCATAATATAAGCTCTGAGATGTATGTATCTATTGCTATGGTGTGGGATGTAAATGCCTCCCAAAGGTCCTTGTGTTAAAGGCTTGTGACATCACGGGGAGGTGAAGCCCTTCAGTGGTGGGGCCTCAGAGATGGACATTAGGTCTCTTTGAGCATGCATTTCAAGGGAATATTGGGAAACTGGTATTTTTCCCCATCCCTTTGCATCCTGGCTGTTCCTGAGGTGAACTTTCTTCACCCTGTTCTTCTGCCATGATACATTGTGCTGCCCATATCCTAAGCAATATGGCAAAGTGAACAGGAACTGAAACTTCTGAAACTCCAACCAAAATCAACCTTTCCTCCTTCACGATGTTTATAGTAAATATTTTGTCACACTAAACCAATGGAGAGCTAACGAACATATCCGTAGATGCTTTTTAATAACAAACTACATATCAAGATCTCATGGAAGAGTTTTTGGAACAGTTTGGAAAATTATTTTTCTAACTATTGGACTACAGAAATCTAGATGCTCTGTTTACTCAGTTTCATGGAATATTTCCTATAGAAATGGAGAAAAACTCTTTCTGCCTATTTTAACAATATTTTAGTTATATTGGGCTCCAATCTGTATATTGGATCTTCCTCTCTGAGGATAGATCACAGTTATTCATTCGTACATTGATCTGCCCATCAGTATTTCATTAGTGTCCTCTGAGTATCAAAACATCTTATAAATCTCAAGAATACAGAAGTTAAAAAGTAAAAAAAATTAAAAAAAATCCTGTGAAAGTTGATGGAAGGCGAAGGAAAGAAAATGAATAAATTAGTAAAATATAAAGTTTTTACATATGGACAAAAATCATAAAACACAGATCTATAATGAGTATAGGATGTGTGTGTGGGGGGAGATGGGTAAGTTCTGGTATGCCTCAAGTTTTAAACAAAAGTTCATAAGTGTTTGCCACGGTCACATTTTAACAAGGACCTAAAGGAGGAGAGAGCAAGTTACAGTAGTATCTGAAATGAATCTGCCATCAAGCAGAAAGAACACAGAAGATTTTCTCCTTCTGGCCGGTCAAGACAGGCCAGCAATTCAAACAACACATTGCTTAATGAGGAGATATTCAATCCTTTTAACCTAGAGGAAAGTTAGTATGTTTGTTATGGGTAACTTGTAAAATGTCAGCTGTAGGAAGGTTTTTGCTCCACAAATGTGACTCTGCCCTCCAGAACGTTCCCTTTTCTATGAGAGCTGCAAAATTTTTCCATGTGTAGCATTTACCCTTGAAGAAGTAACCAGAAGACAATCCAAATCTTCCACACTCTCTGCTGAGTAAGTGACCCACATGGGAGAGGGTTGCCCTTGATGCTTGGCAGTAAACCAGGCTATGGGGAAATCTCGGATTGTTTGCTCTCACTTCCCAGAGAGGATACTTTACATCCTTAAGCACCACAGAAGCCAGTATTCAAAACAGTTGTGTCACTCAAAAATTAGAAATTAAGAAAAACACCAACATACCATGTTCATATATTTTCATTTAGCTCATAACTTACCTTTTCTTGGTTTTAGACTAAAAAGTGTATAGCAGAATGTCCTTCTTTGCAATTGAAATTGAAAATACCAAATGTGTGTGTGTAGGCACATGCACACATTAAAAGTGAGAGAGGAGGAGCTGAAGTTGTGACTCAGTGGTAGAGTGCTTGCCTAGCATGTGTGAAGCACTAGGTTTGATCCTCAGCACCACATAAAAATAAATAAATAAAGGTTTTGTGTCCATCTTAAGACAGATATATATATATATATATATATATATATATAGAGAGAGAGAGAGAGAGAGAGAGAGAGAGAGAGAGAAGCATTTAATAGGACTTCCTCTAGATTAAAGGTAAAATTCCTTTATCATTTTGAAGAAGTACTAATGAAGTTGGTAATATAATGTTGAAGATAATTCTAATGTTAAGTTAGATTATTTTTACTTTATACACTGTTTTTCATTTTTCCATTCTACCTAAAAATTATTTTTCTTATTTATTGAGGAATAATTTTATGCAATGAATGTATTCATTTTGAGTGTAAAATTTGGCATGTTTTGTGAATTGCATGTATCCCCCAAACATCATTATAATCAAAGTACAGTGATGCCCTCCTTGCCCTCCACAGATACCTCAGGCTCCTTTGCAGTTGATCTCTCTCTGATTCCCAGGTAACCACTTGCCCCAGGAGGTAACTTCTAATTGGCTTTGTGTCATTATCATTAGTTTTGCATTGTACACAGATGGGGGCATGGGTATGTATCTGCTTTCCTTTTACTTCTTTCACTTTTCTTAGTGTTTTGCAGTTCATCTGTGCCATTGTGCATATCAGTAATTCATTTCTTTCCATCATTGCCAAGCAGTGTTTGCCATCTGCATATATAGTATTTTGTCTGTCTATTCACCCGCTGATGAGCATTTATGCTTTTCCCAATTTTTGGAGATTCCGAATAATACTGTCATGAACATTCATGAGCTGTTCCTCCTGAGACCACATCAATTTGATTCACTTATGGGATTTAAACTGCACAAATTTAACTACCTATTTCCATGGCAGATGTATAATACTTCTGTTAACACTGTAAGTTTAGAAATTTTTCAGCTCTGATGTGGCAAGAAAAACCTTGCATGTGGAGTTCATGATAGAACTTTGCAGTAAAACTTCACTGAATAAAATTTAAAATTTAAAATCATCTAAGAAAAGATAATGGGCAAAGAGTAAATCTCTATAAGTCACAGAATTTTTTTTTTTAAATGTAAGTGGCATTGATAACACATGAACTGTGTGAATTCTTTAGGAAAACAAAGAGATGAAAATTCTGGAATAGCTAGGGCTCAGCTACACATACTGGCTTGTTGTGCTAATAAGAACCACACAACATTCTGTTTATCAATGAAATTGACTGAAGACCATATGGAAGAGTCCAAAGCGGACTATGACAGGTTTAATCCACTATGATAAATCTCAGCCCGCATTAAATAGTTAAATAAATCCTAATTCAAATCAAGTCACCTCTCATCAGATGACTTCAATCATTCACCTAGAAGTCTTAAACTGTATAAAAATCAATGAGATCAATTCAAGATGCCTCGAAAAATAGAATTTTATTGTAGGGCACATTCATTCACGTTATAGTGTACTAACAATTTGTGTCATGTAGCCTAATTAATTTTTTTCATTCATATTAGATACTGCTCTGTGTTTTCTGTGATAAATAATGAAAAGGCACCTAAAGAAACTCTTTATATCAATGGGAAATATGTAGAAATTAGGTAGGATTTTTATAAAAAGAAAATTAAAAAACAACACAGAATGCTCTCAGATGGCTCACAGTCACTAAGAACATATGGCCACCCATGATCCCTCCCATGTAGGGGATTATGCCAGGCATAAGAAACTCCCTTCTCACATTTTGCAAAATTTTAAAAATTCTTTTTGTTCTCTCTTCTACCCTCATTGTCTGGAGACTGTAGCTACCAGAATGAAATTCCATGACAGCAAGGATTTGTCTGTTGTGTTCACTCCTGCATGCTCAGCATCTAGAATAGTGGTGAGTTATGGGAGAATAGTAGATGCTCAATGAATATTTGTTAATAAACCCTTTGCTTTGGCTTCAGTCTGTGGCTGAATTTCATGATTCTCAGAGCTCCATAGCCTTTTTTAAAAATGCTGAGACTGAATCTACAATGTTTCACATTCATCTCCATCACCAAACAAATATGACCTAAGACATGTTCCTGAGTGTTCATTAATAGATGGGGTTATTCTCATGCCCATTTCTCCGGAATCTCTTACACAGTGTCCAGTGCTGTTGGAAGCACTCTGGTGCACCTGCACTACTATGTATTCAAGATTGACGATGTGCCCAGCCTTGTGCAGAGTTCTATATTTGCTGTTATTCTCTTTGTGTACATGAGAGACCAGGTCTTTTTCTTTTGTGACATGTGCCTCTTCAACACAAGGCAATAAATTCTCAACTACTTGATTTCTCCCGGGGAAAGGCATTCCATGGCACTGAAGTGTTTTGTAAATGTTCAGTGGCTAAATGAAAAGATTGATGGTTAAAAAATTTTGCAGGAGTAGGATTTTCAGCAGATCAAAAAATGACTGCTTTCTGTCTATGAAATGGTCCATTATAATCTTTGTGCACCGAGGGACTTTGTAAATGGTGTCCACAGTCGAGTGAAGCTAAACAAAATATCTGAAATTAACTGAAAATTATTTTAAATATACAATAGAATTGTGTGGGTTCAAGAACACAGAGGAATGTAGACTTTAAAGACTCAAAAATCTTTAAGTTAAAAGAAAACAAACATATATAGATCTTAGAATTCTACCAACTTCAAAGAAGTTTAGAGTTAGGCAGGAAGATATTGAGAGCTTTTTAAAAATACCTGCAAAAGGCAAAGCTCAAAAAATTTAGATGATATTTGAAATAAATAAAAGGGGTACATGAGCTTTAAAACTAAATAATTTGGAAGACTGAAGCCAAAATAGTGAATATTGAAAAGAACTCAGCCTGATTGTCAAGGCTTGGGGGTAAATGTCTCTGGAAGTTAACAGTTCTATCTTAAGCTCAAGATATTACTTAACTGGGGCCTACGACCCACCAGCAGAAGAAGAGCAGCAGCCTGCTGAGAGGCAGAGCCGCCCCCTCCCCCTGCGCCGGCAAGGTAGACAGAACTGTGACCACCCACAGACAGGCCCAGCGGCCTGCTGAGGGGCAGAGCCGCCCCCCACCCCCCGTGCCTGCAAGGTAGACGGAACTGTGACCACCAACAGAACAGGCCAGACCTGCAACCGACAGACAGAACAGGCCCAGTGGCCTGAGGAAGGGTAGAGCCGCCCCCCCCCCGCGCCTGCAAGGTAGGCGGACCTGCGACCCACTGGCAGAACAGCCCCAGAGGCCTGCAGAGGGGCAGTGCCGCTGCCTGCGCCTACAAAGTAGGCAGAACTGCGACCACTGACAGAACAAGCCTAGCGGCCCCCAGAGGGACAGAGCCGCCGCCCGTGCCTGCAAGGTAGGCGGACCTGCTACCAACCAGCAGAGCAGGCCCAGCTGCCTGCCGGCGTGGTAGGCACATTGCCCCAATTGGAGGAGGGGTAGAGCCGCCGCCCTCGCCTGCAAGGGAGACTTTGCAACTATACAAGACCAATATAAATATATAGGGGGAAAAATCAATAGCACAACAGTTTCACCAAGTAGAAAGGAACGCGAACAGTATGAAGAGACAAGGAAAGAAAGGACTACAAGCAATGCAGTTCAACTCAACGTTAGAAGAGGTAATAGCTGCAGCAGATGGAATGTCAGATAAAGAATTCAGGATATACATGCTTCAGATGATCTGGAGTCTCAAGGAAGACATCAGACAGCAAAATCAGACAATGAAAGATCACTTCAAGAATGAATTACATAAACAAATCCAAGAAGCAAAAGATCAACTATACAGGGAGATAGAGGTTATAAAAAACAAACAAACAGAAATCCTAGAAATGCAGGAAGTAATAAACCAACTTAAAAACTCAATTGAGAATACTACCAGCAGAGTAGAACACTTAGAAGATAGAGCATCAGACAATGAAGATAAAGTATTTCAACTTGAAAAGAACATAGACAGCTCAGCAAGACTGTTAAGAAACCATGAGCAGAACATCCAAGAAATATGGGATAACATCAAGAGACCAAATTTAAGAGTCATTGGGATACAGGAAGGGACAGAGTTTCAAACCAAAGGAATGAGCAATCTATTCAATGAAATAATAGGAGAAAACTTCCCAGACTTGAAGAATGAGACAGAATCCCAAATCCTAGAAGCCTACAGGACGCCGAATGTGCAAAATCATAAGAGACCCACACCTAGACACATTATAATGAAGATGCCCAACATACAGAATAAGGAGAGAATTTTAAAAGCTACAAGAGAAAGGAAGCAGATCACATTTAGGGGTAAGCCAATCAGGATAACAGCTGATCTTTCAACACAGACTCTGAAAGCTAGAAGATCCTGGAATAACATATTTCAAACACTGAAAGAAAATGGGTTCCAACCAAGAATTGTGTTTCCAGCGAAATTAAGCTTCAGGATGGAAGATGAAATTAAAACCTTCCACGATAAACAAAAGCTAAAAGAATTTGCAGCTAGAAAACCATCTCTTCAAAACATCCTCGGCAAAACATTATAGGAAGAGGAAATGGAAAATAACAATGAAAACCAACAGTGGGAGGTAGGACAGTAAAGGGGGGAAAAATAATCAAAGAGGAAAACAAACCATGTTTAGTAACATAAATAAACAAATATGGCTGGAAGAACAACCCATATCTCAATAATAACCCTAAATGTTAATGGCTTAAACTCACCAATCAAGAGACAGGCTAGTAGAATGGATCACAAAACAAGACCCAACAATATGCTGCCTACAGGAGACGTATTTGATAGGAAAAGACATACATAGGCTGAAGGTGAAAGGTTGGGAAAAATCATATCACTCATATGGACTTCGGAAACAAGCAGGAGTGTCCATACTCATATCAAATAAAATAGATTTCAAGCCCAAGTTAATCAAAAGAGATAAAGAGAGACACTACATACTGCTTAAGGGAACCATACACCAACAAGACATAACAATCATAAATATATATGCCCCCAAAAATGGTGCAGCTATGTTCATCAAACAAACTCTTCTCAAGTTCAAGAGTCTAATAGACCACCATACAATAATCATGGGAGACTTCAACACACCTCTCGCGCCACTGGACAGATCTTCCAAACCAAAGTTGAATAAGGAAACTATAGAACTCAATAACACAATTAATAACCTAGACTTAATTGACATATATAGATATATCACCCAACATCAAGCAGTTACACTTTTTTCTCAGCAGCACATGGATCCTTCTCAAAAACAGATCATATATTATGTCACAGGACAACTCTTAGACAATATAAAGGAGTAGAGATAATACCATGCATCCTATCTGATCATAATGGAATGGAACTGAAAATCAACGATAAAAGAAGGAAGGAAAAAGAATACATCACTTGGAGAATGAACAATAGGTTACTGAATGATCAATGGGTTATAGAAGACATCAAGGAGGAAATTAAAAAATTCTTAGAGATTAATGAAAACACAGACACAACATATCGGAATCTATGGGACACACTGAAAGCAGTTCTAAGAGGAAAATTCATTGCTTGGAGTTCATTCCTTAAAAAAAGAAAAAACCAACAAATAAATGATCTCATACTTCATCTCAAAATCCTAGAAAAAGAAGAGCAAAACAACAGCAAAAGAAGTAGAAGGCAAGAAATAATTAAAATCAGAGCTGAAATTAATGAAATCGAAACAAAAGAAACAATTGAAAAAATTGACAAAACTAAAAGTTGGTTCTTTGAAAAAATAAACAAAATCGACAGACCCTTAGCCATGCAAGCGAAGAGAAGAAGAGAGAGAACTCAAATTACTAGCATACGGGATGAAAAAGGCAATATCACAACAGACACTTCAGATATACAGAAGATAATCAAAAATTATTTTGAATCCTTATACTCCAATAAATTAGAAGATAGTGAAGGCATCGATAAATTTCTTAAGTCATATGATCTGCCCAGATTGAGTCAGGAGGATATAGACAACCTAAACAGACCAATATCAATTGAGGAAATAGAAGAAACCATCAAAAGACTACCAACTAAGAAAAGCCCAGGACCGGATGGGAATACAGCAGAGTTTTACAAAACCTTTAAAGAGGAACTAATACCAATACTTTTCAAGCTACTTCAGGAAATACAAAAAGAGGGAGAACTTCCAAATTCATTCTACGAGGCCAACATCACCCTGATACCTAAACCAGACAAAGACACTTCAAAGAAAGAAAACGACAGACCAATATCTCTAATGAACCTAGATGCAAAAATCCTCAATAAAATTCTGGCGAATCGTATACAAAAACATATCAAAAAAATTGTGCACCATGATCAAGTAGGATTCATCCCTGGGATGCAAGGCTGGTTCAATGTACGGAAATCAATAAATGTTATTCACCACATCAATAGACTTAAAAATAAGAACCATATGATCATCTCGATAGATGCGGAAAAAGCATTCCACAAAGTACAGCATCCCTTTATGTTCAAAACTCTAGAAAAACTAGGGATAACAGGAACATACCTCAATATTGTAAAAGCAATCTATGCTAAGCCTCAGGCTAGCATCATTCTGAATGGAGAAAAATTGAAGGCATTCCCTCTAAAATCTGGAACAAGACAGGGATGCCCTCTCTCACCACTTCTATTCAATATAGTTCTCGAAACACTGGCCAGAGCAATTAGACAGACGAAAGAAATTAAAGGCATCAAAATAGGAAAAGAAGAACGTAAATTATCACTATTTGCAGATGATATGATTCTATACCTAGCAGACCCAAAAGGCTCTACAAAGAAACTATTAGAGCTAATAAATGAATTCAGCAAAGTGGCAGGATATAAAATCAACACGCATAAATCAAAGGCATTCCTGTATATCAGCGACAAATCCTCTGAAATGGAAATGAGGACAACCACTCCATTCACAATATCTTCAAAAAAATAAAATACTTGGGAATCAACCTAACAAAAGAGGTGAAAGACTTATACAATGAAAACTACAGAACCCTAAAGAGAGAAATAGAAGAAGATCTTAGAAGATGGAAAAATATACCCTGTTCATGGATAGGCAGAACTAACATCATCAAAATGGCGATATTACCAAAAGTTCTCTATAGGTTTAATGCAATGCAAATCAAAATCCCAATGGCATTTCTTGTAGAAATAGAGAAAGCAATCATGAAATTCATATGGAAAAATAAAGGACCCAGAATAGCAAAAACAATGCTAAGCAGGAAGTGTGAATCAGGCGGTATAGCGATACCAGACTTCAGACTATACTACAGAGCAATAGTAACAAAATCAGCATGGTACTGGTACCAAAACAGGCGGGTGCACCAATGGTACAGAATAGAGGACACAGAAACCAATCCACAAAACTACAACTACCTTATATTTGATAAAGGGGCTAAAAGCATGCAATGGAGGAAGGATAGCATCTTCAACAAATGGTGCTGGGAAAACTGGAAATCCATATGCAACAAAATGAAACTGAATCCCTTTCTGTCGCCATGCACAAAAGTGAATTCAAAATGGATCAAAGAGCTTGATATCAAATCAGAGACACGCTGTCTGATAGAAGAAAAAGTTTGCTACAATCTACATACTGTGGGGTCGGGCTCCAAATTCCTCATTAGGACACCCATAGCACAAAAGTTAATAACTAGAATCAACAAATGGGACTTACTCAAACTAAAAAGTTTTTTCTCAGCAAAAGAAACAATAAGAGAGGTAAATAGAGAGCCTACATCCTGGGAACAAATCTTTACTCCTCACACTTCAGATAGAGCCCTAATATCCAGAGTATACAAAGAACTCAAAAAATTAGACAATAAGAGAACAAACAACCCAATCAACAAATGGGCCAAGGACCTGAACAGACACTTCTCAGAGGAGGACGTACAATCAATCAACAAGTACATGAAAAAATGCTCACCATCTCTAGCAGTCAGAGAAATGCAAATCAAAACCACCCTAAGATACCATCTCACTCCAGTAAGATTGGCAGCCATTATGAAGTCAAACAACAACAAGTGCTGGCGAGGATGTGGGGAAAAGGGTACACTTGTACATTGCTGGTGGGACTGCAAATTGGTGCAGCCAATTTGGAAAGCAGTATGGAGATTTCTTGGAAAGCTGGGAATGGAGCCACCATTTGACCCAGCTATTCCCCTTCTCGGTCTATTCCCTAAAGACCTAAAAAGAGCATGCTACAGGGACACTGCTACATCGATGTTCATAGCAGCACAATTCACAATAGCAAGACTGTGGAGCCAACCTAGATGCCCTTCAATAGACGAATGGATAAAAAAAAATGTGGCATTTATACACAATGGAGTATTACTCTGCATTAAAAAAATGACAAAGTCATAGAATTTGCAGGGAAATGGATGGCATTAGAGCAGATTATGCTAAGTGAAGCTAGCCAATCCCTAAAAAACAAATGCCAAATGTCTTCTTTGATATAAGGAGAGTAATTAAGAACAGAGTAGGGTCGAAGAGCATGAGAAGAAGATTAACATTAAACAGGGATGAGAGGTGGGAGAGAGAAGGGAAATTGCATGGAAATGGAAGGAGACCCTCAGAGTTATACAAAAGTACATACAAGAGGAAGTGAGGGGAAAGGGAAAAATAATACAAGGGGGACAAATGAATATCAGTAGAGGGGGCAGAGAGAGAAGAGGGGAGGGGAGGGGAGGGGAGTGGGGATAGTAGAGGATAAGAAAGGCAGCAGAACACAACAGACACTAGTATGGCAATATGTAAATCAATGGATGTGTAACTGATGTGATTCTGCAATCTGTATATGGGGTAAAAATGGGAGCTCATAACCCACTTGAATCAAAGTGTGAAATATGATATATCAAGAACTATGTAATGTTTTGAACAGCCAACAATAAAAAATTTAAGAAAAAGATATTACTTAACTAAGATATTAGTTTTAACCAAGATGATAATTTTCTTCCTTACTGGGTATATGTGTTTCAGCTCTATTATATTTAAAATTTTAAAGAAATTAAGAAAGTAAATAGTATTACTATTTTAATTTTAGAAAGATGTATAATAAATATTTGTCATTTCATGTATTTACAATGGTTAACAGAATTTGATACATTCATATGATAAGCTTATAAATCCAATTTCAAGTATATGAGTGAACAATCAATGTACTCTTAATATTTTACACTAAAATCTTGCACAGTCTGTGCATAGCTTTAAGATATCTAAGATAACTTCATATTCACAATCCTTATAAAATTGGCTTAATTTATAAGAATCACTTGTCTTATAACCTAGAAAGTTTTTTTTACTAAGTCAGATAAAGTCATTGGCAACAGGAACTCATAAAATTAAATTTACAGATGTAACTGAAATAGTTGAAAGTCTAATAAAATTCTAAAAGAGTCAGTTATTGTTCAAAATTCCCTTGAAAGTAGTCATTTAAATTTGCTATGTTTATAAATAGAAACATAAGATCTATGTGCTAAACTTAGATATTGAATATAGGGCTTTGGATTTGTAGCTATAAAAAAGTGAACATTAATTTTAAATATGGAATAAATCTCAGAATAGTCCTTTCAGGACACACCAATAAAGACCTCACATGAAAACAGATTTTTATTTGATGCTACCTTATGAGATTTAAGAACTTTACTTAGCATGATGGTCTCAAGTAGGTGCTTTCTCAATGCTGATTTGGTAAAAATATCCTGAGTAACTTAGAAACAACAGCCGCTGCACTTGAGGATATCATGCTTGAATGTTCCAGGTTAACGTGGGCAGAATACAAAGCTCTAAGAAGAGTTTGTCAATATGGGAAGCCTCTCCCATGCCCAAGTACTGACCCAGAAAAGGCCACAAGAGTCTAGTTTTATTATGTTGCTATGAAAGCTCATGCTATAGCAGATGGCAGTGAAAGGAATTAAAAAAAAATCTCAGGCAGCAAGTGTCACGTGATGGTGTACTACACCAGAATGGAAACCCAAGCCCCCGACTGTGGACCTGAGGATGGCACCAGGTGCCACTGCATTTACTAAAGCAATACATACTGCTCTAGTGAGAGGCACTGACATTAGTGAGATCAGGTTACTCTATAGACCAGAGCTCATGGTAGTAGATGCTAGGGCCCTATAACAGCAGAGAACGTTTTGTAACCCTTAAATATCTAAAACAAGATGAGTATAATTATCATTATAAGTATAAAGTTTGGAATAATATCTGCAAATTATTTATAGGGAAAAGATGGATGGACAATTAATGAGGCTATTGCTTAATGTTTGTCATCAAAAGAGTTTAAGTAGAGGTCAAAGAAAGATGCTGAGGTCAGCTTCCACAATGAAAAGTCATTGTACGTTGACTGGGCATGATTCCAAATCCAGAAACTATTCACTGAAGAATATGTCAAGACTCATAAAGAAGGACCATACAAAAATAAGGCAAGTATATACAGAAAAGATTCACTCTACCCTTCCTCAAAGGAACTACAAGTGTTTACTTTAGAAACCATGCACAGAGGAAAGGGCTACTTAAGGAATTTTGAATAGAGTCTAAGTTGACACTGATACCCAGGGACCCAAGTTTGATATCAAGGATTCTCTGATGGAGCAGGCACAGATGAGTCATATTATCCAGGTCTAGCTCTTTACAGGTCTATTGGATATGTGGACCCATTCAATGATGTGGGCCCAACCATTTCTCTGGATGTCCAGTGTACCACTGAATCATAGTTGGCATTGGTAGAACCTTCAAACTGGTTTCTTGATCTATAGATTAATAATTATAAGATTCCAGAGTCTTCTATGGCTCAAATTAAAGCTATATTTTATATTACCACATGCTTATTCTAACATGCTTAACTCCCTTGAAGGCTGCTTCACATTAATTCATAGGCACTTGAATCTCTGATTCACATTCTGTCTCTAGAAAATCCAATCTTTGAACTTAAAGTTTGAAGCCCCATGTCTTAGCCTGTTGGTAGTAGATATGGTAAATCACTTAAGCATTACGTAAGTTGGAGGAATAAGTTGTGTATTTGTGAACCATACTTTTACAGGAAAATTAGACTTTGAAAAGCTGATATCAATTGTTCTTGAACATACTAAAAACATTCCAATAGATATTGTTTGAGTAAATTATGGTTTGGGAGCTAAGTCTAGAAGGCTAAATGTGATTTTGATATTTAAAATAATCTGCAAATATGTGATTTGTCCCTACTTTCTCTGAAAAATGCATATTACATAATGGCAACGTTCCCAATAGACATTACAAAGAAGGGGAACTTTTAGTACCATTTTAAGTATAAAATCAAGTACTAATTGTGGGGAGTGCATAAATTAGAGCTGTGTTTTAGCCTGCATATTTTTCTATGGTATATATTGCTAACTGACTTTTCTAATTTATAGACTTGTGTTTTTTTAAGTTTAAGGAATTTATAAATATTATAAATTATAAATATTCTAAGCTATTCCTCTAATACCTCATTATCCTATAGCAAATAGACTAAAATATTATTTAGGGCTACTAAGCATGCATAGAAGAGGATGGCAATGGAGAAAACTGACTAACATTTCATTTGTGCACAAGTCTGGGACTCATACCCATTTTTACAAATGATTCTATTATTTTTTCCATGCAGATTCATTTGATAATACAACAATGAAAATTATAACTACCCTCATTAGCAAATACAGGTGTGGGTGTGTGTGTGTGAGAGAGAGAGGGGGGGGAGAAGGAGAGAGGGAGAGAGAGAAAAGAGAAATTGGAGGAAAAAGTAAATGAAAAATTCCAGTAAGGGAACAAGCAGACCACGATAACCACAGTTAATGCCTCTTGAAGATAAAACAACTATTTCTCATCTGTGTAAGTCATGAAGAACAACAATGACAACAAAATACTTCTCCCTGAAATAGTAGGAAAAATAGAAAATGACAGATTTGAGGGACAAAACAAAATGGTAGTGTTCTGGAGTGCTCCACATAATTGGTTGGTTGGTCAGTGATTCCTGAGCAGTTACTCATAAAGTTACCAACTAGGAGTGGATGTCTCAGCACTTAATGAATCAACTCTCCATCTTACAGAAAATTTTAAGTCAAGTCTTTGTCTCAGATTCCTGTACATCCCCTTTGAATTTGGGAAGATTAGAAATACACACAAACAATTTTCTATTGAGAATGGAAATGAACATATATTAGCAGATGTCTCCCAGTATCTATTTGCCATTTTTGTACTCATAGGCATGGAATCAAATGTTTTCAGTTGTCAAGTGAATAACCAGACACATGTACTGGCCCTCCTGCCTTCTCAGGAGATATGGTTATGAGACTAAATTCTTAAAAACAGGATTTTTTGCATAAGTGAAGTATAGAGTTTCTAATTCCCATACAAAATGGTGGTGCATACATTTCTAACACCTTGCCTCCAGTACGTTATTTGGAATACAAACACAATGGCCAGATATTCTGAACTATTAGATGAGAATGACATCTCAAGAAAGGCAAAACAATAAGGCCCTTAAATAACCACATGCACTATAGCCTTTAAAGTACACTATTATGTGACAATATAAGAGCTCCATTTTTTAAATTCACTGCTGTTTGGGGTCTGTGTTCCATGTAGCTAAAATAATAGCCTATCTACAATACATAAAATTTAAGTTTGATACATTCATTGCCTGTTATTGCCTAAGTTTGTGTATTTTCTCTAATAATTAAATATTTCCCTTTATGTTCTTAAATTAAAAGGGAAAGCAATGTGAATGGGTAAGACCTATTACAGAGAAAAGATTTTTCTGATGAATACTTAAAAGGGAAATGTAGTTATAAATTACTGAGGGCCTTGCTGAGAAGGTATAGCGGGCAAGAGCAAAAGTATCTGAACTATGAGATTGGACCGTGACTGATGTGGCTCTTAATCTTATCGATGGTATCAGAGTTTGGGTTATAAAGTGCTCAAAAAAATGACATTGTCATGTGATATTGCTTTGATGATTAGCTTTAAGTTGATCCCAGACAAATTAATAGCTATAGAATCTCCAAAAGGATTTAATTTAGATTCATATTTATGTTGGCCTTTTTGGTATATTGTATTGAGAACATATCTGGAAAAAATTGATATTAAACAATAATTTCCTATCACTTGCAGTTAATGAATTGGAACCATATGCTTTTTATATACTCCATAGTACATTATAGAGTCTGCTTCTCATGCTAATGATCTCTTGTTATTATTTTTATTCCAAAAAAGGTGTTATTGAGCCCTTCAATCCTGATCTGCTGTGCTTCTAGTGCTATGACTTTTACTACTGCTGTAGAGCATGGGGGGTGGCAGGTCAAGAGAGAAAAAGGAGAAGGCAGAGTAAAAGAAAGGAAAAGAGGAGAATGGAAGGAAAAAAGAAGAAAAATATATGTTAAAAGAGAAAGAAGAATAGGAATGGTACTATTAGAGGAATAATATAATACTTGTATTATGTCCATCAGCTTTTCATTGCTATGGCCAAAGTATTTTGGAAGAATAACTTTGTGGAGTATAAGTTTATATTTGGCTCACAGTTTCAGAGGTTCAGTCCACGGTTGGCTGGCTCCATTGCTTTGGACCTGAAATGAGGTATAATATCATGGTGGAAGGGTACAGCAAAGGGAAGTTGCTCAGCTCATGGCAGGCAGAAAACAAAGAGAAGGACAGACAGACAGGGACAGACTAAGGAATCAAATGAAGCCTTCCAGAGCACTCCAACAATGACCCACTACTTCCTCCATCCATGCCCCAACTGTCTTTGGTTACCACCTAATTAGTCCTTTCAAACTAGGATGGACTGATTAGGTCACATCTCATAATTGAATCATTTCACCTCTGAATATTCCTGCATTAACACAAGAGTTTTAGGGGGACACTTCATATCCAAACATTAACTAGGTCAACAGGAATAGGTTCACAAACTAAAGCCTTGGCCAATAAGTGAACTTGTGCTTCACAAATGAGTGAAGTTCAGCTATTCATAAAACATGAATAAGAATTGCATGTTCCATGTTTCTAAGTGACTGTACGTTAGCTGTACTATAAAAATACAAACTATCCTAGATTGACTAATTTAGGGTAAGGTCTGACTCTCTGAGGTAAATACTTTTTTTCTTTTGGATTTGACCTGTGCTAGAAAAATAAATAACTTTCCTTTGGTAAAATCTGGTATATTTTCTTAAAAATCCTTTATATACAATATCAGGAGGAAAATGGATAAATGTTCCTCTATTAGTTTGATCATTTTTTTCCTTGACAAAGTTTTGTCGTTGATAGATTTTACATTAATTGTATATAGATAGCTCTTTAGTGTAAAATGAAGACCTTGATTCATTGAAGAAAAAAATACCTGTGGAGAGTATTTAGAGATAATGCTCGCTACATTTGGTTGTCATGGAAACTGAAATGTTAAAATAATGATGAAGTGATCGCCAAAAATCAACTTGCATGCAGTTGTTATGGTAACTACTCATTTTAACAAATAGTTTTTTTTTTCTTTTCTCTAAAATAATCAGCTGAAACACTAGGTTCACGAAATTGCTGCCATGATATATTTCAAGTATTTTTTCTTGCTAAGATCAGATGTGTTCATTTGGAAGTACTTTACACTTATGTGAAATGTTACAACATGGATGTGTATGTGCATCTCTTTCCATGTGTGTATTGTGTTTAAGTGTGAGTTTATGCACAGAAAGAGACATCCATATATTATCAATATCAAGAGTAACTATTCAAAGCGGTTGTTTTGGAAGCCTCCTCAGTTGGTATAATCTGGGTAGTGATTAATGGAAACCACCAGACAGGAAGAAGTAGGTTTCTCTGCTAACTGGCAATCAAAAGGGAGAAAGAAAAGTCAATTGTTATTTTTTAAATATGAGTGCTAGGAACTGAGTTTTGACACTTGCTTTCTTATTTAGACATAATAATATTTGGAGGTTAGTAGTATTCTCATTATTGTGTGAAGAAACTGAATCTCAAAGTTGCTTAATAACTTGCCCAAGGTCGTAGGTAGGTGTGGAGTCAGATTTTGAGTCCATGCCTTTCTCTTCTGCTTTGAAAATCCTTTTCTTCAAAGACTGAGGTAAGAAATATCCCAGATAAGCCAGCAGTTTCTTATAATGCCAAATAGTCAGAAAGTTCTAAAAAGAAATTAAAAAGAAACCTATATTAATAAAAGTATGTCAAAAGAATGGAAGAAACATAGGCGGCGACAGAACTCCCAAAGGCCAAGGTTTGAACAATTTGAGCAACAAAATAAGTTAATATTAGTTTATAACTTCAGATGTCCTGAGTCCACACTTAAACAAAATAAATTATTGAATAAATGAATACATGGGGGAAAACTGACAAATTTCCCTTATAGAAGAATTACATAAATTATCGAGAGTTCTTTCTCAAGAGGTGGAACAATCCCCACTCCTGAAGGGGGGACTGTACATATTGTTATGGGATGGGGGAAAGGGATAACTTTCTGGAGAAGTTAGATAAATATTCCCTTAGGTAAACAAGATAAGCACCAAGAACGATAAGTTATGTCAATAGTATGTACCCTTGATATAATGTGATTAGGATGACACTTTCCTTCCCTACAAATCCTGCAACCCCCAACTATAGTCAACTCAGTTGAGTTCTTGTTAAGGATTGCTCTATTAAAATATATCATGGGGGGAGAAAAAGGCATTAGGTAAAGAGTGAGAACATATACTTAATATATGGATTTAGTTAATAGTGCACTGATATGGGTATCTTACTTGTGACAAACATACCAAAATCTAAGTAAATTTTAATAATAGGGGAAACTGGAATTGAGGTATATGGAACTATGTTATATTTTCAATTTTTTTTCCTGGAAATCTAAAACAGTTCTAAAGAATTTATAGAAAAAGAAACATTCTACATTCATGACACCACAGAATAGGCATATTTCTTCCTTCCATAACTCATTTTCCTCTTAATGTGAATTTTATCAGGATTTTACCAAGAAAATTATAGTTACACTTCATGGAATGTGATTTATGGTCGGGCTCCAGCCTAACTGTGTATCTACTAGGGACTTTTGTATAACTGGAACTTTTTTCCAAAAAACAAAATGACCAGTGTGTGATCTAGAAAATGTTTCTTACACACATTCTCACTTTTTGACTATCTTGTCTATCTGCCAGTGGATGAAGTTTCCTCTCCTCTGTGTCAATACATCAGCATTACTCCATCAAATTACAGACATATTGCTAATCTTTCCAAAGATAAATGCAAGCATGATTTATTATGCTAACCTTGCTCTACTGCAGAAGTCATTTGTTTCTTCTGTGTGGGCAGCATTAGAATAACCACATTGAGTGACATTGCATTTTCTTTCTTAGCACTTTTTTGTAGTCAAGAGAGTTGATTTGAAAAAAGTCTACATGCACCTACACAAAGAAAAAATTCTATAGATGCAAAGGGATTGTCAGGGTTCTGCTAATGTATTCCTTGTATTATGTTCTTCTTGAAAATTGATATCAATGGCAATAATCCAGGGAACAAGACAATGAAAGAAACTGTCAGCCCTATGGACCTCCAGTGGCTTTAAGAGTGTGCCAGGTGCAAAGGTCAAGGTTCTTTGGAGTTTCCTGCAGGATCTGTAAACTGAAGGCTCATGGAAACTGTTTACGATATCAACCATAATTTCACTTATATTTAACTTACATTTTTATTTTAGTTGTACATCTTAGAATTTCTCCAGGACACTTGTATCGCCCCTTCCATGGAAGGTCCCCTGTAACTGCCATGTGACACAATTAAATGTAGTTGTGAAGATTGGAGTTAGACAATGATAAGCATACCTTTTTGACTTAAAATTTTACCACCTATTAAGTAGGTCTCAGTTTCCTCAGCTAACAAATAGGGACAATAATATTGCCTCTGGTATTTGGTAAGTTTATTTTTGAGAGTTAAAATGAAGTAACTAACATAATAAACTATGATTTTGGTTATAAACACTTATATAAATTAAAGGAATATTCCTGTTACTTTTGATCAAGGCAAACTGCATCAGAAGGAGCAAACTTAGTTATTTGGAAAGTAACTTACTTCACTAAAAATAAAGACAAGCTATGTCTGCTATGTCCACATAACTGTAGTAAGAGTTGTTCACCTTCCACAAGTAGTTCACCTTTTTATAGTGAAATATGGGGGTGTGTTTGGCCTGGGCCTGAACTTTTAAAAACGTTAAATTTGCATGAGAGTCACAATGAATAGTGTTTTAGTTTTGCTATCTCAGCTGTGTAAACAGAATCTGATTACATCAGAAGGCTGTGGACAGGGAAAATCTGAATTGGTTCCTATTATTTAGGAAGAAAAATAAGAAATAGTCAAAATAGGGCCACGGGAGCACACCAGGGTACCCAGCGTAGTATTGTGGACAGGAACATTTTATTTTACAGAAGTGGTGCCTTGTTAATTTGACTCTTCTAAGTTCTGTCCTTCTAGGAAATGCTTTGTTTCTGTCTTTCTTTTTAACAAAGTTCTCAAATAAATAATCTGTTACTTCTGTTTCTCCTATAAATCAAACACTCTGAGAAACCCCTAGTCACGTTGTCAATGAACAGAGAATTACAAAAACAAACAATAAATTAGTGGGAGGTTTCTATATGTTTCTGAGGTTCTGAAGCTGGAGCATGCACTAGGGATATAAAATGGGGTGAGATGAAGTGAATCCTTTTTTTTATTTTTTTGAGAGAGAGAGATTGATTTGAAGGGAAAAGAACAGAACGGGTTAACAGACTTGGGAAAATGTCAATACTTTGCAAGTGGGAATAGGACCTTGTGAAACTAGAGATGGATTCTGAAGACAGAGAAGGAAGATGGAGTGGGAATAGAGGCATCTATGGGAGAGTGTGTGTCAGCTAGAACAGCTTTATTTTATTGGAATTCTTTTTAAAATTGCTTTTGAATAAAGGCTTTTACAGATTTAAAAAATGCTTGAGAATCAATGGACTAGAAAATCTTCTACCTCTCAATTCTGTTTCAAGCATCATTTCCTCTGTGAGATAAAAAATAAAAATAAAAACATACATTGGCTATACCAGTACATTAGGAAATCTAATTTAAACATCTCTTCTTTCACTTGACTAAATCATATGGTCCGTTTATAGCCTTATTTAAAAATGCATTGTATTTGAAATTCTTACCGATGAATTGGAAGCTATAATTAAATGCATATTGGGAAAACATTTTTTTGAGAATGGAGAAAAATAATTCTTTTCAGAATAATGTTGGGAGATAATTTTAATCAATAACCACTTTGTACTCCCAACTTTTGAGGAACTTTGGTAGCTCTTACATTTTATTGCATCTTATTAATATTAACAATACCACAACACATGTTTTTATGTTACTTTTGATTTTTCCTCTTGATAAAATAGGTCCTGGCTAATGGAACACAGGCTAATGTTGGCCTAATAATGTTTCCCAATTTAATATATCTCCAGCTTATCTTTTTAATTCTGGATCATTTTATCATAAATACCCATGTAAATGAGGAGCTATAATCCTGTTGGTATTTTCTACCTTCTGCTCTGAGAACTATGTGAAATTTCGGTTCCTTTTTGGAAACAGTAGAGTATAGTGAGCAATAGGAAATCTTACAAACTCTGAACAGACGTGAGCAGGGTAATAACTTGGTATGCAAATATTTTTGGATTAGGAACAGATATAATTGTGATGCCGAGTGTTTTTCTTTCTCCTAAGACCTTTGCTTCAATTTCACTGTATTATTTTCAATTTATTTCATGTACTCATTGCCTAGAATAAGCTAATTCACATTGAAAATAGTCAATTATTTAAAAAATTAATAAAAAATATACAAGCCAAATTGTGTTTGCAACTTCCACATACATTTGGCTTCATAGGGAAAATATTCACAGGCAGACATTAGAGTTGTCCCTCAGGAGTTCCACTTGAACGTGGTACTCTACTCAGTCTTTTAAAAAATGATGCAATTAGATATTCTAGCATCTTAGCTGCCATAGGTGCTATAGTTCATGCACCAATCTTTTCATGCCAGTGCAGATAGGAAAGCCAAAGTGGCTCTGGCCAACTTCCATGAACATTTCTTCAAAGCCACTTGGAAATGGACTTCAGTAATGCAAATGTCAAGTTATCTGTGACTAGAACTAAGCAAGATAAATACATCCTTTAAACAGTAACTAATCATATTGGCTTCCTTTTCCTTTCTCCTTCATAAAAGGTATATTCTCCAAGGCTGCAAAGTTTCTAGATGCTTTTATCTTTGTTTTGTGGGACACTCTAAATAACTACATTTGCTTTGGAATGAAATTAAGTGGGTCTTTAGATTGGTGGTATGTCTATCTAGCCAATTCATCTTCCTTATATGGAAACCCCAAAAAAGATAAGGGCTATTTGTTTTTTTTACTTTTATATCCAGCACCTGGGACAGTTCCTGATATGAGAAAACATTTAAATATTTTGAACTAGTGAGCAGAGGTTCCACTGATAGGTGAACTCCAGTTTATTGATATATAGGTGTACATGGGGGAATAGAGTGCTCTCATGGATAAAATTAGTCCCTCTTGTGAAGTTAAATTTTTTTTCTAAAGTCAATGGTTTTTTCTTCTTCCACTGATTTTTTTTCAGTCTTCCAAACCAGTCTTCCAATGCCCAGTGCATTTCAGAAGCCTTCTCTCCCCCTTTTGATCCTTCTGTCCTAGTCTTCCAGCCAGCAATATCACAGACTGTTATAGTAATTCAAAATCTGACTTTATGTGATCATTTCCCCCATGAACCTGTGTTAGTCTGTTTACAGAATAAACTACTAGTCATGGCAGAATGTGGCAGAGGAAAGCAGCTCAGGACATGCTGATCAGAAAGCAGAGAGACATGAAGATATATACCCCAAAGGCATGACCCCAGGGATCCCCCTCCTCTAGCCTACAGTTATCATTCAGCTAATTCACACTCTTCAATACTAGTAGGGGAAATTAAATAGGAGGATCCACCTACTTCTCCTTACCTGTCTACACGACATGGAGAGTGCATCATCTCTTTAAGGGTTATTCCTTAAACTCTGTGTGCCATGTATATGAGCAGAAGAGTGGGATAATCTTGGCAGTATGAGACTCATCTGATTATCCAGAGAAGATGAAAGGAGACAAGAAGATTCACTGGTACTGAAATACACAGGACTTGGAAGGAGCTCTGAAAACATGAAGAACTATTCCCATAATAAATAAGCTGTCCTTATTTCTCCATTTTGTCTGAGGAAGGAAAATGACCAATATCATCATGTGAAAAGAATTCAAAGGGTGAGTAAAAATAACTGGCATACTTTTGTGATCTGCAAATCTTGACATATTTAAAAGTAATGACTCTGGATTTCACTCTGCACTGAGCCCCTTGGTTCTGTCCTGAGTTTATATTTGTACTTGCCACTGGAATCCTCAGATCTTTACAAGGAGACAGGGACTAAAATGTGGTGACAGACACATCCCTTCTCAGCAGTACTCATGAATAAAGCTTAATTCTGATAGCTGTTGAATAGGTAGAAAGCAGGCATACCCACTGTTATGATTTAGATATTAGGTGTTCCCCAAAAGCTCATGTATAAGACAATCCAAGAAGGTTTAGAGGTGAGATGATTGGGTTCTGAGAGCCATTTCCCTTTACTTATCAGGGGATTAGCTGAATGAATGGTAACTGTTGGCTGGTAGGTGGCTAGAGGAGGGGGATCCCTGGGGGCAGGCCTTTGGGGTATATCTTCATCTCTTTCTGCTTCCTGATCAGCATGTCCTGAGCTGCTTTCCTCTGCCACACTCTGCCATGATGTTCTGCCTCATCCCAGTCCCTGAGGAATGAGGTCCCCTGACTAGGGACTGAGACTGCTGAAACCCAGAACCTCCAAATAAACTTTTCCTCTTCTAATTGTTCTTGTCAGATCTTTTGATTACAGTGGTGAAAAAGCTGACTAAAACACCCACCACATCAAAGATTGATGAAGTAAATAGATTTTGTTTTACATGAAAGTTTTTACTTAAATAGAACACCCCCCACACACACACGTACACACACACATACACACACCCAGCCTCAAGATAAAATTAACACTACAGTTAAACAATAGACCTGAAAAAGGCCAGGATCACATGCATGCTGGATTAATTGAACACAAAGACATCACTCTTTTGAATTACAAAATGAGATTCTAAGGAATCAAGTTTGAAAGGAAATAAAAAGTTTTCCTTATATAAAGTTGTGATGTCCTCTATTTCACAGAAGAAGAAATACAATTGACCAACAATATGTGAAAAAATATTCAACATCTCTAGTAATTAGAAAAAAGCAAATCAAAATTACACTGAGATTTCATGTCATCCCAGTCAGAATAGCATTTATCAAGAATATAATTAACAATGTTGGTGAGGATGTGGAGGAAAAGGTACACTTGTACACTGCTGGTGGGACTGCAAATTGGTGTAACCACTCTGGGAAGCAGTATGGAGATTCCTCAGAAAACTTGGAATGGAACCACCATTTATCCAGCTATCCCACTCCTCAGTTTACACTCAAGGTCTTAAAATCAGCATAGTATAGTGACGTGGCCACCTCAATGTTTATAGCAGCCTAATTCACAATAAATAAGCTATGGAACTAATTTAGATACCCTTCAACAGATGAATGGATGAAGAAAATGTGGAATATTACACAGTTGTAAATAAGAATTAAATTATGGAATTTGCTGGTAAATGGATGAAAGTGGAGAATATCATGCTAAGTGAAATAAGCCATTCCCCAAAAAACCAAAGGCCAAATGTTCTCTCTGATATGCAGATGCTAACACACAATAAGGAGGGGTACAGAAGGAAAGAACATATGTTCGTTGGATTAGACTATGGGAAAAGAAAGGATGGGAGGGAGTAGAAATAGGAAAGAAGTAGAATGAATTGGACATAACTTTCTTATGTTCATATATGACTAGTATAATTCCACATCATGTACAACCATAAGAATGGGAAGTTATACTTCCTATATGTATAATATGTCAAAATAAACTCTACTGTCATGTATATCTAAAAAGAACAAATACATTTTTTATTAAAAAAATTAAGTGTGCAGAGTTTTTAAAGGTCACCCTAGACTCAAAATACCTCAAATGGTATACATGGAAAATATGAAATGAAATCATTAAGAAAAGGAGTTGAAGATTTATATGAAATAGTTGCTATAATAGGCAAACTTAATAGTTAGAACTTCACATTTTAGAAACACAAGATGAATAATTATGTGAGTGTAAAGATGCTCTAAAAATTGTATATATGTAAATTATATATACATGTATATGAATCAAACATTTGTTTTAAACAGATATTTAGAATTACCCTCTTAAAATTCAAAAGAAGTTAACTTATGCCTATACTAATTAATTTATGATCAAACACATTGAATCTTAAAGGTTTTAAATGGGCATTGTATGAGGATTCTTTAGAGGAACAGAATCAACAGAAAGTATAATTATAAAAAAAAGGGGGATTTATTAGGTTGGCGTATGCAACCAGAGGCTGGATAGTCCACAATGGCCTCTGCAGGCTGGAGAGCTGGAAAAACCAGTAGCTGCATAGTCCAAGAGGCTGAAGCCCCAGAATAAGAGGAATCAAGGATGCTAACCCTAGTCTGAGACAGAAGGCTTCTGGAGAATCACTGGCAGAGTCCACTTTGGAAGCTGAAGAAGCAAGAGTCTGATATCCTCAGATAATTGTAGCAGCATTCAAGAACCCCTTCAAGAAGAATCAAGTTTGCATCTTGCTTCCTTGATCTTCAACTTTTATTCCATCCAAGTCATCAGCCTATTGGATGGTGCTGCCCAGGCTTAGGGAAGGTCTCCATTTCAGTTGGCTATCCCACATGCCAATCATTCCTAGACACACCCTCCTTGACACATCCATAAGACTCTTAATCATGGGCTTCTCTTATTCCAATTAAGTTGACAATTCAAATTAACCATTACAAGTATTAACAATTCATTGGAAAATTCAATGTATAGTGAAATCTGTTATGAAATATATTATATGGAAAATGACCCTAAATTTTTGCTGCTGATTCAAGGAGTATATTTGTCTTCTGTGAACAAAACACATATGCTGGTGCTTTAGTCTGAGAAAAAGTCAATGATCAAAGTGGACCAAGGTTCTATTATAGTAGGATATTTATCTTTGTAATGTAACTTATCATTTGTGAAATGTTTTCTAAGCGTGCTCAGATATAGACAATGAAAAGAGCATTGTTCATTCCAGCTGAACCATTGCTTATCTATGTTCCTGTTTACAGCTGGCTTCACACTGACCACTGAATGGAAGAGGATTAGAGATAAATATGTGTTAATTCAGCATAATTTTTTAGATCAACAGTATAGTAATCTTTAGAGGAAAATGGAGAGGGCTTTCTTGCCTTTTTAAAAAGCAAAAACACAATCATTTTTTTATGGAAAACTAAAGCACTTGGCTGACTAGCATATATTTTGAGTAATTTCACAGGTCAGACTTTGTTGTACAACTAAATGCAGATGTGAAAGATTTTGCTTTACTAGTATCACATGTGCAAAACTTCTGATTTTTTAGAAATACATGAATTTTTAAAAAATCCTCTCATTTGTTTTGATCCTGCACACACACATCTAATTCTTTAACTGCAGGCATCATGCCACAATTTAAGTCACATATCCACTTTTACTGAGTACTTTGTTATGGAAGTTATTGTTCTACATACTCTTAAATATGCTAGCTTTCTTTGTCACTGTTAATACCTGCTGAGAATGAATTTGGGAATTTCATGTGATCAGTGCATGGGAGTGAGGTGAAATGAGCTCTTCTCTGGTCACCTCACACTAACCAAGGGCTAATAGGAGCAAAGAGATCATCCCTGATGTAATTGTGAGAGATAGTGACAGGCAACCTTCATATTTTTAAGATACCTGAGACTTAAACTGCAGTTAATCTGCAATGGCAGTTTCAGGAAGCCGTCAGTGTTTGTAAGAACATAGAATGCACAATGGTTCCAAATTAGAGTAAATATCAGGTTTGTTGCTAGAGAATTAAGTATATTGATAAGGTCATATAGATATATTTTTATATGATATTCATTTACAGACTTAGATTGATGAGAATTTAATGAAAAAAATAGATGGCACTAATAATGAGTTCCTTTTCCTCAGTGCTTTTTGGTTTCACCATATTGAATGTTGGCATTCAAAGTGGTATTTATAGCTATCCTCAAAGATATCCTGCACCTGAGTAGAAAAATTAAATTTTAAATGGATTTAGTTACTTATATCTGAAAAAGATGCTATTGCCTTTTTCTCACTGAGCCAGAAGACCTGGTAGAGTTCAGTTTTCTTGGACTAAGCAGCTTCTCAGGCCATAGTGTTAGACTGATTTGTATTTGGTAGTTTATGTTTTCAATAGAAACTCAATGATCTTGTTGGATTCATAGACTTATCAGCAATAACAAATGGTGAGCCAATCTACAGGGAATTGAAAGCCTGAAATAATGCTTCTTGTCTCATTGAAAATAGACTGGTTTCTGAGACTAAGCTCTGGTCAGATGTTGGTTGCTGCATACTTGGTACCCCTCAGCCTATAAGCACTTTGATGATAGAGACGTCACTGTCACACAACCTGTATGTATTTCTTGATTTCAGTGTCAACACAGCTGGCGCAGGGCATAATATGTGTTAAGAATTCACAGAATCAAACTTTATTTTAAACTGGTTGGGAATCCTATATGGAGCAGTTACTATTTTATGATTCAGTCATGCTGCTAGTTGCCTTTGGTTTCTACTGCTAGTTATAGATCCATATTACCCTGGACCCTGATCCCTGAAACAGTTTTCTCTAGGTTTCCAGCATTTGAATCAATCCTCCATTGATCCATTGCTATACATCTGACTTCTGAGTGAGGTAAAGAACTTCACTGATTGAATATTTGAATTCAAAGCTCTATCTCCCTTTATTCCCCAAAGGTATCCTTGGTTTTATGTGTTGCAATGGAAATAAAAATAGACTTATTAATTTGCTCCTCAAAGAATGTTGTCTTTGTATTCACTGAATAACAGTATTCTTGTGATTTGTTCTTGTATCCTCCTCGGCCCACATTCACCTAAGAACTATAAAGATGGGAAGGTCTTACAATGTCTCCCTTCATCACTACCCCTCCTCAACATTTTGAGATGAAGAGAGGTTTTTGCGGTTCATAGAGTTAAGCAACTTATATAATGTCATCAAAGAAATTAGAAGTGTAACTGAGATCAACTTTCTGGAATCTTCTCCACACATCTGATCCTTCAGAACATCTATTGGTATTTCAGGTCTTGCTTCTCTTTTTAATTCTCAGCTGCCAAAACCTATGTCATTGCCTCAACTTTCAACTGGAAGTCTATACTTGTTTCTAGAAGTTTCTGAATAACTTCCTGGGAATGAAGATGAGTGTGGAGCTTCCGGCCAGGTTCCTGAATTTCACCAGGTGCTCAAACTTCTGAGACGCTTATGTGTTTATGTCTAACTGTTCCAATTTCACAACTTTAGAACATACTTTTAGGAGTTTGTAGGCCCAGGACCTACTTTGGTATTTAGGACTTAATTCCTCTGCCTCCTAAGTATGACGAAGTCAGCTTATTTCAATCTCTTCCTCCTCCATGTGAAATTCTTACCTCAGTGTCCAGTCTATAGTTTGAAGCTTCTTTCTTTTGATGCTTGGGAAGGTTCCTGGGGATAGTCAGTCTCTACCTGGAATCTGCAGCCATCTATGAGTTTTTCAGTATCTGCCTAAACATCCTTTGGTGATAAGTATCATTGTTTTCTTCAACCTCTGTCTTCCATCCATCCTTGAAAATCACCTCCTATTATAGTGGGTTAACCAACATCCCATACACAAGGGACTTGGTTCACTGTCAACCAGTTCAACATCAATCATTCCACCTCTGCCTTTGATGAGTTTTTCTTCCTTATTCTCCAGGCATCTGCATCAAGAACCATTAATTTCTCTTCCTATCTTTTGTCTATATTTCTGATTCTTTTCCTCCTCCTTCTTTTTTTTCTCCTTGTCTCCTAAATCCTTCTCTGGAGTCTATAAAACTTTTCAAGTTTTATTTTTCCCCCCAAAAAATAAAACCTCCACCTCACTTGAGCTGCATACTGGTTTGACTATTATCCAGTCTATTATCACTATAGAAGTATGTCAAAATCAGCTTTCCCAGCTCTCCTTTGCCTCTCAGCCCACTTCACTCCAGTTTCTATTTTGAACCCTTCTACCTAAATGATTTTAACCAGCTTCAGCAGAAGTTCTACAATTGTCAAATTCAAGGAAGCTTGGAGGGTTGTGTTCTTTTTCAGTCTTATTTCTCTGAGTATGTACACCTGAGGTTCTCTTCTCGCCTAACCCTAGTTTTTCTCTCAATGTGGATTCCATCTTTATCCATGATGACAAAAAAGGTACTCTCCTTAGATAATTCCATCTACACTAGAAGTTTCAAATACTACAAATTTTGAGATTACTCCTAAATCATGGATTCTGTCCAGACCTCTATTTTGAGATTCAGACTCATCCTAAACCATCTGAAGGGCATCTCCTGCTGCAGGTTTTGTAAGTTAAGAATGGCCATATGGTTTATTTCTCAAAGCAAGATAGTTTTTAGAGAAAAGAAGGAAGATTTGATTAATAATTAAGCTGGGACAACAGACATACATCATCAGCACAGTTCAGGTAAACCAAGAAGAACGGTCACCCCACGTAGGTGCTTCAACTCAGTGTGTCACACTGAAGTAAAGGAATAGATTTTGTTTCAGTTTGTATCTTCCTCTTATTTTCTCTGTATTACTGGATATGCCAGTATTCAGTTAGTGATCCAAGCAAGAAATCTGAAAGCAATCTCTGATGTTTTTCCTCTTTCATCCCCAGATCTTCTCCTCACTCCTCCAATTTTACCTCATGAATATTGCTGGGACGTGTCTGTTTCTCTATATCCTGCTCTCCCTGTTAACTACCAGCTCTCATCTTTACAGCTGGTCCAGAATTGCTGTCCCTCCAGTCTTGATTTACTGGAATTCATCTCCAATAAGCTGTCAGAATGCAATCAGTCCACATGGCTCTATTGAGAACCCTTCAGTACTTTCCTTTGCCTGGAGCAGTGGCTCACATTCTTTTTAAATGAAAAGCATTCTACAAGCAAATTCTCACATGATAGAGTTAGAGCTTTGAGTGTTTGATACTTGAAAAACGATGCATAATAACAAGGCTCCCTATATTTGTTTAAACTTTTAGATAAATTTACAATTGATTAATCAATGTGGCTTGTAAATACTGAAGAGAATTTATATGAATGTAAGATGTTATTCAAGTTGATTTTGCTTATTATAATCCATAATCCATAATATACATAAACAATATATTTTGTTTATATATTATAATATATAATCCATAATATGTCATCAATATATATAAATTATATAATTCATTCATATATATTTCAGATTATATTATATTAACTTATTGCCCTTTCAAGAATTCCAGCTTAGTCTGAGCAACATTGTTCTCTCATTGGCCTGGCATAGTAAGTTCTTCAAGGTCAGGTGATTGTTTACATCAGCATATTTCCTTTTCTCTCATTCTCCTCTTTTAGATAAAGGGAAGTGCAAGCAAATAGTCTGATGTGGGGAAAAATGTAGTTTTTTCACAGTGGACTTTTAAGGGCTGTGGATTCTTTTCCTAAACTTCTCTTTCTAGAATCCTAATGTTGTTATGCAAGAACATACAGTGGCTGATTCCTCTCCTATACACCCTGCTGTCCTCTCAGTCATTCAGGAATCTCAAATCCTGGCTCTGTACACCTGCCCTATCCAGGTCCCTGTTTCTGTATTCCTCAGCACTACTCACAGTTCCTCCGGCCAGTGCCCCTGTGAGCTCCGGGTGCCCATCACTTTATTCTGCTTTCTTGGCTTGGCACTTAGGTCTTCCCCTCTGCCATGTCAACACAATCATCTTGACTCTGTTCTTCTTTTTAAAATCTCACTTATTCCTCAAGAACCAACTCAAGTAACTCTTTCTTGAGAAAGCCCACTTGAAAATTTAAGCTTAATTGATTCCTCCTCTCTCTGAACTCCCATAAATGTTTAGTGAATCAGGAGGCTTCTCAGTGGTGGAAAGAGCATGATCCTTAAGCTGAAGAGTCCTGGATTTGAATACTGTCTCTGACATTTATTAGCTGTGGGCAGATTATCCTATACTTCAAATCCCTCATGTGTAGAATAATATAAAGCTTAAAGTCTTGCTTCTACAATAAAATGTCTGTTCTTTAAATTACTTGACTGCCCTTCTTATGAAATGTTTGAAGATAGAAAACTTTTCTTATATTTCAACTCTGTAGTCAGATTCAGTGGGATCTCAATACTTGACTTGATTGATTGATATCCATTCAGATACTAAATCTACACAAACTCTAAGCCATCTAAATTTTTTTAAAGGAGTCGTACTACATATAGCTAAATTCAATCTCTATAAAGTCTGGCTACTTTTATTTTTTTCAATAATGATTCAGACCTTCTCTCCTATTATCCTTTTTTCCCTAATTGTATCTTTGTATTGCTGTTTTAACTTTCATAATTATTGCCCTGTTATTATTCACTCAGCAGTAACACACTATGTGCAAGTTGTTTTTTTTTAATATTTGAATCCTACAAAGTGTCCTGTCATACAGAAATACTGAGAGACGCAGTTGATATCCAATTATAACTTTACTTCATAATTTTTATGTGAGCTTTTGTTACAGAAATTATTGTAGAAAAAAGAAATAATAGCAATAGAAATAGAAAATGTAACTGTTTGAAGTTACTTTCTTTTGACAACTAGTGGAAGATTTATTAAGATACAACTGGCCATCATTTTGGCAATTTTATACAAAATGGGTGATTCAAGACTAATGCTGATTGCCACTGGCTATGGGTCAATAATGAAAAGGGAAATAGAGTGAAGACTGCTTGGTGTTGGCATGCATATGAGAGAGAGAGAGAGAGAGAGAGAGAGAGAGAGAGAGAGAGAGAGAGAGAGAGAGAGAGATTCATGTGACATGGAATCATTATAATAAGTAAGTAATAAGAATGTATTTTGGGAAACTGTAAAATTTTGCATCACTGAAAGAAAAAAAAGACTCAGGAGACAGCAACTCAAGTACTTGTTACAAAAATAATAATAATAACAAAACATATTCCCTGTTGTAGTTTCTGATACTTCTCCCAGGAGAAGCAATTATTATTTGTATTGATTTTAGTTTGCAAACTTTTTCTCTAATGCGCCATTGGATAACCCCAAACTAGTAAATAATTACATGTTATACAAAAATAGTGTTTGCCTTTTTACTGTAAGCTTCATAGCCCCAAAAGCAAATTAATCTTCTGACTGTGCGCTCTGTTATCCAGAACAAATACTTCAGAAAATACCATAGAAAAACAAAATAAGACCTTTTTGATTACTAGAGATAAATTATGAACAAACTAGTCTGAATACAATTAAGTGCTGAGGCATGTCTGTGTTCCCACATCTAGAAAACACGCGGTGGAAAGAGGGCTCAAGTTCACTTTTAGTTACATTTTGCCTGCCATAAAGAACTCTATTAGCAAATGAAGTAATTTTAGCAAAGTAGTAAAGGTAATGTAGAAACTATATTCTTCTAGTTTTTTATCTGCAGTGATGTTATTTGACCTAATAGCTCAATTTATCTAACAGAAAATCTAAAAACTACCATGTGCACTTTTCTTGGTCTTTTATTTATTCGTTTTTAACTACACTGTGTGTGCCCATTCATCCAGACCTAGTTTGGCCTCCTCTCTTTCATGTTCCCATACTCCCCCTCTTTCTCTTTTCTTCTGCATCATAAATTGTCCCCCTGCCTCTCCCTTACCCATTTGTTCCTCAGTGTTTTCATCCTGGAAAGTGGTATCAACATCCCCACCTGCCCAATCCTAAACCATGAAGTAATCCTTGATTGTCATTACCATCTTCCTGCACCCAACTCATCCTGAAAAGTTTCCTCCAAAGGACATCTTAAAACTGCCCCTTTTCCCCACCTTCAATATCCACTCTTTCTCACACTTCATTTCAAAAGATTTTTCTTAGGCAGTTGTTACCAGATTCTAGTTTCAAAATTAACCTTTCCATAGCCCTTCATTGCTACGCTCTATAAACCCTCTCGCTTTATTTCCTCTGTGGCACTTTTCAAAACTGTATTGATCTGGTGTTGCTTTTTGTTTACTCATTGACTGGCTTTTTGCTCCTAGCTGAGTGTGAGCCCAGAAGAGCAGAATCCCCATCTTTCTTGTTACTAGTGTGTTATCATTGCTCAAAACTATACCCAACACACTCACATCTCCAGGCTCTGGTGTGAATGGCACCCTAATGTTTTAACTGGACCATTCTGAGTACATGACTCACATGTACTCGATTAATCTGGGATACTGTGTGCACTTTTTGTGTTTTTAGCCCAGCTAAATAGTTCCTTTTTTTTTTTTTTGTCTAACCAACCCAATGATGTCGGCATTGCATAGACAGGAGAAAACCATAAGACCTTTGCAGAATTCCCATGGCTATCACTTTAAAATCTGAATTTTACATTCTCATGGACAGAATGGATTTAAAAGGAATGGACTATTTCCTATATAGTTTTAAACTTATAATTTTAAATAGACTCATAGAAACTACAATCCCATGATTATAGCAGTCTAGACAGAAGATTACAAATTTATGTTTTAAAAAATTGGCAGAATGAAATATTGATGTAACTCAAATTTAGGAAAATAGGTTATATAACCATCTTCCTTCCTTAATTTAAGGACTCTAAAACATCACACTTAAAAATGGAAGTCAAAGAGTTGGGTTTATGAGAAAAATTACCCTGAATGTTGTCTAACTCTAGACCTCATGTTCCTGGCCTGTATTTTTGGTCCTTATAGGACTTTTACCTCTGAGAAGATGCATAGGGAGTAATAAATATTTCCTCCACATCCTAACCACAGGAAGACTTAGGACTAAACACCAACATTTTTAATTAAATCATACTCATAGGGTTACTATTTTGGTGCCAGGAAGGAATTTTCCAAATTTAATGTCTCAATTAGAAGATTTTGCCTTTGTAAAACAAACAAAAATATTAACCTTGCAATTCTGATTTAAAATGTGTCATTAAGTAATTGTTTAGACTTGTAATTTAATAAGATTATGTATTACATTGGGAAATTTAAAATAGTTTAAGGATCATATTTATTGTTTGAATTCTGCTGGTCTTATAAAAAGTGTTAGGGAGATATTATTTTATAAGATAGCCAAAACACTTAAATAGGAAAGGAACTATATTTATAAATGAAACTTAAAATATTGAAGATGTTACTTTATAAATGAGACCACTGCTAAAAATTGGTGTAAATATATATAGAATGAAAAAAGTGTACACTTGATATAAAACTTAGGGACAAAAGTATGGTTTAAAATATTAGCACACCATTAAATAGCTTTTGAACCCTAAAATTACCCTTGAAATCATATCAAGTGTGATTAAATGGAAGGTAGAAAAAGATGTACACAAATCTAAGAGTTTTTTTGAATTAGGAAGCCTTGCTGAGCGAAAATAAATCAATGTTAGAGATTAAGTTATAATACCCAATGGAAATTAGGTTTAGTAAGAAACTCTGAGTTTCAAAATCTAGCCCCCCAAGTCTCTCTACCTACAAACTCTACTTTGTTCTCTACACTCAAGTCATCTAGGAGTACACAAGGAAGAAGTTTCTACTATTACCAGGAAAACACACTGACTCGCACACACACATACCCTCTGTACCTATTTAGTTTTCACAGAAAACTCTTAAGAGTGCTATTAGTATTCCCATTTTTAAATAACTCAAAAATATTGAGTATTTTACCTAGACATGTACAACTAGAAACTGACAAAATAGAGTTGAACTCAGGACTTTGTAACTTTGAAACTCTCATTTTTTCTTTATCTTTTTCCTATTTGCTAATGTGTTGGTGCGTTATTAGGTAAGGTGATCTTTTTCACCTTCTTAAGGTCTACTCTCAGCAAATTTCTGATCTACATTATTAGTTTTCAAATGTATGTGTATATTTTAAAATCAACAGATACCATTGTATGATTCTTATACACACACACACACACACACTGTAAAATGGTCAAATGCAGCTAATTAACATATGCACAGCTTCACATATTTACCATTTTGGGGATGAGAACACAAACTTTTTTAAGACTCCAATATTCTATCAACTTCAGTCATCATGCTGTATAATAGATCTCTTGAGCTTATTCCTTCTACCTAATAGTACTTTGTTCACTTTGTTAAATATGTCCCCATACTGTAAGACTTTGACCTAGAAGTTCACTGGCCAGGCACTCAGGCAGGTAAACTTTTCTAGGGTAGAAGACTGAAAATAACAAAAATGATTTTTATCTTCCCTAAATTTTATCAGGCAAGTAGATGCTTAGGTTGGATTTGCATTATACTTGTCACTTTGTGGTCTTTTTTAAAAACAAGGTCCACATCCTTAAAAGCAGAGTATATGTAACCATTATCAGAGGACAGTAGCATGTAGAATTGTGATGGCAATTAATTTAGGATTTCAAAAAGTTCTATCATTCCTGTAAGAATGTAAGAGATAATTTTAATAATATTTAAATCTAGTATTTCACAGATGAAGTGGTTCAGGGGTCTGTATGTGTCTCTGTGTATGTTTTCCAGTATTCTGTGGAATCTACATTAGCAAAAGAATATGAGATTAGCATTAAGTTCATGTAAATTGGGACACTTGTAAATTGGGACACTGGCCTTTGTCAGAGAAGAACAAAGAATAATTCTCATGTTCAAGGTTTTTCTGGTTAAGTCCTGACCTGTTGAACAGTCAGGAGAATGCTTTTCTGGAGTTGCAGGAGGGAACTGATTAACTTCTTGGACTATAACTATTTAAATTATAAATAATGAATATTAGGGAGTTTTATTAGTGCAATAAAAGAATGCAAAGCTCAGGTCATTTGTGTTGGACTTAACATGGCCCTTAGTCAGTGTTAAGTTGACAAGACACTTGCATGGTCAACTCATTTCACTATGGCCAAACTGAAGACAGGGTCACAAAGAAAGTGCCCAGATCAATTCAGGATGGATATGTTGAGCGGTTATGTCCAGTCTTCCTGGCCAATGGCACATACACGTATGATTCCTTTAGAAGACTAAAGGAACTATCACTCCATTTCTTTAGTCTGGCTTCTGATTCACATTAAATACACTTTAGCACCAGTGATAGGGTAGATGATCACTTAAAACTAGAAGACAGGAAGACAGAGATGACAGAAGGTTTTAAGGAGGGCATAGTTGCTCATCTGGAAATATTCCAATAGGCAAAAGCTAAACTACACTTTCACTAAAGCCTGGGAAAGCATGGGTTGGTGGATAAGTACACAGATTCTAGGGTCACATTTCCTAGATTCCAATTCTGATCCAGCCACTTATTAGCTTTGTGACTTTTTAAAATAAAATATTTTAGCTATTGCTTGTTTTCATCTGTAAGAAACTACCCAAAAATTAGATGAGTGATGGGAGTGTGTGCACTCAGGGTCATTGTTCCTGCAGGCTTTTTAGAGCATTAAAGAAATAGTCCAAGGAAAAGGACAAGTCAGTCACCTCCTAGTTATCTCTCATTTTTTCCTTTAATTAGTTAATTAAAAAAATAAAATATATGACAGCAGAATGCATTTTGACTCATTATACACAAAATCAACTTTTGATTTCAGCTATTGTACACGATGTAGTGTCACACCATATGTGCAGTCATACATGTACCTAGAGTAAAGATGTACATCTCATTGTACTATTTTTCCTGCCCCTATGCACTCTCCCCACCCTCCTTCCCCTTTGCCCAATAATAGTTCCTCCATTTTTCCCATGCCTCTAATTATCAGAGAGAACATTCAACCTTTGTTTTTTGGGATTGATTTACTTCACTTAGCATGATATTCTCCAACTCCATCCATTTACCTGCAAATGCCATAGTTTTATTCTCTGAGTAATATTCCATTGTGTGTGTGTGTGTGTGTGTGTGTGTGTGTATCTCGCAGTCTCCTTATCCATTCATCCATTGAGGGCCATCTAGGTTGCTTCCACAGTTTAGCTATTATGAATTGAGCTTCTTGAACGTTGATGTGGCTGCATTACTATAGTATGCTGATTTTAAGTCCTTTGGGTATAGATGAGAAGTGGGATAGCTGGGTGAAATGGTGATTCCATTCCAAGTTTTCTAAGGAATCTCCATACTGCTTTCCATATTGACTGCACCAATTTACAATCCCACAAGCAATGCATGAGGTGCCTTTTCCCTCACATCCTCACCAACATTTATTGTTGTCTGTATTCTTGATAATTGCCATTCTGACTGACATGAGATGATATCTTAGAGTAGTTTTGATTTGCATTTCTCCAATTAACTAGAGATGTTGAAAATTTTTTTCATATATTTGTTAATCAAATATATATCTTTTTCTGAGAAATGTCTGTTCAGCTCCTTAGTCCATTTATTGATTGAGTTGTTTGTTTGTTTGTTTTTGGTATTAAGATTTTTGAGTTCTTTATATATTCTGGAGATTAATGCTCTGTTTGACATGTGTGTGGCAAAAATTTGCTCCCAAAATGTAGGCTCTCTCTTCACCTCACTGTTTCTTTTGCTGAGAAGAAGATTTTTAGTTTGAGTCCATCCCATTTATTAATTCTTGATTTTACTTTTTGCACTTTAGGATTCTTGTCAAGGAAGTTGGGGCCTAATCTGATGTGATGAATATTTGGACCTACTTTTTTTAGGGGGGGGCGTCCGATCTAATTCCTAGGTCCTTGACCTACTTTGAGTTGAGTTTTGTGCATGGTGAGAGATAGGGGTTCATTTTCATTTTTTGCTGCATATGGATCTCCAGTTCTCCCAGCACCATTTTTGAAGAGGCTATCTTTTCTCCGATATATGTGGATATGAGATAACTGTATTTATGTGGGTTTGTCTCTGTGTCTTCTGCACCATTTGTCTCCAAGTCTGTTTTGGTGCCAATACCGTGCCATTTTTGTTATTATAGCTCTCATTTCTTTGTAATACATTTACTATCAAACATGATTTCCAATTTGCTTTATTTTTGTGTTTGTTGTACACACACACACACCTATATCAAACACTCAAATAAAATATATAAATATATTTATATGCATACTATCTCTTATCAGAGCTTCAAGCTCTTAGGATTGTCCTACCTGAGTTAGGATTGTCCTAACTGAGGATAACTGAGGGTTCCCTTGCAATTCCACAAGGGATAGTGAGATGAAGGCTACAATTATGTCTTCAAAAAAAGTACCTCATTTTAGGGAAGGTTGTTTTTGTGGGTGTTGCTGGGGTAAAAAGAAAAACAACTAGGAAAAACTGGCCAATAAATCCGACCAAATGTATACGAAGAATATCTCAATTTCAATTGTGTCAGTCAGCAATGACCAAGATTTCAGAATTGATATAGTTTCTTCTATTTGTTGCGTCTGTACCTTCATGAGCTTTTAAAAATATTTTGGTGTATCAAAATGAAGCATGAAGCTATGCAGGTACATTCAGATGTTCAACTCATGTTTATAACAATCAAAGTGATGCCCTTTGTTAATAGCATTCTGAACAAAGTTATTAACCCTTTTGTAACCCCTAAAAAGAAACTGGTCTATATTTCCCAGCCTACAGATAAGGAAACCAAGGCTCAGAGACTTCACATGAGTGAAGGAGCAGGGCCTCAAATACTGTGTACAATCTCATATTCTCTGCCACAAACACTTCCATTTGTTCCAGTGGGCTGATAATAAAGCATCTGCTCATACTGTGCATACCACTGAGATTTTCACCACCATGAATTTTCTCTGAGTGATCTGTTTGCTGCCCTGCTAATATCAAAGTCCATGCTTATCAAATATTACCTGAGCATCCAGAAGAACCACAGTTCTATAGTAAAAATGGCTCAAGACCTCACAAAGAGTCCACATAGTTTCTGTGCTCTGTTTGCAATATCACAGCCTTCTAAATGAGCTGGTATTGCTTCTTAGTCTATCTCCATGTGAAGTCTGTCAAGTGAATCTTCTCAGGGCTTTTTGGTCATTCCCTTAGTGACATTTATCATCTTCAATTAATTATGATTAAATTTATAATATAATTAGGAATAGATTTTTATATCTATAAATGGCCCCTTCATTCGGAAGATTCCTTAATGTTAGAATGTATTTATATAAATTTACAAATTTATTCTTTCTTGACGGTGTCTAGCAGGCAATTCAAGTTTCTTATAAAGCCTGATTATTTTATTTATCATCTTTATTTATTTATTGGTATAATGACCTAAGCAGATTCGTGAGGTTATTTATTTATTTACTTGTTTATTTTAGATTTGGGGGAATGCACACAGGACCTTGAACATGGTAGGCAAATGCTCTACCACTGAGCTACATCCTCAGACCTTTTTATTTTAGTTTGAGACAGGATCTGCTAAGTTGTCCATACTGGCCTCAAGCTTGTGATTCCACTGTCTCAGCCTCCAGAGTATGTGGGATTACAAAACTTTGCCGCCACACCTGGCTCATATTGGTGGTTTGGTGATAATGTGGTAGCAATCCATGTCTGTAGAGACAGATAGCCTCTCTGTAAAAAATTTATTTATTTTTATTTTTCAGACTGAAGAACATTTTCAGAAAAGTTTTTGACAGTTCCACATCCTTCTCTTACCTAATTCTATCTGATGGCTAAAAGTAGATTCCATTTATAAAAAACTCACCCACTTGGGTGGCATGTACATTTCTTTCATGTGATTGTCTGTCAGATCTCATTCATATATAGGGGTAGAATGCCCTTTAGTGTTGGCAAATTTGTATTTGCCATTCACTTTCTGTGGACAGTTAGGCAATTCGATGTCTCATAAAAGCTTCATAATCCTGATGTATGGCCTGGATTAAACCCTCCCTAGAGGGATGGTATTGTGGGTGTCTTTAAGTTGAGAAAAGTAATATTTAAGGAGTGACAAGCCACCAACAGAGGTAGAGTGGAGACAGCAGTGGGCAATAGAATGAAAGGTCTTGGGGAATGTGTCACTGCAGGTGTCAGACCCTGTTCTGGTTTAAACTTGATACCACAATCAATTGTGTCATCTTAAAGCCATGGCCTCAGTTAACCCTTTGCAAGATTATTGTAAAAATTAGATGAAGTGTTTTTGTGGGGTACAAAGTCCCATAGGTAGTTACCCCAGAATACATCTTGTCCCTTGAGAGCATTTTCCTTGCTTAGGCCCATCTTGTCTTCAAAACTTATATGCCTGTGCTACACTCTTAGGTCAGAGAGACCCAGGGGATGATTAATGTAGCAAATTGTAAAATGTAGCAATTTGTGAATTGAACCTGCTTATAATAAACTATTGTGAGTGAAATACATATAGAGATGATGATTAGTATCCTTTATTTTTCTAGCAATAGGGCTTGACTTGAGGCAGTCTGGTGATCATAAGGTGATTTACGTATTTCTCCCAATTAATAGGATTTAAAACCTGATTTTATTTCTTAAAGAGACGGTACTTAATAACTTTCCTCTTTAAATATGCCCTTTGAAGTTATCACTAAAATCTCATTAGAAGACCTTAGTATCTTCATCAGCAAACCCAATTCTAGTTTCAAATTCTACAGTTTTATTTCTCTCATTTTCTTAGGAAATGAGATCTTCTACTTTTACTGATCCTTACTATCACTGCATACAAGCAAAAAGATGAAAGACCCTCTCTTGTATATATCTCAGAGTACACATTTTAAGTAATAATTTGAGAGTTGGCATTCATAATATTAAATGTGGCAGTCATATGCCATTTGGTAATGCATAATTTTGAAATATCATGAGGTTCATTGCACCTCTCTAATCTATAAGGTGGACAAAACAATAGTAACAATAGTATCTATGTCATAGGATTGTTATAAAAATAAAATATCTATAAAATATTCAGTATAGTGCCTATCATATAGTAAGAATTTAATAATTGCTACCATAAATATATTTAATAATAAAAATTTCTTTACATCACTTAGCAACTATTTCATTTTAAGTGCACACTGTGGAGAGTATTATATAGTTTTGTATTCTTTTGGTTTTTTCCTTCACTTACATGTTCCTGGTTTTTGAGGCTTAGGAGATGTATTTGGCATGTAGTGGAATCCAAATAAATGTGTGTTAAGACTGTGAATTAATGAAAAATGTAAAAGTTTCATTTCATCTCCATCAATGTGAAAATTTTAGGATGTCATCACTGATTTTAAAAGTGAAGTACAAAACCTAACAGTGAAGTACAAAATCTGCCAGATAATAAGAAGGACATTCCCTTCTGGATATAGCATTTGGGAAGAGCATTTAAACAGAAAATTCATGGTTCCTAGCCTTTTGTGAAACAGTGTGCATTAGTCAGCTTTTCAATCCTGTGACAAGAACAACTGAGAAGAGAAAATATTTATTTTGATCTCACAGTGTCAGAGGTTTTTGTCCTATGACTCTACAACTCCATGGATCTGGGCCCCAGGTGAGGCAGAACATCATGGCAGAAGGGAATGGTGATGGAATGCTTTTCTGTTCATGGTGGTCAGAAAGCAGAGAGAGACAGAAAGGAGGGAAGGGGTTCCTTCCAGGTATACCTCTAGTGACCCACCTCCTTCGGTCATGCCCACCTGCCTACAGTTATCATCCAGTCAGCCCATTCAAACTAGGATGAATATATTAAGTCACAACTATCACCATCCAACCATTTTATCTGTGAATATTCCTGCATTAACACCAGAGATTTTGTGGACACCTCATATCCAACCATAGCATTCTCTCTCTGGTGCTCAAAATCTCATGTTCATCTATCTATGTAAAATGCATTAGTTCATTTCCAAGAGTTCCCAATGTCTCAACATTTCCAGCATTGTCCAAAAGTCCAAATTCCAAGTGTTCTGAGACTCAAGGTCAACTCTTGACTGTGAGCCCTTCTAATGATCAAAAGCAAGTTTTGTATGCCCGATATACAATGGCACAGAGTACATTCCCATTCCAAAGGAGAGGAATAGGGGCATAGAAAGAAGGGATTGGACCAAAACAAGACTGAAGCCCATCAGGGAAAAATATTTTATATAGCTCCACAGCCAACATCTGGGACACATGTTGGGGAGCTGTGTTCTCTAAAGGGCTTGGTGAGGCCCTCACCTTTTCCCTTGCCAGATGCAAATCTGTTGACTATGGAGAAAGCCTGGCCTCTCTTCTAGCCTCGCTTTCTCCATAGTCAACAGATTTCCTTGGAAAACAGTCCATGTTATGGATACCTTTAACTTTCTGGGGTCTCCATTCAGCTTTGGTTTCATCTTCATTGCTTCATGTACTGCCCATTCAGGGACAGACTACAGGAATTATAACAGATACCCTTTTCCTCACTTCCCAAGCCTTCCTTTAGAATGTTGGTAGAAGACTCCATGACCCTCTAATTCCAGCATATTGTGTTCCTGCAGAATCAGCACCATGTGGATGATAAGGCATACTACCAATTCAGGCAGCTGGGGACTCTATATCATGGCTACAGGGTCTTCTAATTGCCTAGACAGCTGAGAACAGTGAAAAAAGTCCCTAGGCTTCCACATAGGAGCAAGGGGCTACCATGGTCTCTTTTCAAAGGAAATTTAACTTTTACTCTATTGAGCCTATATTGGGTACAGTCTCACCATTTCATGATATTTCCTCAAGGGATTTTTCTTATTTTTTTCTGGGCAAAGTACTTAGCATCTACTTAACAGCTGCAATCTCTTTCACAATCATACCTGCATCCCAGTTTTACATGCATTTTTGACCAAATTGCAGAGTTTTAAAATCCTTCTTATCTGCTCAAGATTCTCAGACTAATCCTAAGTGATGCCAACAATATTCATGCCAATAATTAAATGATGTACTGCCTTGAAATTTTCTCAGGCAGAATGCATTTCAATTCATTAAACGTATATAGCATAATTCTTCAAGTCTCTGGTTGTACACAAAGTAGAGTCACACCATTTGTGTCTTCATACATGTACTTAAGGTAATTATGTCCATCTCATTCCACCATCTTTTCTATGCCCATACCTTTTCTCTTCCCCTCCCTCCTCTGTACCCTATCTAAAGTTCCCCCATTTTTCCCATTAACATTCAGGGTAATTATTGAGACATTATTTATATTCTGAGCAATTTTTGTTTATTTTTGGTAATTTAACTTGACGTAGTTCCTCCTTTGATTGTTTTTTCCTTTAGTGTAATACTTTTCTTCTTGTTGATTTTCATTGTTTTTCATTTCCTCCTCATAGAATATTTTGCCAAGGATGTTCTATAGTGCAGGCTTTCTAGTTGTAAATTCTTTTAACTTTTTTTTATCATGAAAGATTTTTATTTCTTCATCAAATTTAAAGCTTAAATTTGCCGGATATAAGATTCTTGTTTGGCATCCATTTTCTTTTATAGTTTGGTATAGGTTATTCCAGGATCTTCTAGATTTTAGAGTCTGGGTTGAAAAATCTGTAGAGATCCTAATTGGTTTCTCCCCTATATGTAATCTGACTCCTTTCTCCTATGGCTTTTAAAATGCTCACCTTATTCTGTATGCTTGGCATTTTCATTATAATGTGCCTTGATGTAGATCTGTTGTGATTTTGTACATTTGATGTACAAAATCTTGTATTGATTTTTTCAATTCATTCTTCATGTTTGGAAAAATTTTCGATATTATTTCATCGAACAGATAGTTCATTCCTTTGGTTTGGAACTCTATGCCTTCTTCAATCCAAATAATTCTTAAATTTGGTCTTTTTATGCAATCCCATAATTTTTGAATGTTCTGCTCATGGTTTCTAATCATCTTCACTGTGTGGTCAACATTAATTTCAAGATTATATGTTTTGTGTTCATTGTCTGAGGTTCTGTCTTCCAAGTGATCTAATCTATTGATGATGCTTTCTATTAAGTTTTTAATTTGATTTATTATTTCAAGTGTTTCTGTTTGGTCTTTTCTCAGAACCTCTGTCTCCTTATTGAAGTAATCTTTTGCTTCCTGTATTTGCTTATGTAGCTCTTTACTGAAATGGTCTTTTTCTGTTTGTATTTTCTTTCATATATCACCCTTTAATTCACAGAACATTTTAATTATGTACATCCTGAACTCCTTATCTGTCATTTCTTCTGATGTGCCAGCCATGGATTCTAATAAGGTAGTATCTTGGTTTATATGGGGCACTTTCTTTCCTTGTTTTTTATGTTGTTCATGTGTCTTTCCTTCTAGTACTATGGATTTGAGGTGTTACAGTTTTTACCCCATCAGCTTATAGTATACCTGCAGGGTTCCAATACTTCTCCTTTAAGGGGGAGAACAATATTAGCAGATACCAATACAAGTAGTATACAGCCTTTAACCAAGTACCTGCTACTAAGGTGTTCATAGTTTTGTCACAATATACAGAAATGGTGAGTTCAATTATTATCTACAGTATAAACAATAGATTTGTAAAAGGGTCTACAATTTCTAATGGTGGACAAAGAGAGAAACAGGAGTGGGATGTATGATAAGATGTTAAGGAGGTAGGAGGTAAGGATGTAGTTATTATATCTTAGGAAGCATGAAAAGGAATCTAAAGAAGTTGGCTAGTTGTAGGAGAAAAGAGAGAAAGTAATTTTGTGGAGAAAAGTAAGTGGGAAGATAACAGAGAGTACAAAACACAAACAAACACAAATTAAGAAAAATAAAATGTAAAAATAGGAGATAAAAGAATATATAACACAGATACAAGGATTGTTTTTGTTGGAGTTCAGTATCTTTTCTTCTTCCCTTTTCATCTAATAGACGTGGTTGTCTGTTGTTTGTTGGTATCTCCACCCTCAGGATGATGAAGGTTATTAGGATAGGGGTATTTGTCTTGGGGGTGAAGCTCCTGGAGGTGGGGTATAGCACCTGCAGGTCCTGATGGGGGACTGCACCCCAGTGATTTCCTTTGGTGCCTGCTCGTGTGATGTGTGTGCCTTGTCTTATCTCTTTATATCACCTGTAGACCTCGCAATTCCTGGTCTCTAATTTAGTCTCTCAACTGTATCTCACTCTCATTCTCCCTTTCTACTTCCCAATCAGGACCCTCTCTTTATGAAGGTCTTGTGGGCTTCTCTCTGGGGGCTGCACACCTGATGCAGAGAGTTGTTTGTTTTGTATTGGCCAGTTCAGGACCAGGCTTTGAGAGCTAAGGTAGCCACAAGCCCTGGGCTGTCTTATTGGTTTTGGGGGGAACAGGGGATTTGGGGACTATGGTACCTTGATATTGCTTTCAGTCCTCAGTAGGTGTCCCAAACTGGGAGTTTCCCCAACTAAAGATGGTGACAAAGCTGTCCAAGATGGAGGTGGCAGCTTTCAGAGATGGGGTGTTGGATTAGATCAGATCTGGCAGAGTGGTGGCATTGGGCAGCGTGTTCAGAGATGCAGCTCTGTGGCATACAGTGTTGTGTCTGGCGGCTATCTCCAGACCCTGTCCTGTGTTCCCTGGTGCACGCTATCACGAGTAGAGGACTATAGCAGTGGTGAGTGTCCCAAGATGGAGGTGACCAGGGAGCCCTATGTTTGTAGGTGGGGGTCCACATGGGATCAGCGCCAAGGATTCTTATGTGGGTGGGCAGCCAGGGGTCCTGCATGGGTGCTGATGCCAGAGGTCCTGCTCAGGCACTGTGATCAGAGATCCTGTGTGGGTGAGAGGACTGGAGTCCTGTTCAGGCACAGCAGCCAGGATTCCTGCATGGGAGCAGCTTTTGGGGTTCCTCTAATAACTTACAGAGAAACAGTATTCCCACTACTAGAATCCCAGGTCACGGAGCAACACAGAATGCAGTCTCCCTCTAGTCCTCCATTTTGGATCCCCCAAGTTTATCATCTTTAAATTCAGCCTCATAGAAAGTCTCAGGACATGGAAAACATGTAGACCACTTCTTTGTGAAATTGTAAGGTGAATGACCTCTAGTTTAATTCCTAGTAGACTCATTTCCCTCTGAAATCTCATAAGCACAGTCTTTACACATTCTGGTCTTCTGAGCTCCCACCAGAATTGCCTATTAAGCTCTGCTTACAATGTTCTAAGGCCTCCATATCCCTTTCCAAATTCTCCATACAAACAATTTCCAAAGGCTTCTCAACCATATGACCAGGGTAGTCACAGCAACAACCCCACTCTCAGTACCAATTTCTGTGTCAATCAGCTTTTCATTCTTGTGACCAAAATACCTGAAAAGAACAACTTAGAGGAGGAAAATTTTATTTTGATCTCATGAAGTCAGAGATTTAGTTCATATTGGCAGAGTCATTTGTTCTGGGCACAGTGTGAGGCAGAACATCCTGGTGGAACAGCAAGCTGGAGGGAACCTGTTCCACTCTCAGATGGCAGGAAAGTGAGAGAGAGAGAAGGGGATACAGGGGAGATTAGCCCTTCCAGGGTATACCCCAGTGATCCACTTCCTCTAGCTTCATCCACCTGCTATGGTTACCACCAAGTTAGTCAATTTGTAAGAAGATGGACTGATTAGACGACAGGTTCTAATAATCTGATCATTTCATCTCTGAATATTCCTGAATTATACAGGAATTTCTGGCAGACACTTTATGTCCAAAACATAACAATATTTAGAATATTGCCACTCTAGTGATTTAAGTGCAACAAAGTAAGTATTTTAAACCAAATTAAACTAAGATCATAACACAACTGAATTTAAGAATATATTTAAAGATATTCTATTTTTCAGAATACATGAAGTAACTTTACTATCAACAGTGTTATAGATAGTTTCAATTAAGACTAACTAAAAGCACACAATTTATAAAATTATCTAATCAAATATTTTTATATAAATCTTTGTAGTGCTGTAATCAAGTGATGGATTGCTACTGCAAATCTTACAGACAGCCACACTATTGTATTTGCATTTTTTTAAATTATAAAAAGCATTTTTACACTGAACTTAAGATGAGATTTAATACAATTGTTAAGTAACTACTAAGTTTCCTGACTTGGGTGGTTTTAGTAAAAATTAGCAACTATTTCTAAGAAATGTAGAAAAAACAACAAATCTATATTGGGTGGAAATTTGAACTCAACATACTCTGAAGATACTTTCACTACAACCTCTCTAATATTGCATCTACAGCTCTAGTAAAAATGAATCTCTAATAATTTTATATAATTAAATTTCTACTGATTGATAGAAGAATTAGAAGGCAATCATTTATAACATGGTGTGTGCACATTTACCTGAACACTGTGACATAAAAGACGGTGTTATCATTTCTTCATCAGTACCTCCCAGCACTATATCCATTTGGCACTTATTCAAGTCTAATATACATTTTACAATAGATTTGTCTGATGTTCCAGTGGGTATCTTGTGTATCATCAATTACCATGACAACAGCTTTATAATCCTGTAGTCGCATTAGAGCTCATTAGTGCCAAATGCATCCATGAAAATATTCACAATCTAGAATGATAAAGCTATAAGTGATTTTTTTTTCTTTTCATCGTCTTTTATTGTATTTTTTTTCTCTCTGAAGGGATTTGTGTTTTGGGTTTTTTTTTCCTCTGAAGATTCAATTAGTCCTGTTTGTCCTACTTAAGCTATTAGTGTTTCCATCAGAAGCAGTATTTCTCTTTCCAAAGAATACAAGTCAACCTTAATTAGTGATGTTCTAAGTGTACAAATTCATTTTAATCGTTTGCATGAGTTATGTATATGACTCTACCTCCATTTGGCCAGCACTATCGGAGCAGGGTGTGCTGCTGGCTCCGTTATTTGGTAAACTTCTATCTCCCTCAGTAAATGTGCCTAAAGTAAACATTCATTCCTGAGAAGAGCTTCTGTAAAAGTACTTACCAATGTTTGCTGAGCATTTGCTTGTATTACATTTGTTTCTTGCGGAACTAACTTTTTAATTTTCTTACCTTTTCCCTCACTGAATGCAAAGAAACCTCAAGGCAAATTGCTGTCTTGTGAGTTCATTTATCAGCAGAGGAAGAAAACAAAATAGCTTTTATTTTAATTCAGCTCAATGCAGCAAGCACTTACTAAATTTTCATTTTGAGCCAGATGTTGAGCCAGGAAGTGGGGAACAAAATGGAAACAGACCTTTCTGTTCTCAAGGAATTTAGCAGGGTAGGTGGATATGTAACAACAATAGATACTTTTATGTTATAAACGTTAGAATATATTTGTAACGCAAAGTCTAAAGTCGTTAGCATGGTAGTTTAAAATCTGGACTCTAGATTTTCTGAGTTTAAATCCAGATCTATCATTTATTATATGTGAGAGTTTGGCAAGTAAGTTAATCTCTGTGCCTCAAATTTTAATTAGTGAAATAAGGACGAAAATAGTACTTAATTCATTGGGTTATAGATAATTCTTATAATAACTATGTAAATTAGTCCCATTTATAAAGAGCTTAATATAGTGTTTGCCACATAGTAGGTGTGATATAAGTGTTGGTTAAATAAAACAATTGTGGTCTACTTGCTGCTTAGTGGGTGAAAGAAAGCTGATATTAGTAGGACGTTAGGAAAGATGAAAGTTTATTTCACTGAACCTTTCTTTGAAAGAATAGAAAGCCACCAAATAAATAATCTACCATTCCATTTCATGACCCTACAAAAAAAAGACCAAATCAACATCGAAAGCAGTAGAAGACAGGAAGTAATTAAAGTCAGAGCTGAAATCAATGAAATGGAACAAAAAAAAATTCAAAAAATCAACAAAACAAAAAGTTGCTTCTTTGAAAAATATAAATCACTAAATCCTTAACCAAGCTAATGAAGAAAAACAGGACAAAATGCAAATCACTATAATTCTTGATGAAAAGGGAAATATCATCAGAGACACTATTGAAATGCAGATGATAATCAGAAAATCCTTTGAAAATATATACTCAAATACAATAGAAAATTATGAAGAAATTGACAAATTTTTGGAGACATATGACCTACCCAAATTGAATCAGGAAGACACAGAAAAGTTAAGCAGATGAGTTTCAAGAAATGAAATTGAAGATGCCATCAAAAGCCTACCAACAAAGAAAAGCCCAGGCCCAGATGGATTCTCAGCCAAGTTCTACTAGACATTCAAAGAAGAACTTACACCAATACTCCTGAAATTATTCCATGAAATAGAAAAGGAGGTAACTCATTCTATGAATCTGGTATCACACTAATACCAAAACCAGACAACGACATATCAAGAAAAGAAAACTTCAGACCAATATCCCTGATTAACATAGATGCAAAAATGCTTTAAAAAATATTGGCAAATCATGTACAAAAGCATATTAAGAAGATAGGGCACCATGATCAAGTGGGGTTCATTCCAGGGATGTAAGGTTGGTCCAACATATAAAAATCAATAAAGGTAATTCATCACCTCAATAGTTTTACAGACAAGAACCACATGATTATTCCAATAGATGCAGAAAAAAATTGGACAAAATTCAACTTCCATTCATGTTTAAAACATTAGAAAAACTAGGGATAGTAGGAATAGACCTTTTTGAAAGCTATATATGCTAAACACAAGGCTGCCAATATACTAAATAGAGAAAAATTGAAAGCATTCCCTCTAAAAACTGGAACAAAACAGGGGTGCATTCTTTCACTATTCCTATTCAACACAGTCCTTGAAACCCTAGCCAGCACAATTAGACAAAAGAAATTAAAGGGTTATAAGGAGGAAAAGAAGAGCTTAAATGAACCCTATTTGCCAACAACATGATTTCTATATTTAGAAGACCCAACAAACCGAACCAGAAACTTCTTTAACTCATAAGTGAATTCAGCAAAGTAGCAGGATATAAAATTAACATCCACAAATAAATTGTGTTCTTATACACTTGTGATGAATCAGCTGAAAGAGAAATCAGGAAAATTATCCCATTCCCAATAGCTTCAAAATAAAAATAAAATACTTGGGAACCAATATAACAAAAGAGATAAAAGACCTCTACAATAAAACTATAAAACACTAAAGAAAGAAATTGAAGAAGACCTTAGAAAATGGAAACATCTTCCATTTCTTGGATAGGCAGAAATAATATTGTCAAAATAACCAAATCACCAAAAGTGCTATACAGATTTAATGCAATTCCTATTAAAACTCCAGTGATGTTCTTCATAGAAATAGAAAAAACAGTCATAAAATTCACATGGAAACATAAGAGGCCCAGAATAGACAAAACAATTCTTAGTGAGAAAAGTGAAGCAGGAGACATCACAATACCAGCCATTAAAATATATTATAAAGCTATAGTAACAAAAATGGCATGGTATTGGCACAAAAACAGACAGGAAGACCAGTACAACATAATAGAAGAAACAGAGACAAACCCACATAAATAGTTATCTTTTACTAGAAAAAGGAGCCATAAACATATATTAGAAAAAAAGATAGCCTTTTTAACAAATGTTGCTGGGGGAACTGGAAATCCATATGTAGTAGATTGAAATTGAACCCCTATCTATTACCGTACACAAAATTCAATTCAAAGTAAATCAAGAACTTAAGTGTTAGACCAGAGACTCTGTACTTACTAGAAGAAAAGTCTAACCAGGTTTATTTGATCATTTTTATTCTTTAATAAAATATGCCGTTAGGAAATTTTAAAATTATTCCTCTTATATTTCCATCCTTAGGGAAAGCTAGAAATGTTGACATGTGTTCATGACCAAAGTATCAGAAAAATAATTTGAGAAGAAAGCATAGATTTGGAGGAAAAAATAGTGGCTTTTACTAGGAAATTCTGAGCCAAGAGAATCTGGCTCAGGATCTGCAGGTAGAGAGCAGGATGATGGAGATAGTAGCTACTATTTATTAAGTGCCCCACGTGGCAGATGCTGTGCTCATCATTTACCATTTTTAATCACACAATTCTGTAATGGATCTCTCCATTCCCATTTCATGGATGCCAATTCTGTAGTAAATAGAGGTTATTTAATATGCCCAAGATCACATAACTATTAGGTTGTTGTGATGATTTTTAGATCCTGATCTGTTGATGTTCAGATCTGTACAAATTCCATTATAACAAACTCACTCTGGTATTTTGTGATTATGAAAGATTATAGGTAGTATTGTCTTTAATATTATTGTTAATTACTTTAAAATTTTGTGTATATCTGAAAAATACAATATTAAATAGTTTATTCCCAAGTCAGATTATAAAGTTAGAACATAGTATTGCTGGATATCAGAATGATCATGAATATAGACTTAGACTTAGACAAACTCAGAGTTGAATCTGTGACCCTGAAAACTTACTAGGCCTCAGTATCTTTCCTGTAAGATGGAAATGTTTGTCTCATAAGGGTACTTTGAAGGTATAACCACAGATTATTTACTAAGATATTTGTACAGTGCCTAACAAATAGTAGATAAGGGTAGCTCTTATCAAGAATAGCTACTTCTTATGATGGCTTAGATCAAAATTTTTCCTTGGGACATGTGCTTGAGATTACAATGGAAATCAAAAGCAAATAACTGAAAAAAGTTGACTTAATCATTTTTTTTTCAGGGAAAATTGTTTACATAAAGTAAGATACAAATATATTCCAGTTTAAAATGCATTTAGTTTTAAGTTTTATGTAAATTCCTCTAAGAAATGTCAGGTAATGCAGTCTCATGTGACAAAAATGAGGAATTCAAAATTAATATGATGTAGATTTAAAATACTGTTTTATATAAAATCAGATCAAACTGCATTCCTACACAAGGTTTTGCCAGGTGCAGGAGACTGACTTGAAATGAACTTCTTGGAGATGCAGCACCTGTGTTGAACCAGTGGCTGTGTCTGTGTCCCACCTCACTGTGCAGAGCATGAGGCAGCGGTAGAAGTGGGGGCTTGACAGGGTTCTGCATCTGGCTTTATCACTAACTTGTCCTGTGATTTTGGACAAGCTACATCTTCTCCAGACTCAGTATCCATATCTGTAAAATGAGAACATGCAGTTAAGATTCAGAAAAAATCAAGTGTCCGATAGTCTATAAGTCTATGTACAGCAGAGAAGTAAGAGATGGGCTAGAAGGAAAAAAAAGTTAATTGTTTGACATATTTTAAACAATAATTTCACCTTTGAAGACAATTTTGTATTACAAGGTAAGAAAACAAAATGGGAAATTACATGTTTCTACACCAAATTTTTTTTCTCCAACCATCTGTCACCAACCTGCCTATAGAAAGCCCTCCTGGCGTTCCTAACAGGCCTCATACATTTATCATACTGAACACCCTTACTTTCATTTACTTTTCAAAGGTCTTTTGGTCTATTTAAATATGCCAAGCACTCCCAAAGTAAAGGAAATTTCCTTAAAGCCCTAGGGGAAAATACTACTTTTGTTTTATCCTCAGTGATAATTATGTAGCATACACCAGAATTATGAAAAAGTATTATGATTAGAAACACACAGAAACACACACACAAACATACACATATATACACATGTTTAATTTCTATTTTTACATACACAAATGCATTATACATATATACATATATATATATATATACATATATAAGCACATATATGTATATACATATGCGTGTGTATATATACATATATACATATTCTCTATATACATATATATACAGAATGCAAATGCACTCTATGACATACAGAGACCATGTGACCAGAGAATTTATGAATTCTCTTTGTACCAGGTAATAAGAATTCCCTTAAATAGATTTGTTTTTGGAAACTAACAATTATACATCACTAGCATTATTATTTTTTCACATACATATTCAATAATTATTTATTGAGCACTAGTTGCTGCTCTAGGTCCTAAGAGTACTCCATGAATTAGACGGACCTGTTATTCTCCTAGTTACCCTTTCTGTGGTAGAGAAATAGTTCACCATGTCAGGATTTTGATACTCACAAGTCCTCACTAGTACACTCCACGCTGCTTTCACATTTGTATCTCCATGTTCTTCCTTCCTCACATGGCTACAGGGAATTGCAAAAATTACTTTTATAAGCATTGATGGAACCACAAACGAAAACAGAAGTTATTTTGAATATATGGCAAACACTTCTGAAGGGAAGACTAACAAACATCAGGTTAGTTTTTATTTTCTCTTGTTCTAAACAAGAAAAGGTATAGTTATCCCTTGGAACTACAGTCTAACAATATTAGGATGCTATGAGGGATGAGATGTAAAAGCACACTCTGCCTCCAATGTACTTGCAGTATAGTGGTAAAAAGAGAAAACTGAGCAGGTAAGTGGTTATGTGGTCATGTGATGTTTAGTTATAAAATCATCTCTACCCCAAAGTAATGTGGAAACTTCAGGTTAGTTATATGGTAGTTTGATTTGGGAATTCCAATTGAATAAGGTTAGATTTTGAGCCTGAAATCTAAATTGCAATATATTTGAATCTCAGACTGGCCTTCAAGTTGACCCAGCATTCTGATCTTCCATGAAGTGTGGCATCATCCAGGGCGAGATCAGCTTTCTAAGGATATGAAACAGTTGCTCTGGGCATAAAAATGCTAAGTGGCTTTTTGGTTCAGGGTCTTATTAGATTATGAGAGTTGTACTCTAATCTGCAGATTAATCCATTTGATGGATTAATAATTTAAATTGATTACTGGATAGTAACTGTGGGGCATAACTGGAGGAAGTAGGTCATGGGTACATGCCCTTGGGAATTAAGTTTTGTCCCTGGTTCCTCTCTCTCCCTCTGTCTGCTTCCTGGCTGCCATGAGCTGAGCAGCTTCCCTCCTGAGCAAGGTGGGTCTTCCAACCACGGACTGAGACTTCTAAAACTGCAAGCCCCAAATAAATTTCTACTTCTTTACATTGTTCTTGTCAAGTATTTTGATCACAGTGATGGAAAGTTGACTAACATAGGATCTAAGAGATAGAATTACCCAACACTGGCTAATGCGAGTAGGGAAACTATATCTTAAAAAGACTAAAGGACATTTGCTTTGAATTATATCATCATATATCTATTAAGCATTTGCCATCTTCTCATCCCAAGGCTAGGGCAGGTGAAGTAAATAAGAGAATCAAGACATTGATCACTGTCCTTAAATAGCATGTAACCTAATTTAGAAGAAAACTAATAAACATTAAAATTAGGAAATCATGTCCCAATCAAAAGAAATTCAGTATCTACAATGGCCTAAATATCTCATAAATATTATATACTACAACCTCAATAAAAATCTTATGAGGCAGCTGTGTTAATCATCTTTTGCTGCTGTGATGAAAATACCTGACAAGAATAACTGAGAGGAGGAGAACTTATTTTGGCCCACAATGTCAGAGGTTCAGTCCATGTTTAGTTAGCTCACAACTAGGTCCCATATTCCAGTAGTTCATTCAGCTATCAATGGATTAATCCATAAAATGGATTAATTCATGGATGAGGTCAGAGTCCTCATAATCTAGTCATTGCCTGAAAGCCCCACCTCTGAACCCTGCTGTACTGGGGCCCATGTCTCTGATACTTGAGCATTTGGGGACATTCCAAGTCATAACAGCAGGTAATATTAATTTTAATTATGAGAAATTTACAGAGAGGAGAAGAATAGACTTTAAGTTCATATCAGTAAGTTCTTCATTGGTTTTTCTTTTAAGTAGCTTCCAAAGCTGTCAACTCCTAGGAGTAAATATGCTCTCTAATGTCTTTGTGCTCCTCTTTTAACATCAGTGGAAGTGCTTCTTGTCCGTAAAATGAGGACACTGGACTAGAACTAATGAGTGGCCATGACTTAGAGTAATCTGAAATTTTTGTGAAGAATGCAGATAACTGGACCTCTGCCATGGAGGTTGTGTTTCACCAGAGGTAAATAAATAAAATGCTAAAAATTCGGCATTTTATGAGTGGTTCCAGTTAATGTCCCTATGACTGTTTTTCAGAGTGAGGTACTTAGGAGTCACTAAACCCATACCTTACATCTTACGAGATGGTCCAGGAGCCAGCAGCATTGTCCTCACTGGGGATCTGGTCAGACGTGCGGAAGCCAATCTGAGGTGCAGGTAGAGATTTTGAATAAAGCAAATTGTCATTTATAAATTGATTTAAACTGATATGAAGTAGAGCACTTGAATTTTAACAGGTGTGATGTAAGGGCTGAATTGAGAGAAATGAAGAGTGACAACAATGAGGGAAGTTTGCCTTTTTATATGTAGCTGTGCATAAAATAATCAGTTCCCAGCTTTACATAAATTAAATCTACTATTCCCATTCTAAATTCCCCAGGGTTGGCAGGATCCCATAGGCCTCTCAGTTTGCTCTTAAATGTCCCTAGAACCTCTGCTCAGAATTACAACCTAATTACAGCATACACATTTGGGAATACTTTTATGTTAAGAATTTGTGCAAATTTAACAAATAAAACCCGATGAATTGAAGCAAGTAGAACCACATGAGAAACATAATATAGATGCAGAGATAAAAAAAAAAAAACAGCCACTGGGCAATATTCCTGACATTTTCTCCTCTAACATTAAGTGTTTATTAAGGCTGCACACTGCAATAATGGTGGCTAATGTTGCATGGTATAATGGAAAATGATTGAGTGATATATTAGAGCAGTAGCTACATATCTGAGTGTGTACTTAACAGCTTGGCTGGTTTTAATATGTGCCATAATTACAGATACTAAGCTGGCAGGTTTAGCTAAAAATGGTTAAGTAATCACTGAAATAAAATGCAACATGCTTAAATCTTTTTAATTTTAATACTACTCCCCCTATTAACATGCAAAATAACTTTTCTGCTCTGCTCTTCAGTGAAATGATTTTGATATAAAATTATACTTAAGCCATACAAGAATTGCATAGGTATTCTGCCAATTAAAGAGCAAGAACTAACTCATTGCAGGATGGCACAAACATAGAGCTTATATTGGCTTTTCACATTGCCCTACGCCTTGGCGACAATATGACTCGATATGTCACTCAACACTTAATCAGTGAGATAATATAAAATGAGAATTTGTAAAATTTTTATGTTCCGGGTTTCATAAAATAATTGTGGTCTTTTGCTGTTGAAAGTGAAAGAAAGCCTGTTTATTCCTCTTAGGCCAGTTTCATACACATTTTAAGCCAATTCCCATTCCCCTCTCATGCATGGAATAGAGCTGGGCACTGACTTCTTAATTTTAGTTCCAACAATCCAATCTAGCAAAAGAAATACATTCTAGAAAGCATAACTGAGAGTAAACATCTACTAAAGTAATTATGTTTACTTAATGACTTGCATTTCAAGACTGGGATCCTCAGCAAATCTTTAAAAGCATATGATACTTTAAAAATGTCTAAAAATATCTCAAAAATACAATATTCCATATAAATAGATATACTGATATACACACACTATATACATATACCTGTAATTTCATTTATCCATATATTTTTTTTCTGGTAAATATAGTTGCAGTAATAAAATATTTAATATAGTGCCATTTCCCTAAGATATTAAAAATGTAAATCCCAGAAATGAATATAGAAAATAGCTCCAGTCTGTGGTTATATAATCATTGTCTCACTATACATCGTTTTCCCAGTATTGTAGCCCTTCCTTAAAATTTATGCAATTTGCTTTGATTTTTCACATATTTTTTATCTGCATTAATAACAACAACTCTACCTTTAATATCCTTTCTCTTTGTTGTTTATTCCTTCTCTTTAGGTGGCCACCATTGAATTTTCAATATCACCATATCTATTAAAAATCATCAAAATTAATAATGTCCTTGTTGAAAAGAAAGGTCAAATCTATCATATTTTTCAACTCATGTTATGACATTTTAATGAGTAGATAGACTTTAATAACATTTGGTGACCTTGAAGTCTCAACTGTCCAAAACATGCAGCATTAATTCCAATGTAGATTTTTGATTGGAATGTCTGAAAGATATCTATATAGACGATAGCACAAACAAAGCAGTGTGAACATTCTCATATGTCTGCTGGAGGCCATAAGCACTCAGGTCTGTTAGGTAGATGCCCAGGAATCCAATGGCTGGGTCATTGTGTATACACACTGTGAAACATCAGTCCAAAATGGCTTTATTAATTGACACACTTGCAAACAATGAGAACTCCAGTTGTTCTGTATCCAGGAAAACAATAGGTATGGCCAGTTGTCCATTTCATCATCATTATTATTTTGTATGCATATAAATACAAGGGCTATGCTTTTTAGCAGGTCTTTAGAAAAGAAAATCACATTCTCAAAAAAAAAAAAAAATAAGAGAGGACATAACTGACTACAAGTTCTCCTTGCCTTAAATCTTTAGCATGGATTTCCCCTGGAAGTATGTTTTCTACTCTGTCGCATTTCTTTCCCCTAGGTTTTGGGCATATCTTCAGGATCTTGAGAAAATTTCCATTTTCACATATCTTGTTACTGAAGTTCTAAGGACTCTTTTAGGCAGTTTTCCATTTTGTGACACCTGCAAGCATGGTAGTGTCTGTTGTCTGCTTGTCTGCTGACTACCTGTTTGTTAACACTGGCCAGGAGAGTTGATAGGGGAGGTTCAGTTCTCTGGAAAAAGTACTATAGCACTGACCTATCCTTTGAACTTCTAGGAGCTTTTGCACAGTAGGTATTGAGCAAGTATTTGTTGAGATGGGTTGACTTCCTTTTTTTTTGCTCTACAAAATTACTCTACCATGTTCTTATTCCTATTATAAACATTTCACTTTCCTGGAAAATCTCTCTGTTTGTACATTTACCTGAACTGCCTTAATTTGTCCACTTCAGTGCTTTCAGTCTTAAATGGTATGATCACAGTGAGCAATATTGTTAGCTTCCCCAAACAAAAGTCTGCACATAATTATGCTCCAGATTTAGCCATGGACTAGTTTTAAGGAGAATCTGGACCAGGAACATTTCAAAAATCAATCTGATGGTGTTTTGCTTCATACCTTTGAAAGACCATGGTGAATATTGCAGAAAATTTCTCACATAAATATTTGCCTGAACATTAGTGTCTCAGGTGAACTCATAATTCCATGGCATTTGTAATTTGTCCAGAACATACATTGTCTGACTCTCTCAGCAGTTCTGTACCATTCTCATTTCCTGGAAATGCAAACTAAGTCTGGGAGTTAAAATTTTGCTTTAATTATATGTATTCTAAGTGGAATTGTCATGACTAAAGTGCAAGTACATTTGATATCAATTCTTTAAGAATAGAAAGTAAATTTAATTAAATTGACCATATTGACCATAATCTATACAATTTTAAGGAATGTAGCAAGTGAAATCAGAATATTAATATTTCATAAATGTATATTTAATTGTGACTATATATATTCACCATATATATGTATGTGTATGTGTATGTGTGTGTGTGTAGATAGATAGATAGATAGATAGTGTGTATGTATATGTGAATATGAGCACCATATTTCTTCAGTGAAAGACACTTTGTTGGTCCATAATGCAAAATGCAAAGGGTAGTGTCCAAATATAGAGGAGGGACTAGGAAATAACAGAGGCCTCTACTCATCTTCTTTCTATTTGCTTGTTTTTCAGCTCACAGAGCTTTATCTGGAACATTTTTGAAGGCTATTGTAGCACAGAGTTTTGTCTTTTTTCTGAAAAATACCTTCTTTTTACAATTTACTTTCCAGCATTATTCAACACCACATTCCACTTTATCCTTCTTAAAGTTTCAATGGTGTGACAATTTTCTCATGATGATCATAATACTTAGTTGGAGATCTTTATTATTCCTTCTGCTGCCCACTTGTTCTAGTAAACATGTACAGGCTTTTTCTTCTATTTTTCTTAATGTTATTTAGCACTGTACAAATATTAACTTTATGGGTGTGTCATCTGACTGTGAGCTAGTATAATGAAAAAATTCTGGAGTACAATTAATCCAGCCTTACTATTGTATCTCTGAATGTCTATGTTGTTTGGAGTCTCATCCACTCTAAGGCTAAAGGGTGGAGTGGTGTAAATGTCATGAGAAAGTTTCAGCTAACAAAACAATTTCAGTTTTCCCTCTGTTCACATTTTAGAATATATGTTTTCGAACCTAGACAAATTAGTGACATTAGCTTTATTTGATCATATAAAAAGTAGATACACAAAATAGGGAATAAGAAAGGCTCACAGAGCATTGTATTTTAGTTAGCTTTTGTTTGTTTGTTTTGTTGTTGTTACTTTGACCAAAGGATCTTACAAGAACAATGTAGAAAAGAAAAGTTTATTTTGGCTCATGGTTTCAGAGGTCTCCGTCCATAGACCACTGACTCCATGCTCTGGATCCAAGGTGAGCTACAACATCATGGAATAAGTAGTAGAGGAACGATGGTGAAATAATGTATTGGAGGAACACAACTCAGGACATGGCCATCAGAAAGCAGAGAGAACTCTGCTCACCAGTAACAAAATATAAACCCAAAAGGCATGCTCCCAGTGACTTATCTCCTCCAGCCACACTCTACCTGCCTATGGTTACCACCCAGTTTATCCATATCAATGGATCAAACCACCTATTATTACAACTTTCATAATCTAATCATTTTACTTCTGAATATTCTTGCATTATCTCACATGGCTTTGGGGGGATATTGCATATCCAAACCAAAACACATCATAAGGTGAATCTTTTTTTTAATGCCATTTCATTCATTTAATATTCTCTCCCTTCTTATTTCCAAGTTAAACTTTCAATGTTAATAAGAAACAAACTCTGAAAGGGCTCCATTTGTCTAGTTACTCAGAGCTCTCCAGGACTTAGGGCACTTCTATTTTTTGGTGTATTTCCCTGGCATCTAGATGCTGCAAACAAGTCAGGTAAACTATACATGGAGGTTCCCAAGTTATCACTTCAATGATATTTTAGGTAGAGTTATTACTTTTCCTGATTCTAGAGGATAGAAGCCATAATTTCATGCCTCGGAAGTAGTAGAAGCAGAAATAATGGAAATTTAATAGCAATCATTACCATATAATAATGATTTTAAACTACAGGAAAGTTAGGTGTCATAGACTTTGTCCCTCAGGTCCAGCTGAGAATCTTCCCTTTAAACATCTGTCACCTCCTAATTCTAAATCATTACTGATTTCCTTCTCCCCACCTTTTTACTGCATCTTGTATGTTCTTCAAGTCTCATGAATGATTTAGAGCATTTTTCAGCTTTTGCTGAATAGTCATCATTATCATGGTTGCCCAGATGAGAATATGTTCTTCTCTAGCTTGATTTTAAGAGGTTGTTTTGAGGTATGTGTTAGGAGAAAGGGAGCTCTGTGGCTGAATTAACATCAAATCTTTTAACAGCCTTGGCTGAATGACATCTTCAATTTTGCCTGGGCAAAGAAATTAGCTTTTAGAACACTGTTTACAGGCTTATTTGGATCTCCTGGTTCTTAAAATCAATACTGATTTAAAATGTTATATTTCACATTTGGGGTAAAATAACAAATGTCCACTCTACATAATGAGTTCATTTTTTTTTTTTTTAGAATTTTATACCTATTGGACATGAAGTTCATGAACATGAATTGAAGCTTTACTTGTTCCCATATTTCAGGGATTTGGTGATTTTTAGATTTCAAATGGATATCTTTGAAATTACATGTTGTTTGTGCATTTAGGGTAGCTAGTTGTCAGGTCCCTAGCACTTAGTTGATTTTTGTTAACAATTTATCAATCTTGATAAGGACTGTGGGGAATGAACATGCATTATTGGCTATAGGAATTGGCAGAAATAAAAGTAATACACCTTAGAATAATCTTACAATCATAAGAACTTTCTGTTAACTATCATTATAAGGCAACTAAAGCTAAAAAGTCCTCCACAGCTTGAGATTGAGGAAATTGTTTTGTGGGAAGGTTCTTTGTAGAGAGTTTTAACTAGAAGATGATTCCTTGGGGTCCACATTTTTCAAATGTGAGGTAGATATCAGGAAATCCACCTGATAAGGTGTAAGTGTGGATCTGATGAACACATGTATCTTATTGAGAAACTTCTTGGGCAAGATGCGATGCTTCCAATCTTGCCTTTTATTGCTGACCAACTGTCTTAGGATGGTCCTACTGTTTATTCCATTTATTTAAATCTCTCTAATGATAGCAGTTTCCTTCATTATTATGAAATATTTAGCAATAATGATATATATATATTGAAATCTGCCTGAGTAATTACTTTTGGGGCAGGAGACTAGACAAAAGTGTGGAAAAAAAACAGGAATATTAAAATAGTGCATTAGAGAAGGTTCCTTTCATACAGGTTTGGTAAGTGCTATATGCTGAGAACACGGAGGCTCTTAACAGAGCCTTCCCTAGATGTGGAAGTTGTATATCTTCCTCGGAGTTCCAGTCATTTCAGCTAGGGCATGAGGCTCTTGGCGAGGCTCTAAAATCAAAAGTGCTTTTTATAGATAGATAAAGAAGCCCAGAAAAATGGATGATACAAAGGTGGCTGAGTTTTTGCCTCTTAGTGGAAATAAAACCACTTTCCTTGTGGTTTTGAATCTGTCCTTATCTTCACTAGCTGATGCTAAAAATTTTATGCATTTATCATTTTACATCATCACTACTGCAATTCTTTTATTTATTTATTTTTATTTGTGTTTAAAGACATTTTGTTTTAAGAAAAAGGGATTAGATTTCCAGCCTTGGGAGTGAAAAGTGTCTATTTTGAAAATCAGAATAAATAATGTATGGGCAGTGAGAGTGTTTGTGTAACTGTAGGCCAAGACCCATGTCTGATCCTGTGATCTCCTCAGTAGATTCCTGTCAGCATTTGCAGACATTTCCAATAACAATAAGAACACACAAGAAAGTAAATGAAGACTAGCTTATGGCTAAACGGGATAAATAATAATAGGAAATGAAAATATAATTAATTCTTCCCTTTGAAATAATGGAACCAGAGTATTGAAGCAGAGACTCCTAAATTATCAGCAGGATTTACAGTGTTTGGAGGTATTTTCTCAATGGAATTTGTTTTTGTATCTCATGTATTTATTTATATATTTCAGAAAACAGAGGACCCACAGCACAATTTTAGGCTATCTTGGAAGACAATGTACAAAACATAGAACTTAGTCCTGAATAATAATGGTTAAATTATCATGCAAGGGAAGCACAAAGTTATGGAGCAGAAAGTAAGGATGAATTTAGAACCAGAAAAGTCAATATGAGGACAAGTGGTCAGGAGGACTTGATGGCATAAGTAGAACTTGACCTTAACCTTGAACAATGAGGTATAGAAAAAAAAAAGTGGGAGCAAGAAGTATTAAAGGTACAGATTTGGAGAAAATCAAATGAACAGAATCTATTTGCAGGTAGTAAGAAGATCAAAACATTTGCTAGAGACTCAATAGATGAGAAGTCAGCCTTTGCTTTGAGGAATGGATAGTGCTTAAATGGGAACTTTTGAAAGGATCTCTCTCTCTCTCTCTCTTTGTTTTTTGGTGGGTATTCTTGACTATGAGAGATGGAGTGACAATTTACTTGTTAAGTAAGTTAAGGAAGCAGAAAAAATGTTTAAGGAGATAAAAACTTGGAAGTCAGTTTGGGAAGTAATAAGTTGGCTCTCGTGGTTTGCCTGAAGACACTCTGAAGGTAGGATTTATTCATTCCATCTCAAGCTATTCATACCTGGAAATGTCATCTGTGGAAGATGGGATTATAAAATGTTGAAATCATTCTGAAAATGATAAGAGACAATAAAAACACTATCATTATGCCAAATATTCAACTGGATGTCTTAGGTAAGTTATAAGTTAGACATTTACAGTAACTTTAGGAGGTGTTATGCTCATTTCAGAGATGAAAAACTTTAGCTTCAAGGAAGTAAGTATTTTGACTTGTTTGACGTCCAGCAAATACAGGGAGGCAAAGCTATTTAATCTTAGGAGAGTCTGACTGTGCATTCACACTCTTTCCTTTAACCTGAACTGCCTTGTCATGTTATGTAGGGTAGAGAGTTTAAAACATAAAGATCAGTAATCTAGAAGTTTATGCATTTGCATAGATTTTCATTACTCACGCAAAATTAAGCCAGAAAGAGATTTGAGATAGTACATAATTTTATGTTCAGCTACAAGTTCAGGCTGCAAGTGATTGTTGCAGATAGATAAAATTTCTACTTAGATCTCATTTATACCATCAACAAGCACTAGTGCAATCCCAGGTGTGCATATTTATATAGTTTATGTCACCCTGTAAAAGTGCTCTTAAATAAACTTCACAAAAACCCATTAATAAGAGGCAAGGTATATGTAACTTTTCTATTTTTTTAAAGGAAAAGCTGAGATTAGAGAAGTACTAAATGGCAGAGTTAGAAATCAAATCCAGTTTTTGTTACTACATCCAATGTCATAATAAATTCCTATGAACTGTCCAAATGCCAACACTATGCAGCCATCTGAGCTTTTGGAAAGATGACTGGATATGATCTATTCTGTTTGCTTTTAATCTGTTCAATATGTTTACTGAAGTTTGAAATTCTTTTCTAAATCTTATTCAAAATATTTCCTTCCTTAGAAACTTTTTTTTTATCATTTTGTAATCCTGAGTAATTAAAATTTCCCAATTATCTATTCTTATAGTGATCCTCAAGTTATATCTCTTTTATTATTATTATTATTATTATTATTATTATTATTGTTGTTGTTGTTGTTATTATTTTATTATTATTATTATTTTTAGTTCCTAGTTTTAGGGTTTCTCTGTAAATGCAAAACCACCACTTTTCATGTCAAACAGTATAACAGGATGTTGTCAACCCTGACAACTAGATATGAGCAATGGGAACTTGGTGTCTGTGAAAATATCTGAATTCCTTATTTGTTTTTGTGTAAGTCTAACTAAGGTTACTTATTAATTGAATAATTTCAGTTCACTGAAAGGGCAGGAAAACAACACACAGAAAGTCCTCATTTTTGTTGTTTTGATTTTTGGGGGGTCTTTTTGTATTTCTCCTTCCTTGTAAATGATGATGTCTTTTTAGGACTGAACTACAAATTGGACTTGTAGCTGCTTACAGACTTGGCCTCACTTTTAGCAATCAGAACCCTCTAAAGCCATTTCAGCCTCCTGATGTTCTTCGGCAACCCTTGCACTCTGACAGCTTAGTCACACACACTCGGCTTTGCCATGAAACGCCGTAGGAGAAAATCAGATTCCACCCATTTGGCATTTCTCACACCAGAAATCAGTCATTGCAGGAAGTGGGTGTTGACCCCTTTTTTGGGAAGGAGACAGAGGAAGAGCTTGTGTTCCAAGTTCATGCTAAGGTAATGCCAGGACTGGCCTGCGAGATCCCTGTGGCTACATTCTTTACTATGAATCCTTTTTCAGGGAAAAAGCCTACAGAAAAAGCCTAGAGTGTTCTCCAATCTTATCATCAGCAGAGAGACTTAAGAATCATAAGAAGTGTTACTACTGGAAGAAAAATAGAAAATACACTAGAATCATCCTCAGCATTAACTACATGTAAATGCGTTCACCAGCCTGGAAAAGTTCTCACACACTAATAATAAAATGAGAAATTCCTTCAATGAGAAAACTACATTTTTGACTCTGAGATTAAATCACAATAATTTAAAATGAGGTAGCAAAGGAAAGATTTCCTGCGGCTCTGTGATATCACAGGGCTCCATGTAATTGAAAAGGAAAAGCAGAAACACAAAAGGAGTATCTGAAGAAGACACGTGAGGAATGAGCATCAAAGAAATCAATACAAAAAATCACTTCCCCTAAGTGTAATGTCAAGGACAGTGTATTGGAAAAACGCATTCATAATATCTACTCCCAGGGGAACATGCAGAAACAAAGGCAAGCATTTTTAAGAGTAGAGGAAACTATACTCTAATTTAAAACAAAAATTAATAATCTAGCTGACAAAGACCTATGGAAGGTGTTTATGTGCTCCGTGGGGGAAATAAAAACTATGAAAAATGAACATATTGTATTTGTGCACAACAGTTGCTTATGCTATTCTTGTCCCAACGCTGTATTTTTGCTATTCCATATTATTAAGGACTCACTGTAGTACATTAAGTTTTTCAGAGTATGGTGATATAGTTGAATGACAATGAATATTGTGCTGTGAGAATATTCTTAGGGAATATTCTTGTATGATTCAATAAAAGAACAACAAATACACCATGCAGGATTTATGAATATACTTTTTCTAAGGTGGTTTAAACATTTGTTTTTAAGAGAATGGGCATCAGACCTAGCTGATACTCAGCTGTAAGCCCAGGACAGGTGAATTGGTTCTTGACAATAGTGTCCTTTCTCATCTGTCAGTCACAGAAGGAATCAGTGAAATATTTAGAATACTATTCTGACATTAGGTGCTTAGTGGACTTACACCTTTCTTATTTGATATAGTATGCATTTACTGCAACATATTTTTGGTCACAAATCAGAAGAATATTTTAGTTTTACATTGTATATTTACTTCATGGCATAAGCAAAAAATTTTTGCTAAAAGCTCTGTATCTTTTCCTTAAAGAAAATATTAAATCACTTATTACTGAATGTTTAATGAGAACAAGAATATATAATTGTAACATTTTCCTTGCTTAGTATTTGCAATTACCTATATAATAAATATTTTTCCTTAACCTTAGAGTAAATACACCATCATGTTTACTAATATTAAGAATATTATTTTAATTTTTAAAATTGTAATTATATAAATTTACTCTTCATTGGAAAGCTTTCTAAAACAATGAGGATGATGTTAAATCTTGCACAATTAAAAAGTGTACATGATATATTTGTGCAGAATAAAAACAAGACAAGAATTTCATCTTTCAGTATATAATGACTATGAGGAAGCTGGAAATATTAAAATATTAATTATTGGACATAGGCTTGTAATTGTTTTTCTGGTAGTGATAATTCTTAGCTTCCCATTTAGGATGGATTCACTGAGTACCAAGTGAGTATCAGATGCTATGGCAGGTAGTGAGATTGTGGAGGTGAAATCCACTGTCTCTTTTGTGTTTTCAGACCTGTATCTGGGTATTTCTCTGATGCAATGAAATTTATGCACTGTGGCAGAGGCTAACAGATGTACGAAGTGTATTTCATGACCATGCAACTAGATGATGGTATCCGTCCTAATGACATGGGCAAACACTTAGGTGCTTACTACATGCCTGACTTACTCAAGTTTTATCTCACTACTCTTTACAAAATAGCTATGAGAAGATTATATCATTGTCCTCATTTTACAGACAAGAGGCTGAAGGAAAACCCCAAAGTCAAACAACTTGTAAGTAGCAGAACTAGTGTGAAGAATGGACTGAGACCTTGATGATCATTGACATAAATCCTAAGCAATAATACAACCAATCAGGGACCCTTTAATGTCACTAATGTCGCATGCATGGATGCTGCCTCTGTCCTGATGCTCTGCAATCTTTTGAGAAGTATTTCTTTTGAATTGTCTCAAGAATTTAGTTCAGTATTGGGTGAACAGAAAATCCACTGTATGTTTATTGATAAAGTTCCTGTACTCTTTGTTATTGAATCATGATCCTGGGAGTGGCATCTGAATCTGAGTGAGGCCTAGCTCTGCAAGGTTTTCTGTCCCTCTTCAGTGTTTCCCAGACAGAGTTCACTAACCTTTGTCTTGGAAGAGGTGCTCTCACCTTGGGAAGCTGTACTGACATTTCATTGTGACAGTATTTTTTTTATATGCTGCATCTGAATCTTTTCTCTCTGCAAACTGAACCATCATACATACAGGGTTTTCTGTCTTACCCTCTTCAATTTGGTTTCTCTTCTAAAAATTTCTTTTTTTCTTCTAGAGAGATTTGCTGATACATTCTGGGACTAACACAGCCTCTCTGAGATCTTTGCGACTCAGAAGTATTGTTTTTGGCAATCACTCACAACTTGGAGGCTGTAGGGCTGTCTTCCCTTTCAGCTAATAATTCTTATGCTGTGGTTCCATGCATTCAAGTACTCATTCCCTTTGGAGAAAATATGTAGCCTATTTGGCTCCATCTTTGATTTCACATCATTTCCTGCTGTTCCTGCCACACCAATGCTTCTTCTTTGTTGGTCCTGCTGCTGGGGACTAGGGGAATGATGGATTGGTCACACCTACCAGTAAACTGGAGTGTCTGAGATTCTCTATCACCCTGATTGTTGAATCGTTGTCTGTGGTTCTCTGTATTCCACTGCCTCTCTTCCTTGACCTCACCTGAAGAGCCTTTCTTTGCCTTATTTCTTTCTTAAAAATATAATTTCTGTTCTTGTTTTATAATTGCGCTTTTTACTACTCTGAAGACATGAATAAAAGATTTTCCTTTACTGTTTCTTCTCTGCATATTCATCTTTCCTTCTTGCTTTTTTATAAGACAGAATTCTATGCAGAGGGTAACACAGAGGACCTCAGGATTGGGTGACATGTTGACAGCAGGGACAACATACCAACATTTCTTTTTTCTATTTCTTCTCTATTTATCAAATCAGCAGCTTAATTTAGATAAATTGGACCTGGTAAACCTGGGTTGTTTGCTTAGATTTAAGAGTGGGCACTATGAAAACAACTGAAATCTTCAGTATATGTATGAGGTTACCCACTCTGAGCTTTGCTCCAAGATGCTTTGCTAGGCTTGTTCTATGGTTTGGGTGAGGGTCTCCCAAAGGTGCATATGCTAAAGTCCTGGTTGCCAGTCTGTGGCACTACTGGGAAATGTTCAGACCTTTCAGAGGACTGGAGGTCACTGGAGGAATGACCTTGAAGGGGACATTGGGACTTCTTCATCTGCCTCTTTGCTTTCCAGCTGCCATGAGGTAGGCAGCAGCTTCCTCTAAGCAAGCTACTACCATGACATATTGCCTGACTCTGGGACCCAAAGCAATAAGATCAAGTGACAATGGACTGAGACTTCTAAAACCATGAGCCAACATAAACTTTCCTTTTTATAAATTAATTAATTTAGGTGTGTGTTAGAGGAATGCAAAGCTTACTTTGTTTCATGGAGGTGCCTCTGATATCAGTAACTTTAAATTACCTGCTGGGGTTGATCAGATTTCTTGGAGAAGAAAATTTTAACTTCTTTTCTGGTAGGAATAGACCTATCTGCCTTAGCTGTGTGAAAGAATGAAGTAGGATTAGGGACTCAATATTCAGTTATTGCCCTGTTGTTGGTGGCCCTGCTGTTAACTGTTACCCAACCCTGAAATCCTCTATGTTACTCTCTTCAGAGAATAAGTATCTTGTTTTATAAAAAGGTAGGGAGAGAAGATCCCAGGAGATCTAACTACTTCGTGAATAGTTATTTTCAACCCCACTTTCATTCCCTGTTGTAAACATACCTGATACCAGGGTTCTTTGTGGGGAATGAGCAATGTAAATCAGAGCATGTGTCTGATTTTCTGACTGCTAAGTCAGTTTCAGATTCTTTTCTTAGGTTCCAGTGTTTTGTTGCTCTTGTCTTCTGTCCCATTTTGTTGCCTTTGTGAGTTTATGAGGTTTTAGAAAAACAAAATTTTTATTTTAGTAGAGTTGTTGAAGAGGAACAAAAGTAAACTTATCTATTCAGTCTTCAACATTCCACAAAATGAGCTCCAAACTCATGATTAATAACCAAGAATATAAAAAATTTGTGAATTTGTTGGTCCTATATTTTTATGCTTCCCTGAGGACAAAGATTCTCTATCTTTGAAACATGTATTATGCTAACTTCTGTGTCATATTTTTTATAAGAACTGGGATTTCTCTTATAGTCCACATTCCTCTAAGAACATATGTCTTTCCCTGAGTATATTACTAATCTAATTAGTAGAAAAGTACCAATCACAGGTCTTTAATCTTCTGAAAAAGTTACTGTCTTACACCAACACTATAAAATTAATCCCTAACCATCTTTATTTTAAACCATTAAGTGAGGAGAATTAATCAAAAAATTCTACAATTAGCTTTTAACTGTAATTAACAAGGCTTTCCACTTTGAAAAAGGTTGCTCACTTCCTTCTTTCTAGCCAAAGTTTCCTCTCCTGGTTTCATTTCTGCTTATTATGGAAAAATTACCTGTTATTTTTTCAGACAAACTTGATTACCTCATTATTATATTGTTGCAAAACACACTACCCCAAAATGGAGTGACTAGAAACAACATTTTCTTTTTCATATTCTAGGAATTGGGAAGGTTTTGTCTAGGTGACTTGGCTCTGATTTGCATGACCTCTTTAGGAGTTCCCAAGTGTGAGGACTGAGGTTCAAGATGGTTCATGTGTTCAGCATTGCATTAGTCTTTGGCCTATTAGTCTATCTGGTATCTTATATCCTAGGGCCTGTGTCATACCATGGAAATATAGGGTCATCAGATTTCCAACATAACAGTTGACCTCTTCCAGAGCAAGTGTTCTAGGAGTGAGCACTTCATGAGACAAACAGGATGAGCTAGTAGCTCTTTCTGCCACAGCATCACCTGCATTGTATTCTGGTGGTCAGACCACAGAACCTAATCATACTCAGGAGAAACCACATGAAAGCCATCACTCAATGGGTGGGGTGACAAAGAATTTGCAGCTATTTCCAATCTGGTAATCTCACACACATGCCCATGTGTGTGTGCACACGCACACAACAATGCATAATATATATTGCCTACAGAGATATTTGACAAATTTCACAACTTCAAGTAACATGTTGCATAACTCTTTGCAACATGAATAATAGAGGTTATAAATAGCTGCTTATATCAGGGAAATTCAGATAGTTTCTTCCCTTCCTTCCCTGATGTTTATTGATATCTTTTTGGCAGAACTTCTCCCATAGCTTTGACTGTTATCACTTTTGATCCCAAAGTAGGAGGGAACTAGACCTCACAGAGTGAATTTTCTTAAAAGCTACCAAACTGGGCTAGGGTTGTGGCTCAGTGGCAAAGCGCTTGCCTTGTACATTTGGGGCCCTGGATTCAATCCTCAGCACCACATAAAAATAAATAAAAACAAAATAAAGATATTATGTCCATATATAACTTAAAAAAAAAAAAGCATTAAACTGCCTATAGGACATTGCTGGCATTGGCACTTCATTCCCCAGAGGGTGTGGCTATGTTTGGACCATTCTCCATATGCAATTAAAATGACAGCAGTGACACAGGTTATCTCTGCCAAGGAAATGTCTTCTCTCAAAGCAGCAGCAGCAGTTTCCTATACCAGGAAAAGAAATCTCTTGAAAACACAACAATCTGGGCTGATCCAGCTGCTTGACCTTCTACAATGGTTATCATTTCCATGCATTTTTATTCATAAAATGAAGCCAATGATTCTTTTCTCAACTGGTTATTGTTAGACCAAAATAAGAACACTCATATCAATCCACGGTATCTGGAAAAAAATTGGATATTTTTTAACTATTTAACTCTATTACTATTTAAGGAACAATATGAAAATATAGTGGCACAACCACCTATAATGGTAATATATGTTAGTATTAATTATATATCTAACACTATTGATAGTTAATTTCAAAATATACTGGGTCCTGCAGAATCCTCGAATCAGTGCCAGCTATAAATACACTTCAATAATTAAAATAAGGAGCACTGATTTTTAAGATAGAATTAGAATGTTCCACAGGATGAGTGCTACGGTTTGTAGCTCCTTTCTGATAGCTTCTTTTGTGGAAGTTTGCTGAATTCAATTTGTCTATCTCAAATTCCAGCCAGTTTTACCTTTTTTTTTTTTTTTTTTATTGTTGGTTGTTCAAAACATTACATAGTTCTTGATATACCATCTTTCACACTTTGCTTCAAGTGGGTTATGAACTCCCATTTTTACCCCATATGCAGATTGCAGAATCACATCAATTACACATCCATTGATTTACATATTGCCATACTTGTGACTGTCATGTTCTGCTCCCTTTCCTATCCTCTACTATCCCCCCTCCCCTCCCCTCCCCACCCCTCTTCTCTCTCTACCCCCTCTATTGACCTTCATTTCTCCCCCTTGTATTATTTTTCCCTATTCCCCTCATTTCCTCTTGTATGTTCTTTTGTATAACCCTGAGGGTCTCCTTCCATTTCCATGCAATTTCCCTTTTCTCTCCCTTTCCCTCCCACCTCTCATCTCTGTTTAATGTTAATCTTCTTCTCATGCTCTTTGTCCCTACTCTGTTCTTAGTTACTCTCCTTATATCAAAGGAGACATTTGGCATTTGCTTTTTAGGGATTGGCTAGCTTCACTTAGCATAATCTGCTCTAATGCCATCCATTTCCCTGCAAATTCTATGATTTTGTCATTTTTTAATGCAGAGTAATACTCCATTGTGTATAAATGCCACATTTTTTTAATCCATTCGTCTATTGAAGGGCATCTGGGTTGGTTCCAAAGTCTTGCTATTGTGAATTGAGCTGCTATGAACATCGATGTAGCAGTGTCCCTGTAGCATGCTCTTTTTAGGTCTTTAGGGAATAGACCAAGAAGGGGAATAGCTGGGTCAAATGGTGGCTCCATTCCCAGCTTTCCAAGAAATCTCCATACTGCTTTCCAAATTGGCTGCACCAATTTGCAGTCCCACCAGCAATGTACAAGTGTACCCTTTTCCCCACATCCTCGCCAGCACTTGTTGTTGTTTGACTTCATAATGGCTGCCAATCTTACTGGAGTGAGATGGTATCTTAGGGTGGTTTTGATTTGCATTTCTCTGACTGCTAGAGATGGTGAGCATTTTTTCATGTACTTGTTGATTGATTGTATGTCCTCCTCTGAGAAGTGTCTGTTCAGGTCCTTGGCCCATTTGTTGATTGGGTTGTTAGTTATCTTATTGTCTAATTTTTTGAGTTCTTTGTATACTCTGGATATTAGGGCTCTGTCTGAAGTGTGAGGAGTAAAGATTTGTTCCCAGGATGTAGGCTCTCTATTTACCTCTCTTATTGTTTCTTTTGCTGAGAAAAAACTTTTTAGTTTGAGTAAGTCCCATTTGTTGATTCTAGTTATTAACTTTTGTGCTATGGGTGTCCTATTGAGGAATTTGGAGCCCGACCCCACAGTATGTAGATCGTAGCCAACTTTTTCTTCTATCAGACGGCGTGTCTCTGATTTGATATCAAGCTCCTTGATCCATTTTGAATTAACTTTTGTGCATGGCGAGAGAAAAGGATTCAGTTTCATTTTGTTGCATATGGATTTCCAGTTTTCCCAGCACCATTTGTTGAAGATGCTATCCTTCCTCCATTGCATGCTTTTAGCCCCTTTATCAAATATAAGATAGTTGTAGTTTTGTGGATTGGTTTCTGTGTCCTCTATTCTGTACCATTGGTCCACCCGCCTGTTTTGGTACCAGTACCATGCTGTTTTTGTTACTATTGCTCTGTAGTATAGTTTGAAGTCTGGTATCGCTATACCACCTGATTCACACTTCCTGCTTAGCATTGTTTTTGCTATTCTAGGTCTTTTATTTTTCCATATGAATTTCATGATTGCTTTCTCTATTTCTACAAGAAATGCCTTTGGGATTTTGATTGGCATTGCATTAAACCTATAGAGAACTTTTGGTAATATCGCCATTTTGATGATGTTAGTTCTGCCTATCCATGAACAGGGTATATTTTTCCATCTTCTAAGATCTTCTTCTATTTCTCTCTTTAGGGTTCTGTAGTTTTCATTGTATAAGTCTTTCACCTCTTTTGTTAGGTTGATTCCCAAGTATTTTATTTTTTTTGAAGATATTGTGAATGGAGTGGTTGTCCTCATTTCCATTTCAGAGGATTTGTCGCTGATATACAGGAATGCCTTTGATTTATGCGTGTTGATTTTATATCCTGCCACTTTGCTGAATTCATTTATTAGCTCTAATAGTTTCTTTGTAGAGCCTTTTGGGTCTGCTAGGTATAGAATCATATCATCTGCAAATAGTGATAATTTAAGTTCTTCTTTTCCTATTTTTATGCCTTTAATTTCTTTCGTCTGTCTAATTGCTGTGGCCAGTGTTTCGAGAACTATGTTGAACAGAAGTGGTGAGAGAGGGCATCCCTGTCTTGTTCCAGATTTTAGAGGGAATGCCTTCAATTTTTCTCCATTCAGAATGATGCTAGCCTGAGGCTTAGCATAGATTGCTTTTACAATATTGAGGTATGTTCCTGTTATCCCTAGTTTTTCTAGAGTTTTGAACATAAAGGGATGCTGTACTTTGTCGAATGCTTTTTCCGCATCTATCGAGATGATCATATGGTTCTTATTTTTAAGTCTATTGATGTGGTGAATAACATTTATTGATTTCCGTATATTGAACCAGCCTTGCATCCCAGGGATGAATCCTACTTGATCATGGTGCACAATTTTTTTGATATGTTTTTGTATCCGATTCGCCAGAATTTTATTGAGGATTTTTGCATCTAGGTTCATTAGAGATATTGGTCTGAAGTTTTCTTTCTTTGAAGTGTCTTTGTCTGGTTTAGGTATCAGGGTGATGTTGGCCTCGTAAAATGAATTTGGAAGTTCTCCCTCTTTTTCTATTTCCTGAAGTAGCTTGAAAAGTATTGGTATTAGTTCCTCTTTAAAGGTTTTGTAAAATTCAGCTGTATACCCATCCGGTCCTGGGCTTTTCTTAGTTGGTAGTCTTTTGATGGTTTCTTCTATTTCCTCAATTGATATTGGTCTGTTTAGGTTGTCTATATCCTCCTGACTCAATCTGGGCAGATCATATGACTTCAGAAATTTATCGATGCCTTCACTATCTTCTAATTTATTGGAGTATAAGGATTCAAAATAATTTTTGATTATCTTCTGTATTTCTGAAGTGTCTGTTGTGATATTGCCTTTTTCATCCCGTATGCTAGTAATTTGAGTTCTCTCTCTTCTTCTCTTCGCTAGCATCGCTAAGGGTCTGTCGATTTTGTTTATTTTTTCAAAGAACCAACTTTTAGTTTTGTCAATTTTTTCAATTGTTTCTTTTGTTTCGATTTCATTAATTTCAGCTCTGATTTTAATTATTTAAAAGCATACATCACTTGGAGAATGAACAATAGGTTACTGAATGATCAATGGGTTATAGAAGACATCAAGGAGGAAATTAAAAAATTCTTAGAGATTAATGAAAACACAGACACAACATATCAGAATCTGTGGGACACATTGAAAGCAGTTCTAAGAGGAAAATTCATTGCTTGGAGTTCATTCCTTAAAAAAAGAAAAAACCAACAAATAAATGATCTCATGCTTCATCTCAAAATCCTAGAAAAAGAAGAGCAAAACAACAGTTTTACCTTTTCCTGGAGGATGTGATTCAGAGAGCCTATCCTGTTCCTTGCTTCCTTCTGGATGGCCAGCTCCTTAGGACATGGTCTAATCAATCTAGGTATCCTCCTCCTCTTCATCATCATCACCATCACCATCACCATCTCACATATTGGTTTCAGAAAATGAAGAAAACAAGAATAAAAACCACAGCTGCAACCCTGGCCTCAGTCCAGCCAGGGTTTTTTGAGGGTGAGCTGTGGAAAGGTGGTTAAACACAACAGTGTGGTGTGGGAAGTGCAAGCCATCACTGTCACTAGAAAAATAACACAAATGGATAAAACCAGAGTTAGTAATCACATGACATGGCACAGAGCCACAACCTGAGTGAGTCTGAGGTACCCAGGAATAGCCTCTCACCTGTGGCCTAAAGCAATAGAAATTGTGTGCACAAGAAAGGGTACTAGTTTCACAAATTTGCATTCTAAGGTTGGCTCCATTACCTAATTAATGGTTTTCTGTCTTAAGGAAAGATGACTAACTCCTCTGACAATTGAATTTCTCAGCTCTAAAATGCCTATTTTGCAGAACTATTATGGGGTTTACATATGGCAATATATATCAGATTCCTAACAAAAAAAATACCTTCACACTTAATATTTCACAATAGTACATCAACAATATCTTCAATACACAATCTCAACAATACCTTCATCTAACATTTACTTAAACCATCTTTTTACTTTTCTTTAATTTGTTATCTAAACTGCATCCCTAGCCAGATTATTTTGAAGGAGTTATCAGACATTATATCATGACATCTTAAAGTATTCTAATAAGCATCTTTAAAACAAAAGAAAGTCTTTGAAAACATAATCTTTGTACAATTATGGCACCTAAAATATTATCAAAAGTTGTTATTGTTAACATTAAATATTCAATCACTGTTCTAATTTCCTCAATTGCCTTGTAATTGTTGTTAGTTTTTGCAATCTGTTTGTTTTCATTTGCATTATGATCAGAATAATGTTCATATATTGCCTGGTATGTCTTCATCTTGCATTATCATCAGAATAATGTCCATATATTGCCTGGTATGTCTTTTATCTTTCTAAAAATAAACTTCTTATTTTAAAATATTTCTAGATATATAGAAAAGCAGAAAAGATAGAGAATTTCTGAATGTCCTGTAATAATAATTCTTATGGTAGTTAGCATCTTACATAACCATATACATCAACACTGAGAAATCAATATTGCTACAACACTATAACGTACCCTTCAGAATTTATTTGAACTTCACCAAATTTTTCTATTAATCCAGAATTCATTCAACTATTTCACATTATATTTATTTTTAAGTCTCTCTAAAAATCTAATTTACCCCTCTTTTTTTGTTCCCCCCTCTGTCTCTGTGTTTGTCTCTGCCTTCCTGTCTGTCTGTCTATCTATCTAATTTTAGAAACTAGAGGGTTTTTAATGTGAATTTGAGTTGGAATTTTATGTCTGTGTAATTTTTTGCATGTTTGTACCATGAATTACTCATAAATTGATATTTGACATTTAAAGCTTTCATCAAATTCAGGAATTTATTCATTTGTTGGATAGTTAGTTGGGTGTTGGCTAAGCCTAATGGGCAATGTTGTATACTTTCATCCTGAGATTCTTAAATCTGATTTTCTCTTTTTTCTGACCTTCATCAGTAATTGATGATCATGTTTTAGATCCATTAATTCATTAAGGAGAGGTGACATTCTAACATTTTTCACTGTGTATCAGCTAATACATTCCCATAAAGAAAAATGTTTCCTGTTTAAATATAGTATAGCTCATATAAAAAAGCAGAATAAATGTTTAATTTCCCTCCTGTATTTACTAGTTTTCAAAGTAATGCAGTCATTTTCTAGCATCTTTCAGTTATTTGTATTTATAATGTACTCTGTTTCATTGCTCTTTTTCCATTTTTTTAATTTCATTTTTTATTGATATACTTTATTTGTCAGAGCTATTTTAGGCTTATAGAAAAATGGAGCAGAAAGTACAGCGTTCTCTTGTTATTAAGGTCTTGCGGCAATGTGGGATACTTGCTACAATTGAAGCTATAATGATACATTTCTGCTGATTAAATCCCATAGTTTACATTAGGGTCACTCTTTGTGATGTACAATTCTATGGGTTTTGATGAATATATAATTACAGTATCATGCATAAGAGTTACAGTGCCCTAAAACTCCCAGGTTCCACTTACTCTCCGTCTCTCCTAAACCCTGGCAGCCAGTGATTCATTTATTGTATTTATACATTTGTTTCTTCTATAATATCTTGTTGTTGGAATCATAAAGTATATAGCCTTCTAGACTGACTCCTTTCACTAAGAATTATGCTTTAAAGGTTCTTCTATGTCTTTTTCTGGCTTATTAGCTTATATTTTTTATCACTGAAAAAATATTCCATTGTCTTGATATTTAGGGTTTTATTTATTTATTTTTTCTATTCACCTATTGAAGGGCATTTTGTTGTTTCTAAGTTTGGCATTTTAAATACAGCTGCTATGAAAATTCATGTGCAGGCTTTTATGTAGTCACAAGTTTTCAATTCATTTGGGTAAATACCAAGGAGCACAACTGCCAGGTGATATGGTAAGATATGCTTAATTTTATTTTTTTAAAAACTGTCTTCCAGGGCTGCAGTTGTGGCTCAGTGGTATAGTGCTTTCCTAGAATGTGCGAGGCACTGGGTTTGATTCTTAGCACTATATAAAAATAAATGAATGAAATAAAGGTTCAGTATCTAAAAAATATTTTTAAAAAAACCCTGTTTTCCAAAATAGCTATACTATTTTGTATACCTGCTAGCAGTGGATAAGAGTCTCTGTTTCTGTTTTTTTTTGTTTGTTTGTTTTTAATTTCTAATTCCCTTATGACATACGATGTTGAGCACCTTTTCACATGTTTGCCATCTGTTTATCTTCTTTGGTGAGGTATACGATCAGATCTTTTACCCATTTTTAATTGGGTTGTTCGTTTTCTTACTGTTGAGTTTTGAGAATTCTTTGTGTATTTTGGATACATGTCCTTTGTCAGAAACAAGCTTTACAAATACCTTCTCTCAGTCTGTGGATTATCCTTTCATATTTCTGCCATAATCTTTCACAGAGCATATTTTAAAAAAAATTTTAATGAAATTCAATTTATCAATTTTTATCTTATGGTTGGGCTGTTGGTATATCTAAAACTGCCTTAGCAAACCCATGTTCATCTAGATTTTCTTCTGCATTATCTTCTAGAACTTTTGTGTTTTTGCATTTTATATTTAGGTCTACAATTCATTCTGAGTTATTGTTTGAAATGTGAAAAGTCAGTGTCTAGATTCATGGTTTTTAACATATGGATATCTGGTTGCTCCAGCAGTGTTATGATTTGAGTGTGTCCTCAGTATTCATGCATTGAAACATCATATGCTAGCACAAATTGAGAGGTCTTTAGGAGTTGATTAATCCTAGGGAAGGAGAGTTCATGGATGGAATTAAAGCCATCAAAAATATGCTTGCTGGCGTAGTTCAGCTCTCTTCTGTTCTTCCACCAAGTGAGGAAACATTGTTCAGCTCTGTTTCTGCTGCCCATTACTTCCATATGAGGATACTTAGGTGGTGTCATCAATGAGTAATGGACCTTCAGCAGACATTGAACCTGCTAATGCCTTATCGTTGGCTTCCTAAGCTTTATAAATGTGAACAAAAATTTTCTGTTGTTCAGAAAATTCAAATAATTCTGTTAGTTTTCCATCTCCATGACAACTTAAAGGAGGAAAATATCCATCATGGCTTATGGTTTCAGTTCTTGGTCAATTGACTCCATTGTTTCCAGGCCTGTGGTCAGGCAGAATCTCATGGCAGAGGTGGAGGTAAACTGCTTACCTCATTGTGGCCAGAAAGAAGAGAATGAGAGAGAGCGCACACCACGCTCAAGAGAGGAAGGGGTCACGGACAAAACATACCCCTCATAGACATGCCCCAGTGACCTACTTCCTCCATCTAGACTCTATCTGCTGAAGTTTTTACCACATCCAATGGTGAATAGAGCCTCCAGCTGGGGAAACCCTTCAAAATATGAGCCTTGAGGGCATATTCCAGACCCAGACCATAATACCCAGCTTTAGGTCTTTTGTTAGATCAACAGAAATGAATGATGATGAGCATTATGTGTTGAAAAATATTCTTTTTCCACAGAATTGGATCTGCTTCATTGTCAGAGATCCACTTAATATATTTTGGGGGATATATATCTGGACTCTCTGTTCTATTTCATTGATCTATTTTTCTATGCTTTCCCCAATACCCCATTTCTTGATCACTATAGCTTTATAGTAGGTACTAAAGTCAGGGAGTACAAACCCTCTAAATTTCTTCTTTTGTTTTATGTTGGTTCTTCTGGGTTCTTACCTAGATAAATGTTAAAATCAATTTGTTGATAGACATAAAATAATTTTCTGGGATTTTGACTGGAATTGTGTTCTACATATCAAGTTGAAAAGAACTGACACTTTAACAGCAGCCTGTGTGTTGATCCATGAACATCGAATCTCTATATATTTCTTTAGAGTTTTTTATTTCTTTCATTAGTTTTTTGTAGTTTTCCTCATATAGATAATATATACATATATGTACATGCAAATTATGTTAAATTGGCACCTAAGCACTTATTTCATTTTGTTGCTCTTATAAATGACATTGTGTGCTTAATTTCAAATTCTAGATGTTTATTGCTGGTAAATAAGAAAGCAATTGGCTTTTGTACATGCATCGAGTCCTATATTCTTACTATTTACCTTGTATTCTAAATGTTGCTATCATTTTTTATGTTCCAGGAGCCGCTTCTTTGTTTATTTTTCTCATTGTTGATTTTTTGGAATCTTTCTGTATAGACAGTCGCATTATATGTAAAAAAAAAAAGGCAGTTATTTTACATTTCAACTCTTTATACTCTTTTCCTTTTTAACTAAGACTTTCAATATGATATGGAATAAGAATGGTGAGAGAGCTTTCTTAGGAGAAAGCATCTAGTTTTTCATGATGAAGTATATTGTTAGCTGTAGGTTTTTGTAGGTGCTCTTTATAGCGTTTAAGTAGCTTTCCTCTATGCCTACTCTAATTGAGTGTTGGATTTTGCCTAGTACTTTTTTTTCATTAATTGATTCATACTTTTTTCAAAGTTTTTGGGCATTCCCTTCTCCAATTTCAAAATCACTTCATATATTTAAAAATATTATGCTTTAAGTAACAAAAATTTGAGCAGATATTGTTTAATATCACTCTTAAGATTCAAAATAATCTAGGTTGAAATGTCAAGCTAAACTCCCTTAAAGGTTAACTCACACCATTTCTCATTAAGTACATAATAGGAAAAACTTGGCTTAGAAGGAGTTTGTGGAAGAAATATGCAACAAAACGTTGTTGACCAAAATCTTAACATGAGATAATAGCTTGACCTAGCCAATTTATTGCCACTTTGTAGTATTTAAGTTTCTAGTTTTGGGTGTTAATATTTAATTGGGCCCATGATAAAGTAGAGTATGTTTTGCATTATTTCATGTTGTAAGGGTAGTGCTGAGACCTCAATAAAACAGAAAAAAAAATCAAAATCTGGAAAAATAATATTTTGTCCCATTGTCCCAGATGTAGAACACCTATAAGAACTTACATTAACGTATAAAATGTATAATAAAATTATATAATAAATAGTTCATTTTATATAATAATGTAATTATATTATAATGTAATAATTATAATATCAATATTATAATATATGAAATCTAGATTATGATTTACAATGTAGTTTCAATGTCAATTAATGTCAATTTCATTGAAACATTCACAGAAGTGAAAATTGTTAATGTGTACACATGATAAAGAACTGAAAACATTTAATGAATTGTTATGTAAAAGAAAATTTGGACAAATTTTCTATTCCTACAAAGTAGAACGAGGATCAGCAACTAAACTTAAGAAGAAAATATGAGCATTATCTTGCCTCCATATACTTGAAGTGTGTGGCTCCTTTTATTAGATAGACTAACGTTATCAGATAGAATAAAAGAAATCCCTGGGGCAGCTGTTATAGAATCACTTCATGGGATAGCATGTTAGGTGAAGACAAATCAAAAGGTCCCTTACCACATGAAGTCTCTGTTTCTTAGTGCTCATCTAAAGAAACAGATTCTGAACACAGAGAGGGCACTTGGTATTGTGTGGTTCTGACTGGGGATTCTGAGCAACCAGAACAAGGTAGAGTGAATATGAAGGGCTAGCTAGTCAAAGAGAAGGGGTTAATATAAAATGAAAAATACACACCTCCCTTGACTATCAGGGGGAAATCTGCAAATACATGCCTTCCCAACAGTTGCTCAAGACATGAATACATCTTTAGTGCATCATTAACATGAACAGTGTATTCTTTATTCTTCTCACACCAATTTTAAAGACATCTCATTTTTGCAAGTCTGTTCCCTAGAACTAAGAATAGTTATGAAAACATGTTGTGGTTTGGATCTGGAATGTCCCCCAAAGTCTCATGTTTAGAGGTGGAGCTTCTGGGAAGCGATCTTGAGGACTCTGACCTCATCAGTGTATTAATCTATTAATGGTTAAATAGACTACTGAGAGGTGGGAGCTAGTTGGAGGAAGTAGGTTACTGGAGGTGGCCTGGAGTGGTTTATTTTCTCTCTGGCCCCTTCTTCTCTCTGCGCCATGGCTGCCATGAGCTGAGCAGCTTTCCTTTACCATGCCTTTCCACCAAGATGTTCTGCCTTGTCTTAGGCTGAAAGCAATGGAGGAAGCTGACCAGAAACTGAACCCTCTGAAATCATGAATTTTATTGTTTCTTTCAGATGAATTTCTACTGGAACAATTCATACATCTTTTCTCATTTAAGTTGTTCTTATCAGGTATTTTGGTCACAGTGATGAAAAGGTCACTAACCCAAAACACAGAACAACTGCGTGGCACATTCTGGAGTTGGTTGACCTCAAGGAAATAGATTTGCCACAGACTTTTCCACCCCCCGCCCATTTTATTTATTTATTTTTTATCAATGTGTTATAACTATATATAATAGTGGGATTCATTATTACATATTTGTACAAGCACACAATATAAAAGTATAATTCAAAATGTCTATGGACTTTTAAAAAAATTATAGTTATAGATGGACAGATGCCTTTATTTTATTTGTTTTTATTTTTATGTGGTGCTGAGGATCAAACCCAGCACCTCATGCATGCTAGGCAACACTGCCACTGAGCCCCGGCCCCAGCCCCAGCCCTGTCTATGGACTTTAAGGGGAACAAAGGGGCTTATAAGACATCTCTCCTAGAATGTTATTCCCATTTTAAACTGATATCAAAACAATGCCCCATTCAGCATCAAAAGTTTATACCTGGAGGAATTTTAGTTGTTATGTCAGGATATAAACCAGTTCACAAGATGATATGACAATTATAACCTTTTTATAAACAAGTTAAGGTCATGTATTAGTATGGATAAATATTTTGAAGGTAAGTGGTTAGCATATTTTTTCTCTTCTTTCATATGAACCATCTAATAGAATTTTTCTGCAACACGATGAATAATAATTAGCTGGTGCTCTATTCTCTAGTGTGAATAAATTGAAACTGAATACTCATTTTGTTTAAAGGTAAAGAGAAGATGACAATAGCTTCACTCTGTTAAATAACTCCATCACAATTAGGAAGACAAAAGAAACCATAGCTTTAGCAGATTATTAAAATTAAATTTGATACCAATTACTCTGTCAAAAAGTGAATAGAATTGAATCAAAGTCAGCAAGCTTTGACTATATTATTTATACAAAGATGCTTGAAACTCAATTTAATCAATCTTATAAATCTTAGATGTAAATAATATAGTTGAATTTGATTGAAGAATTCCCTCTGGAATGAAATCCTATCTTCCTTTGACGTCCTGTGCCAATGGGTCCTAGTCACTGCTGTGGCTCACAGTCATTCCTCAAATGTTAAGATTCCCATTGCAAATGATATACTTGACACATTTTTGGTTATTCTTTTATTTTATGTTATTCTAAATATGTGTCACTGGTATTCAAGAAATGCCCCAGTTAGGAATGTGAAGGCTTCAACCTTCCTCTCCTGGAGGGAGGCATCCTAAGCTTGATTAGTGGACTGTTGCCATAAAACAGTGGGTTTCCTCTCCCTGCAAGCTGATTCATTCCCTCTGTTCTTCCTGTTTGTAAGAATAGTTGCATTAAAATATGCATGCAAGAGTAGAACACTTTAAAAAAATAACTTTCAAAAGCAGTAGAAGTTATTTTTATTGTTTCTTTCAGATGAATTTCTACTGGAACAAATTGCCACATTCTGCCTCTAAATAAACGCTATTTTTCTCAAAACATGATTGCACCTGGCTGGTTTTTAAATTGTGACTGGTCATATGATCCTGACAGAGTTAGTCCATTTGTTTGGTTGGATTATTACTGCTTATTAATTTGTTAATATAAAAGAGCACATTTTTAAATGAGTATAGTTATAGAATATTAAAATAATACCCACTCTTACTTTTAATGAATGAGATAGAATGAAGGCACATTTTCCTGACTTACAAAAAGGATATTCTCTGTTGATATTATTCAAGAAAACCAAATAGCACAAACTTACAAATTCATTTTTATAAGTCTCATGAGTGAGCAAGCAAATGTATGACAACATAGCTAAACAGTTGATTATAATAGGAATTTCTAATTTTTTCTCTTTTGATATCCAGACATTGTTTTTTCCTTTAACAGAGTGGAAACCCAAATTGCAGTTTATTATTATCTTGAAAAAAAATAAGAGAGATGAGAAAGGCCCTGAAGTAATTAGTGGAGGGGCCAGGTAATCAAGTACTGATAGTCCTTGACCTCCCATTTAGTTCTTAGCGGTGAGATCTCCATCCCACCAGAGCCCTGTCATAATCCACAAACTGATTTCCCCTTTGCGGTAGAGAAAAGACAGAAACACTAGGAAAAGTTAAGAATAACAAAGAGATTAATCTATCAAGCTAGTGTACTGGAAGCTGCAATGACCTGTAGAGCTTGCTGAGGCTGAGTCTACCCTCACCTAGTAGAGAAGAGCTTCACAATACTTGGAGAGAGTACCAAGGACATAGAATGATGAATAGAGGCATGTGTACCTCGCATCTGGCATCACAGAGGTAATTCCTGCCAGATAGAAAGATTAAGGAGTCAGAAGAGAAGCTATGCATCTAAGGTAATTGGTGATGTAGAATTTGAAGACATAGAATTTCCAGTTAACTCTTACATGAAGGTCATAGATGGATACCTGACAGGTAGGGTCAAAAAAGAACCTGCAGACTAAGAAGTGAAGACTTAGCATTTACTACAAAAATATTCTGTCTCTCCTAAATCACTTTTTTGTCCTTCCTGGAATAAGTATATTCCCTGTGGAGAGTGGGTGCTTTTAAGCAAAGGCCAAGGTTTTCATTCTTCTGTGAAGCACTTAGTTTCAGAGGAAAAAGAATAATAAAATATAAGACACAGAAAAACATATGTTATAAGAGCAACAACAAAGGAATAAAGCTAAGAAGTAGAGTTATGAAAGTAACTCACATTGTGCTGTGCTAATGCAAATATAAAAAGTGTGATTTCATGCAAGCCCCTCAGATGCATTTATTGACTGGTATAACAGAGTAGTTTTTAGGATGTGAAAAAATGACTTCAGATTACACACAAGAAATAATTCAGAGATATAAATATGACCAAGTGGAAATTTACCAAAGCACATATTTTCTTAGGACATAAATAACATTTCATTACAGACCCATCTAAATATCAATGTTGGAAAAGACAGGTGTCATTCACAGGTAATTATTTATAATGTTGTTCAATACTATCAAGAAAACACAGTTACATTTTCACTTGGGTTTCCCATTGCCATTAAAGCCAATTGGAAGTTTAACAGAATGAAAAGAATTGCTCTTTTAGAAGTTTCTTTGTTCTGGCCAAGAAAAAATAATATGAGGGGAAAAGACATAAAAGTAAAGTTTAGTCAGGCTGAGCTTCCTACTCCATTTGACTTTCTAATTCATTATGCTCCAGACCCAGACATTAATTCCTTACATTCTCTCTCTCATTTAGAAATATTCTTTGCTTCCTTCAAAATCAGCTCAAACACCCCTTTACTATTGACATTTACTAAGTAATAAGAAGTAATAATTCCGCTTTCTTTACCTATGCTGTGTTATAGTATATCTTTTATAGTTATTGCCATATCAACCTTTTAATATTATTTTCAATCAAGGTTGGAGATTAATTGAAGGGAAGTCTATTCAATCCATTTGATTCACAGTATATTTGTAATGGTTTACTAAATTATACCTTTTACATTCTTATCAGTTTAGTACTAGAGGAAAGGATAAAAATTGGTGAACTAAGCATATGCCCATAGAAGAGCCTTTTTCACAAAACTGTTGCTTTATGAGATAGATTTCTGATAAGAAAGTAAAATTCATATTTAAATATCATAAAAACTTCCATAAATGCTAGAAATTATTGGTATCAATTTAAAGAAAGAAATTAAAGAATTTAAAGAAATTAAGAATTTAAAGAAAACTTCTGTAACCACAAAAATTCTCAATCTCTTTTTGTGAAAAATAGTCTTCAAAGTTTTCCTAAAACTACACCACAATTAATTATAAACTAACTAATGAGAGACAGACAGCCCTTTTTGAGTTTCTATTTTAAGACTGGTTGTCATGGGTTGGGGATGTAGCTCAGTGGTAGAGTGATTTCCTAGCATGTGTGATGCACTGGGTTCAATCCTCAGCACCACATAAAAATTAATAAAGAAAATTAAAGGATGTGACCATCCACAACTAAAAATTAAAAAAAAAAAGACTGGGTGTCATTAGGTTGCTGAGGCTAGCCTTGAACTTGTAATCCTCCTACCTCAGCCTCCCAAATGGCTGGGATTATCAGCATGTGTCCTGGTACACACATCACAGTCCTGACAGGTAAGCAGTGAGGGTAGGAAGGCAAACGGTGGCTAAGGAAGAGGGAGGTGTGGAAGGAAACAGCAATGACTCCTGACAACTGTGAACAGCTCATGGCCTAGGAACTATTTCTGGGGGTGACAATTACAACAGAGGGAGCAGACTGCCAAGCCAGGGACTGTGGCTTGACATGCTGAGGACACTGTATCCAGCAGGGAGTGACCTGCAGCAGGGTCACAGGAATTGGTAATTCTGCTAGACTCTGCTGCTTCCATTCATAATTGAAGGACATATCAAGTTTCGGTTCAAGGTTAGCCTGTGTGGTGGTGCAAACCTTTAATCCCAGTAACTCAGGAGGCTGGGGCGGAAAGATGGCAAGCCCAAGGCCAACCTAGGCAATTTAGTAAGATCCTGTCTCAAAATAAAAAGGACTGAGATGTGACTCAGTGGTAGAACACCCCTACTTCAACCAAATTAGATGATTGACTTAAATAAACTTCTGTTCTCATGATTCTGAAACCAAGACCATCTATACCCACACAAGTTTCTTTCTGCATTGGCATGAATTTCCTATTTCAGGAAGAGAAGCAACTCCTGTTCCCCCTCCTTGGGAACTCCCATAATGCATTTAAATAACAATCAATAGTTCATCTTTTCAATAGAGCCTGGGGACAGTTGACTTATGAAGACTCTCTCAGCCTCACCTTAAAAATATGACCTCCCAAATGAATCAGTTCTGTGTTCTTAGGTATTGAGGCTTACTTAATCCTAATAGGATACATTTCCTTAAACCAGACTCAGAAACCTCACAAATATCCCAGCTTTACTGTTGACTTCTGAAACTCCAGCATGATTATGTTTAGATCTCCCTCACTATGGTAAGCAATAAACTCAACTTTCTCATACCAACAGGTCATTTTGGTAATATTTTATTAATTTTCATTGGATGACTAAAATGTCCCTTTTCATTATTAGCAAGCTAGGGTTGGTAAATACCAAACACATTATTTTCTACATAAGATATGAGTTCAGTAAATTTCTGATTTAGGTTAAAAAAATGAAGTCTAAAATGGTACTTAGTCCTTTTACAGAATTATATAAAGCTTTTTCATTTTTTACAAGGTAGATGGTGTTTAAATTTTTAAATAAAATATATCTAGGCTTTTATTTAAATACAAAAATATGTTCCAAACCATTTCCTTTGATGACTGTGTAATTTGGAGTTTATACATCAGTGCTTTCTTCCTCTCAGATAAAAAAAAAAGTTATAATTCAGTGTTCAAGCATCACAGAAGGATTGGGTTTCCATTCGCAAGTCTTCCTCAATCACTTGTGCTTCAAGAATTCCTTTATGAATATTGTGCTTTGGGATATAACTATTCATCACTTGGTTGTCTTATACATCAGAATACTAATATTCGTGCCATTTATATATCTTAAAGTGACTGAAATAGCATTGGTTTTCTATTTGGAAGGCCATGACACACACTTTTCATTTTGCTTCATATTGCCTTTGTTATCATTGAAAATTACCAAATTTCCTTAAGATTCAATTTCTTCAACTACAAAATGAGGACAATATTACTTAATCCCTAGATTTGCTAAGAGGAAGATGGAATGAATGGGAAATGTAAAGCATCTCACACAGGGCCTGGAAAGTAGGTGGCTCTAAATCAATGGTAACTGTTTCGATTTTTATTATTTATCATCTTATCCCAGGGCTTGACTTTGATGAGGGTAGCTTTTTCTAGGACCCTACTTTCTGTTCTCATATGCACCGTTCATTTAACTAATGGTACTTTCTTCCAGAGTGTTGCATGTAAGACATACTCTCCAAGACTCTACATTTCTGTTGTTTAGGGAACATTGTCATTCTGCTGAGCTATAAAACTTGGTTTAACTTGTCATCCAAATTGTAAGCCCCATGCTTTGCCTGAGTTATTATTTTATTTTATTTATTTTGAATGTTGTGAATGTGAATCTCTTGGGTTTTAAAAATCTTATTCTAATTATAGAAAATCTAATCTATCACATAACCTGATATACTTCCTTAACTGACAATCTTTATTTTTTTTTCTGGTCTGCAGTTTTTAAAAATACAATTTGACAATCCTGTGCTCTTGGATTTCATAGATAGCACATATACATAAGACATCTTATGGTCTGCAATAAATTTTCCAACATCTTACTTCAGACTGTCTGCAATGAAGAATTGACTTCTCTTTGTCCTTAAGCGAAGAACCCTTGGTAAGTTCCCAAAGTGTAAACTCATGTAACTAAATGGGAACTTTAGAGGTATAATCAGTCAGTGATTCAAAGTACTCTGTGAGGGGACATGTCTAATGGCTATTTCTCTCACATGTGTAATGGCATTCTGCCCTCTTCATATGTGAGAATAATTCTACTAATCTACCCATTCAGAACAGCATCTGATGACTTTCCAATTGTAAGACGAGGATTATAAATTGCAGAAGATACAAATTCTAAGGACTTTAAAATTGAGGTAGTCCTGTCCTCTCACAAGCAGTGAAAGGCTCAAAGACTTGCTCAAGGTCACACTGTTCATTAATAAGAGATCCCTCTGTAGTACCCAGATTCTTTCATGCCCTGCTCAGCTTCATTTCTACTTTACCTCAGATTTGGTTTGATCCATGCTGTTTCTCACTGTCTCTGCTGGATTAATGACACACATTTGTGAGATGGATGACTGGGGCTAGTGTCATTTTTCTATAGAGATGTCCATCTACCCTCTTCAGTTCAACAGAATTCATGCAAACTTTTCTTTTGATGTCTCCTTTATTTCTGTCAAGTATGGGAAAATGAGAAAAAATGCCAGTACCAGGCACTGCATTGATCCCATTGGAAAGCCTTTTCATCATAAATAACAAATAACTGTTGAACACTCGCTGTGCTTACAGTGTACTTTATCATTTGCCTTTTTCTCATTTTGCAGTATGTCTCTCTCTCAATCTGTATATCTTTTCTGGAGAATCTTTCTGGTTTAAAATTTTTCTCAGTTTTCTTGGCCCCAAAGAAATCATCCATTTGTGAGCATCACTTTATATACAGGTTATTTGCTTAAGGCAAAATGCAAACCTCAAAGACAGGTTCACCTACATACGGTAGCAAGCTTTGTGTGAGCAAGATCATCAAAATTGTCTTTTTAAGACATAGTTTATTTATTCAATATCAGAGAAGCATTCCTGTAGCTGGATTGCTTTCTTAGAGAAAAATAACTTTACAAAGAAAAAGGCCACAAAGTTACTGTAACCATCATGTATATGGGACAAAAAGGAGATGCAAAGAAAGACCAGCTTAGGGCTTAGTTTGAGTACAAAATAGTCTGGGTGAGAAATAAAGATGACAGGAGAGGGCAGTAGTTTTGTAGATGGATTTGGGGAAACAGATTTGCTGGTGGACTGGGTATTAGGCATGAGGGAAAAAGTACAAACATAAGATCTGCTTTAGATTTTTAATAAATTGTGCAAATGATAGTGTTACTTATTAAATGAGTGAAGGCAAGGGTATGGGGAACTAGGTATTAAGAATCTTGAAATGCTTAATATTCAAGTAGGTATCAGGTTGGCCTGATCAGGTTGGTCTATGGCAAAGATCCTCCTGGGAAGAGATAGGAAGTATCAGTATAGATGGTGTGTTACAAATGTCATGGACTTAGAAAGGGTCACGTGGGAAAAGTGTGGGAATGAGAAGATGACTGGCTGAGTAATGGCAAAAAAACCTAAAAAACAACCCAAAGACGTTAGATAATATCAAGTGTGGAATGGTATTTTCAGAGGGAAGAAATGATCAGCTGTGGCAAATGGTGCTGAAAGCAAGACTGGTAAAATGGGGGGGGGGCAGAATGCCCTTTGGTCTTGGCAACTTGAAGCTTATTGGTGGTCTTGTCAGGCGCTGTAGCGATATGATGAGGAGTGCTGACCACTCAGTGCGAAGGTGTAGAAAGAATGCCTCTTTTGGCTTAGGACAGGAGGCAGATGGCTGAGGTGGGTGTATGATAGTCTTTTCTCTGGCTTTGGAGTGTAGAATACATTGCACTGAATGTCGGGAGTGTCTTCAATACCTCTGCATTCATGACTCCAGAAAGAGACCAGCTCTCTGACAAAACTACACCAAGGCCTAAATTTAAACCTCTCATGGCTGTAGTGTAGTCAGGGAGGGAACAGTCTTATGTTTAAATTGCTGTGTTGTTCCCTTAATGTGTAGATGCATGGACGCTAGGCTGGTAGCCTATGTGTGGACATTCCACAGTACCTATCAGAGTTTATAGAACAGCTGTGTCATATGGATTGCCCTTGACTGTGAAATTAGAAGTAATCTTTCTAAAACACAAAAAAAACCAAAATGATCTTACTTCTCTGGCTTAAAATCTTGCAGTGATGCTCTATTTCATTCAGATTCAAAGCCCACAAGATCTTAAAGGTTTAAGTGATTGTAACCTTTATTAACTTGTGTTCCATTGCTTTCTTTTTTAAGTGTATTTTTTTTAATTGATCACTGCTTTCTTCATTGTACACTCCATTTCAGTCACTCTTTCCCTTCCCATTTTTGTTTACATGTCAGGCAATCTCTTATATTAGTACAAAGGTACAAGAGAGTGGTTGTCTCTGTTCAAAAGACTCTTCCCCCATTTATTGCATGACCCTTTCCCTTCCTCTTGGGGTTCCTTGTTCTGGTGTTTCAATGTCACATTTTCCATGAGGCAAATCTAGCTCCCACTCTTACCTTACTCTGCTCTACTTTTGATACACTTAAATTACTTTGTTATAACCACATTGTCTAAAAGAAAGCCTGCAAGAATGTAAGCTCTATGGGAGATGGTTATTGGTCTGTTTAGTATCTTTATATTAATTTCTAGATACCTAGTGGACACAAAGTAAATATGTCATAAATGGTCGACATTTGATGTCAGCCACCAATGTTTTATTGTAGAGTACAGTGACCCACATACAGCTGGTACTCAATAAGTACATGTGTTGATAGATTTCCTAAGTTACGTAAATGCTTTCAGACCTACTCGAACTAATTTTTCTAGGACTTATAATAATAAAAACCTTCTGACACATCCCCTCCTACAGATGGACTTCTGCTCATTCTTTTAATATTTAGAATTTCGGCATATCATCAGGTTCTACTCAGTGAAGACAGTGGCTTGAAATGTAAATCTCCCTGCTGTTTGTTTCTTGCTTGTCCTGAACAACTGTTTGCCTGAGAGTCTCTTCTAACTGTGTCAAACTGGTGGTGGGAGAACCCAGGAAAGTTAACTTGTGTCATCACCTTATCACTCCATTCACTCATCTCTCACTGTACCCTTTAAAATGTACAAACTTAAAGACATAAATACATATGAGAACTATTTGGACTTGATTATAGCAGTTTTGTTGTATCTGCAAATATCTAAACTATAATTTATTTTGGTACTTATGTTTTGTTAAGACATTGCTTATGTCCTCACTTTTAACAAGGTTCTGTATGTGATCCTTTTATTTTCCTAATGTAAAAACTGCCAATTTAACTTTATTTTTACTAATTCTTTCTTTTCTAAAGACAGAATTTTCTATAAATCCTTTTTGAAATATAGGAAATTATTACATAGAGCTATTGGGTCATTTATATGGGATTGATGGGAACATTTCTAATTAGATTCACCTTATCTTCTTTCCCAGTGAAAATAATTTCATGGTTGTATATGCACATCAGAACAGTCATTTGGTTGTGTTCTAAAAACTCCCTAGTTAGGAGTAATTAGAAATGCATTTTTGTTTATGGTAATGTCAGACTGAGTCATTTGAACCAAACCTCCTGCTGATTATAATTTAAAAGTATGGATGAAATTTAAAAAAAAAAAAAAAAAGACTCCCTGAGCAGCAAATAACTAACCAAATAATGAGGAACAACTGGACCAGGATGTAAGAGAAGAAGGAATTTACAGAGATAAGCCCAGAACTTAGATCATTTACTAATTCAATCCGAAGAAACTGAGAAGGTCTTTGAGTTTCAGGGATTCTGGGCAAAAAGTTGAAATTCTTGACTTGCCAAAGGTGATGTCCCTAGATGGATTTCTCTGGTTTAAGTTTAAGAACCAAATCTTAAGTCCCTAAGTATTTTGCCAGAAGTAAATCAGTCTTAGAACAGATGGTCAAGTCATTTAGGTAATGCAGATAAATTGGATTAAAGTGATTCTGGAAAATTAGGAAACAAATGAAAATAATCTATGGAAGATAATAATGTCATCTTGCCCTAAATTATTTCTACCAGAGTTTTCAAATGCTGTGTCTTATATACAAAGACACAAGGGGAAAAAAGCAAAGAAAAAGAGAACTACCATAAATAACAGATAAGGAAGACCTCTCAGTATGCCATATGGAGGACATATTAGGCTAAGACTTAAAAAAATGCTCTCAAAAAACTTAAGGATGTTTTCAATAAGTTGGAAACTATAAAAATGATACTCTGGTTCTAAAGAAAAGAATTGAGTAGGAATTCTAAAAACGGAAAGTACAATAACCAAAATTAAAAACTCAGAGATTTCAAAACAAACTAGACGCCAATGTAAAGAGAATTCATGAATCAGAAAATAGGTAAGAAAAAACATCCAAAATGAACTTGGAGAGACAAAACTTGGAAAGTATAAAGTAGAGCGTAAATGACCTATAGTATGTCGTGAGAGGGTTCAACCTATGTTTCCTTTTAGTCCCACAAATGAGGAAAGTAGACAAAAGCAGAAGCAATATTTGAAAAGAGAAAAAATTTATAAAGGTTTTGGAGGATATCAAGTAAAAGTCACAAAAGCCCCATTCATTTCAAATTAGAACTATGGAAATTACTTGGGAAAAACTTGAAATTAGTGAATTATATGATGTTCATAAAATTAAACTAAAAAAATTAATACAAAATATTTCTGATAAAAAACTGTTCATTTTTTAATTTAGTTCAGTTTTTAGTTTAGTGTACAGTCTATGTAAACTATACTAGGGAAAATATTGTGGTTAGATGTTAAAAATTAAGAAATTTCAATAGAAGTTATAGCTAAAATGTCAGAAATTATTTTGTTGTATAAATTAGTTATACCTTCTCCTTCCATGATATATTTTCTTTGTGAATCTATTTGCTTCAAAATGAAAAAAAAATCCCATTATATGCAAATTCTCAGAGATTAAAAATCAATAGTCTAAGTTTTTATATTTAATGTAGTGAAATGAAATCATCATTGTCCCATTAGATTGCAAACTTTATACAAATATGTTCATATGGAGTTTTCATATAATGTTAAATCAAGGAAAACAACTCTCCAATCTCTGGGTTTTTTTCCTTTTTAAAATTTTTACTTTTTTTTTTTTACTTTGGTGGCCATATGGACAGGTTGAATAATGTAAAAGAGCTTAGAGAAAAGCCTTCATACTTCTGTACATCTACATCTACATTTTTAATTAAGAGTGACTGTGGTTGGCATCTACAGATACTACCATATGTTGGGAGAGAGTATGTAAATGACAAGATTCCCCAAATTCCAATTTACTGCTTCTGACTTTGAGACTCTCCCTGTGATAAAATCCCCTTCGGAAGCTGAGATGAAGTTTCCAATTACAGAGTGCAATTGTCCTCCTTGAGCTGTAGACACCTGATGGTAACCTAGTAATTTCCCACCAGAGGCTTAACTGGGAGTCAAGTGATGAAAGGAAATAAAAGAAATCTTGGCTGATTTTCATGAAACCGCCTTCTGCCTGGCACAGCCCCATGTTGTGCTTCAGAGTGACCTTCACAGAGACCTGGGAGATAAATCAAAATGATTCTTCACAGCAGGGCTGTAGCTCCCAGGAGACAAACTGGGTACATTCAGGGCAGAGGAAAGTCAGGACCTGTGTCTCTTGCTAAAGCCAAACACTGATATCCCCAAAGACCCTGTAGCCAAACCCCTTTCCCTCCTCAACATACTAAGGAAGGAATTTTGAGATATAGTACATGGGGAATGGATGATAAAAAGTATGGCTTCTTTTTTAACATTGTTTAGGGAGAGGTTTTCATCTTTCTATCTCAATCAAGGATGAAAATCCATACTTTCTCAGAGAGAGGACTAGGGATTAGAGAGAATTAGGGCAGAGGAGGAAGGAAACAGGAGAATTAAGACATAGATGGAATAAAACAGTAAAAACAACAAAATAAAAACAAAGCAAAACTTTGTATTGAAGATAAACTTAATACCTGATAATTCCATATGCTTTAGAAATAATAATGGAGAAAGTTAAAGTTCAGAAAAAAATTTAGAAGAAATTAGAAGCATTCCTTCTTAAAACATGCTCAGCAAGATTTATATTCCTTTTTTCTTTCTTCCATTTATCTTTCTTAAAAGCTGCCTTAGGAATAGAACTGTGAAGTCTCATGCATAGACATTTTGGAAAAACCCAATGCCTATTTTCTCTCTTAGAAGACTTCAGGGTAGGCCTGTGTCAATTCTTTCTGTTCCTTCCAAGCATATTTTTCTTCCTTACTAGAAATATTTATTTAAAATACTATTCTTGTACACTTTATATAAACTATTTCTTTCCAAGTACCATGACTTCATGGCCTTTTAGACTAAACCTGTTCTCATCAATTATAATTACTATTCAGTATTTTTAAATTTATTGGTTCGTAGTAGTTATACTACCTTCAATGATTTTGAAGATGCATTCTTTAAGTATATGAGAATATAAGTGTTCCTTATTTTAAGTGTGCAACCTGTGATGTTCTGAAAGTCTTCCTTCATCATTTTATTCTTCCATTTTCTGTTACTAATATCATAATTCCACAGACTAGGTAAATTAAAAGAAATTAGGTTTATTTTGCCTCTTGGTTCCAGTTCACAGTCAAGGAGCTGGGCCTGGTAATGGCTTTCTTGCTGGCAGAGTACTGAGGCATTGGAGGACCTCACATGGAGAGAGATTGGGAGCCTGTCTTCTGGTTTCTCCTTACAAAGCCAGCAGTATTCATGCAGCCTCTGGCTGACTGTATCTAATCCTCCTCACCTTCCCCAAGTCCCACCTCTAAACTGAATTAAGTTCCCACTCTTCTAGTACCCCCTCCTAGGGGAGGGCTCTTATCACATCTTATCACATCATAATTTTGGCTTTTATTAATGCTTCTATGTTTGTATGAGAACTTCTTGTTAACCTATATCAAGAACTTTTTTCATGAGATTATTTAAAGGTCAAAAGATGAGAATTTCCAGAATAAGATTTGTGTGGTCTAGTGAAAACATGTATATGTTTACATATATAAAAAGGGAGAGAAAAATTAAAATGTAGAATTTTTTGAGACATTTAAATACAATAAAAGTTTTAAAAGATTTCAATGCAAGGAAAAAAAAAACATGCCTTATGAGATTAAAAAGTAATTGGTTTGGGGATGTAGTTCAGTAGTAGAACATGTAACTAGCATGGGGCAAGCCCTGGGTTTGATCCCATCAGTGCAAAAGTAATAGAAATGATGATGATGATATATATATATGTTGGCAGCAGGTCCACCCTGGCCCCTGGAGCCCTACCTCCACTAGTTTGTTCTGCATGCCAGTGTGGCCAGCTCACAAGGCCATGGCGAACTTGCGGTTTTTCTGTTCCTGCTTGTCCGTCTGAGACATATGTATCCCACGGGAATGCCTTGACCTTTTCTGGTCTGATGGACTTATTGTTAAGGGAGGTTTCGGTACCTGACAATAATAGATGTTGAAACTAAATTTCTCCCCCTCCCTCCTGCTTTTGGGTAGTTTTCCACTTCTGCTGCTTGGGGTATAAAAAAAGGTGTGTTAGCAATAAAGATTATTGACTCCTGGATGAAGAACCTTGGTGTCCTGTGTGTCTTTTAACCTCACCGTCCCTCGCCGGACTCGGCTCCCTTGGCCGGACACGGCATATATATATATATATATATATATATATATATATATATATATATATATATATATATATATATATAAATGAAAAGGAAAAATGAAGATACTTGAGGGAAAGTGAAAAATTTAGAAACTGAATTGAGATTTAGCTCTAATTAAGAAAGAGGAAAGTTGGGGCTGGGGATGTGGCTCAAGTGGTAGTGCGCTCGCCTGGCATGCGCGGGGTGCTGGGTTCGATCCTCAGTACCACATAAAAATAAAAAATAAAGATGTTGTGTCCACCGGAAAAAAAATAGAGGAAAGTGGGCTGGGGTTGTGGCTCAGAGGTAGAGCCCTCATGTGTGAGGCACTGTGTTCGATCCTCAGCACCACATAAAAAAAAATAAATATACTCTGTCTACCTATAACTAAAAAATAAATATTTTTAAAAAGAGGAAAGTGCCCCGTGCCCTGGCACATGTCTTTAATCCCAGAGTTAGGAGGCTGAGGTATGAGGATCACCTGTTCAAAGCCAGCCTCAGCAAAAGCAATGTGCTAAGCAACTCAGTAAGACCCTGTCTCTAAATAAAACACAAAATAGAGCTGGGGATGTGGCTCAGAGGTCAAGTGCCCTAAGTTCAATCCCCAGTACCCTCCCTGTTAAAAAAAAAAAAATGAAAGAGGAAAGTAAAGCGAAAAAATAATATAGAATAAATAAAAATTTCTTTTCTTTTTTAAAAAGTCATTATTTATTTATTTTTATGTGGTGCTGAGGATCGGCCCAGTGCCTCACATGTGCCAGACAACTAGTCTACCACTGAGCCACAATCTCAGCCCTTAAAATTTTATTTTAAATAAATAAATTACCCCTGAGATTAAAAAGTAAAATAGATAAAAAAGTCAAAACCAAACACAAAACTGTTGATTAAGAACAAGAAAAGAGTGATCTGAAGCAGACAGAGTTAATTTGGATCTTATTTCTTCATTTGGATGATTTCTCCTGGTTAGCGACTTTCTGCATATGCTAGTCCTCTGGTACACATGCTCTCAGATGCCTGCCTCACCTTGCCCCAGGAGTAAGGTCTAGAGCCTCTTGCTGAGAAGCTCAGGATTTGGCCTCTTTATCTATCAGGCAGATGGAGGCTCTAAGAAAGACAGAAGTGGAAGGAGAGGTAATAAGGATTGTTTAGCTGTCCCAAGAGATCACAGGAAATATCCAAACTTTTTACAGATTGCCAATGTCTTCCCCAGAAGAAAATTTTAAAAGTAGTTAGAACCAAATATGGGCAACAAAGCCAGAGGTCCAGGCATGGATCTAAGCAATTATATTCAGATAGTCAATAAACATTCTTAAAATGATGGCTATTTGATGGGGCGCTCCATAATTGGTCTTGCCTTCCAAATTTCTTCCCTGTGTTCGCCTTTATAAATCTTATATAGCAGCCAAATAGAAGAGCTTAATGTTACCTGTGTTCAATGGCCGTACCTATGTGGGTCTTTGCTTTGTCTTTGTCTTCTGCTCCATTGATCTTCCCTTCAGTTCTTATGGACAAATGCAAATTCTCTCTTTTAAAACCAATTCAAATGCCATCTCTTCCATGAAACTTCTTTGTTTTCTTTAGGTGAATGCAGAATGCATTTTTTTTTTCTGTCTTGGTGGTGGTATTTAAGCCTCATTGACCTTTAAGTGCTCAGCATTCTCTGTGCTTTGTGAATGTTACCCATAGAAATGATAAATTTATTCTACTCCACCATAAGCATTTTTGAGAAAGGGTCCATATCTGACTCAAAAGTCTCTGAATGTTTTATAAAGCTGGCATTCTTTCTTGCCTTTATTTAGGTGTGATTCATGGGTAAATTAATACTTTTATTATTATTTTTTCTTTTTTCATTTCTGCATTCAGTCATTCAACAAATATTTATTGTACATTTTGTTTGTTATACATTTTCTTCTCAGCATTCATGCCATGACAGAGTTTAAGTTCTGTGTGTCGGGGGTGAGGGAGACATTTAAGAAACAAATTAGAACAAGGAAAATACAGAGTATGTTAGAAGTTAGAGTTACCATAAAGAAAAATGAAGCAAGAAAAGTGAAAAGAGGGTATTAGGATTTAGATATGGTGTCCCTTAAAAGCTCATGTGTGAGACAATGTAAGAAGGTTTGGAGAAAAAATGATTGAGTCATATCCTTAACTTAATGTGAATTAATTCCTGATGGGATTAACTGAGTAGTGGCTGGAGGCAGGTGGGGTATAGCTGGAGGAAGTGGTTCATTGAGGGTGGGACTGTAGGGTACATATTTTGTATCTGGAGAATGGATTCTCTCTCTGCCTCTGATCACCAGGTGAGCTGCTTCCCTCTGGCCACACTCTTCCTCCATGAAGTTCTGTCCGATCTTGAGCCCCAAGGAATGGAGCTGACCTTCTATGGACTAAGGCCTCTGAAACCATGAGCTCTCAAATAAATAGGTCAGACCTTTTAGTCAGAGCAGCAAAAAAGCTGACTAAAACACAGGGCCATGGCTTGCTTACTCTTTAGTGAGGTGATCAAGGAATGCCAAGTCACTTAGGTTAGATTTGAGCAGAGTCCTGGATAAGAGATCAAGCCATGGGACTATTCCTGGCGAAAGGGAGAACACATGCCTGCCTGTGGGTTTTAGGAACATTGAGCCAGTGCCTGGGGGGTGGGGGGGGTGGGGGGGGAGGTGGGGCAGAATGATTATGGGGAAGAGGAACTGAGAAAGAGCTCAGAGGCCATGAGAGCTCCACTGTGGCTTTGTAGGCTATTGGAAGGACATGGAGCTTTATTTTGAGTAAGGAGGAAACCACTGAAGGATTGCAAGCACACAAATGGGATAGTCTGAGTTCTATCCTGACAATTCCTATCCACATGGTTGGATTTATTATAGAGGGTAGCAGGAGAAGCCACTTGCACTGCATGAGCAGTAATCCATCTGCAGGCTAGGCCTCTGGTTGCGCAACCACCATTACCTGTTAAATAAAGCACAGTAAGGGCGATATTCGCAGGAGTATCTGACTTTCAATTTTCTGTCACCAGGGTCACTGTTCCTAAAACAAATCACAGAGAGCTGAGCACGTGGGGCTGTGAAGTATTGACCACTTCAATCTTCTTATTTTACCTTTGTGACTGAATTCACTGCTTTTCTCACGGTTTGCATTTAATGGGATTTGATTTTTTAAGAGGACCATGGCTAGGTTTTTAATGTCTTTCCTGATGTCAAGGATTCACCAAGGATTTTCTAATTATATTACATTGCCTTGAATTGCACATTCATTTCACACTCCTGCTTGGCAGAGGGACACACACTCCCAACCTAACTTGTCTGCCATACTGACAATGTCTAATTAAAAAAACAAAAATGTAAACAAGTAAGCTAGAGAACAAACTCCTAAAGACAGGCAACAATAAGCTGAAGGAATAAAAATAATGTAGCTTTAAGAAGCTTGATTATGTTTCTAAAGATAATTATGGCCAATCCAATTGTTCAAGTAGGACTATTGCAATATTTGGTGCCAAAATAAATTCTTATAAGTACATAAAAAATTTTAAAAAATCAGTTCTGTTTTATTATTAATAAAAGTATCAGATAGGACTCCCATTGTCCTCTAATCAAATCTTCCTTGTCCATTAGCCTACAAGGAAACAAATTAAAATTTCAGTGCTGTATATTTTCCATCTCTAAGTGCATCTGAGCATAGATGATCTCATTGACATTAAGTTTCTGAAGTTGCATATAGGTCAGTATCAGTTGTGAAAATTATTAAAGTAAAAAGCTTACCAATTTACCTTCAGTTATCTTAAACTGTATTTCCCTGAGGAGACTTAGATTTAATTTGGGAGAAATAAAACTAGTCCAATTTCATTTATACTCAGTATACTGAGTATACTTAAGTATTTTTATACTTAAGTATTTTCTACTTTATAATCTCATATGAAGACTTTATAACTATGAATTCCTATCAATTAGTAGTAAAATAGTTCTAATTAATTAATCTCATTTTAATTCGAAAAGTTTTTTTTTTACCAGGGTAGCATTGACTTTTAAAATACTCTTTTTTAGATTAAAAATAAATTTTTCAGATAAAAATAGTAACAATCCTGATATTAATAAATGGACAAGAATCCACATTATAATCATTGGTAACCTGGGGATATAGAAACTAGAGGACTGAAATGTATTGTCATGAGTTACCTCTAACTTTTGGATCATTCATAAACTTCACTACAAATTAAATTCCACTGATACATTGTTTTAATCTATTTGTTTGATTAAGGAACACTGGCAGAAATAATGTTTTTTTATGACTCATCTGAAACACATTTTCAAAATCTGCCATCTTTTTTTTTTTTTCCCCCTGCATTAACGAGTAAGAATAACACAGTGTTGATGTTAGTTACTATTGGGAGAATGGATTTTGTTCCTGACCCTTTACATGTGGGTCCCCATTTCACAGACAAGAAAGCTGGGAGTCATGAGGAGTGGTTTGCTCTGGTTCACCTAGCTAGCTATCAGAAGAGTCCCATCTGCCTTGTCCTCAGACTTATCTTTTTACTTTGTTCTGATTTTGCAGAAAAATGAGCTTAGCAGGTCTTTTGATATTTCCGTCTTTCTCTGTACCTATCTCCTTTGTAGGAATAAATCAACTGCGTATTGATAATCGTTTCAATTACCATCTTTTATTTGCTTAAAAAATAATGCCAGTACACCTAAAATACAATGTACATACATTCATCTACTCCTGCAAAGTTCACAAAATAGATATAATTCTAAAACTCTGAAAGAGGGGCATTAAAACATAGAGAGAGATGGAATTAAGAGAGATGGAATTAACACATAGAGATGGTAAGAGAGATGGAATTAAGAGTTCAGCTTTGAAGGGAGTAGTCATTTCAGTAACTGATGGGTACAGATGGACTTTATATAATAGAAAATATGCACCGATAATTTTTCATTTCATTTTTTCCTGCTTTTTTAATAAATGTAATTCCCCAATTTACCAATGGCTTAAAGGAGATGTAGAACACATTATTAAAAGTTTGACTATGTAGACAGGCACAGTAGCATAGGCCTGTAATCCCAGCAACCTGGGAGGCTAAGGCAGGAGAATTCCAGTTTCCAAGCCAACCTTAGCAACTTATCAAGGCGGTCTCTCTCAAAAAACAAACAAACAAAAAAAAAACCCCACTAAACTAAAAGGGTTGTGATATAGCTCAGAGGTAAAGTACTGCTGGGTTCAATCTCTAATAACCCTGCCCCCCCCCAAAAAAAAAATTGAATATGTACATTCTAGGAAGGGTGACCACCTATTTTTATTATAAAAAAATGATCTCAAGGCAATTGACTTCAAAATATGTTCCCATCATTTGTTTTTATTAGAGCAGCTCTTTTATTAGTATTTTTTCTTTTAATCAGCTTTGAATTGATTCTTTTGTTTTCCTAACATGCCCTCTTGCCAGCGACCTGCACAGACAAGATGAACTGGGTTTAAAAGAGCTGGATACAACATTAAGCCAAGAAATTGGCAAAAAAGCATAGAACAAAGAAGTGATTTTCATATTGAGGTTGGGACTGTTCTGTGACTTTAAATGTCAGTTTCCATGCTGGAAAGAGCTCTGGAAAGGTGAGCGTGTACCTGGAATCTCTTTATTTTTTAGGGGAACTCTCAATGGGGTTTCCATAGAATGTTCTTCACCAAATAAGTCAAGGGATAGGGTTTCAAAGGTGAAGTCTTGCTTTGTGATGTTTTGTGGTCAGCAGATTGATTGACATCTTCGTAAGTGACACCCATCCCAGTTGTTGTGTGAGATCACAGAGCAAGAGGAGAGGTGCATTTGCATCGCACAGCCCAATCAGCGTGCAATGCCAGATTTGTCCCCTCATATAACTACTATGTGCATAGCTTATATACATAGCCCATGGATAGCTTGTGACAATGCCCCAAACTGTCCAGGTTCGATGTACTAATTTTCACTATACGTAGACAAAAAAAAATTTGTTTAACATTCTTTCATCTAAATCGTACATATACTGCCTAAAATAATTTTGTATGCTTCTATTGGTGTATATACCACACTCTGAACTCTAATTTTATTCCTGGAATGAAGGCTTAATCAGCCTTACTCATCTTTTTGATGCAGGTCACTAAAGGGCTGTGTCCATGAATGGTCAAAAGAGGCCTACTCAGGTCAATGGGTGGGAAGAGTGACTTAGTCCAATCAGCTGTGCTCAGGGATTGTGCTTCATAATGTCTGGAGATAAAGTAGGTGATGACAATGAGGTTTAAGAAAATAGATGCTCACATGTAAAATGACTTCTCAAATGAAAAGTTGTGAAGACTTGGCCGTGGTAACCGTGAACAAACCTGATGGTCATTTTGTCAAACCTAGAATCACATTGGGTTAACAACGTGACATACAAAATGTAAAGAGGGACACTGGCCAATTAGTATGTGTCCCTAGCATGGTGAACAAGAGGAGAAGGCCCTGCAATTCAGGGGATGTTTGGAAGGACTTTTGAAAAAATAAAAGAATTACCTTACATATTTAAGCTGTCATATAGAAGAAAGAAAATACTAGTCCTGGTCACTCTCATCGGCAGGAGTAGACAGGGTGGGTTTTGGAGCTGTGAGAGAAACAAATTTAAACATTTTATAAATACTCCAAGACAGCTCTAGCTGTGACAAGGAAGAGGTCAAATCCCTCTCTTTCAAAGAGACAGCATAGGCAATTTTGAATCAAGACAGAAATTGAGTTTAAGAACCCATGAATTCCAATTTATAAGATTTTCAGAAATTAGTTAAATGTAGTTAATTTTTTACCCTTAAATGCATATATCAACGTATATTGTGCTATATATTTACAAAAACAAACTTGCAAAAATTTCATAATCCTATAGTTCAAAAGGTCATCACAATTACCCAGTAAATCTCCCATTTTTTAGCCATAATTTTTTCTGAAGGTCTCATGTTGGAGAGGAACCTTTGACCTCTCATTTCTGTTCTGCACAGATTTTTATCCTCATAACTAAGCAGGCTGAGCACCAAGCAATTCATCAGACTCAGTGAGGACTTTCTTGGGATGGTAAATTTAACTAAGCTGTTAACCTTTGAAAATGTGTCTCTGAACAGAAGGGAAATGTGCAATATGCTGGCTGGTTTCCTAATGATGGCGACAACAGGGCCTGATGGGGCAAGAGTAGACACTCACAAAATGGACTTTTATGTATCGGGAGGGTACTCCTTCAACGCAATGAGGTGTGATGTATTAACACTTCACTTCAGGCTGTGGAGCAGGATCAGTAAAATTAAGTGTCTAAGTAAATGGGTGGGTGTCTAGTAACCAACCTCTACTTGATCTTCTCCCTCTACCCCAGGAACTGGGGAATTGGCAGAATTTAAGGTACACCCATTCCTGACCTTGTCATGCTCAACTTATTCATGATAGGTAGGAAATCGGATCCTTCCTAGTTTGAGAGAACTCAGGAGGCTTATTTGTGGACAGAGCATTTACTGAAGTCACTGCTATTATCAAGAATCTCTAGAGCAGGAACTAAGTAGAACTAAGTAGAGGGCTGTTTGAAGTCCTTTGTTCCTGCTCAAAGCATAGCAGAATCACCACAATAGAAAGGCCCCCTTTATATTCTTTTTGTTTGTTTGAACCACTGAGCCATATCCCCAGCCTTTTTTTTTTTATTTCAAGACAGGGTCTTGCTAAGTTCCTTAGGGCTCCCTAAATTGTTGAGGCTGGTCTTTATCTTGTGATCCTCCTGTCTCAGCCTCGTAAGTCTCTGGAATTACAGGCATGTACCACCATGCCTGGGTCCTTTATTTCTTCTTTATTTTAATTCCTTTTTTTTTAGTTATTGATGAACCTTATTATTTATTTATTTATTCTTACATGATGCCAGGAATTGAACCCAGTGTCTCACACATGCCAGGCAAGTGCTCTACCACTGAACCACAACCCCAGCCCTATATTCTTAAAATATATTATTTATTTTATAATTATTTTATTTAAAACAAACCCAAAACCAATATATCTAAGTAAATAAAGTTGAGTTAAAAATAGGAAGAGGTCTATGTAGAAATGGGTGTTACTACACTCATGTTAAAGTTAATTCCTGATCAAGTTTTCGTCTAATCATTAATTACAGGTAAAGGGGAATATACTTTTCTTCTTCATGTAAATGTATTCTTCTGAATGTAAAATGTAATGTGACAAAATATTTGCTATTCTATCTTTAGGGTTAGATAATCAGAATTAACAAATAAGGTATACCCCATTAATCTGGATAATCTCATGTTCATGGGAATAAGATTGCAGAATAAAATAGACACTAGTATTGCTGTATGTATATACATGGCTGTATAACCAAAGTGATTATGCAACCTGTACACTTGGAAAAATGAAAAAATATACCCCATTTGATTCAAATATATGTCAAGATCATTGAATTTTCATGAGCAACTAATTAAAAAAAAAGAAATTTGCTGAGTATTCAAGAAAAAGCATGGAAAAAATTACCAATAAGTGGCCTGATACTTTCAACTCTGAATCTAACTAGGTTCTCAGTCTAGAGCTCTTTATAATTTGGCTAATCTTTCCTTGATAAATCTGGATAGTATATGTAATTTGTGGCCCATTGTACCATGAGATAAAGGACTCCTCTGGACATTAAGCTAACCACAGATGAGAACTCTCTTTTGTGCACATACCTTCAGGGATGACAAAAGACTAAAATTTTCTTCAACAAGTCAAGGGCATTTTCAGGGTAGTAACTCTCCTGGATAAATCCTTGGTGCTACCAATGTCCTTTCTTGAATCATCTCTCTGGATTGGAAGCTTAGTGATTATTGTTCAGGAGCTGAGTTTTGCTTTACCCAGGTAAAGCAAAACTTATCCATGATTTAAAACTTTATCCATGATTCCCTGGGCTCTGTCTGAGGTTATAATGAGAACAACAGCCTTTTTAACTTCATCTGGTCCTTCATAATGGCCATAGCTCATTCTGAGTTGCTTATCTCTCTCATATGTATTCGTGCAGGACTGAAGTTGCCATTCTACTATTTCTGTTTTCCTGAACACCACCAAATATGACTTAGATTTAGTGACTGACTTAGATGATGCCCATGGTATCTTTAATGTCCACCTCCCAAAGTGGTCCCAAACTCAGTGAACTCTGTCTACTATGCAGCTAATTGACCTGAGCAATAAGACAGAAAAAGATGAGATGTTGTTTACTCCGATGACTTCTAAGATTCAGTGGGGCTAATGAACTGCAGGTAGAATTCAATAGAATTTTTTAAAGTTGCTAGAATGTTAGATAACCATATAGCTATTTTTAAAGGAATACCAGGCAGAGGGGCAGGACCATCAGTAGAATGATGCAAACAGTTAATACTGGGCAGATGTCAGTGGCAGCTACTAGGACCAGACAAGAATAAAACAAGTTTAATAACTACTGTTAAGGTATCAATGGGGGTAAGCAGGAACCTGTCAGATAAATGGGAACTGGGTAAGTCAAAACAGGAGGTGATCCTCCAAAGAAATATCAGATGTGGAAACACTAGGAGCAAATAATTCAAAGTCATTCCAGAACTTTTAAAAATTCTAGGAAAGTAATTCCCTAGAGGAGGAGAGGGGTTGGAATCTGATTCATTTTTCATTTGCTGATAATTATGGTCAACCCTGCCCCCAGACAGAATTCTAATAATTACATTTATGTTATTTTAAAATTCTGTAGGCTAATTTGTACCCACCATACACTTCAGAGTCCCTATACCACTTAACTTCAGCAATCCCCAACCTAATTCTGAATGTTCATCAGCCTGGGGTAGCAGGAACAAATTGAATTGGTTCCATACACTTTCATGGATGACTGTTGAAAATATTGTTCTAAATGATCTTTATCAAACATCTTTATCAATATTGTTGAAGCTCTTTTTATTTTAAATTAAATTTTACTTTCTAGCATCTTACTTAATATCCTTTAACCTCACCTTTGTGCTTTATTTATCATAAATCAGTGGTATTTGGTTAAGAAAATGGAAGCATTATTTTTTCCATGTTATTTTTCCAGTTATAGGGATAAAATGCATACTTGGCATCTGCCTATCAGGCTCCACCAAAAAATATAGTTAGTGCTTAAAGAAATTCTACTTTCAACACCAAAAATGAGGAATCCTTTGACAGTTCCTTAATGAAGATTTCTGGAACCAAACAATGACTTTTCCCTGTAACACATACTTTTCAGGTAAATACTAAGATTTTTGGATTATGTTTAGACAATTTAAGTGTCAACAGGAATACTTCTGTTATGCTGATTTTTTTTTCTGTGTCAGATATATGATGAATACTGCCCCAGCCAATAAAAACTGAGGATGTGATAAATTAAACAAAAGCTCATTACATTCACTTCTCAATTAATAAAAACATGATAACTTCCTAGTGCTCAAATCTGTGCCCCCTCTTCTCCTTCATATTCCACCTGTCAGGATTTGACTGTTCATTTCCAGCCATCTGACAGCTCATTAGCACTGTTACCAAAAAGGTGGGAAGGGAAGGGAGAGGAGGTGTGAATCCAGTCAATCAATTTCATAGCTCCACAGCAGCAATGGTGAATATTTTGGTGGAGGAAATGTTTTACATAAATGGCTAAAATGAAAATTTCAGAGTATTCATAGATCTTCCTATCTATACACAGTGTTCCATTTTGTAGTATTCTCCAAATGGAGAATAACTTGGCAGGTTATGCAGCCACTTAAAGTGGATTTAAAACAATTTAACAATATTACCTCTATTGACTCATGTGTCATGCATTAGCATTGTCTAAAATATCATAAAATATTCTTAATGCTTTTTTCTTTTCTAAATGCAGCAATTTTTCTATTGCTATTTTGTTATTTTTGCTTTGTAGTAAAATTAGCTGATTTCTTTTGTAATTACTAACAATTCAGTTAGAAGGTTATGGTTGTTTGAACTTTTTGTTGATTATGATAAATGGCTGAAAAAAAGTAATATGCTGATAACAAAAAACACAAAAACAAATACAAGGAGAATAATAGCCACAATATTCTTCAGGCAAAATATCTTCTTTTTCCTTAGAGTGTACATATAAGACTTGTGCCATGTAGAGAAGGCTTTGTAAAATCCAAATCTAATTTTAGACTAAGTCCCTAAAATAATGGCTCTTAGCTGCAAATCGCAATTATTTAATTCTAAAAAATTGCTGATGAACATTTCTGTAATTCACATAAAACTACACAGTGCAAGAGAAAAATAATTTATATTTTCATTTCATAATATTAGATAAAATTTATCTTTAAAAACTATCTACTTGATAAACTTCTACTGTAAATTTTATTTGTGAGAATAATTATTTTTAATATGTAGCCCTCAGCAAGCTATAACTCAATTCCAAGTTGCTTCTGGACATTTTTTTAATGTGTAACAGTAAATAAGAACTCGACTCACACAAATATGTATTATAAATGCACAAGACTCCAGAACGTTTTGTACCATTTATTGAAACCATCAACCTGAATATAAAGAAATTCCAAATTTTCCTTATCTCCAACTCAATTCTGATTTGGTCATTGTGTAATTGTTCATCTATTAAGAAAAACTGTGGACAGGGAATGTGGTTTCATGGAAAGTTGCTTAGGACATTGCCTAGCATTTACAAGCTCCTGGGTTTGATATCCAGCATTTAGAGGGAAGAGGGAATTTCATCATTTTAGTATTAGTTACAAAACATAGATGAAAAATAAGTAAATCAACTATGCTAATAAATCCAAGAAATTAAAAAGATTATTTTCTCAACAAATATAGGTTCAAAAAATTTTGAACTTTATCTTAATATACTTTATCCAAATCAATGTTTTTCTGTATAAAATCAGATGTCTGTGGCTGCTATCACTGTCACAGTTCCTAATATGAATATGTTGTGAAAATTTAGAATACATTTTTCATGTAAGCAAAACAATGGATAGACCTTGCCTATTTTAGTGTATCAACATTACTGTTTTGTTTGCAGAAACACTAACTAATTTTTATGACACATTTCAAAAATGTGAGTAGCCACCTGGCCAGTTGGAATACCCAGTTTATTTCTATTGGAAAATAAATGAATTTGGATATCTATTAGTTTTTATTTATGAAATATATTGAAATGATAATGCATAGTGTGCTTTCTCACAAAGTTTGTTAGTAATTGCAGTGTTGAGAAGAACCTTTAATTCAATAGTTAAGAAATTTACTAAAACTTAAGACAGTACAATTTTTGATATATCTCTTTTCTGCTGACAGCAACTCTATTTAATACAGTAGAAGCATGCATCAGTAAAATTGATGCCCATGTGTTTTACATATAAGATATAACAAGATTTAATGCATCCATTCCTTTCCTGGCCAGCTCCAAGGACTTATAAGACTAGAACTCTTTTCGTTGCTTTCTTGACTCCAAAAAATGCTGATGACTGACTACAGCCAATTGACTGTAGCTGAAGAACTCTTGTGTAAGACCAGCTTTGAAGGATTTTGTCAGCATGTGGCAAAATAGTGTGACTTCTCTTTAAAGTTTTAGAGAAACTAAGCAAAACCACAAACCCTTTTTATTTGAAATTTTTTGGCATTCTAGTTGTTCTTGTTGTTCTAGTGCACAAGACATCAGTGATTACCTCCAGAGTAAGTCTGAAGTCCTGTTTCCCTCAGCCACACATAGCTAACTTGATGGATGCTTGTAACACCCATGTCTCAGGAAATGTCAAAACCTACATAGACTCAGTTCATGCTATAATATAATTACACTCTTTATGGGATATCAAGACCATCCTTGCCATGTATCTTGTGACCACCATGTTGTTATTGAAATCCAAACTACCTAGATGATTTAAAGTTGGCATTTGAAAATTGGGGATCCTAAACATTGTGATCATTGGATTTCTTCCATTTCTTTGGGCAAAAAAACTCACAGTAAATATATCCCCAGTTTCATTTAAACTTCCTTGACATTCCCAATGAACTTTGAGGATGTAGTGAGCAAAACTTAATGTGCAATTGTGTGCATAAAGAGTTATTATATGACCAGGTGAAAGATATTCTCTCTCTCTCTAATAATATGCATATTGTTATATTAAGTATATTCTATATAACAGAATATAATTAATTATGTCATGTACTATATGTCCAATATTCATACATTATTAAATAATATATGTTATTACTAAAGAGAGGGACCTATGGTACATGTAACCCAGGAACAATAGTTATAAGTAGCAAAAAAATAGTCTATGTGATATAATTGTGTAATTATATACATTATATACTGTATATTCTATGTTAATATATTGCCAATTAATATAGTATAATAAATGCTATTATTAGAGACCCAGAATATGTATAATCAAGAAACAATAGCTATAGCAATAGTAGGCTCCTGATTGAAAATTCAAGGATTCATGGATTTATGGGTGTTTCTTATTTTTCTTTCAAGCACAATCAAAAACCTCCTGCTTTAAGTCAGTGTTGACTAAATGTTTTTTCATAAAGAGCTTAAGAGTACATTTCAGTCTTCTGGGCCCTGTGGTGTGAGTCAGTGAGAAGAGACTGGAAAACGTGTGTTAATCTATTCACTTCAAAATTTGAGGACTTGACTGTACTGGTAGCTGAAAATAATATTGTGTGGAACATAGGTGATACTAGAGTGATGGCTAAGGTCCCCTCTTGTTAGGGTCTGTAAACAAGTCAAGATGGCGCCTGGCATTTTGCCAGAGGGAGTGGTTGTGAAGTAACGCCATCGAGCCATTAAGTGTGAAGATTCCTTATTGGTTGACTGCTCTGTCTAGTTTATGTTAATTAAGATAAGCTGTGTGTAATGTATATATACCCCTCCTGTCCTACAATAAATGGCTCCCACTCCTGCTGTATCAATGTACACAAGTTGTTCGTCACTCCCCGGTTATTTTGCTGCAGCCAGACTGCGGCACCCTCTCAGTCTGATAAAATTCAGTTCAAATGAGCTTCACAGTTCTTATTACATATGATTGAACTTCAAAAATGTGTGAGGAGGGTCTTCTCTATTTTAAGAGACTCAGTATTTGCCTCCTATATGTCATGACTATTATGATGTCTTCTAGTGCCCTAATTCTGAATAGCTAAATTTTGTGAAACTCTTGACTGCATTTAAAAAAAAAAAATCTAAACGGCTTAGGAATGTCTGTCTATCTTTACCACTTTAGAAAGCATTTCAAAGTCAATAGTTTAATTTTAATTTTCTTCTTGTTCATATGGTTGTCAAAATTTATTTTGTTATATATATAGTAGCATGACTACTTTGGATGAATTTGGTTTTCTTTTTCATTTTATATTTGGCACTTTTCAAACACATAAAAGTTAAGAAAATGCATTCCTACTTATCATATTCAATAATAACGAATGATTCAACAACAATCTTTTTACAATTTTATATATTCCTCTGTTTTGGCTTTGAATGTTCTGGAGAAATTAAAATGCATCTTTGATAAGTGTGTCATTTTTTTTTTCACCTAGAAAAACTTAATGTGATCTCAACTGATACAGATATTTTAAATAACCATCTTGCTACTATGACACATTATGATACTAAAAATTCCTCAATATCATCTAAGTTACAGTCACATTTCCAAGATTGCTTTAAAAATTAGCCAGGTGCAGTGGCTCACGCCTATAATCCCAGCACCTTGGGAGGCTGAGGCAAGAGGATTGCGAGTTCAAAGCTAGCCTCAGCAAAAGTGAGGTACTAAGCAACTCAGTGAAACCCTGTCTCTAAATAAAATACAAAATGGGGCTGGGATGCAGCTCATTGATTGAGTGTCCCTGAGTTCAATCCCTGGTGTCCCCCAAAATAAAAATAAATAAAAATAAAAATTAATTCTCATTTTAAATAGCAGTTTTTCCAAGATACAAATAAGGTTTTAATATGCTCCTATTTGTTATAGACCACTTTTCTCTGAAAAGAGCTAGAAATTGGGAATCGATCCAAATAACCACTTGAAAGTCTTTCCCCTAAACATGGCAATAAGATTATGAAAACATCCATATGCAACAATTTATGTTGAGGAATTGAAACTCTTTAATGAAATATAGTAATAGCCATTTTAAGAGTAGGAGCAAATAAAATAAAAGCTTATATGTTTATACTTCTTTGTTGGCTCCTCACCTCCAAATTGGTGCAAGGGAAGCTCTCCCATTCTGTCCTGTGCCTAGGATTCTGAGTTTCTTCATTCTTCCTACATTATCATCTGGACATCCTGTTTGCTCACACAGTACTGGTCCATCCACTCCCTCTCTTTCTATTACTCCACAACTCCCTCCATTCATTTTTCTCTTATGAATGAGAGAACAGAACTTAAAACTACAGCAATCCTTCCTTAAACTCTAATTTCACCTAAAATTCAAGAATTTATTAACTTACTTTGGCATGTTCTTCCAGCAGCTTTAAAATTCCTTATGTGATATCCAAACACTCAAAGTAACTTAACAACAGATACTAGGTTAAAAAAGGAGAGAGAGAGAGAGATGAAAATAGAGTAAATCAGAGAACAGTGGTGTTTTTTGGTTTGTTTGTTGCTTTTTGCAGTAAAGTCCCGGGAAATATAAAAGAAAATGGAGAACAATAAATCTTGAACATGGAATTTTATATCATCATTGAAGAGGGAAAAACAAAAATGTAGAAAAGGCATTACCAATAGACCAAGACACAGGAAGATACAATGCAAGAATCAACAAATCCTGAGATGGGGAGAGGGTGGGGAATGTGTTATCTGTCACAAAGAAAAGTACAAGCTATAAACATTGAATTGTAACTACTGTAAGACAACAAATCGCAAATTGTCTTTTGAGCAAAATATGGTGTCCATTAGTATAGATTTAATGAATGAAATTCCTCATTTGACTCATGTTCCACACTCAGGAAGGCCCTCCTGGACTGAGATGAGAATTTCCTTCCAAATCCTGGGTTCATGAGGGGACAATTAGCCTCTCTCGGACAATAGTCTAAAGGTCCAGTCAAAGCCCTGGGTACTTAATTTGTGTGTGCTCAGTGGCAGAGGAGAAAGGTCTGTGTTTAGAAAGAAGATATTCCTGACAAAAGAACAAAGCTGGTTCATGAGCAACTTCATGGGAGGGGCAAACTTGGATGACCACTGATTGCATCTAAGTTACAGTCACATTTCCAAGATTGCTTTAAAAATTGAAACCTTGGATGACCATTGCAGAGTTCAAAACAGAGATGTCAAGAATGAATCCACAGGAGAGTTGAGCCATAGTCCATTTCCATGTAGACCAACTAAGTTACTATAACTGGACTCTGTGGCATAAAACAGTGTTACAAAAATGTAACACAGAAACTGGTCAAATGAATGATAATGTAAAACCACAGTGCTTTTTCTGTTTACCTTAAACCTGAACCAAGGTTCAGCTGTTTGATTTCTCTCTCAGGAGTTTTAGTCATTTACATACAGAGCCCCTCCAAGATCCAATGTCAAGGTGAATCTTGTTGATGTATTCCTGGCTTCTTAGTCTCCAGCTTGTTCTTATCTTTGCACATTTTCTCTAATTCCTTAACATACCCATTGCATTCTGTTGAAGCTCTTTTTCCTCAAGGGCAATCTTTCTCTCTCACTCTTTTTAAATTAATAGCCTTAACCATTAGAGAAGCTGTAGATTCACTGAACAATTGAGTGCAAAGCACAAAGCTCTCATTTACCCCAACATCTTTTCTCACAGTGTCCCCTACTATCAACATCCCATATCAGAGTGATAAATTTTTTATAATTGCTGAACCTAAACTGATATTTTCAGCCAAGTCTTCATAGTTTACTTTGGATCCACTTCTCACATTCTATAGGTTGTAGGGAGATGTATGAAGACATGTAACTACCAATGGCTTTCATGTGTAGGGTCTCCATATTTTTCTACTTTTTCCAGAGTGTTGTGAAGTTGGTGATAATTATTCCCTCCCATTTGTACTGGTGACTTACCACAGAAATATATTTCTCATTCATTTAAGTTGTTAATAAACAAAAATAAAGAATTCATTTATATCTTAAAGCCTTTTGATTTTATAGTCACTAACACATTTTAAGTGTATAGAAATCACATCTTTCAAGCCCGATTTTTGGTGCATTATCATAAAATGTGACTACATATTCTAAGATAACTGAATGTTTGAAAGATGAAACACTCCAAATCCTGTTATTTTTAAAGATGAACGCAAAAGTGATGAATCCTATATGTTACTTTAGAGAAGAACTATGGAATAAACAGTGAGAGGTTACAAACAAAATCTTTTTTATTTCAACAAGAGTTTCAAACCTATAAATACAAATAAATTTTCTTTGTATGTTTGTTGATGGAAGTCTTTGAAAGTTATGCATCTTGGAATAAACCCCAGGCGAGTCTTGTTAAATTCATCAACAAAGCAATGCACTATTTCTCAGAAACCCCCTTGGAAATGTCACTTTTTGTTCTGTCTCTCCAAGCAGAGAGAATAGTCTTTTTTTTTTTTTTTGGTGATCAGTCATTGGTAAAAGTCAAAAAATAAAACATACATTTAGAAGACACAAAATTAATTTCTAAATTAAAATAATATGACATATTTGGTTTGTATTAGTCAGCTTTTCATCACTATAATGAAATACTATAAGGCAGCATAGTTATGAAGAAAAAGAAGTTTATTTAGCCCACAGTTTTGGTGGTTCCAGGTCCTTGCATCTGTGTCCATTCAGCTTCGGTGAGATCATTTTGAGGGCATCATAGCAAGGCAGATGGCAATTGTGGAGGTATGAGCAAGAGCAAGAAATGACTTCTCAGGAAGCAAGAGAGCAAGGCATGGCCAGGCTTGTTCCTTTTATAGAAACCTTCTAATGAGAACTAATTCATGAGAAACATGAATGTGGGAAACACCTTAGTCTCTTCTTAGACCACACTTCCAGTGTCTTGAGGACCTCTCACTAGGTCTGCCTCTTAAAAGTTCTGCCACCTCTCCTACCTCCAACCCTGGGGAAGGAGCTTCCAACATGTGGGTTCTCTGGAGAAAAACCACATCCAAATTGTAGCATAGCTAATCAACAAAGAAAAAATGTACAAAACATTGGTATGTTTACTAAGAAGTAATTTAACATGTAGAAGATGATAGAACATAGTTCCAAAGTAAAGAAAAATTGTTTTGCAAAAGAGATCTTAAAGGTCATGTATTAAACATTCATGTGGTTCTACTTACATAAATAACAAAGACTGATACATGAAAGTAGAGTTATATCTCTAATTATTTCCCCTTTTTAATTCATATATTAAAACTGGTATGACAGTAATTATTATGACAGGTAAAGGGACTAAGACATCTTTTAGGAAGCAAAGCAACATTTGGGGAAAGGAGAAGATGAGGAATAAGACACAATACTGTTAAGTTAATAAATACAAGTTGAAACAAAAACTAAAGAGGTTGGTTCCACATTCTAGCTATTGTGAATTGTGCTGCTATGAACATTAATGTAGCAATATCCCTGTAGTACGCTCTTTTAAGGTCTTCAGGGAATAGTCCAAGAAGGGCAATAGCTGGGTCAAATGGTGGTTCCATTCCCAGCTTTCCAAGGAATCTCCATACTGCTTTCCAAATTGGCCGCACCAATTTGCAGACCCACCAGCAGTGTACAACTGTACCCTTTTCCCCACATCCTCGCCAGCACTTGTTGTTGTTTGACTTCATAATGGCTGCCAATCTTACTGGAGTGAGATGGTATCTTAGGGTGGTTTTGATTTGCATTTCTCTGACTGCTAGAGATGGTGAGCATTTTTTCATGTACTTGTTGATTGATTGTATGTCCTCCTCTGAGAAGTGTCTGTTCAGGTCCTTGGCCCATTTGTTGATTGGGTTATTTGTTTTCTTATTGTTTAATTTTTTGAGTTCTTTGTATACTCTGGATATTAGGGTTCTATCTGAAGTGTGAGGAGTAAAAATTTGTTCCCAGGATGTAGGCTCCCTATTTACCTCTCTTATTGTTTCTCTTGCTGAGAAAAAACTTTTTAGTTTGAGTAAGTCCCATTTGTTGATTCTTGTTTTTAACTCTTGTGCTATGGGTGTCCTATTAAGGAATTTGGAACCCGACCCCACAGTATGTAGATTGGAGCCAACTTTTTCTTCTATCAGACACAGAGTCTCTGTTTTGATATCAAGTTCCTTGATCCATTTTGAGTTAACTTTTGTGCATGGCGAGAGAAAGGGATTCAGTTTCATTTTGTTGCATATGGATTTCCAGTTTTCCCAGCACCATTTGTTGAAGATGCTATCCTTCCTCCATTGCATGCTTTTAGCCCCTTTGTCAAAAATAAGATAGCTTTAATTTTGTGGATTGGTCTCTGTGTCCTCTATTCTGTACCATTGGTCTACCCGCGTGTTTTGGTACCAGTACCATGCTGTTTTTGTTAGTATTGCTCTGTAGTATAGTTTGAAGTCTGGTATCGCTATACTGCCTGATTCACTCTTCCTGCTTAGAATTGCTTTTGCTATTCTGGGTCTTTTATTTTTCCATATGAATTTCATGATTGCTTTATCTATTTCTATAAGAAATGCCATTGGGATTTTGATTGGCATTGCATTAAACCTATAGAGAACTTTTGGTAATATTGCCATTTTGATGATGTTAGTTCTGCCTATCCATGAACAGAGTATATTTTTCCATCTTCTAAGATCTTATTCTATTTTTCTCTTTAGAGTTCTGTAGTTTTCATTGTATAAATCTTTCACCTCTTTTGTTAGGTTGATTCCCAAGTATTTTTTTTTTTGAGGATATTGTGAATGGGGTGGTTGTCCTCATTTCCATTTCAGAAGACTTGTCGCTAATATACAGGAATACCTTTGATTGATGCGTGTTGATTTTATATCCTGCACTTTGCTGAATTCATTTATTACCTCTAGTAGTTTCTTTGTAGACCCTTTTGGGTCTGCTAGGTATAGAATCATGTCATCTACAAATAGTGATAATTTAAGTTCTTTTCCTATTTTTATGCCTTTAATTTCTTTTGTCTGTGTAATTGCTCTTGCCAGTTTTTTGAGAACTATATTGAATAGAAGTGGTGATAGAGGGCATCCCTGTCTTGTTCCAGATTTTAGAGGGAATGCCTTCAGTTTTTCTCCATTTAGAATGATGCTAGCCTGAAGCTTAGCATGGATAGCTTTTACAATGTTGAGGTAAGTTCCTGTTATCCCTAGTTTTTCTAGTGTTTTGAACATAAAGGGATGCTGTACTTTGTCGAATGCTTTTTCTGCATCTATCGAGATGATCATATGATGCCCTTCAATAGATGAATGGATAAAAAAAGTGGCATTTATCCATAATGGAGTATTACTCAGCACTAAAAAATGACAAAATCATGGCATTTGCAGGGAAATGGATGGCACTAGAGCAGATTATGCTAAGTGAAGCTAGCCAATCCCTAAAAAACAAATGCCAAATGTCTTCTTTGATATAAGGAGAGCAACTAAGAGCAGAGTAGGCAGGAAGAGCATGAGAAGAAGAAGATTACCATTAAACAGGGTCAAAAGGGGGGGAGGGAAAGGGAGAGAGAAGGGAAATTGCATGGAAATGGAAGGAGACCCTCATCGTTATACAAAATTACATATAAGAGGAAATGAGGGGAAAGGGAAAAAAACAAGGGAGATAAATGAATTACAGTAGATGGGGTAGAGAGAGAAGATGGGAGGGGAGGGGAGGGGAAGGGGGATAGTAGAGGATAGGAAAGGAGAATACAACAGACACTAGTATGGCAGTATGTAAAAACGTGGATGTGTAACTGATGTGATTCTGCAATCTGTACACGGGGTAAAAATGGGAGTTCATAACCCACTTGAATCAAAAGTATGAAATATGATATGTCAAGAGCTATGTAAAGTTTTGAACAACCAATAAAAAAAGAAATTAAAAATAAAATCACTTATATCAAAAGAAAAAATATTTCTGATGTGTTAAACAAATTTTTGGAGTCATTAGCAACATGATTAGCTCAGTCATTGCTGTTGATCACTTCTGTCAGTTACCTTCATACAAGTATCAAAAACCTTCAGAATATTTTTTTTTAAATTTCTTTGTATTATAAGATATTTTCATGTAAAGCAATTCCATTGTTTTCGCATGTTTTATAGAAAGTGTAACTCTCAATTTAGTGGATTTTTATGGAAAAAAATTTAAAGAATAAAAAATAAATAAGAAAAAAATAAATAAAATCACAATGACCCATAACACTGCACACCCATTAGAATGACTTAAATTAAAAAAAAACCAAAAAACTAAAGAGGGCTAGTTAATGTGAAATTAATAGGCTAAGGCATTTAAGTATTGGCTTTAAGAGTTTACAGTGACAATAGAAGTTAACATTCTTGTAAAAACAACTGTGATAAACTGAAATGTAATAAAAATGAACAAATACATATACATATGCTTCAAGTGGTAGATGTATTAATAATAGTTATGTGTGTACCAATTAAATTACATATAATTTACAATCTAAATTAGTCATTTTCAAATGTATAATTTGTTATATATGTTAACCAGCACATTAAACACTATTTGTTAGCTGCTGTCCTAGGGGAAAAAAGAAGAAGCCATGATTACTGAGCAGCCTTTTAATCACAGTTTTATTCATCTCCTGGTGACGGTAGTGGACTGACTGGGTGATGCTGGCCTTCCTCTGCCTTCTGCTCTCACAACAAACTGCCCTGAACCCCATGAGGTGGGGGCCACCCCAGGGGTGTGCTGTATGATTTCTTACAGCCACATCTGACTGGACCAGGAGTAAATACCAACCAAGGAGTACCTGTTCAGAAGCTTGTTTCTGTAGCTTAACATCAGGGATAAGCAGGAAGACTGTGTCACTTAGCCATAGACTCTGCCCTGGTAGGTGGCTGTTTGGGCCTAATGAGGTGTAGCAGAAGAGCCAGGTAGAAGAGCACAGAGGAACCACGGCAGAGACCGCCTGACCCCCCCAAGCACCAGAAGTGGCAGGAGTAGTACTGGTTCCTCAGTCTTTCCATTCTTGTTTCTAACCCCTGTGACATGTGACTGCTTTCACTGATACTAACTTCCCAGGGATATTCATCTGTTTCTTTATTCCTCCTCTTAAATCATTACTTTTGCCCATTTATTTGTTCACCATTTATTATTTATTTGTTGGTTAGTTTTGCCTTAAACAAAAGGCACCAGCTCTAATTTACAAGTTACATTGTTTTTTAATGTGGTGTTGGAACAAAACAGCAAACAACTTGAAGAAATTCGATATAGATCTTTAACATAAGCTGTGAGCAAAAATACCAACTGATTTATGTATTTTACTGTTATACTTAAGGAAAATAGAAGTAGATTTTTAGTGAAATTTTGGAGAAAGATGAGGGTAGAAGTGTAATAAAAGTTTTCAAAGTATAAAATGAATGGATTTGATAATGTACTTTAAAAACTCTGAATGCAAAAAAAAAGGCAAAAATAACTGTATTAAAAGACAATTGATCATATAACCATACTATACATAATTGTTTAATATCAGTAATAACTGATATTAATATGAAAACACCTGATCTATATTGAGTAAACAAATGAACTTTAACACAAATAGTAGGAAAAAAATTGGGGTCATTTAATTGAAGGTTTAATTTTAAATAGTCATTGTTGTTAAAAATATGATTAACATGATAATTTTGCATATCTCAGGTAATACTAGCACAACTTTCCTGAAAACAAATCGGACATATTGTCAAATCAAGGAAAAAAAGTGTGTCTATGATATATTTAGGATATAATTCCAGAAGAGAATTAGGAAATTACTGAGATAAAGGATACAAATATAAACATATGTATGCATGCACATATATCTCACAGAAAATATATGCTTCTATATATACCTACATATAGGTAAAATATATAGTAATATTGATTACACTATAAAATATTTATTTATTTTGCTTTATGGTACATATGTTCTCCCTTTTTAATTATAAATTTGTCCATCATTATAGAGTATACCTTTATAATTTAATACATATATATAATGTGCATTAATTTTTAATTAGGGTAATGAGCATTTCCATGTCTTCAACCATTAATCAACTTATGTATCACAAACTGTGTATTCTTCTAGCTGTCATGGCTTGTTTTGCCCCATATTTTCCCTATTGTGCTCAACAAGAACCAGGAGTGATTCCTCCACTCTGTGTATTTTGTGATTCTTACTAAATTTCTTCCCTTCTTTCCCTCTCTCCTCTACCTACCCATGTATCTAAATGCATGAGAACATGTGATATTTGTTTCATGTCTGGCTTATTTCAGTTAACATAATGAGATCCAGTTCCATTCATATTGCTGCAAATGGCACGATTTCATTTGTGTGTGTGTGTGTGTGTGTGTGTGTGTGTGTGTGTAGTATGCTACCGTGTAAATATGTCGCATTTCCTTTATCCATTCCTTTACTGAAATCATCTAGGTTTATTCTACATACTAGCTACTGTGAATAGTGCTGCAAAAAACATGGAAAGGCAAATATCTTTTCTGGTATAAAGATTTTATTTCCTTTGAGGATATGCTGAATATAACTGAATCATATAGTTGTTCTATTTTCAGTTTTTTTGAGGAACCTCCATACTGTTTTGCATAGTGGCTGAAGTGATTTATATTCTCACCCACAGTGTATAAGAGTTGCAATTTCTCTGCATCCTTGCTAGCTCTGTTGTTTATTGTCTTTATAATGATAGCCATTTTAACTGGGGTGAGATGATAATCTCATTGTGGTTTTGATTTGAATTTCTCTAATTAATAAAACTAGACATTTTTCCTTCATTTGTTGGCCCGTTGTATGTTTTCTTCTGGCAAGTGTCTGTTTAGGTCGTTAGCCCATTTTTAAGTTGTGTTGTTTGTGTTTTGTGGTGCTTAGCATTCTGAGTACCATATATATTCTGGATGTCAGTTGCTTGTCAGAAACACCCTTTGCAAATATTCAAATATATTTTTCCCATTCTGTAGGTTGTCTCTTAATCCCACTAATTGTTTCCTTTGCTGGGCAGAATCATCTTCATTTTGTATAATCCCACTTGTGTATTTTTTCTTTGATTGCTTGTGCTTTTGAGGTCCTATCTAAAAACTATTTGCTTCTACAATGTCTTAAAATGCTACAAAAGATTTTAAAGATAAGTTGATGTCCAGTTGTTGAATATTTAGTAAATTCTGAAAATTTATGCTGTGGCTTTTAGAGTATTCATCACACCATAATGAGAAAGCTCAAATGTGAAATATTAGATCAAGAAAGAAAAATGGAAAATTACATATGCAATATTTGTTCAAAACATATAAAATAAATTAGAAAGTCATAATTGGATAAAATAAACCAGTGTGATTAAGCAAAGATATTCTAATGATAACTATTTTTGCCTATTTAATCCTAAAATGTTATGAAATATATCACTATTTATGTGATTTTAATTCTAAAAAAAACTCTATATCACATTATTAAAATGGATCCTCTGCAACTCATTCGTCTCTAGACAGTTTAATGTTGTTTTCTATGTTGATTTTTGAAGCCAAATTTCCAAATTTAATGCAATTTAGAAAAAGATAATCAGAAATAATCTACACATCCCCCAAATAAGGGAATAGATAAATTATAGTAGTTCTATTCAGAAAATGAATACACAAACTTTACTTAGCTGCACCAGAAATGTAGCAGCATTAGAACATCATAATGAGAAATTTACTAAGCCTGTGTTCCCCATAATTACACTTACCTTTATATGCCTATGGGAGAAATAGAAAGGAATAAAAAAATCATTTTATTAATAGTATTTGGGTAGTAAAATTGTGAATATCTTTAACACCAAATTTTTCATAATTTTGTCATGTTATTTTATATTTTCAAAAACTAATAGCATAAAAGAACAGTTAATAGTATAAAAGTGACAGTTTGAATGGAATGAAAGCAGACATCAAGGTTTCCAAGGCAGACTGAAAGACTGTTAGACGTACATGCATATAGTAGAAATGGGAGTTTTGTTAATACTTTAAATAAAAAGGCAGAAGTAGACACTGGTTGAAAAAGTACTAGTGTGGGATTTAAAACTGCAACAAAAAGGTCAGTTTTAACTACAGCACAATTAATCCAGCTGCTTATACTGTAAGTCTTGATCGAAAAACTGTGGCGGTTATAATCCTATGAAAGTTTTTTTTTTTTAAGCTGCTAATTACATGCCCATCAGAATAATGGAAAGCATAATTATCCTTAGTGACACTGAAACCTCTATTATTCTGCGATTGGAGCTGCATAATTATAGATAATTGCAGCTACTGTATTGTCTGTTCAAATATAGTTCTGCAAAAAATTACTTTATTTTAATTAAACACGTTTAGGTTTTTAAAGTTTGGTTTACTATCATAACAAAACAATCTCTATTTTAATGTCACCAAGATATATATTTCTAAAACTCGTGCTAATCAGCTTGTTATCTAATCAGTTGCTCAACTCTAAGTAAACTAACTTTATCCTACTTAAAAATCAATTACATGCAATGTAAAATGAAATGATTGATTTATTTTCTTTTGGGAGGCTTAATTCTAAACATAGAAATATATTATTACAAATAATAAATATATTACAAATATAACAATATTTGTAATATGAATTTTAGTTCTAGGAGATGGTATCATTGGGTAAATAAAGTAGTTAAAAGCTTATGAAAATAAAACATGTTGGAAACCATCTACAATAAATATGACACAAGGAGGAACATTAATGACAAGAATTATGAAACTCTTTGATGAAATTTGTTATGTCTCAGAAAACTTACTGCAATGAGAATCAGCCATATATCCTGCACTGCATGGCCCACCTAAAATGCATTCGAATTTCTTTCACACTTTAGACTTTGAACAAACACTCACCATAGGTAACAAACACATTTCTCTTTTACACCTCTCCTCTCAGGAACATTTATTCAGTTTGGAACTGACTTGTCCTAAACTGAGAATCTTCCCTGAAGTGAGTGTTGGTGCCTTTCCTACCTGAAGTCAGTCCATATGCTTAGGTTTGTAAGCACACAGCTTGGGGTTACCATTGGCTGTCATTCCTCCTCCCTATATGTAACTGTGTAGTTGGAATTCACTCTTGAAAACAGCCAGGGTCTTTGATCAATTACATGTCATTGACTTGAGCTGCTTGCAGTTTCCTGAGCAACTTAAGTGTACAAACTCAGGTGAAAAGCAGAGTATGCAATTTCAAATACTCCATTTAAAGTCGAAATCTCTCCCGAGGCACCTAAGAGTCAAACACGCTGTGGACCAATACCTTCATGCAAACATTGTGCCTGCTCTCATGAGCAATGAAATGCCCCAAGCAGGGAGACAGGATAAAGATGAGGAGTTCATTATAATGGAAATGAGGTAGACTTGGGACTCAGACTGTCTTTAATTCCAAAACCTGTACTCATCCTGTTATCCATAAAGTTGTTTCAATGTTTAGTTTCTATAAATAGCTCTTGGAATCTGACCAAAAGATAGGCTTTTCTATGAACAGGCCCTCTGTTGACAAACCTTAATAGAAGTAGGTATCCAGATCTCAATTTTCTTCTTGATCAAGAAAGCTTTTCCTTCTAAATGCATTTGTTTTCTTTTGTGTGTTTCTTTTTTGTGTTTCATCTGGTACAAAATAAGTTTTTTGGTCTCCAGGCTCCGAGTTGCCTTGGTATCCTCACTTTGCTTTTTTTGCTATCACTCTCCATGTCCTGTGCACTTCTCTATTCCTCCTTCACTAAAAGCACGGCCTTTTCTGACATCAGGGAATTCTCATTTATTTGGCCTTTCAAACGCACTTCTACCTGCCCAAGGTTTCTTCTGCTCCAAGTCAAATGCTACTTTTCTCAAGGAATCTTTTCCTACTATCCATGTCTGAATGTTAGGGCTTTTTAACTCTGCTTGTTCCTCTCTTACATTGGATACTCTATTTTGCATTCATTCTTCATGTTCTTGTTTATCCCATTAATTTGAAAACTTTTGATCTAAGTTTTAACTCTAGACATGATATGTGTCACAAAAATAATATTAATTTCAATTCCACGCCCTGTAAGATTAGAAGAACATTAAAGATTTTCTCTTAATAGTTTAATATACGAATGGGATAGGTTCAGATTTAACAAGAAAATATTCTGCTATTGCCTATCAGTCTTTCTCAAAAAGACATAAAAGTATGATGAAATTTTTACACATAACCACCTACCATTCACTTAGAAGATTAATGGTGGGATGTTATATTTGCAGGAGGAAGTAATGAAAATGGGCAGTATTCTTTCTACTTAATGAAAATCATGCTTAAGTTGAATAGTGGTCTCTGTAAGTACTTTAAAGTACCTCATAATTGGAAATACTAATTAAAAACATAAATTATTTTTAAAATGGTAATTTAAGTAAGGTAACTAAGCACTACTTTGTGGCAAAATCTTCCAGAATTCAATTTTTTTAAAAAAGGCTAAATTGTAAGAACAGTGAAAGAAAATCTAAAGAGATTAATCTTTCCTTTAGCATCTGTTAATGAACCCTATTCAATTTTCTTTGGATTTACTGGTAATGGGAATTAGTATGTTAGCCAAATTTTCTACAGCACATGAAAACAACAGCATTACACAATCGGATGCAACAACCCCAATTCCTGGGAGAAGCAAGCTAGTGTGTGTGGTTGGAGAGTGGCTGCTATCCAAATTATGTCGCGTTAAAAAGAGGGAGAAAGGAGGAAAAAAAAAGTTGGAAAAAAATTTAACCCCTTGAAATTAGAAATGCAAATTAAGCAATAAGAAAAACAGAAATAAAATCAGGTTTTATAATACTAGGAAGTGACATACAGCTTGACTAGTTTACATTAACATTTCAGAACATGCAGTATTTGATAATGATACAAATAGTGGCCATTATTTTCAGTTCTTCCATTTTTCCCTAGTTTCTTACATCACCACAAATATGATATGTGCATTTAGTTCTATTTGAGCATTTAAAAATTGTTTTATATTCTTTGGCATTGACTTTCAAGGATCTTTTATGCTGATCAGTTAGATCCCTTGAAATACCTGACATTCTTTTAGTGTAATCAACACAAATATTCTTCTTCTATGGTTCACACAAATTTCTGTTGACATCATCTTCTCTACTATAGGTGTTTCTAAGAAGGATATTCAGGAAGGAAAAAATAATAATTTAAGTCCAAAACAATGGTTGTCAATATCTGAGCCACACAACACTTGTGGTCCCAGAGACAGTTTTAGGAGGTCCACGATGTAAAAGTTATTTTCATAATAATATATTTTTTTCTTTTTTTATGTGTTAATTGTGAATCATTTTAGCCATTGTTTGCTATGGTTTATATCTGGGAAAGCATGGTCCCAAACTAGCAAAGTTCAGAGGTCGGGCAATGATTAGGGCTCTGACTAAATCAGCAGATTAATTCCTTTCCTGAATTGATCTATTGATAGGTGAATGGATTAGTGGGTGGTATCTGTTGGCATGTTGGGCGTGGCTGGAGGAAGGAGATCACTAGGGGAGTGGCCTTTGTGACTGTATCTTGTCCCTGGTTCCTTGTTCTCTTTCTTTGTTTCATGGCTGCCAATCAATGACAATTTCTTTCTGTCATCGTGTTTCTGCTTTGCAATCAACTGATCATGGGCTGAATCCTCTGAAATCATGAGAAAAAAAATCCTTTTAAGTTGTTCTTATCAGGTAGTTTGGTCACAGAGTCAAAAAAACTGACTAACACATTATACAAATTTAACAGTGGGTAAAACCATTGAGGCTGTAGCATGAATAAAGGCTGGGCACCAAACCACACCAGTTGCTATGGTGTCTTTACTACCACAAATTCATAGGAAAAATAAGCCAGCTTCATTTATGAATGTCTTGGATAAAGCAGTAAAACTAATTGATTTTATTAAATCTCATCCCTAGAGTACACATAATGTTAAATCTTATGTGAAAAGATGAGAAATAGGCATTAAACACTTATAGGACAAACTGAAGTATGATGGTATGTTGAGCAAAAGTAATTTGATACTCAGATTGAATTAGTCACTTTTTTGTGGAATATGGTTCTTTGCTTGAAGAATTTTTTTCCTTGAGGATAGAAAAACTGTGATTATTTAGACTTGAATATTTGGCAGATATTTTCTCAAAAATGAAGGAACCGAGGCTGTTATTTCAAGATAAACAGCAGGCACTAGTAATTGGCAACTACAAAATTTGAGCTTTCAAGGGAAAAACTAAAATTTTGGAAAAGTTGTATCTATTATTAAGAGTCTAATAAATTTATAATACCTGAAGGCTTTTGTGATAAGATTGGTGATACTATAAACATAATTGGGCTAGGCGCAGTGGCACACACCTATAATCCCCATGGCTTGGGAGGCTAAGACAGGAGGATTGCAAGTTCAATGCCAGACTCAGCAAAAATGAGGCACTAAGCAACTCAGTGAGACACTATTTCTAAATAAAATACAAAATAGGGCTGCAGATGTGGCTCAGTGGTTGGTTTCCCCTGAGTTTAATCCCCAGTAACCCCCCCCCCAAAAAAAAAAAAAAAAAAAAACGTGATTGGGAGACCACAAAATACACACACACACACACACACAAATACATATACACACACATGCACATGCACACACACAATCTGCTGTTGGTCTCTGACACAGAGCTTCTAAAACCCTTCAAATCCTTCAAAACAGGAGAGCTAGCAGCATCTTTTATTTTAATGTTTGGTCTTTTATCTGGTTGCTGACACAGAACTCTGAATTCCCTTGGCATTTTGAGGGTGATGGAGCATCTCTTGTAATAATGAGGCAACTCTTGGTTTCTTCCTGGATAGAGACTTGTCACCACAAAGAACAAGTCATGAATTAAAGTTTGGAACTGTCAGCCACATCCCCCAACCTCCATGAAAAAGAAAAATGAGCAGAGCATTAAGTTATTACCCACGCCTGTGTGAAGAAGCCTTCATACAAATTCCCAAAGTACAGAGTTCACAGAGTTTTTGTGTTGGAGAACACTTCCACATGGAGGGAGAGTGCTGCTCCTCAATTCCACAAGGAAAGATGTAACAGTGCTGGGGACCCTTCTGGGCCTTATATTACATACCCCCTCCATCTGGATCTTCATGTATATCCTTTGTAATAACTGGCAAATGTGTCCTCCCATGTTCTCTAAGCAGTCATAGCAAATTAGCAAACCTGATCACAAGGTCGTGAATATATAGTTCAGTCAAACAGAAGTATGGGTGTTCTAGTGATCCACTACCTGCCATTGGTGTCTGACATGAGGGGACAACCTTGTGGGACTGAGCCTTTAATCTGGGGTCTGTACCAACTCTGGATAGTTAGTGTTACAACTGAAATATCTGACTTCCAATGGGTGTCCAGAGAATTGAAGAATTATTTGGTATGCTAAATTCACACATTTGTTGTTAGAAGAAAAGTGTTGTGTTGGAATGTAGAAAGAAAGAGTTGTTTGTGGAGATAAGATTGAATAGGTGGAGTGAAGGAAGGTGACCAAATCTGTTTCCATTAATTAAGGTAAAGTGATGGATCTTCCATGGAAGTAAGAAGAAGGGGTTAGCAGGGGCCAGGTCTGAACTGAGATGGATTCCCAAGTAAAAGGAGGAGGATCCTAGAGGGAAACTTTCAGCAAAACATAGAACAAATTTAGGATGGAATAGAGTCCATATTAAGGGTCTAAAAGGTACATATGAGGAAGAAGCTGCAAATCAAGGTAACTTTGTGGTAGAATTTCTAATGATGTGCCGCCTTTTTCAGCCCAGTGTGAAACTTCTTACAAATACGAATGGCTTGTTCTCACTTTGAGATTTGCAGACAAGTGTAGATATTCATTAGTTTCCCTTAAGAGGTTTAGGATGTACATGAAAATATTGATTTGCTAATTTCTTTGTTTGTGTTTGTTTATCCACTCAAACCAGACTCTTACATAAGCACTGGAAATGCAAAGATAAATCAGTCATGAGCTTTGCCTTTCAGCGGAGAAGAATGATATAAACAAATAATTACAATACAAAGTGGAAAGTATTTTGACTAATCGCAAAAGCAGCATTCAAGAGGCAAAAAAAAAAAAAAGAGCCTTATGGTTCTCAGAGTTAGGAGAAGCTTCTAGCAACATGTATGGTCTTCAGGGTCTTGGATGAGGCAGAGCTGTGAAAGCCCTTGGTTCATCTTGAGAAGCAGGAATCATTATTTCTATCTTCTTTACTAGAGCCACTCTGAACTCATCTAAATATGTACTGAAAGAAAGAATTTAAATCAATTTCAAAAATACATTGTTCTAGCATCCTAAGGAAACAAATAGAACCAAATCACTGGCTATTTTAGAAATACAGTAGGAGTGTATCATAATAAAAGATATGAATAGGTAAATTTGGCCGAATCATAGATTGAATGTGCCTCTAAATACAATTTCAAAGTCATGTAAGATTCTTAAAAAAAAGAGTGAACCTCCGAGATAGCTGCTGGACTAGAGCCCCTCCTTTAGTGTCACAGTACATTTTGTTCTTCTAAGCATTTTATTTCTTTCATAGGGAGAACACTGTAGAGTTTTAGTTTCTAGGAAAATAGCTTCCTCTTAATCAATTAAATGTTGAATGGCCTTTCAGATTCATAGTTAACATCTGTCTCCCATAATTAATTGTCATCATTAATGAAACAAACACACACTCAGCACAAAGTGAGTCAGTCTGGAATATTTGACACAGAAGAAAGCTGGGTGAACTGGGGAGTTTTCATTTTGCTGTCTTTCTCAGGGTGAAATATCTCAAAGGACTCTACTGAAAGTGCTCCTCCTACCCAATGTGCCTGGTTTTCCTGATGACCACAGATCTCTCACCTGCTGAGAATTAGCAGCCCACTATGAGAACAGATGAGAAAGGTGGCTTCCACAGCTTCAATGGGATTTTCTTTTTTTGCACTGATAGAAGTATCAATTAAAGCTTATCTTTTCCCCCTGCTAAGAATAACTTGGAAATTCAGAAATAACAGAAGTATTTAAAAATCAGAGTGAAATGCAGTAACTTGAATTCAGCTTTTCCTTTCCCCTCCTACCTTATTCCTACCTTTTTCAATGTTAAAAAAAAATCACATTACTAAAAAAAAAAGAAAGAAAGGAAGAGTGGGGTAAAGTTAAGGCTATGAAAATATTTTTCTTGCTTTTAAATTTTTTGGTATCTTGCTGGTTTATTTTTTAATAGTTAGGAAGACTAATTCTGCTGATCAAAAATTCTGATTTAATGTGTATAATACAGTAGTTTACACTGTGAAGGAGAGTATTTGAAGCTTTCATGAATTAACAGAAATTTTGTTAAAGTTTCATGGAATTTCTTCTTAGGAGGAAAAAAAATCCAGCTGTGGTGTAGCCTTTGCTTTGAAGTTCTTTTCTTCCCAAGGAATCTGGGAGTGAGGTTAATCAAACCTGGTGAAATTGAGTTGGTTCAGTGGAACTGCAGAGGGAGGAGAGAAAGTTTACATGCATCATAAAAGGGAAGCATTTGGTGGAAGGAAGGATTAAAGATATTTCATTATTTTTGCTAGAAGCCCTCAAGAGAAGTGTAACTTTTCTCCTGGATCCTCAAAGAGTGGACACTAAGATAGGATTAGCCACACAGACATGTTATCTGGCAAAACAACAGTTTGAGGAAATATGGAGGAAGCCCAAGTAGATTGGATGAATATTTATAAAGTCAGCAATTGAAATATGATCCTGAGTGAAGGAGGCTGGGTAGGAACATCCTCAACTGCAGTCTAAGAAATGCAAGGCTGTTAGGTTTTGGAATTAAGTCAGGGTTAGGTACCAAGGAGATCTCTGTTTCTAGATCTCCCAGCATTAGACTTGCCTTAGGGTCTCTGCTGCTGTCAGTTGGTTGCACAATGCCTCTTGGGTGCTTTCTGATGTACATTAATACAGGATATAAAAATCTTCAGACTTGGTGCTCAAGTATGACAGTTGACATGTCTCTTCCCCACATGTCTTTGTCCCTGATTTTTCAGTCCCTTTCCTTCTTCTGATAAACATAACCAGTCAGGCCAAAGCCCAGAAATCTCTATACGACCACTTTGACTCATTTCTCTTTCCATAAACCCAATTATTAGTCATTCACCCAATTCCACAGTATGTAAATAGAACAGAACTGGACACTGGCCATCACTCTACCTGTCCCCTATCAGTCTCCCTTCCAATAGTGAGTCACAGTGATACTTTGGATTTCTAGGATCAAAGTAAATTAAGACTATGTGTCCACTAGTCCTCAAAATGTCTGTTTATTCCCTCTTTTCCCAGTGTATGGCCACACACTGTATGGAAAGGCTTTGGAAATGTCAGAGTATAAGCTTGTCATGGTGTTGTAGTCCTTCCTCCTAACTTGGTTCACATCTGGAATCAAACCAGGAGTTTTAACATTGTATTCTATTCTCACCTTCATTTTCCTGCTCTCCATTTCCTTCTCCTCTGTTTCCTCCTCCTCCTCCTTTATTTCTTAAGCATCTGTGAATGTCCACCTATTTTTCTATTAGCTCCACAATACTTTGCAGGTTCACTTCCTTGACTATATACCTCCAACCTTGCAGGTTCTATAATTGTGATCTCTTGGATTCCAAGAGTTAAGTCCCACCACCTGGCCTAAATTATTTCAGAGAGCCCACAGTCCTTGCAAATGTCCATGGAACAAGATTTGTATCGCACAATCTTGGGATCAATCCTCCGCCTGCAGAGGCTGGCTACCACAACCTTCCAGTGCTGCCAGTGTCCTCTCACCTATGCATCCCTGATGGTTTTGGTGGAGATATTGTTCTTTGAGTCTTCTTGTAGAACCTAATCTTCTGTGGAGTATCCTGGCCTTTTTAGAATATCCATTCCAGTATGTCCACTCCTCTCAACCTCTATATTCCTTTCTCTACCTTCTGCCAAGGCGAGGCAGGCACTTTTACTTCACTGCAAATTAAGCATCACTTTTGTTTACTTTTCAGTTCTGGTTTCTAAGAGCCACTCCAGCACCAAGATTTTTTCATTCTCTTAAACTCCGTGTCCTGTGAAAGTGCCCCCAAGTCAATGAGCTTCTTCTTATCCAGTCTTACATTCCAGTCTTGTAATTCCAAGGTTCAATCCTAGAAGCACTCTGTTTCTACCACAGTGTACAGCTAGGTTTTTGCAATTTTTGAGGCGTATAGCTTCTTCTCCCCTTCCACCCTGTCTCCTGCTGCCCAGTCATGCCCAGCATGTCCCCAGCAGGTTTCTACTTGGTGTTTAATCTCAGCCATTGGTCTGCTGAGCTGGAATAGAGATTAGGAGTGGGGCAGTGCTTCAGGAGCAGCCTGTTGCCTTGTTAGACAAGGATTTTCCAGAATTTTCTCACAGTGGAAATTCAAGGTTCTACTGAGGATGGGTAGTTCTGCAAGTGCAGAGTACCCAATTTTAGAGAGTTTGGTGTTCATTACAGAGTAAATGTTTTTAAAGGATTCTATCTAGATGTTTCTGTCCAGTGTTTTGGGACCCTGGATTTCTCCCATCAGGTCCTTGACCTTCATATAATAGACCTGCCTTGGTTGAGCATTCAAATATCTCTGAAGCACCAATGATTAGGTCTTCAAATGTGTCTTCCTATCCACTACCTGAGATAAGACCCTCTTTGTAAGCTATTATAGAGGCTCTTTGTCTTCTTTACTCAAATACTCAGTGATTGTTAGTATCCTTCAATCTCTTATTATCTTGTTTAAATTTTTTATTTGTTTTAATTAATTATACATGACAGTAGAATGCATTTATGCACTTTGATAAATCATACATAGATGGGATATAATTTCTTACTTTTCTGAGTGTATATGTTGCAGTATCATATTGGTCATGTAGTCACATATATACACACAGTAATAATGTCTTTTCATTCTATTATCTTTCCTATCCCTACATCTACTCCTCTTTCCTCCCATCACTTCTGCCTACCTAATCTAAGGTAACGCTATTCTTCCCTAGTACCCACCACCTTATTGTGAATTAGTATCTGCATATTAGAGAAACCATTCAGCCTTTGGTTTTGTGGGATTGGCTTATTCTGCTTAACATGATAATCTTCAACTCCAACCATTTACTGGCAAATTCTATAATTTTACTGTTCTTTAAAGCTGAGTAATATTCCATTGAGTATATAAACCACATTTTCTTTATCCATTCATCTATTGAAAGATATCTAGGTTGGTTCCATAGTCAAGCTATTGTGAATTGAGCTGTTATAAACACTGATGTGGCTGCATCACTATAGTATGCTGATTTTAAGTCTTTGGGGTATAAACCAAGGAGTGGGATAGCTGAGTCAAATAGTGGTTCCAATCCCAATTTTCTGAGGAATCTCCATGCTGCTTTCCATAGAGGTTGCACCAATTTGCAGTCCCAACAGCAATGGATGAGTGTACCTTTTTCCACCACATCCTCACCAACATTTATTGTTGCCTGTATTCTTGATTATTGCCATTCTGATAGGAGTGAAATGAAATCTTAGAGTAGTTTTGATTTGCATTTCTCTAATTGCTAGAGATGTTGAACTGTGGCGTTAATACCCAATTTTAGTTACCAGCCAGATTCCCTTTCTTCATAGATATTGTTTTCATAATTTTCAAATACCTGCATCCTGAACCTGGCAGAGAATCCACTCCTTATAAGGATATTTCCCTAGAACACCACCAGTGGAATCTTTGGCAAATATGCTGTTACCTTGTATAGGGAGCTACCTGCACTCTCCTTACCACGCAGGATGGAATACTCATCACTTGCCAAGTGGTGGAAAAATAAGTCCTAACTCCTCATGTTACCAGATATTTTCTTTGACCATTCTTGGTACCACTTCTGTTAATCCAGATCCCTTAAAAAAAGATGCCAAGATGGGATTTAACATGTAAGGATTTTATTAGGTGATAAACCTTTGAGATAAAATAGGGAGAGTCAGAGAAGACTGGAAGAGCTCCCAGACCACAAGGCAAATCAAGTGTAGTGGAGAAGGAAGGAAGGGCATGGCACGTGCCAGTGTCCTGGTCCATTGTATAGTCTGCTGAAGATTCTGCAAAGTCATTAGAGTCCTAAAACCAAAGACCCATATCGCCCAGTGTCTGACCTATCTTTGTACCCTTGCTGAGGGATCAGTCATTGGATGGGAGAAGCTCCTGGGACCCATGTTATACTCAATTTCATAACACAGTAGCCAGAATGTGCTCCAGATCAATTTTGTTTCTTGTTGCTGGAGGTCTGTGACCCACATTCTTGTGGCCACCCTAAGTGACAAAGGCAGATATAAGATATTAATAAGATTGACACATAAGGAAATCAAAACAAGAGATAATGCTTTTTTTATTGTGAGGGAAGCCACAATAAGAAAGGGTTTGGTTCTCAATGATTCCATAACAGAACATGTCTTCACTGAAAACTCTGGAATCCGTAAAGCTGAATTTCTCAATTTATAGGATATTAATTTATATGGTGTTGAAGTAGATAGAGGTAAAGGGGATCCTGCTGTGTAGAACTGGTGCCAAAGTTATCTTCATATGACTACGTAAGTTTGTCCTTATTTACACATAGCTTTTCATTCAACTTCAACAATTCTCTGAGTTTTTAATATAAAAAGGGATATTATATAATAATAATATAAATTCTATAGTTAAATAAATTAATTACCCAAATATGGGAAATTTAAATATGGTGTTGTCCAGGGTTATAATGATGAAACATTTAGTGATTGCTGAGGTTTTTATTGAGGTTTTATTTTTTATGTTGCCAAATAAATGCTTCAATAAATATAATTTTAGAAATATAGCGAAAAAAGAATTCATGTGCTTAAAAGCAAAGTATGAGATTAGCAGCACCATCCTCTGTCTATTTCTTGGACTAGACAGCTGTTATATATAAGAAAATGATTATATAGAATTTTTAGAAGATATTTCTAGAAGGTATCCTTAATTATTGATGGTTAGTGAGTATATCTTAACCTCAAAACCTACATCTCTGTCAAATGTCCCTTTTTAAAATGGCATTCAGCAAACTCCCTAATTGCTTTTCCTTTTTGTCTTCCAAGATAGCAGTTTAAACCATTCAGAAAGCTTTGTGAACTAAGAGGAACATAGTAAATCTTTGCTCTTAGTATTTGCCTCAAGTCTCAAGTTAATTATTTTGCTTTCTAATTATTTAAGAAACTACTAGTAATTGTAAAATTATTAGATATATGAACCACCAGTCAGATTCTTACCAATGACAAGTTTAACTACTAGGGACCAGGAGATAAGGAGAAACTGGGAAAAGAAGCAATTTCTGTGCTTTTCAGGATTTTTTAAAAAATTTCTTTGGAATAAACAGCAGATAATATATTTTTTAATAGAAAGAAAATATACCCTAAAACATCTTACCCTGCAGAAATCTTTCATTACTTCAAGATTCTTTAGAATTGTGGTGTCTCCACAGTGATTTATGATTAGATGAACTGGGCCGCCTAAGTCAATGTTATCAAGAAGTTCAAACATATCAGATAAGAGGAAATACTAAATAATATCAAAGCGTTTGTAAAGAACAGCTCAGGAGAATTGTAAAAACGCGTCCTTAGATGCGATCCAGGTATATAACATGGAATTATGCTGTCTATTCTATTATAATCACTGTTATACAAAAGTTGTTTAATCGTAAAGTAAAATTAAAACCATTAAATGACTCACTGCCTAGTGCACATAGAAGCCAATACTTATGGCATCAGTTTTGCAAAATGAAAGCTTTATTGGAAGGTCAGCTGGCTGAAGGATAGAGCAAGGAGCTCAAATTAGCTTCCCTGATGACTTGTTGGTATAGGGAATTTATAAGGAGGGGGGAGAAGCTGCTTGTTGATTGGATGGCAAAAAAGGGGAGCTTTGGGTTTCCTATATGCAGGGATAGTCAGTCACCAGGCCTCTTTACAGGTCACATCCTTCTTTTGCTGGCAATTACCATATTCTGCTCAGGGGATTTAAGCTTTTGGAATGAAAAGGTCACTGCCTGGAGGAGCTAGCTGCTGCTTCTGTGCAATGAGCATTCTTGAAAAGCTGGTAGATTCTGGAGGGGTTCCTGAAAAACAACTCAAGCATTTCGTTATTTTAGGATTTGGGTCCAAGTGTGACCAGGCCTTAGCTGAATTCAAGCTTGTTATCAGGGGAAAATTCTTATTCCGTTATATAGTTCTAGTCATTATAGCATGGCCCTGCATGTTTGCAGCTCTAAAGGTAAGAAGCACTTTGTCGTAAAGATACAAGGATGAATAGCTTATTATGTATACAAAACTCTTGAAAAGCTACATGCTCTGCTAAGTGGATTTAAAATATTTCACCAAGAATCTTAGAAGCATTTAGTAATTTTCAAAAAAGCAAAAACGAACCATGTTTACTATTAAGAGGAAAGTTTATGAAACTAACAAATATGAGTGAATTGCGTTCTGAATTATCCTTTTTTTTTTTTTTTCAAAAAGAACTTTGGACGTACAGGGCCTGTCAGGGGGAACATTTGTACATTTCTCAGATTAAGATATTGAAGCGAACATCATGCCTTTTTCAAGTCTGAAAAAGGAAAAAAGCACATCAGGAAAGTGACACTTTCTGACTCTCCCTGTCATCTTTTTCACAGACTGGGGGATCTCACTGCTGCATTGAACAAAGTATATAATAAAAGAGGCATCAGTAAGGAATACTTTCCTCAAAAGCTTAATTATTTGTATTGCTTGCAATCATTCATATAAATCCTCAAATAGAGTATGATATCTGATGCTGTTTTTCTCTATCTTCTCCCAGTTTGCCAGAGGCTTATAATTTACAACATAGATATCAAAGGCCAATTAGTAGCATGGAGGTTGATACAGGGTTAAAATATATATATATTTTATATATTTTATATATGTATGTAAAATTTCCAGTGGTAAGTTGAGGTCTTTAGTAAACTTATTTTAAACATATTTTTGAGTTGTTCATGGCCCTTTATTTTATTCATTTATTTATATGTAGTGCTGAGAATCAAACCCAGTGCCCCATACATGTGAGGCAAGCACTCTACCACTGAGCCACAACCCCAGCCCTCTGGTAAACTTTTAAAAGGCCTTTTTCTGTTTAAATTTATCCAATTCTCTTCAGAAATAATTTCAAAACTTAGAAAGGGTTGCATGAATAAGAATAGTACAAAGAATAGCTGTATACCTCATATCCAGATTTATCTATTGTTAATATTTTAATACTTCCTTCATGATGTACTCTTTCTCTCCAAAAGGAAGCAATCAAATTTATATGTGGAATCAAAAAAAAATTTAATCATAGAAGTAAAGAGTAGAATGAACATTACCAGGTTGGGGACATGTTAGTAAAAGAATACATATTTTTGTTAGATAGAAAGGACAAGTTTGCGAGATCTGTTGTACAATAAGGGCTTGTAGCTAATGTGCTGTATTCTTGAAAAATGCTAAGTGAACTTAATAAAATGATAATTATGTAAAGTAATATATATGTTTGTTAGATTTAGTCACATGTGAGTATATTCCAAAACATCATGTTGTACACAATAAATACATACAATGGTGTCTGTCAATTTACAAAGTGAAATAAACAAAATACAATAGTTATATATAATTATACATACATATAAAATTTTAATATATATGAAATTATAATTAGAGATACAATTTGTGTATCCAATTTCTATGTTCAAAATTTTAATTTCATATATAAAATTTTTCATATATATATTTGATTATTTCTTTTTTCTGTTATAACAAAATATTTCTGGCTTATCCTGTTCTTTGCCTGTGCTTTGGAAACAGCCTCTCTGAGATGTTCTAGTTCCTTTTAGTGAAAACGGTAATAGAAATGCAGATTTGAGAAGGAGATAGGCTTACTTCTGAAGTTTCATTGCTTCTTGTCCCTTTCACTTGACAAAATCAGGAAATAACATACATTTTTATCAATACATATCATATTTACAAATAAACACACACATACATATATATGTATCTGCATATACATTCTACCAATATCCTTTGCTTGTAGCTAGATTAAATGTAAGAAATTCTCATGAAATACTTACCACTAGTTTTTTTGTTTTGTTTTTATTGATTTTTTAAAAAAATAAACAACAGTGGAATGCTTTGTAATTCTTATTACATGTATACAGCACAATTTTTCATATCTCTGGTTGTATATAAAGTATGTTGACACCAATTCGTGTCTCCATACATGTACTTTGGATAATGATGTCAATCACATTCCACCATCCTTGCTAATCCTCTGCTTCCTCCTTTTCCCTCCCACCCCTTTGCCTATCTAGAATTAATCTATTCCTCCATGCTCCCCCTCCCTATCCCACTATGAGTCAACCTCCTTATATCAGAGAAAATATTAGGCATTTGTTTTGGGGGGATTGGCTAACTTCAGTTAGCATTATCTTCTCCAACGCCATCCATTTATCTGCAAATGCCATGATTTTATTTTCTTTTATTGCTAAGTAAAATTCCATTGTATATATATGCCACATTTTTTTTATCCATTCATCCACTGAAGGGCATCTAGGTTGGCTCCATAGTTTAGCTATGGTGAATTGTGCTGCTATAAACATTGATCTGGCTGTGTCCCTGTAGTATGCTGTTTTTAAGTCTTTTGGATATAAACTGAGGAAAGGGATAGCTGGGTCAAATGGTAGTTCCATTCCCAGATTTCAAAGGAATCTCCATACTGCTTTCCATATTGGTTTCTTTATAAACGTTTTCCCAATAAATTATTGGTTGGATTCATTTTATCCTTGAGTATATTATTTTGTTGGACTTTCATTTCTGTGTGATCTTTAACTTGTTCCTCTTGCTTTCTACTTTACATTTTACTGTTTAATTCCAAGGTTGCACCCTTCTTTGTCTGTCTGATTTCTTTTTCCCAGAACAATGCATCTTTAAAGCTGTCCCTTATAGTGCTACACACTTTTAAGTTTCTTTCCTGAGTCAATTCTTTATACCCCCATGTCCTGACCTGTGTTTAGTAGTTTTATTATTTATTGTTGTGCATATTCTTACTGGCTGATTTAGTTAGTGCTTCACCTGAGTCCTTTGCTCTCCTTTTATTTTTTAGAGAATTGCTAGTTTCCTTCCTCTGTTCTCACACATTTTTCGCAGATCTGGCAATGAGGGTGTCATTAGAATTTGTTTTCTTTTCTCTTTACTTACAACTAATTGTAAAGTTTTCTTGTCTATCAATAATACTGTAAGTGTTGGCTCTTTGCAGTTTATTAGCTCTCCTGGTTGATTGCCACAGTCTGGCTTGGCACAAATAACCGGGAGGTCTTGAGCCACTTGTAGATTCAAGCAGGAATGAACTTTATTTCCAAACTCATGCGAGCGTCACCCACACGACCCTCCAGGAACTCCTCGCGAGCTCAACCAGAACTCAACGAACCCACGCGAACTCTCTAGGAACTCAGTGAGAGCTCAACCGGAACTCAACCATCCTAATGGTTCGCTGGTGCCACCTCTCAATCACTCCCCCTGGCAAAACGCCAAGCACCATCCTGACTCGGCTGTGGCTCTCAACATCTCCCCACTTTTGTTTAATTAAACAACAAGTATGTGGCTTAGGGACCGTGCCTGTCTTAGGTTGTCCTATACTACACATGGTTCTTATCCGTCATCGGATGAGCTGACCTCAAGGCGTCAGCCTCCTGTCTTAGGTTGGTACCATTGCAATTGGATCTTACCTGTCATTGACTACCCGCCCAGAATTTAGCCACACTTGTGGACAGTGGTTTTTACATAAAAACCATAAACAACCTGCTACAAGCAGAAAGGGGAGGATACAAAATGCCATGACACCAAGTCAATTGACGGCCCCTTTTGGAAAAATTGTATCACCGATGACATCATCAGCAAAGATACCCCGGCGCTACCACAATTCACTGCACCAACAGATAGTTCACAATGCATACAAGTGATACATAGTCCAGGCAAGTTCTGCAAGCAGTTCAAAGCAGAGGAATCCATTAATATGTCCATTTCCTCCCAAAGTAAATCAACTCCTTGATTGAGTATCACTTGTTGAGTTACATTATTCATTGATGCATCAGTTTATACAGTTTGTTGTGATAGCTATCACAGAAGCTGTAGTTTGGTTTTATCTTTGTCTTCACTGGCACTGGGATGAAGATAGGAATTCTGGCAGTAATGGCTAAAAAAAATTATGTAACATTCCAGCAGGCACTAAAAAAAAGCAATTTTCTAAACAATTTAGTATCCTGAATAGAATTAGATATAATGAAAAGGAAAGGTGAAAATAAACAAACAGATCTGTTAACCAACTTTTAAAACAATCCTCAACAGCTGTTTACCTAATTTAAATTAAACTGATTAAATCACATGAATAAAAAAAATATTTGGATCCATTTTTTCATGAGCGCTCCTCATATATGATATATGGACATACGCACATACAGACATACAACACATAACACAAGTGTGCACACATAACGCAATACATACAACACATAGTAGTAAAGGCCTTGTAGCTTTTCACAGGTGAAATTCCCATTGCAATGATCAAAAACTCCACAGTCAAAAAATAGAACTGATCAGAAAAACATTAACCTAGGTCTGTATGAGCTCAAAAAACAAAATAAAACTTCATGATGTGGGAAAGGGCAATAATAAAATAGATATTGAAAAAAGGCATCCTGGTTACCACCTGGATTTGACTCTTCTTTTGATATCCCATCCTTTTTCCTGTAACTTGCATATGGGTCTGAAGGTATTCCCACAAGCAAGCCCCAAGGTTTCTTACATTTGAAATAGGCCTTAATGGTGTTCATTATTCATTAGCCTCCAGGTGTGGGAGAACCACTGTCGCAGATGTAAGGATAGCCAAACTGGAGTTCTGGATATCAGCTATTATGGATTTGAGCCAAATCATCTTCTTTTTGGTCTGTAGAAATCGCTTTGGTTAGTCTGTTTGGAATCCAAATCGGCTGCTGTTCTCCCTGTGGCAACACACGAACAGACCCCCAACTCCAGACAATTACTGGGTCAGGACCTTTCCATTGTCCTGTTAGAATATCCTTCCAAAGTACCTTGGGCTTATGGACATTTTTTGGACACATGTGCCTTTCGGCAGCACTCAGCCCTGATGAATCCTAATTTTAAAAGTTTAGAGTAAAAAGGGTTATTTTAAGTTTGTCTTTGGGGGATATATACCCCTTTCCAATTCCCTCTTTTTGCTTTAATAAGTACATTTTAATAGTTTGATGACCTCTTTCAACTATGCCTTGTCCCTGTGGATTGTATGGGATTTCTGTTATATGAGTAATGCCAAATGATGAGCAAAATTGTTTAAAAGAGGTAGAAGTATAGCCAGGGCCATTATCTGTTTTTAACTGTTTTGGAACACCCACAGTGGCAAAATTTTGTAAGCATGAGCTATAATATCTTTAGTTTTTTCTCTGGCATGAAGGGAGCCCATCAAAAATCCAGAAGAAATATCAATTGTAACATGCAAATATTTTAATTTTCCAAATTCTGGTAAGTGTGTGATGTCCATCTGCCAAATATGGTTAGGTATCAGTCCTCTAGGATTGACTCCAAGATTAACTTGTGGTAAAAAGGTCACACAATTTTGACATTGTTTTATTATTTGTCTAGCTTGTTCCTTAGTTATTTTAAAATGTTTTTTTAAAGTATTTGCATTGACATGGAAGGATTTATGAAAATTTGTAGCTTCTTCTACCATAGAAAAAATATGTATATCATGTGTAGTTTTATCTGCTAAATCACTGCCCAAACTAAGGGCTCCAGGCAATCCTGTATGTGCCCTGATATGTCCTATAAAGAATGGATCTTTTCTGTCCCAGATTAGACTTTGTATAGTGGAAAACAAAGAGAAAACAGTAGAGGAAGGGGGAAATCCTACCAGCATCTTCAAGGGATACTATAGCATTAACTATATACTGACTACTGGAAAATAAATTAAATACAGAATCTTTAAACATCACAAAAGCTTGTAATACTGCATTAAGCTCTACCTTTTGAACTGATTGTTTGGGTACTAAAAATATAAAAGTTTGATCAGGGGTAACTACTGCTGCTGTACCATTATTTGACCCATCAGTGAATATATTTGGAGCATTCATGATAGATGTTTTTCTTGTCATTTTTGGAAAAACTACAGGATGCAAAGACCAAAAGACAACAAAGGATTAGATGGTAAGTGGTTATCAAATGAAACATTAGATTTGCGAATGATTATTGCCCAATTATTTAACTCAATAGATAACTCATCAATTTGATCCCTAGTATATGGAGTAATAATTTTATTGGGAGAAATTCCAAACACTCCCTTTGCCGCTTTTATTCCTTTGAGTATTAATTGTCCTACAGCCTCAGGATACCTAGTAAGAATAGTGTTAGGAGATTAAGATAAATGTATCCATAATAATGGACCTTCTTGCCAAAATACTCCTGTAGGAATATTTTTTGTTGGTAGTACAATAAATAATAAAGGCAAACTTATATCAATTCTATCCAAATGCATATTTTCCATATAAGTTTCAATGATTTTTAATGTCTTTCTTGCTTCAGGCGTTAACATGCGGGGTGAATTTGGGTCTGATGGACCTTTTAGGATATCAAATAAAAGTCCCAATTCTCCTGTTGGTATGCCTAGATAAGGCCTTATCCCATTTATGTCTCCTAATAACTTTTGAAAGTTGTTAAGTGATTTGAGTTGATCTATTCATAATTGAAATTTTGGTGGACGGACCATGGTTGAGGATAATAGAACTCCTAAATAATTAATTGGAAAATTTAATTGTACTTTATCTATTGCTATCTCTAGATTATACATTTTTAATAAATTTGTAAGTGTGGCACAACATTTTAGCAATGCGTTTTTATCTTTGTGTGCTAATAATTCATTGTCCATATAGTGAAATATTTGTAGTTCAGGATTTTGATTTCTAAGTGGCTGGATTGCTTAGTTAACATAAATTTGACACATAGTTGGGCTGTTAGCCATCCCTTGAGGGAGTACTTTCCATTCATATCTCTGATCAGGACCTTCATGATTCAGTGCAGGGATAGTAAATGCAAAACGTGGACTATCCTCAGGATGAACTGGAATTGAAAAAAAACAATCTTTAATATCTATAACTAAAACATACCAGGTTTTTGGCAAAGCAGACAATTGAGGAATCCCCGATTGAGCATGTCCCATAATAACCATCTTGTTATTAATAGCTCTTAAATCTTGCAATAATCTCCATTTAGCAGATTTCTTTATGATGACAAAAATGGGATTATTATAGGGAGATACAGAAGGTTGTATATGTCCCTCCACTAATTGTTGTTTCACCAGGTCATGGGCTGCTTGTATCTTTTCTTTAGTCAGGGGTCACTGAGGAACCCATACTGGTCTTTCAGAATTCCAAGTAATTTTTATTGTCTCAGTGACCCCTCCTGAAAACCCAATCCATATCTATCTATTTCTTGATCTATTTGTATTGGTGCCACTGTCCTTTTTCTCCTAATCCTTTTCCTTTCCTAAAACCTTGTCTAGCCATAATAGTGGGCACACTTGAATTGATGTTATTTGTTAATATTAGTCCTAATTGATCTAGGATATCTCGTCCCCATAAATTTATAGGAAGATGATCCAATACATATGGCTGTATAGTTCCTTCACATCCTTCAGGATCCTTCCAATCTAATACCATCACACTTATATGGGGATTAGTTGCCACTCCTAGGCCTCGAAGCATTTGAGTGGCTTGTTGTAAAGGCCAATGTTTTGGCCATTCTTTATGAGAGATGATGCTAATGTCTGCACCTGTATCCAGTAGCCCATTAAATTCATGTCCTTGAATATTTAGTTTTAGCATGGGGCGAGAATCTAAATTTAAAGAAAGCATAGCCCAATCTACACCTGTGGAGCCTAATCCCCTGGAACCTCTTTCTATAGTACAACTGGAAAATTTATCATGTAGGCTGGGTATTATTAATAACTGTGCTATTCTATCTCCTGGTGAAATTACTGATATACCCCTTGGAGAAATGGCTATAATTTTTATTTCACCTTCATAATCGGGATCAATTACCCCAGGACTTATCATAAGTCCTTTTAGAGTAGAAGAACTGCATCCTAATAATAAGCCTACTGTTTCTTGGGAAAGAGGTCCTTTTACACCTGTGGGAATGATTTCAACTCCCATCTCTGGAGTTAGTACTGCTCTGGCGGAGGCGCAGATGTCCAACGCTGCACTCCCTCTGGTTTGTCTGATGAGACATCTAATGGATAATATGTCCTGGGCACTACCCTGATGGTGTTGCTGGGTTCCTCTAGTGCCCCATATATCTGTGGTCCTGGGCCCTGGAGCATGGGGCCCCCCTGTCCGTTTTTTAGCAATGGAACCCAGTGTTTTCCTCCACGATATCATGGGTAAACACCTGGTCCTTGTCCATTTTTTGATAACGGAGTAAATTCTATAGTGGTTTGAGAATGGCATTCATTAGCCCATGATCCCTCTATGGCATTGTGGGCAAATACCCGGTATTCTACCCCTTTGATACGTAGTTTTGTTAAACCCTCCTCCTATTGGGCAACTCCTTTTAAAATGTCCTGTTTGTTCACAATTGTAGCATGTTTTTGGCCTGGCACCTAAAGCCTGTTGTACTGCAGCTGCCAAGATTTGCCCTTGTTTATTAATGTCTCTGCATAATTTAATATATGTGTTTAAATCTCCATGTTTCCATGGTCTAATGGCCTCCCTGCACCATCTATTTGCCTGTTCATAGGCTAGTTGTTTTATTAATGTCACCACTTGTTCTACATCCCCAAAGATTCTGGTAGCTGTTTGTATAAGCCTATCTACAAATTCAGCATAAGATTCATTAGCTCCTTGTATTACCTTAGGTAATTGACCTTGTAAATCTCCATGCCCCTGTAAAGTTTTCCATGCCCTAACCACAGCTGAAACCGTTTGTGAGTATATGGCAGGATCATATCTAATTTGTTGCAGCTGACCCTCATAAGGTCCCGCTCCTAGCAACATATCTAGATTTCTCTGAGGATAACCGGCTGCTGCACTTTGCCTAGCAGTCTCCGTGCAAAATTCCTGATTGGCAACCTTCCATAACAGATATTGTCCTCCATTTAGCACAGCTTTGCACATAGTAGCCCAATCTGCTGGCGTCTTGTTCTACTTGGTAATGGATTCAACCATACTTACAGTGAAGGGCGCTTGAGGACCATAGGTTGTTATGGCCTCTTTCAGCTGCTTCACTGTTTTGAAGTCTAAAACATGGTAAATTCGCTGCCCTTCTGCCTCCTCAAATACAGGGCATGCTAATCTTTGAGGTCCTGTCTCAGGATCCCATCTATCAACTACGGGGGTTGAGGGCCACTCAGCATATATTGTCTCCATCGGCGGAGCTATTGGGTGGACACCCATGCCCTCTGGTGATATAAAGGTGTTAGTAGCAACCTCCCGTTGTAACTTGTCCCCTGATAGCCTTTTCTTCTCTAAACTTTCTTCCCCTGTCTGACTAACTCGAGAGACTTCCTCTTTTACTTGATCTAAAATGTCTTCTCCTTGACTAAGCAAACAAGATTGTACCAACGTCCATAATGGTAATGTGCCAACTGGCAGAGTTCCTGGGCTTTTCTTTTCTATCTTTTTAAAATCTTCACCATGATGGTTCCATTGTGATATATTTAACAACCCCTCCTTAAGAAACCATGGGCTACACTTTTGTATCATATCAACGTATGCCCTAACTGTTCTTGGTTTTACTGGGGTGCCTCCTTCCTCTAGCAATTTACTTAACACCCTTTTGGTTTGGTTTTTACTAATTTTTAGTTCCATATTTCTGCTATAAAAATAACACAACCCAACAAGATAACACAAAACAAAACCGAAACAGAACGAAACAAAAATGGAACAAAAATTTGTTGTATCAGTTTTTCTCTTTTCTTGACATGTGCTTCCGTGGTCTATCTGTATCTCTTCCTCAGAGCCGAACAACTTTTCTAGCATCCTATTTATTTCTAGGGGCAGGCAGCTTGAAACAGAAACCTAACAAATCAAAAGAAGAATACACTGTCTCTTAAAATGGTCACCCATCCTCTCCCCCTGCCCTCAGGGGCGAGCAGTTTACCTTATCACTTACCCTCAGGCGTTCCCCCTACGGGCCACCAAATGCTGCAGCCTGGCTGGGCACAAATAACCGGGATGTCAGGAGCCACTTGTAGATTCAAGTAGGCACAAACTTTATTTCTGAGCTCACGCAAATGCCACCCACGCGACCCTCCAGGAACTCCGCGCAAGCTCTACCAGAACTCAACGAACCCACTCAATCTCTCTAGGAACTCAGCGAGAGTTCAACTGGAACTCAACGGGAACTCCACAAGAACTCAACGGGAACTCAACCATCCTAATGGCTCGCTGGCGCCACCTCTTAACCACTACCCCTGGAAAAAAGCCATCCCAACTCGGTTGCGGCTCTCAACAGTTGATTTTATTGGCTGTCATTTTTTCAGTGCGGGAAGGAGAGAGGATATTTTGGGTTATATTTGAAATCAGGCAATTGCCATTGTTCTCCATACCTGAACCCTCTCAAAAATCACCAGGTTTCATTTTAAAACTACTCCATATTAAATAGGTGTGGGTACTACTGTGATCTTAAAACTTATCCTATTTTTGAGACCTGAAGGGAGCAGACAAAAAAGGGAGGAGAGAGAAATGCAGAAGATGGGAGGCAAACCATGTTATTATCTCATAGGATTTTAGATTCTTACTTTGATATTCAAATCCAGCTTTGAGGGAAAATAAAGAACAAAAAATAATTTAGAAATAGAGTAGTCAAAGCCACATAAGTTCATTGGTCACTAATTTTCAAGTCAATGCACTCTGAGAAAGAGACCAGCAAGTAGTTTAGTCATGAAGAAAGACTCACATTTCCAGGCTTTAGATGGCAAACTCAGCATTCTCTTAACTGCTGCATTATTACGATTTCCAGAATTAAGCCTTTTCATCTCTTCTGGTATTCATCAAAAAGTCTCTTTTTAAAAATCTCTTCACTGGTATTTATAATGCTTATCAATCATTATATACTTTTTATTAGTAAAATTATTGTTATTCTTTGTATAAAAACAGTCTAATTTTAAATATTTAAGCTTATTCTTAAAATGCTTTATGTAGATAGGGCACTGGTGAGTGCATTTCACCTACACAAATCATAGACTTTTTGTCTATTATATAGATTTTTAAACATTTTTTATTTGTTCTTTTTAGTTATTCATGACAGTAGAATGTATTTTGGCTAATTATATATACATAGAGTATAACTTGTTCTATTTAGGATCCTATTCTTGCAGTTTATATGATGTGGAGTCTGGTTGAGTATTCAACTACAAGGCTAGGAAAGTTATGTCTGATCAATTCTACTGTCTTTCCTATTCCCCTCCCCTCCCTTCCTTTCATTCCCCTTTGTCTAATCCAATAGATTTCTATTCTTCCCCTTCCCACCCTCCCTTGTTTTGAGTTAGCATGCACATATTATATTCTTAAGAGTCATTAATGGAGGGGTGACCATCAAGTGTGCATTCCTTTAGATTTTAAATGCAATATTTGATGCAAAATGAAGATGTATAACATTTTTCTTTTGATAGAAACCAAGATGAAAAATAGTTTCATATCATTTAGAAAACCTTAAAAAGTAGGACAAACCCAGAGTTAAATATTTTCCTAGCAGTTGCCATTTAGGTTTAAATATTTAGCAGTTAGAAATGGGGGCCAGATGCTAAGGTCTTCAATTAATTTAGGGGGAGTGAACAGAAGGCCAGAAATTAAAAGGAAACAGGTGGGCGATGCAGGTAGAGTAGCCAAATGGTTGAGGGTCAGAGTACTGGGGAAGATACAGGAGAGTAGAGAAGTAATGGACTGGAAAACCATGGAAAAGGATGTTTTGATTATCTCCCAAATCACAGGCTTTGGAAAATCAGTAACATTTAGCATAATGGAGCTTCTGGGTAAATGGTCCCTTAAACAAGAGCCAGGTGGAGGGAATATTCCATAAATAGTTGGTCTGTTTTCTAGAAAAAGAAGATAAGGAGTAGAATGTCCAGACCAGAGGACCAAAGTACCATATAGAGAATCACAAGTATGTCTGGGGTGAGAGTCATCACAGGGTGAACTGTTCTCACGTTTTAAACAGAAATGACATTTAAATCAGGCAGAGCAAGGTCTACAGTTTGAGTCAAAAATTTAGAGGATGTCCAGGCAAAGGCCCCTAATAGAAAAAGATGTCTCATCTGAAGGATGGGGGAGACACAGGCAAAGGTCCTCAGTTAAATAAAAGACCCAATGTGTGGGTGTCTTTTCAGCTTTTGCATTGCTCTAAACAAAATACTTGGCAAAAACAACTTAGAGGAAAAAAAATTTATTTGGGGGCTCATGGTTGCAGAGGGAGGTCTCAGTCCCTGGATGACTAACTCTATTCCCCTGGGCTCAAAATGAGGCAGCACCACCTGGTGGAAGGGCCCAGAAAAGGAATAAAAGGAAAGCTCTCAGATCATGATATCATGGTGGGGTCAGGAGAGAAGAGAGAGGAAGAGAGGATGAAAGGGGAGGGGGAGGGGGAGAGAGAGAGACAGAGAAAGGCCACAATGAAAATTTACCCCTTTCTAGGACACATACCTAGTGATTAACCTCCTCTAGCCATGCCCCAACTGACCAACTGTTCAGTCCTTTCAAATTGGAATGGACTGATAAGGTTACAGCTCTCATATAATCTGATTATTTCATCTCTAAGTATTCTACATCAACAGGAGCTTTTGGGGGACACCTCACAACCAAACATAACAATGGGCTTGTAAAACTACACAGGGAAGGACCTAGAAGGAGGTGGAGTTTCACAGCCAACCTATTGTTAGCTTTGGTTCTTTGTTCTCAGGAGCCTGTAGATCCTAAGTGCCCATCTACCCCCTGCTACCCCCACTACAAATGAGGTGTCCAAAGACAATGTCATTGTTTTTTTCTTTGCATGAATTATAGTATGATATATCTATCTACCTTTCCTTTGTTCACAATTTGCTGTGAAATTCAGTAAAATCTTTGAATATGTGGACTTAAAGAGTTTTCTCAATTCAGGAATATTGTCATCTCCCATGATAATTAATGGCTGTCCTCTACCTTTTTATCTTTTAAAAGCACACATAACTCTATGTTAAATCCTTTCTTTCCTCATTATTCTCTCCTCTTTATATTTTGCCTCCTCTTTGAGATATTTTCTCCTACTTTTTTACTTTCTAGACAATTAATTTAGTTTTCAACAGTATCATCTCCAATAGATTGTTATACAATGAACAGCTATATTCACCATGTTAGTGGGTTGCGGTTTAATTTTTGTAAGTTCTATTATTACTGTTTAAAATATGGGCTATCCCTTATCTCTGTGTTCTGTCCATTCTGACTGTCAGTCTCAGAGATGGAGATGAGCAGTTAGTTCTCTTCAGTTGTTAGCTCATCAGACCTCAAGTAGAAAAGGTGGAGAGTGGGGTTGCTGGTGAAGAGAGGTACACAATAGAACTCCATTGGTAGATTTCCAGCTGGCTTCTTCTCCCTTATAGTTTAAACTCAAATAGAGAGGGAAGAATGTTGACTATAGCTGAAATAACTGGGGAAAATCTACCTCAAGCTTTTTACACTTCAAGGTTTTGGAAGGATTTGCCTAATTATTCAGTTCCTCTAGGCATTTAGGGACAGGGACCCAAACTTTTGCCTAATTATTCAGTTCCTCTAGGCATTTAGGGACTGTCAAACATTCATAGGATTATGTTAATGGAACCCTTCTCCTTCTCTGTCTATTTAAGTGCCCTGGGCTTCCAAGGATGTTCTACTTTCTGGTTTGTGTGCTGGGGCTCCTGAATCACATCTCTAGGTGCCTGCCTGCTTAACATGAAGACAGGCCTGCATCAGTTATCTGTAATGAGTTCCCTTGGAGTACGATGTCCCAATAAGTATAGGACACCCAGTTAAATTTGAACTTCAGATAATCAAAAAATATGTTCTTTAGTGTATACATTTTCCAAATCATATTTACTATCATTATGATACCTGTTATTTATTATATGGCATATACTTATATTAAAAATATTTATTGAGTACCTGAAATTCAAATCTAATTAAACATCCTGTATTTTCATTTGCAAAATCTGGTTACTCTACTACAGAGATCAAGGTCATTTGTACAGTAGGTTCAAATAGAAGGTTGATGAGGAGGCAGACATGGTTAGACTGATATTGAAAGGCAAAGAGGAAAGAGGTGCAGTTATTTTCATCATGGTCCAATCTCTTTTTTTCTGCAATCTTCTGCTTTTTTTTTCACTTTTCCCATTATATATATATCTTCTACATAATAAACAAGTCTCTATGAGCTGACCCAGGAAGTAAAAACAACTATACTAAAAACATTCCTCCTTAGTATCATGTATCTGAAAAGACAAATATTCTAAACATTTTGTTCTATTTTCTGCATCATGATTTTATTTTTATTATGTTAAGTTATAAAGTAAAATCTATCTATAAGATATATTGTTTAAAATGTAGTTAAAATAATAAAGACAAAAGGATACCAGGCAAAGAAAAACAAAATTTTAAAAATAAAGATAGAAGTGGGAAAATTGGTACCAGGCAGTTGGGAATTTAACACCAAGGTCACTACACAGGAAAAGAAGTTCATAATGTCATAACAAAATTAGTTTATTAAGAAAATATACTGGCCCTAAATTTGCATATAACAAACATAATGGCTAAAAATCACAAAGACAAGAAATATAAGAATTGGCTAGGAATACAGCAAAAGAGTTATAATGTTTTTGCTGAAATGGCTGCACAATAAGGATTATTTACTGATGCAAACAGAAAGTGTTGTAAGTATTTGGGAAAGTAATTGGGCAGCAGCTATTAAAGTTGAACTTTCAAAAATCTTTTGACCCAGCACCCTCATTAGTGGAAATCTTTTCCATTGAAAGGCAAACATTAATATATGAAGTCAGATGGACAGGAATGTGTACTATTCCTAATAGTATTGTTATAAATAACAAAAAGATGAAAGTCAAAGGAAACACCCCCAAAGGAAAAATACCTTAATTCTAACGAAAGATGATGGATATATGAGTACACACACATCAGTTGAAATGGAAATGGAGGGAGTTACAGGGACTGAGTGATAGGAAATAGAGTGATATTAGTAGTAGGAACATGAGGTTAAGGAATAATTCCATAAAAGGGACCCACTGTGCTGATTCCCACATGCTTTCACTTTTAAAAAGCAATTTACCTGCAGCCCTGCCTGGCTTAACTCCACAGGATATGTTACATTCCTCAGCAAACTACCTGTTATCTGACAAGAAATGCAGGCCCCTACATGCTGATAAGAGGAACAAAAGTTAACTTGAAAGGGTTGGGGATGCTTTTGTGACCCTTACACAGACCAGATCCCTGAACTCTGGGAAATGGCCATGAAATCTGTTAACAACAGATTCCAATTATCAGTCAACATGGGCTAAAGTTACCTGGAGTTGTCATGCACAGTGGGGAATTGAAAGTCAGATGTCACCCTGCCCTCAGTCAAAAGTCAAGAGGTAGACCTGGGTGGAACTTTCTGGAAATATCCCTGGGACTCCCAGTGAAACTGGAGTGCAGAAGGAGGCAAACTGGCCTTCTCTCTCTGAGATGACCCCCTCTCTCCCTTGAGCATGTCCCTTTCCTATCCCTCTAATAAACACATGCCTGTCACTCTGAGCAACCTGTCACTCTGATGTCAAGAATTGAAGCGAAGGGGTGGCTTTTGGGCTGCTCCGTTTCACAGAAGGCCCAATCCAGTAACAAAGCTCATACAGTGGAAATATTTTCCACTGAAAGGCAAACATTAATATATAAATTAGATGACAGGGATGTTTACCATTTCTAACAGTATTGTTAAGAATGATAGATGAAAGTCAAATTAATACTTTTAGAAAAAAAAATCGGAATTCTACTCTTTTCAAAGAATGGAAAAATAAATATATATATAAGTATAAATACAGACACACACACACACAAACATCAATTGAAATGGAAATGGAGGGAGTTACATAAATTGAAGAAAAAAATAAAGATACAGAATAACACATTTACTATGAGCTTATTTATATTTATTTTGTATGTCAGTATATACATTCATATAAGGTTGAACTAATAAACATAGATCAAAATATGTATATTGACACAAATTTATTTTACATTGGTGAGTATGAGGAGCTATTGCATATGGAATGAGATGAAAATGAGAAGAAAGACAAATATTAAAGGATGAAAATAAAAACACTACCCCACCATCAAGATATCTATGGTATGATCGCATATAGGCAAAAATACATACTGTTTTATGTGTGAATAAATTAAATTAATTAAGCATTTTTAAAAAATCTTTGGATTCCTGTCCAATGCATGTGCACTATAGTAAAATCTTCGTTCTAGTGTTTAACCTCAGATTTTATCTTTTCTTTACTCCTGTTTTTGTGATTTCTATTTGTCTATAATCAAAGTTGGCTTCCTTAAAAAATTCTGAGTCAGAAGCAGGTATCTACTTGCCAGACAGAGGTCTGTAGATGACAGCATTCTCGTGGATTTATCTTCTTTTTCCTTCCCTCTGTGAGAAAGGAAATTATCCCACTCCAAATGTATTTCTTTGGTGTATTTCAAATTGGTTATTAAGAGAAACTGCAAACGCTGTGGTCAAAGGAAGGAATGGCTCTAAAAAGCCTGTTCTTTCAAGAAATTTACATCTGTCGACACTAGTAGAGGAAATAGCAGATGCAGACAGAAGCATTTCCAACTTACGTCCTTCTTTCTGCCTGGATCTTTTCAAAGGAAGAAGAGATTGGAAGTCTCACAACCAACCCAGATAGATTGTCACCAGGACACTGTCACCTAGGCGACTGATCTAAGTAGGAGACAAGCCTTGTTTCCTGGCTCCTCCTTCCCCATAGAAGAGGGCTGTGTAGGTTGGGCAGTAATGTCAAGCAGGTGGATAATCATGTCCCTGTCACTTTCCCCCATGTTGTGATTTTCTCCTTTTTCACATCAGCACTTTTCTATGTGTTTTCTTCTATTTAATTGTTTTCAGTTTATTCCACTAAAACTTGAGAGGGAAGAAGAGGAATTTTCCTCAGCTCCTATAGCTGCTTCCCAAGCTTTTCATGCACAGCTATATGTCAGGTATTCTACTTGAGATAACTCTATCACTCAATCCCATTTTTTAAAGAGCTCACAGTACAATTGGAGACACAGACATGTGCATTCTAAAAGCCTGAAATTTTAGAATACACCCTTGCAAATGCTGGCATAAACCAGGGCATGATTAAGAAATGAACAAGGATTAGGTTTCCAAACACGTGGAAGGAAGTAAAAAGCTTAGAGATGATACCACTGGTTATCGGTAAGGAATTCTGCTCCCCCAGATGTTGAAGTCTGAACATGGGAGAAGCACGCCGAGGCAAGCATATAAAGCAGGATTTATTTATAAAGGGGTAACATAGACTTCTCCCAGGAGGGAGAAGGGGGCCATAGCTGGTATCCTGCTATCCTAAGAAGTGAGGTGTTCTGCCCTGTTTATATGTCCTAGGCTTCCTTTGTTCTCCGGCCTCTTCCCCTTATTCCCAAGAATGCTTGATGGGATGGCTAACACATGGGAAACAGGTGGGCTGAAAGGGCAAGGGCAGGATAGAGCAGCCCAAGATACATTAATTAACAACCTTATTGCCCCCTATAGGGAGGGGCAATTCCTGGGACAGGTTCTTGATAAAGTGGAGGAAGGGCTCAAATGAATTAACATTTCAGTTCCTCACGGGACAGTCTCCAACTTCCTTGACTCACTCAAAATTGGCCTCCTTGATAGGACCTGACTCGATTTACCTATCTATACTGACTGCCTGACTAATTCTGGCTTCAGAGATATCTATGTAAGGACATTTTCTGAAAAAGGAATCAACATTCATCCTGGAAAGGAATGATGAAAGTCCACAAGGAAAAATGCAGCCTCCCATCCACCCAAGTGTCAGAACATTGGGTTTTAATGAGAGTGTCTTTTCCAAGAAGAAAGACTCTTTGCCAAGTCAATCTAAATCCTGCTGCTTACTGCAGTGAGGTGGGAAGACAGACCTACTCAATTCCTTAGCAGACCAAGATCTAGTGGTTTTTTTGGATTATCACCATGTTCTGGACACCATCCTTCCTCATAAGCATTCATTTGTCTCTCCAGTACTCTTGTGATGTTGACACTCTTATTATGTTTATTTATCGATGAAATGATGGAGTCACAAGTAGACTAATACCTTACTTTGGAGGCACATTGCTAGTGAGAATAAAGTTGAGACTGGACCCTGGGCTCATAATTACTCGCTGTCACCTTTAAGGATGGCAAGGTTTCAAAGCAGTGTTAGAGTGGATATTCTTCTGAAAGTGGAATCAGCTTTATTACATGAGAGTTCACACTTAATGATATTTTAAAAAATGAGATTTAGCTACCCCAACCAACTTCCTACTGTATCAGCAAAGTTCCTTCAGGCCAGGGATATTAGCAAAAGGAATGTTTGGATGTATTCTCTACACAGTGAAGTGGGAATATTCTAGGGTTCATGCAGTGTTTATGAATACTTGTTCTAGCATTTAGACAATGGGGGAAGTCATATTTAAACAAGTTTAAAACAAATTAGTAATTAACATTTCATGAGTTAATAAATCAAGCATTTGGCTAAATGGAAGACAAAGCATGATTGTGGCTCAGCCTTCAATCTCAGATACAAAAGCCATAATTCAATTAAAAATAAGCACTTTGGCATTTGTTTGATTAAATAACGTTATCCTGTTTTTCCTCTAGAAATATCTTGATTTCCATTATTCACCACCCACCTTAATACACACTTGCTGTAATAATTCATTCATGATATTTTCCAGTTAGTGAACAAAAAGCTCTGAATGATTTTCAACATAATTGAAGATGTCATTCATACAATAAGTTCCTAATTGAAAGGGCAGGGAAAGGTAAGTGAGCAGGATCTAGAATAGGAGATTTCAACACTTCTCAGTCTCACTAGCTTAAATATTTTTGGCTGTTTATTTGTATGTAAAGTCATACATGAGGATGTTTTCTAATTTGGGCTCGCACTGAGTTCTGCACATGCAATACCCAAATGAGCCTCATGGCAATATTAGGTGGCAGTATTTTTACCATCCCTAATCTAAATAGACCCATTTTTTAGGTCAATAGTTAGGGAGCATCTGTTAAGTGCCAGACAGGTGTCCCACCATGACATCCCATCTGTCACAAGGGAGCCCTGCTAGAGGTCTTGACATTTATTTCAACTTGACTAAACTTGAAAAGGGCTTCTTGACTGTTAAAGAAAAATTACACCTATATCATCACTGAAGAAAAGGGGGACAGTAAAACAGGATGTCCTTGATTGTCCCTTTCTATCCCCAAATCTTAGCCAGGAAACAATGAAAGCAATCGTGGGTCAGAAAGTCCTGATACATGTTGTCTTCAAGGACACTGGTTTTCTCTTATGCACACTGGGAACTAGGGTAAGTAAGTGTCATCTTTAGAAAGCTGTTTTCTTACATGTATGCCAGGACAGTTGTTCCTTGTGATGCTGGTCATATAGTAAAGTATGCAAGCTGCTGCTGATGACATCACTGCTCCTACAGCCTAATATATAAAATCCCCTTTCTGAGTGGGGATGGGTGTGGAACTGAGGGAACTGTGGAAAGGAGATATGTTACTTGTCCAGCCAGCTTCCACTGGACGAAACACTTTGAGGGAGTGGAGGTACTGTGAGGGACAGAGGTTCTATTAGCCTGTTGCCACTGAATCCTTGGAGAAGTCACTTATCTCTTGCAAGCTTCCCCTAATAAATCCCATGTCTCCATGCTCTCTTCGGGCACTTTCTTTGGTCTTTCTAGAACCTACACCAGTGTCCTGACATGACTGGGCTATAGAGGAGATAGTGCCCAACTAGTTAAACAGGCAAGAAAGACCTTATTCAAAATGACTGTGATAGAGGAGAGAGATTAAACTCAACTCTAATTGAAACCAAAGGTGGGGAAGTTTTTAAGCCCTGGGTGAGCTAGTGGAACATACTGAGTTCTGTTGAATAGGAGGCAAGGTTGGACACTGTGATTAGGCCATCTGTGTTTGCTAATGGGTACTCAGGAAAGTCAGGCTCCTACCCTCTCACAGACTAGGAGATGGGGGGCTACTTCTTAGAGGACAGCATGGAAGGAGAAGAGTGGAATGAAATGAGACTGGTGAAGCAGAGAAATTTGGGTAAGGAATGAGCCTGGGTGAATACTGCTTGTGAACAGTAGAAGTGTGATTAAAGAGTAGACCCATGTGATACTAAAACACATGCTCCAGGAAGGCCTTCTGAATCCATGTAAGAATGAAGCGTGGCCCTCTGTCACACAGGAGCACTATATTGTGTTCCGCAGGAGGAAAGAACCCTGTTTTTGTTCTATGTGTGTCCCCACTGACTGGCATAAACTTGTCTAAAGAGGGCATTCAGTGTTTGTACAAATGAATAGGTGGATTAATAAAATGCTGACTCCTCTCTCCCTATGTGATTTTATTTTATATTTCTCCCAAATTCAATTAATCTTATAAAGGAAATTAAACATTAATTCGAACATAAAGAATTCTTCCTTATGGTAACTTGCAATCGCAATCAGAAATTGTCAGTAGATTAAAACATCCTTTCCTTGTCCATTTCAAGCTCTTCATAAGTGCTCTAATGAATTCTCATCAAGGTATCCATTTCCCTTTTACCAAATCTGAGCACACATCCTTTAGTAATGATCTGTCACAGAGAATGCTGAGGGTAGCAATAACATGAGGCTCTGTGGAGAAGAATATGCCTTCTCCTAATAGATTAGATGTTTGCACCATGTCCAGGGAGCGCCAAAGACATGTTATATATTAACCATAATATGCAAAAGGAATATTCCATGAGTCATAAGGGCAATTAAAGTTCTGATAAAACAATGAACAACACTAAATATTGACCGAGTAAATATGAGAGAGCAGAGATTTCTGAATGTGTAATTGCTGCTGATTAGCAATATTGTTCATTGTTGTTCTCTGTCTTTTAAAATGTTCTCATATAGCCAAATTAGTAGTATTTGAAAATGTACACACATAGTGTAGACTGAGAGTAAATGCATTAAGGCCTTTTTTAAAGAGTGAATGAATTAAGAAGACCCATTTCATAATCAGAAATATAGTTATTGGAAATGGGTATGAGAGAAAAACAAGTGTGTCTCAGAGTGTCCTTTCCACATCATCTTACAGAGAGGCTCTTTCCCCTCCCAGAGATGAGACAAGTACAATTTCTTTGGTTTTCTTGGGCAGGGGAGATTTTCCTCTTTTTCTTGGATCTCTCTTCAACTAAGAGGCAAAATGGATCAAACTGGTTGAACATTGGGCAGTGACTAAGCTGAATTTTTCTCAAAGCACAGTCCTTTGCCTCATCTGCTGCCACACACACACACACACACACACACACACACACCTAAACTCTATCCTCAACACACTTGCTTGAAGAGACTCTCAGGGCTAAGTCTAAGTGACTCCTATCAAAATAATTTTCTTTCCAATGAACTGGACAATGTAGATCTTCTTTTAATGGATACCCAAGAAACCCATTTCTTTGTTTTGGGCCAATAGCTGCTTTAATAAAGCACATATATTCTAATAGAATATATGAGAAGTGAAAAAAAAGTGTTCCTTAGGAAGCATATCTCTATTATATGGACTAATTAATGAGGGGGAGGGGGATAAATGTTTCTAGGACAAAGGAGACCTCATTAATAAATACTGTTTTTTTTTCAGTTCTTTGCTTTAATTAAACTAATTGAAATTAACTTCTAACACATACACATAGACAAACCTTGTGAATTTTCTCACTTCTATTGGAAAGATGAGATGACTTGGAAATGATTTGTTGTTCTTTAATTAATGTTTCAAGCACTGTGCTAGGCATTATGAGTACAAAATAAGTGGGTCACCCCAACTCCTTAGACTGCAAGGGAAAAAGTATTCTTCCTACGTGGTTCACAGGAAGTGTCTCTAGATTCTGCCTTTGACTTCACTTTATGAACACATGTACCACCTTCCTTCTTTCCTTCCTTCCTAACTTTCCAACTTCCTTCCTTTCTTTGTTTCTTTCTTCCTTTTCTCCTTTTTCCTTTCTTCTCTTTTTCTTTTCCTTCCCTTTGACTTTTATTTTATTTCTCTGACCATTTCCTTAAAAATTCATTTCTACCAAGTCAGGAGTCAGGGACATCTTTACATTTAATATAGACTTGCAAGAGTTGCAATGAGTGGGTCTTTCTAGGGAAGAAAAGGAAGTCAGGGCTAAGGTTAGTGCAGTAGGATCTCCATTTCCTGTACAGAAGTGTCAAAGAGTCTAACATATATGGAGAATTATAAGCAGTTCAAGATAACTAGAGTAGAAGATTTAAGGAGAGACATTATGAAGATGAAATTGGGAGAAGAAAGTGGGAGCTAGATTATTATTTTATTATAGGAAGCTGTTGAGACCTTATTTTAATTAAGAGCCAGTAACTAGTTTTACATATGATATTTTCTTAGTCTGATCTGTGCTGTTACAACAGAATGCCATGGTTCGGGTAATGTATAATGAATATATATTTATTTTTCACAGATTCAAGGCTAGGAAGTCCAAGGCTGAGGGCCAGCATCTGGTGAGGAACAACTTGCTGTATTATCCTATAGCAGAAGGTAGAAGGGTCAGAGAGAGATGGGAGGAGGGCAGGGGGACAAGAAGGAGCGAGAGTGTGGAAGCAAGGGGACACAGAATTCATCCATTCATAAGGAATCCACCTTGTGATTACGAACTCACTTTCTTGATAATAGCATTAATACCTATGATCTAAATAATTTTGAAAAGTTCCCCCTCCTCTCAACATCTCCTCACAAAGGATCGATCTTTCCAACACGTAGTCTTGGAGAGACATATTCAAACCATAGCAGATGTGCTGGTTTTAAAATATATCCACAAATTCTTTGATATTCCTCTCTTTAAAAGGTAGAATTTAATTATTCTCTCTTCAACGTGGTGGACTGTGCTTAGTAATTTACTTCTAAGGAACAGAATATGATGGAGCAGAATATGGTGGAAGTGATGGTGAACAGTGTCTGGAATTAGGACATAAAAGGCATTGTGGATTCTTTCTTTTTCTCTCTTGAATCCTTCTCTGGATAAAGCAGCTGATATATTGTAAGGACACTCAGGCATCATTATATAAAGGCTAAATGGCTTTTGTATAATATGGTGAGGATCTTCTTGCTGTATTATCCCATGGCAGAAGGTAGAAGGGTCAGGGTGGGGGTGTGGAAAGGAAGGAGAGAGAGTGTGAAAGCAAGGGGAAACAGAATTTATCCATTTATAAGGAATCCACCCTGTGATTAAGAACTCACCCTTTTGATAATGGCATTAATACCCATGACCTAAATAATTTTCAAAAGTTCCTCAGTAACTCAGTTCCTGGTAACATCCATGTGAGTGAACCATCTGGTCCGCCTGACTCCAGTCAAGTCTTCGAATACTGCATCCCTGGCTGACATCTGAACCACAACCTTTTGAGACCCCTTGAACAAGTATCACCCAGAAAAACTATCCCTGGATTCCTAAGCCTCAAGAATTATGATAAATAATTGTTGTTTAAAGTTACTAAGTTTGGAATAGTTTTCTGTGTAGTAATTCATAACTGATAGGCAAGTATGTTAACTTTTCATTGCTGTGATAGACACCTGAGAAAAACAATATAGAGGAGGAAAGATTTATTTTTTTCCTTTTTTTCTCACAGTTTCAGAGGTTTTAGTCCCTGGTTAACTCGCTTGAAGGCAAAAACATCATAGTGGAAAGACATGGCAGAGAAAAACTGTGATTCCATGGTAGCTGGGAAGTGGGGAGAGAAAAAGAGGGGTAGGGAAGGAGAGAGGGGGGTGGAAAGGGAGAGAGAGGTTGTGGGGAAGAGAGAAAGAGGACGGGTCCTGGGACAAGATCTAGTACCCAAGGGTATACCTCCAAGACCAACTTTCTCCAACCATACTCCACCTGTCTAGAGTTTTTCCACCTCCCTGGAGTCTGTACAGCTATCAATAGATTAAGTCACTGATGAGGTCAGAGCCTTCCTGATCTAATTATTTCCCCAAAGTCCACCTCTGGACATTGCTATATTGGGCACCAAGCCTTTACATGAACTTTGGAGGAGACATTCTGTACACAAATTATAACAAGTAAGAAATGATGTGATCAAATTTTCATTTTATAAGAATCACTCAGATCAGAATGAGTTGGCTGAGAAGTGGACTGAAGGTGTTTTTTTCTCATTCTGTCATCCAGTCATGCTCATTACATCAACAGAAAACTTTGTCTAGAACTTTAAACATGTACCTCTGGATTGAGTTGGATACTGTAGGAAGAACAAGTTTTCCCATGTAGTCTAAGGGGGAGTAACCCATTTATTCTGTACCCACATACATAACACAGTGCTTGACACATTAAGAATAACAAATTACTTTAAAGTTGTCTCACCTTCAAAAGAGATAAGAAACTTGGTAAAAAGTGTGTGTGTGTGTGTGTGTGTGTGTGTGTGTGTTTTAGAGGATAATTTCAATTATTTTGACTAAAGCAGAGAACTGACAAAAAAGAAGCACCCTATCACTGTTCAGTGCTGGGATGGGAGGACTTGCAAGGAAAAACTAAAAGCCTGTAGAATCTATCTCAAACTGACTAATTTAGTTCCCACTGTGTATTTTATGAAGGAAAAGAAAATCAAAACTAAATGCAAAAGTATTGGAAGAATATTGGTGTCATCTTACATGACTTTTGATCATAAACTCCAGCTTCATCTGTACAGTCCTGACTGAATGCAGGAGTCCCCCTTGAACACCTCTGTAACAGAGAACTCACTATTTCCCTGTACAACCCAATACTCTTATTAACCAGCTCTGATTGCTAAATTACTCTTGTTTTGGTAGAGATGGCATCATATTCCACATGCAAATTTCTAAAAAAATTTTTTCTAGTTCTACACAATTAAGCTAAACATCATAAACCTTATTCTACACTATAATCCCTTTTTAAAATATTTACTTCATTTGAGGCACACCATGGAAGAAGCTCCTACACTGGTCTAAAGAATGATCTGGGTAACTTCTAAGATTCTGTAATTTTATGAAGGAAGAGTTAATCATAAACTCCACAGATGCAATAATGAAAATAACAACTACTCTTTATTGAGTGATCTTCAGATGCCAATGCTGAGTGTGGATCTTGAAAATAACCCTATAGAATTAGAACCTTTATTCATTTACTCATGGATATTTGGAAAATGAGAGGGTGCTCACATGTATGTAGCTAGTAAATGATAAAACTAAGGTTTATATGTAATTCTATAATTTCAGTTTCTAAAACAGGGAAAAAGAAAATAATGAAAAAAGGAAAGAACTACATAGAAAATATAGTCACATTGTAGGACTATATTGGAAGTCCAACCTCTTGTAGATTAGATACCCTTACTGTCTTCCCCACCCTCAGAATGGTGAAGGTTGTTAGGGTGATATACAATCGATCAACAAATATATGAAAAAATATTTAACATCTCTTGTAATTAGAGAAATTCAAATCAAAACTACTCTAAGATTTCATCTTGCTCCAGTCAGAATGGCAATTATCAAGAATGCAAGAAAATAAGGGGAAAGGGCACACTCTTACATTCCTGGCAAATTGGTGCAACCAATCTGGAAAGCAGTATGAAGATTCCTTAGAAAACTTGGAATGGAACCACCATTTGATCCAGCTATCCTATTCCTGTGTCTATAATCAAAGGACTTAAAAACAGCATACTACAGTGACACAGCCACATAAATGTTTATAGCAGCACAATTCATAATAGCTAAATTGTGGAACCAACTTAGATGTCCTTCAACAGATGAATGGATAAAGAAACTATGGGATATTACTCAGCATTAAAAGAGAATAAAATCATGGCATTTTCAGGTAAATGGATGGAGTTGGAGAATATTATGCTAAGTGAAGTAAACCAATCCCAAAACACCAAAGGAGGAATGTTTCCTCTGATAAGTGGATGCTGACCCATAATGGGGGGTGGGGCATGGGAGGAATGAGCGAACTTTGGATAGGGCAATAGGGAGGAAGGGGCAGGGAGGGGGCACGGGGGGGGGGGAAGATAGTGGAATGAGATGGGCATCATTACCCTAGGTATATGAATGATGACACAAATGGTGTGACTGTACTTCATGTATAACTAGAGAAATGAAAAATTGTGCTCTGTTTGTGTACTATGAATCGAAGTGCATTCTGCTGTCCTGTGTAACTAATTAGAACAAATTAATTAATTTATTAAAAAAATACAATCTCTACAAAGCTCAAAAAAAGTACTGTCTTGGTTTTTAAAAAAGTTTTAAGACAACTTTATAAATATCAAATTGGAAAATATTGTGGTTTCCTAGCCCATTATTCCTTGATTACTTTGACTCAAGACTCAAATTCATCAATTCCAGACAATTTGTTTAGTAGAATGAAGCAAAAATAGCATTTTGGCAGTCTTATCTATTCTGGGATTTATGTTTTAATAAAACTTTTGCATCTACAGTTGTTTTTGTTGACATTATTTTTTACAGTTTATATACAATTATTACAATTAATGATTTGCTTATTGTTTTGTTACCATCATTAATTTTAAAACTCTGTTTTCTTCTATTACTTACAGTATCACTGGTCTCCTTTAGTGTTTCAAGGACTTTAAGAACAATATTCCAAATATTTATTTTAAAAGTATGAAATTTATTAGGTTAATTAAACATTTGTAGAAGCATGAGGAACATTTTCCTGTGAATCCTAATCTATTTAAACTGAAATTGTTTGAAGAAGTATTTTAGTTTGAATACCATTTTTTTATCATTGTACCAGACTGTCTTTGAAAGATGATCTCAGTAAAATGATGAAAGAATTATGCTTTTAACAAGAGTCTAAAGGCCTGGGCTTTTAAATCAGGCACAGTGAACTACTAACTAGATCTCAGGTCATAACCTCCCTGCTCCTTGGTATATTCATTATAAAACAGAGGTCACAATATGCTCCTCACACAGATAATGAGTTGATGATAGGGAACGTGTGCCAGGCATAGAGCAATTAATATTGCCTGTGATTATGAGGTGATCATGTCAACTGCCCTGGGATACTTTTGAGAATAAAAGGGGTGCTAAAATAATTTGAATTTATAATATTTTGGAATACTAATTTTTAGACCAATTTCATTACATGAAATTACATGAATAGTGAACCTATTCAAAAACAATTTTAAAAATCATAATTCTGGCTAAAATTAAAATATATATATTCTCAAACATTAAAGTGAGAATTTTAAAATTTTATAAAGTGAAAGTTCAATTGTTTAAAAATAATTTAAACAAAACAACTTCTTGATGTGCCTTCACATGCTTTTCCTTAGTTTTATATATGTCTAATACTATGTCGCTTATATTTTTATTAAGAAATATTTTCAATGTGATCTGATTATTTTTTCATAAAATTTTTATGATCTTCAAAGTTATATTTAATAGTTAATGTAATAAGTATATTACAGCAATGCATGCATTCTAATGTACATAGAAGTTCAATTCACATAGTCAAGTTATGGAACCAGCCGAGATGCCCATCAAACAATGAATGGATAAAAAAATTGTGGAATGTATACACAATGAGTTCTCCTCAGCTGTAGAGAAAAATAAAATTATGTCATTTTCTGGAAAATGGATGGAACTATAAAGCACTGTGCTAAGGGAAATAAGAGAGATTCAGAAAGTCAAGGGTCAATGTCATCTCTCTTTTGCAGAAGCTAGAAAAAAAATTAAAAAGTAAAGAGAGAATTTCAGGAAAATCTAAGAATCAGTAGATTAGAGGTAGGGGAGCAATGGAGAAAGAGGAAGGGAGGGTAAGGGGGAAGATCAGGGGAATAAAATCATCTAAATGAAGCTATATGCATGAATGAATATATCCCAATAATTTCCACTTTTATGTAAAATATTAATGCAACAATAGAAAAAATATACATGTAAATAAATAGCTAGGAAAAGCAGAAGTCTATGCTTCTGCTCGAGGAAAGGAAACAAGGGGAAGGAGGAAAGAATAAAAAGGAAAAGTACTGGGAAATGTAATTGTTATGTGCATACAATGAATCTCACCACTATGTTTAATTATAAATGCGCTAATAAAAATATTAAAAAGAAAAAAGTAACACCCAATTCCAGTTTATAGTATTCAAAATATGAATTAAAATCATGCTTGATTTGATACTTTATTATTTTGATTTGTTTAATAAGGCAAATCTTTTATCAAACAAGTAAATTAATTTTCACACATATATGTGATTGAGGATAGGGGGATAGGGATAGGATTGAGAAGGAGGATAGGGGGACTGTTTCTCAAATAGTAAATTATAATCACCATAAAACAACAGGAACAAAAAAAATGTTTTTTTTTTTTCAATGTGAGTTATTGAAACCAGTGCCTTTTGCTTGTGAGGCAAATGTTCTACCACTGAGCTACATCCCCAGGCTTAAGTACAACCACCACAACAACAAAATTTAATGGACATTCATAAGCAAAATTACCTCCAGATACTAAATAATGAGTGTATTTACATTATCTTATTTAATATTTACAATAGCCATACGCAGTTGTTTATATCATTCCCATTGTCCAGTTTAATCTATGAGGCTCAGAGTAAATACCCTGATTACATCACACAAGGAGCAAAAATGTCAGAGCTGGAGAAGTTGGATTTCCTTATGACACTGATGTTATACTTTGCATTTACAGTATTTTGCATACACTGAATTCTAGCCTCATTCTGTTTAGCACCTTTTAATAAGTTGGATACATTCTTCAGGCCAAGACTGTTGGGTTTCAGAGGTATGTTTCAACAAAACATGCCCTTTAGTATGCTCAAGGAGTGAAGGGGCTAAAATTTTAGCTGAATTATAAGCCAAGTAATGACCAATAAATACAATCATCTAATCCTAGCCATATTTCAAAACCAAGAGTCATAGATTAAAATAAAAGTCTGAGGAAGTTTTTACAGATAGAGTTCCCATGTGGAAGGAAAATAGGTGGTTTTCAAGTCTCAATGATCCCTATTAAATTAAGACATAAATGGATCTGTACTACCATTATATATGGCTATAAACTCAAAATCACCTTTTATTTCTTCCTTGGAAAATTAATGTGCTTAAATGTCAAAAAAGTTATCTGTGTTAATTTACTATCTCTTTACAGAAAATGCCAGCCAGTGCATATCAATTCTTTATGGGGAAAAAAAGAGATAAAATTCTTTTTTCTGCACATGAGTGTGTGGCAAGAAGTTAGACATCACTTGTACAGGTTATTAAGACAACCATCTACCTCTCTTGTTTTCTGATACACCTACAATAGAGACCCTGAATACAAGCTGAACTCAAAATCTCTTAGCTTTCTGTAGTTGGTCAAAAGTGTCCAGGTTTGAGACTGCTCTTAGTTCTGCAAATTCCTTAATTCTAATAATTATGCCAGGCAGTTCTGAAAAACTTTCACATTCTCCCTGTCCTGACCTTGAATATTGTAAGATCAGGTTGTGAAAGGACACAGTTCAGTGAAAATTTAAAATTAACTCATTAGATCTCTTTCTGAGCCCACAGAGTTTGAAAAGCCTAAAAAGAATAGTTCTGAGGTAGCACCACAGATTCTAAATAAAAGCAGATCAGCATAGATCAAGGAAGTGGGTACTGTCCCACTGATTGGTGTGAAAATAATTAGGTTCAATTGCTTTGTGCATAGAGCTATAAAAATGTTCATTTTGCCCTTTTTATTGTGTTCTTCACTTATTTCCTGGTATCTCAGCATTTTTAATTATACAATCTTGCTATTGGTGTACTACTTGGGGGAACAGATTGAGAAGAGATTTCCTAAGAGGAGTGAGCATGTCAAAGTCAATTTAAAATAAATTCTGCTCCTCAAATATTTTTAGTAATAACATTGTGAAAGACTTCAGTTGTGATGGCATTGTAATAGAATTGGTTGCTTCAAGTCAGCCGCTTTAATAAACGTGACAAGCAGTGCTCATAGTTTATAACTATGCATGTTCAATCACCTCTTCTAGACCATGTGTACCACACACTGTTTCAAGGTCTTTTAGTCAGCTTTTTATGGCTGCAACCAGAAGGGGGACAAGAACAATTTTAGAGGAGAAAAAATTTATTGATGCTCTGGTTTCAGAGGTCTCAGTCCATAGACAGCTGACTCCATTGCCCTGGGCCTGAGATGAGGCAAAACATCATGGTGGAAGGGTGTGACCAGGGAAAGCAGCTGGGAACATGGCACCAGAAAGAAGAGAGAGACTACTATACCCACCAGGAACAAAATATATACTCCAAAGTGACACCCCATTGACCCACCTCCAGCCACACCCTACCTACCTACAGTTACCACTGGGTTAATCGCCATCAGGTGATTAATGCACAGGTCAGGCTAAAATTCACATAACCCGATCCTTTCAGCTCTAAACTTTCTTGCATTGTTTCACACATGAGCTCTTGAGGAACAACACATATCTAAACCATAATGTAAGGGTACATAGGGATATGGTCAAGAGCCCAACTTTTTCAGGGTAGACTGAAGAGCTGCTTACAGAGCATAATTTATTTCTTCAAGCAACTTATTTTCATAGAAAAATAATTTATTGAGTTCAAAGAATCTTAAATACCTTAAAAAATAAGCCTCTTGTTTATTTCTGCAACCTATGAAAATAAATTGCCAAAGACATATTTCTGGTGTATTCATTTATATAATGATGGCAAAAAATATCAGCAGTCTTTTGTTAAAAGAAAAAAAAAAGAAATTAAGATTGATGTTATTTAGTCAAAATCTATGTGCAACGGGAAAATGAATAAAGGGCATTTTCTCAGAATTTGCCTTATCTTATAAGCTAGAAATTTTTAGAAAGTCTTACAGTTTTATGAAAATGAAAACATGGCCTGAAACATTATTATGTTATTTATTTACTAAAGTTGAGGTTATTATGCAAAAAAATAAAAATTCAATGAGAGGTTACTTTCTGCATCTCCTTCCCTCTTTAATGTAAAATTAATTTTGTTATATTGCATATGTGTGGTTTTTTTCTTTTTTGGTAGGTCAATCCATTATTGGAAATAACCTTCACCAGTCTCGTAAATGACTTCATTGTCTTCATTTAGCTTTGGTTTGTTGCACATACAACACATTGTGAGCAATATCATTTAATTTCCCTGCATTTTCTCTGTCTTTTTCTGTTGCATAATGAGCATCTTCTCACAGCCACGAGAGTAGTTGTGTGACTATTTACATTTGTGGATTGTGTTCCTAGCTCCAAAGCTCCAGGCAGCCACCAAGATGGATGACAAAGCATGTGTCTAACTTTTGTTTGGGGGGATAGAAATGGGGACTTTTGCTTCAAAATTGAACTTTTCATGTTTCAAAAAAGATACCTTGGAAACTAGATTGATTCTTCAATCTATTAGTCTATTTACCACCCCCCGACACACACACACACACAAAAAAAAAACCCAGCAATTTTCTTACCAGTTAAGATAAATATTTTATGATCCTTGGATATCACCATTAATTAATTAAATATATGAAAGCAACAGAGCTCTAGCTAGATATGAAATTATACTCTTCTACTCACCATTGGGACTGATGGGGGCAAATAACGTCCGTTGGCTATTTTGGGGGATACTAATATTGCTTAATCTTGTGTGCCAGACATTGTTAATTGCTTAGCCAGAACTCATGATCCTTTTTCCAAGTTAATGAAGAGCTGACTTTCTTCAGAATGTCATCATGATTAGTTACATTTCCTAACTTCCTTACAGCTAGAAGAGTTATTTTGTCCAGCTTTGGACAGTAAGACTAAAAAAAAAAAAAAAAAAAAAAAAAAAAAAAAAAAAAAAAAAAATCTGGTAATGTATTATAAAATTGTGCTTTTTTTCCCCTTATGGATTCCATCCATTTTCCTCATTGATTTTTTTTTTTTTATGTTGAAAAGGGAGGTGGAAAATAGATACAGAGCAGCCATTCTCTAACAATGAGGAGGAAAGTCAGACTATTTGACTGTCAGAACAGGAAGGTAAAAGTAGCCTGAGGCACTGATGGCCTATATTGGAGGTTAGTTATCTGATCAGAATTAACCTTTTATTTATTTAATACACTATGAGCATATTCATGAGATACATCCCATAAATACTTTTTTGGTATTGTGACCATTGAATAAAAACAGACACCAACTATTCCTGGTCATTGCAAAAGCAGTTTGCATTCACTAGTATTTAGTTATTGTTTCATGGTTGTGGTTTTGGTGAACTTTTAAACTCTCACACAGAACTTTAGGAATATGAAAATAATTTTTAAAGAGATTATAATTGGGGTCAAGTTTATTGATGGGACACTGGGAATGTTTAAAAAAAATCACACTGTCTTCTCTCCATTAGGGTCCTAATTCCCAAGGAACTGGGTCTGAGAAGGCTGAAGATACACAAAACTTTAAAAATCAATGTAAATGCTGCACAGGCCCCAAGGAGTGCAGCCCAGGGGAGACTTCTGCATGGTAGTAAGTGCTAGATCAGGGAGCAGAAGTAAAAGGAGAAAGAGAGAAATGCAACTGAGGAACAAAATGTAGTTCAGAGTTACAGAAGCAAAGAATGATAAGGTAAAGAGAAGGCATTGGCCTTGTTAGAAAAGGACATGCATGCTGTGTTTACAACTTGGGAGTTTATCCAAAAGGGAACGCGCAGTATCTTAGCTGAATGTTAAAACAGGAAGTGTTGCAATTGGCATGCTAGGTAAGTTACTGGCAGAGATGGGAATATTTTGGAGAGAAGAAAGCATAGTAAAAAATACATTTAGGATACAAATGTGATAGTTCCCTTGGAGGACAAGATAGGGAAGTGGGGTTGAGTGAAACTGAAGGAGATTCCAGTGAAATATTTCTTCAATATTTGTATGCCTGTAAGAGTTTGGCAGAGGCGAGGAGTGTGACAGAAACAGAATGTAGTACACTCTCTTGCTACAGTATTTTCTAGGCTTCTATTTATTCTAGGCCCTTAAAATTTGTTAGAAATGGTAGTGAGGCAACTATTATTTCCAAGGGAAAAAATATACAAAAATGATCCAGAACATGAATTTTTTTTTAAATGAGGTTTAAAAGAAATCACCATCCTGTGATAGTTAGAAAAATAATTCTCAAGGAACAAGATGTCTGATTGATAAACTACTTTGGTGCATCTATATAATAGGATATTACTCAGTAATCAAAAGAAATAAACCATCAAATCACAAAAATAAAAATTATGGAATTAACTTAAATGCACATCGCTAAGTGAAAGAAGCCAGTGAGAAAAGGCTACATCCTGTACCAATCATCTATATTACATTCTGGAAGAAGCAAGGTCAGAGACATTAAAAAGATCAGTGGTTGCCATGGATTCAGAAGGAGAGGGAAAGGGATGCACAGATTGGACACAAGGGCACTTTGGGGGCAATGAAAGTCTCCCTGTGATGATATAATGGTGGATATATTGCATCAGGTATTTCTTGAGACCCAAAGAACTGTATAACACAGAACATGAACCTCCATGTAAAGAATGGACTTTAGTTGATAATAATGCATTGTTATTGTTGCACCAACGGTGACAAATGTACAACAGCAATCAATGTAAGATGTTAATGATAGGGGAAAAGGGTGTAGTGGGCACAAGGGAACTGTGTACTTTCTACCCAATTTTTTTCTATAACTCAAATTGCTCTAAAGATAGTTTATTAAAAAAATAAAACCAAATTCCCTCCAAATAAAACATGTCAGATCTTGGAAATATCTTTTGTTAACATGAGGATGCTTTTGATCATATGCTCCTTGACACACACACACACACATACACACACACACACACACTATCCTGACAGAGGATCTAGTAACTTTACTTTTTAAATTGTTTTCTTAATAAGGGACAGAAACTGCCTGAGCTGCTTCATCCTTTTGGTGTAATAGTTCTCAATAATAATATTCTATAGAGAGATCACTTGATAAATTTCTATCTGACATTTGGGTCTTTCCTTCTGTTTTATGAATTCTTTAAATCTCACAGAATTGCAATTTGGGCCTCTTCCCTTCAGACCCTGCAGTTCTATTGTCAAAATCCTACAAGCTTTTGTTACTCCTTTCACAGGTGGTGTGCACTTCTAGATGTTACCATGGCACCAAGTGCCATTCAACTCCAAAGACCAGGGAAACTAGCCCACGGGGAAGGTGACATTTCCTTTATAAAGACCTTCCTCTAACAGGTATCATGTGAACTACTTTATTGATCGCCTCTGACTGTGGTCCTCCACTGATAATGTTCAAGATCCCCAGATGATTTCTGACTTCTGTGTTTATTTCAGAGATCACTAAAGTAAATCATCTTCTGTGGTTGCAGATTAATATATTTATGAAACACCCTGAAGATCATATATGCAAATTCTTCCAAAGTTGATCATTAAATATGGGGGCATTGTTCACCTATACTCGTGGACCACTTTCGGCATTGCTGTTTTGAGTCAGATTCCTAGACAATATACTTTCTTTCTACCAAATCTCTTTAGCTGAACACAGTATTTTTCAGCTAGATAAAATCCTCTATCTGCTAGGCATAATTCTAAATGAGTCATTCTTCAAATGAAATATACTCTCAAGTGCAGAAAATGTTAAGACTAATAAAAAGAACTTCAGATGGGGTACTCTGATGATTCTACAAGAAGAATTCTAAAGTGTTTTGCACAATGGGAGAACTATTAAAGTGCATTATGTTCTATTTGAAGGAAGCTGCATTCATTTGTATGTCCCCATGTTAGTATATTAATAATTATGCTCTTTTCTTTATAGTCTTATCCTAATAAAAATGTTACAAAAATAAAGAACTCAGAAGGGAAAAATACTGTTTAATCTTTCCAGCTAGTTTATTTCTACCTCATAAATGATGCTAGAAAAAAACAAGAAAATATTAAAAATGAAGCATATTTTTTTTAAAAAAACTTGAGATACTGATGTTATAAATTATGTTCATGTTGGTGCCTCCCAGTAATGTCATTTAATCCTGAAAACCCAGATGCAAATTTCACCAAACTTTCTTATTTTTGTTGTTAATTGTAAAGTTGTCAGAAATTGCTCTTTAGCTTTTCTTCATCAACATTTGTGACAATGGTTAATCTGTTTTGATAACTTATGCCCAGGGAAAAAGGAAACCTCAAATGATAGCTGAATCCTTCTCCCTCTTCAATTTTCAAACAAAAAATGGATGTAGAGGAGAAAGGTGTTTTACCAAATCATCAAACCACAGTTACAAAATAATTAGCAAGGGCTTAGCTTTGAATTCCATTTCCACTTGCAGCTGGTCCAGAATATGGAAAAGTATGGAATAGGCTCCTTGTCCTACTTCTCTAATCTGGTTGGCTGGTTCAGCAATTAAGTATGGATTTGCCTGGAGTCTTCACTATAGAATTATCAGATCTAGCAAATAAACATGGAATTCTCAGTTAATTTTAAATCAGTATTTTTTAGCACAATCTTGTCCCAAGTATTACACTAAAAATCATTTGTTACATATTTAAAGTGTAATTGGGCACCCTGCCTCTCAGCACAGCCAAGTTAAAAGCCTTTGCCTGGTTTTTATCACATTGAGAAAGGTCACACATACTGAAGCTCATACATAACCTGAGAAGGATCAGTGCTGGCACATGGAGAGACAGGTTCGTTGGCTTTGAAAGGGCGATGATCTTTTAGTAGCTACTCGATGTGTGAGGTCACATAGATGATTAGCCTGAATGTGATAGTAAAGAATTAACACTAATTATTTGACTCATTATTTATAGATTATTGCAATGTGAAATTTATTTTCATCTATTTACATCAACATGTTTGTGCTCGAAGTTTGTGTGTGTGTGTGTGTGTGTGTGTGTGTGTGTGTGATGAAACTGAACTCTAGGTCATTTGTTCTGCTTGTATGCATGCTAGAATCCAAAGTAGCTATAAAAAAACAGAGCTTTCTCACATCAAGTCCTCTTACCTTGGTTTTGTTTTGATATAGCCTGGATGCCTTATAAAAAAGAGATTCTTCAACAAGAGTATTTATCAGCCTTAATTGATTACAAATGGCATCAGTACAGTGGGCACTTAGAAGTTTACTTCAACACTGCAGTACACTTTAATCTTACTTTAAAGTCTTTTAGTTCACCAGGCATTTCCTAGAATGGAATCAGTAAGCCAGAGGCATTTACTGAGGATGCTTGGGTCAGTGCCAGTCTCACTGATAGACAGTCTTTTGCTAGGCTCCTAGAGCCCTTCTCCTCCTTTCTGATTATTCCTTTATAAGTGAGTTATTTTTTTTCAGGTAGATAACAAAGTACATGACATAATAACAAGTTTGAGGCCAATCTCAGGAATTTAGTGAGACCCTGTCTTGAAATAAACAATCAAAAGGGCTGGGGATACAGCTCAGTGGTAGAATGCCCTAGGTTCAATAGTAAGTACAAAAAAAAAAAAAAAGAAAAAGGAAAAGAAAGAAAGAAAGAAAGAGAAAAAGAAAGCATGTGCCATATAAATTGATGGGTATATCTGCTTTCAGCAAACCAGTATTTCTTCATCTGTGTGTTCATGATGGTTTATCAGGCATTCCATGGCAGATTGTTTTTTTCCAATAACATCACTGCCAGATTGTTAATTGCACAAGTTAGCTTCTGAGAATTGCTTACCCTAATTCTGATTCAGCACATGCTTTAAAAACATTTGATTAAACCAAGCTCTTCAAGTGTAACTTGGTGGCAGGATCTCAGTTCTTGTTTAGTTCAGGGGTTAGGTTTCCCTACACACGTTTCTTAGAAGTAATTTTTAGGCCTTTATTACATACATTATGTACTAATTTTTCTGCTAAGATGAGCTAATGTTGACCAATTTAATCAGAATTCTTATTTTTGAACTCTTTATTGAAGATCAATAGGCATATAAAAAGAATAGGAATTTTAAGTGCATAATTTTCTTTTTAGTTACACAAAATAAATTAATTTTCGCTAGGCAAGCATTGCCAGAACATCAGCAGCCCCCATCACCACATTTTCAGTTTGAGGCACTATCTGCACCCCAAAGGTAATTATTGTCTTTATTTTCAACAGCAATAATTAGTGTTGCCTGATTTTGAAGTTTATATAAATGGATTTACTCTTTTTGTTTCCTTTGTGCAACATTATATTTGTTAACTTAATCCACAAAGTTGCATGATTTATAGTTTGTTCACTCTTATTATTGTATAATATTGCATTTGTTAATATACCACAATTTATACATTCAACAGTGAGTAGGCATTTTAATAATGATGCTATGAAAATTATCTTGCATATCTTTATATTAGGGGGTGGATACCGGGCATTAAACTCAAAGGCACTCAACCACTGAGCCACATCCTCAGCCTTTTTTTGTGTTTTATTTAGAGACAGGTCTCACTGAGTTGCTGAGCCCCTCGCTTTTCCTGAGGCTGGATTTGAACTTGAGATCCCCCTGACTCATTTGCATATCTTTTTGAGAACAATTACACATATCTGTTGCTATATACCTAAGAGAGGAATTGTTGATACCTAATTTAATGTTATAAGTAACACCTACCTCTTTTATTAGGATTGACACTACTGTGGCTCCTTATTTTTTTATATACAGTTAGAATTTTAGTGCATATGAACCTTAAAAACTTGACTGCAGCTTTAGAGAATAGAAAGCCATGTAGTATAATGGAACCAACATAATGCTTCAGTAAGTTGATTGTCTCAGACCTGATCCAGGTCACCTAAAGTCTTCATACAGTAGGCTTTTGTAATTGTCATTTATTTTGCAAAAATTATTTTATTGTGTAAATAAATAATATCTTTATTAGTCATAAATGTATACTTCGTACATCAGGCTTTTGTAATTGTCATTTATTTTGCAAAAAATATTTTATTGTGTAAATAAATAATATCTTTATTATTCATAAATGTATAATGTTAAGGCTCCACATCAATATCTTTTAATATCTGTATATGTTTGGAAAAAACACCTAGATAGATCTGAATACTAACCTTGTCCAGGTCTTTTGAGAAATATTTATAGTCAACACTAGAAATTCACATACTATTCCTATTAAGAGGTGAACTCAAGTCCAGGTTTGGTAATTTCCATTCAAATAGCTCATTTGTCCTGCCTGGAGTCAGCCTCCTTCTGACACACCTGGACAATTTCTAGATATATAATTTATATAATGTGTCTTTTAATGAAACCTCCACTTTTAACTCCTTGAACACAGTTCAATAACTGGTGCATATGAGGTGTCCTTGAATCTCTTTCTTATATTATGCATGACTAATCCAGTCCACCACATTTTCCATGTGTAGCACCTGTAATGTTTCATCTCTTTTACTTCTTCCTACATGTTACTAAAAGGAGGATTCAAAAATCTCATGTATAGTTCCAATATAATCTTAATTTCTCAAGGGCATAAGGTAAGTATGCCCAATTATAGCAACTCATGCCCTAACTTAACTAGATGTCCCTCAGGTTCCCTGTGTGGTCAATACCACATAATTGCTTCTTGAACATTTCATAGGAATTTCTTGGATTTTCTTGCCTTGCAAGTGCTGGTTATCTCCTGGCATTCAATGGGGTTCTGTGGTGATACAATATTGGAGGCATCTTAAGTAGTTCAGCTCTATCAGATTTTTTTTTCCTCTTTACCTCTTCATTTTATATGTGTCTATATTGGCTCACTGTCAGATAAGGGTCCAGAAGGACTGGGCTGAGTGTCAAATCCAAGAAACTGGACATATACTGAGAGTTTTATTTTTTTATACTACAATGATTAAGTCAAGTTATCATGTCTGGCTGTTTATTTCCTAGGGTAGGTGGATATAGTCCCAGTTAGCCCTCAAACTTCTTACAAATTAACTTTTGAGTGACTTAACTCTCAGTATTTCATATGTATTTTCAGGGCTGTGAAAATATCACTTAACTTCACATAGGGACACACACAAATAGTCAATCTTTGTATTATTACAATTGATTTCATCAGACTTCTTGACAGGTTTAAGGTATCCTACTTTCCATTTTGCAGGGAGAAAGATGTACTGACATGGAAGCATGAAGTAGAGTAATTAGATCATTATTTCTTTTTCACAGGAAAGAAAAACACTTACCTGAATGAAAAAAATTCCATAAGATGCAAAACATTCCAATGCAAATCAAAATTGCAAATATCAGTTTGCAAGATTGTACATCTTGTACCTAATGTGCTGACCTTTGTTCTCAGCATCCATAACTCCTCCAGCATTCTCATTTCTTTCTTTTTCCAGATTACAACACATTTCCATCATTGCAATCACTCCTTTGGGTTCTTGCCCAATTCTCTTGCTTTCTTTTCCCATCACAGTTACCTGGCAAATACGATTGCCATTAAGTCTAGTTTCAGTGTGGCCCACTTGGACCCTTAACAGCTTATTGAGGAAGAATCCAGAGTCATGCTAACTGCTCTTAAGAGTGTGGCCATGATTGTCTATCACTCTATTCAGCAATCCTGCCACATTTCCCTGTTTAATATACTTCATCCTATCTATTTTATACCCTATTCTCCCTTCAAATATTTATCAATCCATTCCCTTGTCTTCATTTCCAGCTGATGACCTTGATTTCTTGTTCCACTGGGACTACAGCGGCAATCTGATGAGCCCTCTTTTCTCTTTCACTCCACACCTCTGTGCACTGGCCTATACCCACAGACTCTGCCCTCCTCCATTCACATGGCTGAGCTATTCCACTCCTCTCTAAGGCTCCATCTCTTACTCTCCTCTGTGGCGCTCACTCTACTTTTCCTACTGAAGACTCTTACTAGAGCAGTGATTCCTTTTCTCTTCTACATCATTAGATTTCCCCTCATGCCTGGATTTGTGGAAGCAGGCAGTCTTTACAGCGCATGGAGAAAGTTGTCCAGACTCATTGCCTGAACTTCTCCAACCTATCCTTATACACACTCCACTCAGGGGCTTGTCCATAACCAAAGCTGGAACCCATTTGTCAAGATCACCCACGATTTTTATCATTGTCCAATTTAGTGATCAGTTTTTAACCGTTATTTCTCTCAACCTTTCGTACAGTTTTGAAATAGTTAAAACCATTGGAAGTTTTTTCTCTGTGCCTCAGGACCCACCCTACTCCCTCTTGATTTTCCTCTGACCTCAATGCCCCCTTGTTTTTGGTCTCCTATGTGTCATCACCTTTGTTCACCTGATCTATACATGTTGCTGTCTTTACTATTTATCTGTAATCAGACGTGATTTCCTCCAGGTCTGTGTCTGGATACATGTACAATTTAGTTCTTAAGATTTCCAAATCTTGGGCTTGGGCTGTAGCTCAGTGGTAGAGTGCTCTCAAATTATAGTCGGAACTTCAGACATGCCTAGTCATAGCTCCTCTTGGCTCAGGCTTCACCTGTTCACATCTGATCTCTTGACCTCTCCTTCCTCATCCTGTTTCTTGCCTAGTGCTCCCTTTGTCTTCAAAAGGAATTTCTAGCCGGAGGTGGGGGCACATACCTATAATCCCTTGGCTTGGTGCTGAGAGCCACAGCTGAGTCTGTATGGCCCCTGGCATTTTGCCAATAGTATTGATTGACAGGCGAGGCATTACTATCCGCCTCTGCCGCTACTTTTGAGTTCTCGCACTATTTTGGAGTTCTCGTGGGGATTTCTGGGGATTCCCCGAGAGTTCCAATTGGTTGGGGAAGTGCAGGAGGAGGGATTTCCGGGAGATATATTTCCAGCTGGGGGTTCCTGGACTAGCCGCGTGGCATTCCGGAGAATTCCCCAGGAGTGTGTGTGAGGTTTTCTCTTGCAGTTCAAAAATAAAGTTTGTTCCTGCTTCAGTGGCTAGTGATTTGTGCCCAGCTAGACAGCGGCAGCTTGGGAAGCTAAGGCAGGAAAATTCCAAATTCAAAGCTAGATTCAACAATTTAGTGAGCTCCTGAGCCACTTTAAAAGGGGCTAGGGATGTGGCTCAGTGGTTAAGTGCCCTTGGTTTCAAACCCTAATACACACACAAAAAAAAGGCATTTCCACTAATCCTGACACTCAAGACAGAATATTTCCTTTATGTTTGCTCCTCCCCTTTTTCTTGCACCCTGTAGCATTTTATATGTGGCACCTTCAAAATCTACCCCAACTCAGAATAATTATCACAAATTTCCCTGCTACATCACTGTCCAAACATTGCTCTTTTTTTCCCTAGATTTTTACTGTAGTTTGTAGCTTATAAACTAGTCTTCCTGCTGCTTCTCCTTTTACCAAGACTTCTTTGATTTTTGTCCCCCACATATCAGCCCTTGAAAAGAATATATAGTTTACAAGTTTCTTGCTCAAAATTGCTTAATGGCTTCTCATCACAGTTATATTAACAAACTTGAAGATCTCTGTTTTGTGCTACAGTGCCCTGCAAGATCTGGCTTCTGAGTATATGGTGATGTTGCTCTTGACTCCTGGGCCTTGCTCACACACCTGAAGCAATCCTGGTTTTCTTAATCTTAGCTTAAAAATGCCCATCCTAAGGGTGTTTTCAACCTGTGTTCGCTCAGCCTAGAACACATAGTGTTCCCTCGTTTTATTTGAATTTCAATCCAAGAGCCTCTTCCTCATAAATGAAAATAATTTCCTCATCAGCCTGTCTGAAGTAGTAACTCTCACTTGTCTATACTCCATTACTCTGGATACTATTCATCCTAGTACACATATAATTCATTGAGATTTGTTTTATCTTGTTTGTTTGGGCCTCTCTGAGACACTGGATTATAAAGTGCATGTAGGCAGTGGCAGTGATTTGCTTATTATTCTATCTCTAGCACATCTACCTGTGTCCTTCACATAGCTGGTGACTAATAAATACATGTTAAGAACCTGAGAGAATGTCCACATTGGGAAAAATTTATCCTTCTTCCAGGGGTATTCAGTCTTATCAGAGACCCCACAAGTTAACAACATGAATCTTGTATTTTCAAGGGTAAGTCCCCCCAATTCCACCTTCCAAAAGAAGGATCTCTTTCCCTTATCCAAATCAGTTGAGATACTCTAAAAAAAGAGATGTTGGGGAGTGAGAGTAATTCAGACAGAATCAGGGTGTCAGAGCTCATCTAGGAAATGGAGAGGGAAGGTGATCTGCTAATATAGTGGTAGGCTTTGAGTCCATTTCCAACTAGCCTCTTGGCATCTTCTTTGACAGATGCCCCCTTCAGCTTCTTCTCCATGAACAGAATTTCTAGCGAAAGCAGAATAATGAGGTTAATGTGACTATGGACTTTATTCAGAGGAATTTTGAAAGACATTGAAACTCTTTTTGCTATTTTGAAATTATTTATGATGTTAACTCATAGTTCTTTATTTTTGTGTTATTTTTATAAATGTAACATAAATGTAAGATTACATGTGACCTGTCAAAAGATAAATTTTTAATCAGTGGTACTGCATCAAATACATGGCACTCCACACTCAACTTAAGAACTAGGACAAATGGCAAATTTGAGACTCACTGTGTGTCCTGCCCTGTCTACCTTATCCTCCACATACACTACACTTGGCAGGACCCTCTGCTTAAATGATTAATCATTCCTTTGGTAAATAAATTAATCATTCCTTTGGTAACATAATTTTACTGTGTATTTATGCATTCCTAAAAATAATGTTAAGTTACTTTTAGGAAAAATAATATACTATTAGTATCATCCTGTACTTTTCACTTTGGTGTGGAGATGGGCTGTTGATAAGGATTGTTTTTTCTATCTTACGTATTTATGACCTCTATTATGACACCCATTTTTCAAGGACACCGAATTTGTCTTCTATTTCCTTATAGAACTCAAGCTGTGTGACACCAGAAATAGGTGCATGCAATTGGGCAAACATAGATTCAGGTTGTATCTACTTCTCTGAGTACTTTCTAGTCATTTATAGAGTCCAGAACTTTTCCTGTTTCTTTCTGGTTCAACATATCCCATAAAATATTTTAAATGTGTATTTGGCACATTACTTTTGGTATTCACCATTGGCTTGTCAACCTTTATGAGAAGTTAATCCACCTATTTCTTTCTTTAATTGTGACACTACTGTGAAAAAAAAAAAACTATATGGATCTAGGCTTTATGAGCTTATATATCATGACAGATTTAAGTGGAAAGTTATCCTTGTTAAACAATGATTAGAGATAGTGTGTCTAGGAGATTCCATGAGTTTGAAAACTAGATATTTTACCGTGGCTGTGTTAGTCAGTTTTGGTCATTGTGACCAAAATACCTGACAAGAACTACTTTAAGGAGAAAATATTTATTCCAGCTCATGGTTTCAAAGGTTCAGTCTATGGTTGACTGACTTCCTTGTTCTGGGTCAGAGGTGAGGCAGAACATCATGGGATAAGGGTGTGGTAAAGGAAAGCTGCACAGCTCTTGGGAGCCAGGAGGCAGGAGTGGGGGGAAGGGACTAGATATCACCCCCAAGAGTGTGCCCTCAGTAACCTACTTCCTCCACCCATGCCTCACCTACCTACAGTTTCTACCTCCTCCCAGTGGTCCCAGTGGTTCAAATTATTAATCCATCGAAGGGATGAATCCTCTGATGAAGTTAGAGTCCTCATGATCTGATTACTCCCCCAAAGCCTCACCTCTGGACATTGCTGCATTGGGAACTAAGCTTTTGGGGGACATTCCAGATCCAAACCATGACAGTGGCAAAGTCAAGTGAGCTCCATTCCTCTGTGTTAGTGGTGGTGAAAACTTGCCTGGTGCTCACAGTGCACCCTACACATTTCTAAGCATCTTAGTTTAATATCCAGAGAACCCTTAAGCTCTATCATCTTGTGCAGATCATGAGACTGACACACGGAGAATTTAAGAAATGTGCCCCAGCTTCGTACAGTAAGTGAAAAAGCTAGAATCTGGGGAAACTGAAGAGAAAAGGAGATGGAACATGACCCTTTAAAGAGATGAGACAAGAAGCAAAAGAGACCAGAGGAAGAGAGATCCTGATAATATGAGTCTTTGGAAACTTCTAGTAAGGAAGATACGTTTGTTTTCCTTAGCAAAATTTATTCTTTTAAAAATATCTAATTATAAGCGATCATTTTCAGTGTCTATACTTTCTTTGGTGTTGGTAGATTCAGAAAAAATAAGAAGCAACTATCCTATCAGAGATGTTGGGTCCTTTAGAACTTTAGGGTATAAACACAAATAGATGACCTTTATACACATGGGGAGAAAACAGAAAAATTAGCCTCAGGCCAATGCAAGCTTCTTAATCTGAACAAGGGCCGAGGCAATAGTAATTTTTAGTTGGCAAATTTAACATGCATGCAACAGAGAAAGAATTGAGGTACATAAATCATAGATCTAAACAAGGAAAAGGCATGGACAGGTGAAAATGGGAAGGAGGGGTCTTACCAAGGGAATTCACAATATGTCAGAACCATAGAAATAAATGATGGTTAGGACAGTAGGGGTGGGATGCAAGGATGGGGTATCCAGGCAAGAAATCAGAAATGCAACAGCTGGGTGACCAAGAAGATAGTAAGTGTGACACAAAACTGGATATGTATATGTATGTGTATATGTATACACACACACACACACACACACACAGTCTCTCTCTTTTTCCCTCTCTGTTAATGTCTCCTGCTTCTTAGCTAGACTTTTTTTTATCACATGGAATAATGGTTAAATATAAGGATAGTGGTTTAGTGGCCACATCTGCTGAGTTTAAAAGGAGCAAGGGACAAGGAGCCAGGTGGATCATTAGTCAGCTTAATATGTCATTAGAACCAGTCATGGCTCCACGGCCTTTGTCACTTAAGCGAACAAATACATCATTAAAAGGGTCACCTTTCAGCAAGGAAATGAGAGATTATTGCCTTCCTGGTCCTACTTCCCTGCTTTATGTTCTCTCACTTGTTCCTAAAAATCTCATGCTGACAGCAAGGGTGGATATAATTTTTCTTTCTTTTGCCTTTGACCTAAACTATGGCTCAAGATTATATTTAAAACAAGAGTGTTGAAAACCATAATTAAATATTGTTTCACTGCCAAATAAACTCAGAGGAACTCTGCATTTAGAATAAGTTTGAGTATTCTAAAGTTCTGTTATTATTTAATATGCCAAAATAATTACTCACCTAAATGAATGTCTCTTAAAATGTACACTATTGATGTTTACTGTTTAAGGGAAGCATCTGATGAACAATGAAACCAAAGACTATAGGATTGTCTACCACAGGATTATATAGTTACTAGTAAAAGATGAATGAAGGGAAAAGTAAATTCAAGTCAAGGAAAGATTAGGATAATATTTGGAAGCTAGTGGAAGCTTAGTTGGAAGTATAGGTTCTTCCCACCTCATCAAACTGGCTCTTAGCCAGGTTTACACAGCCCCTGTGTGTACAAGACACACACACACACACACACAAACCAACAATATAGTAAAAGGATGGTAAATAAGGTGGTACATAAGGTAGTAAATGATTGTAAACTTTCAGAGCTAGAGGGCATATTAGAGATTATGCAGTTCTCCCAGCTTTTCATCTTGAGGACAATATTACCTAGAAAGCTTAAATGACATACCTAAAATAGGACAGTTGGAAAATTAAAAAAAAAAAAAAAGCAAAAAAAAACCCAACAACAACAACAACCAATTTGGGGAAAAAAACAACAGAAGTTGGAAGGAAGAAATGAAGCTAAAAAGATCAGGGGGTGGTTTATTGGGCTTCTTGTAAAAAAAAAAACAAAAAACTACTTTTATTAATAACTTCTGTGTTTTAGTTTGGAATTCAGTGGTTCTAATTTAAAAATGATCCCTAAGATAACTTTGTGCCAGGAAGAAGAGGAAAAAGAGAAATGACCTGTGGTGTTAGGTATGAGAGAGAGTGATGGAAAGGGGAGTGGAGACTTAGAGGAGAAGCTGAGAGTCACACAGGGACATACTTGCTGGGATTCCTTCGTGGGCACCTATACTTCCAACTTGGATGTGTTTTAATTAGAGTGCCATTATATATGGATCTGTCCTGAGAACTTTGTGACAGGCAGCAGACTTTGATTATCTGACAGTGTGACAGTGTTTTCTTACTTAAAAGGGCATTTAACTTAAAGGACAGTCACTTTTAGCACATTGCTTTATGAAAAAGCATCTACTGGAAAAGAACTTCTTCCAGCAAATATACAATGCTAACAATTCCTGCTTCTGTTTCTCATTATTTTTGTACTTCCCAATTAGAATTCAGGAGTCCAGGAAGGCATCTCTCATCTCTCTTTCTCTCTCTCCCTCACACAACTTGTAGCATGACCTCATTGACACTGACTCAAACTTTCATTTAAAAAAACAAAAGGTCATATTTTCAGTAAGTAAAAATGTCTACTTTTCTCTCATTTTCCTGCTAGATATCGAGACTTAAAATTTTGCAAAAAAGATGAAAAGGCAAAAATGGTTAAAAAATTAATGAAATATACTCTGTGAAATGTGTAGAGGATCAATTATTTAGGTTTTTGTAGTATGAATCAGCTACCAAATAGTTAATATTAGCAGATATTTTTAATTTCATAACTGGGAAATGGTTTAAGATATTTATGGCAAAACTTCAAAGATTCTGCCACACTAGCAGTGATTTAAAGGAAAGTCAATAAATTCTCAATTCCAAGTGGCACTTACCACCCAGTGTTCACAAATATAATTGGGAATGTAGTTTCCTGACTAACAGGGAGCTAGAAGAATAGCCCTTTAATAATTCATAAAAACAAAATTTTGGCAATAGAAAACTGGAAAATTGGTGAGTATAAGAGTAGAGAATCTAATAGCATAAGCTGCATAGGAGACACAAGTAAGAGGTTAAAAAAACACTGAAAAGAAATAGTTAGCTATAGAGAGCAGCTGATCATCATCAGAGAATGAGAAGACAGCTGGTCTACCTTCAGACAACCAGTGCCCTCTTGTCCTCTTGATACACACACACACATATCACATGTACACAAACACTCACACTTAATTAAAGCTAAGGGAATTGTCTTCTTCTACAACCTATTTTGCAGCAAATAAACTACTAAGAACATGCTTGAACCAATTATAACACCATGTGCTATGGACTGAATCACAGCCCTCATAACTGAAATGCTCAAACTCTGACTTCCAAAATGACTGAATTTGGATGTAGGTCTTTAGGAAGTAATTAAGCTGAATGAGATCATAGAAATGTGTACTAATCTGATATAACTGGTGGCCTTATAAGAAGAGAGACCTGGCTCTCTGTCATGTTGAGGACAGAGTGAAAAGGAGTTCTCTGCAAGCCAGAAAGAGAATCATATTGACAAACTAAATTGGCCAGAGACTTGATCTTCAATTTCTAATATCCTAATCCATGAGAAAATAAATTTCTGTTTTGACTCCATCTAGTCAATGACATTTTGTTATAGCAGTCTGAGCAGACTATGACACCATACACATGACATAGAGGGCCTTTTTCTGTTTTGATACATTAAAACATTTATATCTACAACTTGCTTCCAGTTTCCTAAACAATGGGACATAAAGATAAAAGTCACCTGATTCCAGTCCTTAAGGAGTTTACTTTCTCAAAGTTGAGAATACATTATGTCAATAATTATAGAACAGCCAAAATCATGGCTATTGTATGCATATCATATACAAAAGCTTATTGTTGTAGTTCATTCTTTCAATCCTTGCCCAAATATTTATTGTGCACTTTCAATGTGGTGAGTCCCTAGAAGAGCACTGGTGATATATGGAGTAAAATCTCTGCCCTTATGTAGTACATGTAGGGAAGAAATAAAAATAATTAATAAATAAAAGTAATATATAAGATTGTGTTAAATGCTTCAGGATAAAATTAAGTAGAGGGAGGCCAGGGAGGGCTGCCAAGGGTAGCATTTGGTATGGGCGAGGTTTACTGCTTTAAAGATGGTTATCAAGTTAAGACTTCTGATATAAAATCTGAGCCAAAACTAATAAAAGTGAGAAGGGACCATTCCAATATTGAGGGTTTGAGTGTAGTTTCAGTTCCCTAGATATTTGACATTCTCTCATTGAAAATTTCAAGAATTCTCTTCTTCTCTGGCAAAGCTTTTGACTTTTTGACCAATATAGTATGTTAGAAATTACAATCAGTTATCTAAGTTTATGTGATTAAGCCCACATAGCTCCTGTTTCCAGAAGCCATGTAACACACATCCAAATGCCCTGAGACCACAATTCTGGAGAGACCACACATACCTGTTCTGTTTAACAGCTTTAGTTGAGTTTCCAAATAGAGACACCATGTATGAATGGCCTACTCAAGTCCTTCTGGCCCATGAAATCATGAACAAAATAAAATGATTGTTATACTGGTAAGAATTGGAGTAATGTTAAGTTACACAGAGATAGTAATTGAAATCGGTGTGGAAGAGTATCCTGGACATAACAAATAGGAAGCAACATCAATAATACAGACTAGCTGGACCAATGTGAGCAGAAGGGGGAGGTGTGAGGGGGATTTATGTACCCTATAGGACTTTCTAGGCTATTCTACTTTTTTGTAAGATGAAAGCTATATAAGACTTTTTTGAGAAGCATTAAATGACCTAAGTCACATTTTTAAAAGACACTCTGACTGCTTGTAAAGAATTGGTTGCAAATGAACAAGAATAAGAAGGGAGACTAGTAAAGAGATTAGTACAATAACCCTGGGGGAAGATGGTGGTAAGAGTCATCACATTCTAGACACAAATTCAAGTTAAAACTCTTAGAACTTGCCAATGAATTATTAGATCAGGGGTGGGGGGCCGTGATGAGAAAAAGAGAAGGCAAGTTTCACCCCTGGATTTTGGTCAAGCAAATGAAAAAAATGTAAATCTCAGTTTCTAGGCTGGAAAATATAAACAGAGGAGCAAGCTTGTGGGAGGGGAAGTCAAGCATGTTGTCTTATGAAATTTAAGATTCATGATAGACATATAAGTGGAGATTTTGCATTGTTAAATGGATACACAAGTTAGTTGTTTGAGATAATGGTTGGAGGGGCATTTTGTATTAGGGAATCTTGAGGGCATACATGGGAGTTTTAAACCAAGACACTAAGGAAGTTCACCTAGATTGTGGATCTAAAGAAGAAAAGAGGTTCAAGGTATGAGTCTCGGGATGCTGTCATGTAAAGAAGCTGGATAGGAAGAAGGAACCAGCGAAATAAAATTTGAAGAAGTGAGACTGTTGTCCTGGAAGTCAAGTGAAGAGGAGTGTAAGTGAGGATGATAAAGGAGTGATCAGCAGCTAACAAGAGGGATGAAGACTGAGTTGATCATTGGATTCAGATCAGTGAAGTCGAAAGCTATTTTTTGGCAGCAGACTCTGATTGGGGCATTCAAGACCCAATGGGAAAGAAGAATTGGAGCCAGCTGGATTAAGAATGTTTGAAAAATTTTCCTGTCATCATTCCCCAAAATGGTGTCAGCCAGATGGGAGCATGGAATACTTTTTTTTTTTTTTTTCTGTAAGAAGGCAGAAGTCTTCAAGTTTTCATGCTGATGGTAATTATCCAGTAGTAGGTAAAAATCTGAAGATAAAAGAGACAGTGGATGATTATTAGAGCAATTTCCTTGAATAGCAAGAAGGAACAGAATTCAGTACATGAAAGCAGGGGTTGAACTTGGAAGCTAGTAAGCTTGTAGAGTTCATTCACATTACTACACTTGAAGAAACAGCATGCCACTTTAGAATTAAGTACACATGCGGACTTGTTGGGGGAAAGAATGACAAAGTGCCTTTCTGATTGCTTCTGCTTTTTAAGTGACATAAAAATCACACTAATGAGCTAAGAGCATAGTGTATATAAAGGGACATTGGAGGCATAAGGATTTTCAGTAATTATCTGAGAGAGTAAAGAAAGCAGGGTAGCAGGAGTGCTGAGCTGCTCTAAGGACTCACCTGAAGTTAATTGTCTTGTGCATAAAGTGACACTTGGAAGTGTACCTTCAGCTATAGTTGCCTGATGCCTGATGCCACCACCAAAAAAAAAAAAAGTGGGGAGTGATTTAACTAAGTTTGACATTTTCCTGAGTAGTAGAACAGAGGGAAAGATCTTATAGAGAGTTGAAGATCATACCCAAGGGTATGACCTTTTAAGTTAAGGAAAGAGGGAAGTAATGACATTAGGGACAGGAGTAAGGTTGATGGATGGTAGCACTGATGGGGTCAGTTCATCTGCTGCCTGGTAAGATTAGGCTCAGATAGCTACTGAAAACTGACTCCTCTATCCACAGGCTAGAGTGTCATCAGAGCTTTGCTTCTCCAAACTACATTTCATATAGAGCTCAAACTCAAGTTCTGTCTTTCCCTAATGGATACTTAGGCCTCTTGGGCAGAGGAGATGGAAACTCCTCCATGGGCTGGAGGTGTTATTCAGTGGTAGAGCACTTGGCTAGTGTGAGGCTCTCAGCGCGGCAAAACACAAAACAACAACATCAACACAAACCACCTCCTTTACATCCATCACAAACTTCTTTAGTAGGGTAGAACTTGTGGAGCAAGATCTTAGCTGTTTTAGGTTTTGGGGGATGCTATATATTCTAATCCACAGCTTCACTGACATTTTCTTGGTTATTCTCACAGATTCTAGACTTGGACATTTTTACTACACTATCCCTTTCCATTGCTTGCTCCTACATATCCTAAGACTGCAACATTTGCTAAGCCTACTTTCACATCTTGCTCATAGTCATCCTTAAAATATGCTTTAAAAAAAATGAGACGTTGTTCAAGACCTGCCTTTGGTCAGTACTCTAGTTACAGAGCTCTCATTAGTCTTGCACTGTTAAGAGCTCAGAAAGTCTTAACACACTTCTCAAATAATGACTTGCCACTTATATAATTGCCTTATATGAATTCATATATCTATTTCACAAGAATTCTTTCTGAGTAAATGTCACTGTCTCTGTTTTGAGATGAGAAAATGATGAGAAAAAGGGTGAAGTACATAGAGGAATTGGAGTCCTCTCATTTGTCTACTTCTTGATGGCATTTACTTGACTCTACTTTCCCTCCAGTCATTGTTACTACAACTTTCTCACTGTCCAGAGATGAAGCACAGAAGCACTATTAAAACTTCTTTAAACAGGGATCCACTCACTGACCCCAAACGAGTAGCATCATTACAAAACATACTACAACTTTTGGCTTTTAAATGCACTCGAAACAATAAAATCACTAACGGGGGAATTGTAAGAATTTTACAAGCCCTAAAGATCTATATAAATGTTAGTAAAAATTTATTGTATTTAAAAGGTAATTCTATTTTTTTTTGGAATAACATACCAATTTTACTTTTCTATTATATGCTATGTAATATACTATACACACATAATAGACAAGTAAGCGTTACTAGACTATGAACAAGAAAAAATACATGATTTGTGCAATTATTTGTTAAACATAATATCCTCTTTGCTCTGTGGTTTTAGTGGGAAACTTGACTTTTATATGCATAGCTTTATTGACTTACTGTCCACACCTGCATAGGTGAATGGACAGTTAATTAATGGGTTTTCTGATACTGGATACTGGTCTTTGTGTTTCTCAGAAGATATTGCTGCATTCTACATTGGCACAGACATCAGCTTTGAAACACATTTCAAAATGAAAATCAACTGAAAAAGGAATTCTTGATTATGTAGTTTGCCTGAGTAATGATAGAACCTTACATTTATAAAACCTCTGTCTCTCCCCACCCACTGCTAAGCACCTATTCTGCCATTATTTTACCTGATTCTCACAATGGTGCTGTTAGAGTTACAGCAGTGATTTTATTGTCCATATTTCATCCAGGAAGAAATGGAAGTCTAAAAATTTTAAGTAACTGACACAGATAAAGAGCTGATCTAGGATTTGTACCCAGATGTTCCTAGATTATGAAAAGCGTGAAGCAGGGTCCTTAAAAAAAATACAACCTGCCAATACTATTCAGAACCTTCTAGAGAAATTTCCCAGGGGGACTCCCAAATTTGCAGATTTGTTGCTGAATCTGCTTTCCTCACCCATCTTCATTTCACACTTGGCTCACCGCTCAATGGCCAGAATTTACCCATTTGCTTTGCTCCTGATTCTAGTTTCTAGGCTTCCAGTTCTAAATTCTATACATCCTACAAAATGCTCCTTATTTCCAAATTTTGGTTCTTCCAATTTGGGATATTTATTCCTAATATAAGTTTCTGGGTAACAGTCCCTTTATTTATTAATTGGTTAGACCATTCTCTATATTCCTTGACTTTCCCTTCCCCACCCACCTTTTTTTTTTTTTTTGTACAGGGAATTAAATTCAGGGGCACCTGTCCACAGAGCCGCACCCCCAGCCCTATTTTGTATTTTATTTAGACACAGGATCTCACTGAGTTTCTTAGTGCCTCACTGTTGCTGAGGCTGGCTTTGAACTCACGATCTTCCTGTCTTAGCCTCTGGCATCACAGGCATGCGCCACCACATCTGGCTTTCCTTTCCTCTTTGAAAGGCAGCCGACATGGGTACATTCTCATCCTACAGGTGGGCATCCCTTCTGCTCCACAAAAGGATTTGAAATATTGCTCAGTAACCAAGTGAATTTAGCTTACATGATCATTTTGTTTTGCATAGCATAGATGATCACTTTCTTTAGCCAGAGATTTGGTGTAGCATAAGCCTTTGGGAGCACATGACTAATATAAGAAGTGTCAAATATTTAGGAGATATCATATGCTAGGCAGGGTTCAGAGGCAAGACTATGATTGTGTCAAAAAAGGGAGAATCCTAGAACCCCAATAAATGGGGCAAATAGAAAAAAAGTTAGAGAGTTAGAGCTGATAACAGTAAGTATATAGTGGGAAACCAGGGGTCCAGAGAGAGATTTGGGAAATAACAGGAAGTGGACCTGGTTAAAGTTAGCTGGTTGTGTGTTTCAGGACCAAGGACCAGACATGAACTCATTACGTCTCCCCCTTGTTGTACAATGATACACACTGCTCCTGTAGAAGCCACAGTTTGGGGGTAATTATTATTGATTAATGCTATAGGAGAAATAATATAAACTGAGTTATATTAAATACATATAGCTCAAAAGTTAAGCCTCCAGCCTGGCAAATTAGAAACAGAACCTCAGCTTTGACATTCCCACAAGGATAAGTCAATATATAAGTTAAAATTAAGGTATAAAATAGTCTACTCTAGAAATAAAAGCATATGTTATTTCTTAGTACAGCATATCATAAGTCAAACTTTTTTATTAGAAAAAAAAATTTGTTCAGTTCACAAAAGTATTTTGTGCTTCATGTACCATATTGTAAATGTATCCATCATTTTAAAATGTATTCCTAGTAATGCATGTAAATGGCTTAAACATGAAAACCAAATGACACAATGATGATATACAGCGGTTCCTCTGTTGTATATATCTTCTATGTCACATTTCTCTTGCTTCAGCTCTATGGCAGTAAACATCAAGGAATCATTCTTTACTATTTTAAAGGAACACAAACTAAAAACAGAGAAATCATTTTTAAAAACTGTCATCTATAATATGCTGCGAGTAGATTATAAGGGAAATTAAATATTACATGTTCAGGCATTTACTTAGAGGGTTTACAGCAGTGAGAACAAAATAAATACAAGATACATTGCATTGTATCTATGTAATATATCATTTTTATTACATGTGTTGGTCATAAGATGGTCATTAATTTTTCCTATCAGATTCTGGAAAAGCTAGGTCTTACAAATAAGTGACCCAATATATCATAAGCAGAATACCAAAAATTGCCCACACTTTGCCTAGACTGTGAATATTTCCCAGGACTAGATCTATATCAAAATTATCCTAATTGGAACAAAATGTCAAGCAGATAAAGAAGAAGCACAGAAATTGCTTATGCAGATAATAGATGTTTTCAAAGGAATCGAGAAGAACATTTCAGAAGACCCTGTAAATCCTGGTTCCCATCCCAAACTGATGGAGGACACCCCAGTATACAGAATAACGGAAAGTAAGATGTTAGCCAGAGTTCCTAAAGGCATATGAGTTGAGGTGGAGAGGCCAAACATGTGGATTTAAAGGTCTGTTCTGGGTGTTACTACCCTCACATGGAATGTTTAAAGAGTTTAATGAAATTTATTGTTGTTGAAAATATTGTTTATTTTATGTTTTTTTATTAACAAATATTTATTAGTCCATATGCTTTATAAATATACCTAATTAGATTAAGCCAATAACAGTTGGGTTTGCATTCCTGCCCACGCATGCTTCTAAGAAAGAAAATAGCCAAGTCAAATGAACCACAATTATGGAAATACACAGCTATACCTGGTGCTGAACCCCTGGTGTCACCTCATATTTACCGTGTTCTATTTCAGGAAGAAGGTCATGAGGACATACCAAAACATGCTATCAGTGTAATGTATGTAACATGTAATTGTCATAATTAAGTTTTTAATACATTCCAAAGTTAAGACATTTAAAATTAGATCACTTATTCCAAATTGGAAATTATTCAGATAACTTCTGCTGTTTAGAAAAGAATATGGGTACTGTTACCTGACCAGGAAAATGAATTTATTTTTATTTTTAAATATTTTTTTTAGTTGTAGTTGGACACAATATCTTTATTTATTTTTATGTGGTGCCGAGGATGGAGCCCAGTGCCTCACATGTGCAAGGCAGGTGCTCTACCACTAAGTTAAAGCCCCAGTCCCAGGAAATTAAATTTATAAAGGCAGAATATAATGCTGATGCCATAGGTACTTGTAAGATTAGATACTATTCCATGGCACTCAGTAAAGGATGTGCCTACACTGCTTATCCAACCTGGGCACAAAGGGCTTTCATTTGCTTTTACATCATTGGAGTGAAGTCAACAGAAAACTTTGCATTATCCATTTGGTCATGCATTTAATTTGGAAAACCTCATTGCTATCATTGCTTGTGGATTGACAGTCCGCTTTAATGTTAATCGCTTTGTTTCTGATCTAAAATGTGTGTGCATGCATGTGTGTATGTGCGTGTATGTGTGTGTGTGTGTGTGTGTGTGTGTGTTATCTCAAAATTCAGTATGGGGTCTTCAGCCCAAGAACTTTAATGTTCTTTTCTCAGAGAAAACCATGGTTTCCCATATAGATCATGGGTTAACTGCTCCTTCTTCCCCTTTTCTATCCACAGTTGTACCGATTCAGATGAAAAGCCACCTTGCCTTCCCATGATCATTCACACCACTCCTCTTTGCCCCCCACACTGAGTGTTTATAATGGACTTCTAATAGTAAGTATGGGCCTTTGCCAGGAGGAACTAGGACAGAGAGAATGAATCTTATTATGTTTGGGGTCTGAAATGTGCCCCCAAAGCTCATGTGGAAGTGATAGGATCGTGAGGGCTCAGACCTCGTAAATGTATTAATCCATTGTTGAACAGGATATTGAGACGTGGTGGAAACTTCACAAAGTGGGACTTAGTTGGAAGAAGGACATCACTGGGTCATGCTTTTGAAGGGCCTATTTTGTACCCAGCTCCTCTCTTTCTCCCACCCCCACTGCTTCACTCTGCTTTCTAGAAACCACAGAGGTGAGCAGTTTGCCCTACCACATACTCCCTGCCAAGATGGTCTGCCTCACCAGAGGCCCAGGAGTGATGGAGTAAGTAAGCATGGACAGAAACCTCTGAAATTGTGAGCCAAAATACACTTTCTCTTCTTTTGTTTATTTCAGGTATTTTATCACAACAATAGAGATTTGACTGACACACGAATCCCAGTACTCTTCTCTCTGGGTCTCCATCATTTCATGGTGCCTTGATTGCTTCATAAAAAGACTTTATAGCACAGTGGTTAGGAATAGAGCTCCTGAGCCAAATGGGCCTGCAGTTCATGAGCTGCATGACCTTGAAAAAAATCTTCTTTATTTTTAAATAAATAACACCCAACTGTTTCATAGGCTTATTGTGAAGATTAAGTGGGGTATATTCAAAAGATCTTCAGATTCCTGGCTTGCAGGAAGCACTGGATAATATGTGCTACTGTTGTAAATATTTATTTTACATTTTCCTGGTGAAGGTTTAATTCATTTAACTTTTCTTGCTTTAGCTATTTCTGTTTCTATTTACATTTTTGCAAATGCACAAGGATACCAAAAGCATGGCTTCCTCTCCGTTTTGCTCTGTAAGCATCCACAAAGTATTTGCTGCTGAATGTTCCTGTGATTGGGCAAGAAAACTCTTGCAATTTTATAAATTACTTTGGTATAGTTTAGAAGAAGAATAACTTTTGAGATGTGTGTTATTGAGATATTTTATAATGGCATCATTTTACTTAGAAACATCTTTGAAGCAGTTCTTTGCTACATATTGAGCTCTATAAACCTAGGCTCTGTTAGAACTGAGAGTTAAAATTTTCTATTTTGGCCAACCCATCTGTAGAAACAGGTGAGTAATATATTCACAATTCTACATCCAAAAGAGATGATTTAACCTAAAATTCTCATTAATTTAAAATAAAAGGAAAAAGGGTAACTCTGCTTTTGGTAATGGTGGTATAAAAACTATTGGACTGAATCTACTGAGAACAACTGAAAGCCTGGGTTCAATGCAAACAAATTGTTTGAGAGAATCAGTCCCACAAAAATAACGAAAATGTGTTTGAATAATATCTAGAGAAGAAAATATGGCCAGAAAAGTGAAACAAACATTTTGTATCACTCTTTTTTTTTAATCTAACCACAAATGGTTAAGAGCATAAAAAGCTAAACAGAGCTTTCAGTGGATTTACAGGAATGGAAGAATACTATTGAAGTTCAAAGACAATTTAGGAGAAGGAGCCCTCTTAAGGGTAATCCAGAAATAGATCATCCCTCTTAAGGTCTGGAATACAGTTTTGAATTTAATGAAAAGTTTTGAATTTAATGAAAAGGTTTGAATTGTGATGATTTTCCTTAGTGTAAGTGCATATCAGAGATAAATACAAATTATCTCTTCAGGAGATAATTTTGTAGACAGCTTCAAATTTTCTCTAAAATTTTTCACCTAAAATGTACAAAGTTTAGTCAAAAATAATCAGTTGTGTAATTAAACACCAAAGTAGATCCACTGATAACTTTTTTTTTCTTTTTTTTGGTGCTGGGGATGGAACCCAGGGCCTCACTCATCTGTGAGAGTTCTCTATCATTGAGATACACCTCCAGTAAACTTGTTAAAAGACAATGGAATACTCCCTGATTTTTTTCTTTTTTGGTCTGAATTGGAGCAAATTATACTCCATGCTTTTATAATCCTGTCAAAATGATTCCCAATATTATGCATATCTACATTGAACCAACAAAAAAAAACCCCACAATTTAAAAGACAATGGAAGTAGATTTGTGGGAAAGACAGATGATGTAGTTATTTCACATCAACTTCAAGATGTTACATAAAAAAATTAAATAACAGAATAGCAAGTAAAAAAGGAAGAAAATATCTGTATATGATGAAAACGTATGAGAGTGGAACTGAGGAACATTTGAAGAGATAATAACCAACAAATTCTAAAACAAGAAGATTGGAAGCTCCCAAATAATCGTAGATATAATAAAACTGTTTAAATAAAATTGATTATCTCAAAGGTGGTCAGAGATATAAAGGCCCATTGTCTTCAAATAGCAGCAATAAGGCTGAGAGCTGATTTTTCAATATAAATGATGGCAGCTGAGGAAATAGAAAATGATCTTTTAAGGATCTTTTAAAATCATCCATAATAGCTGAAAAAGAAAAGTTATACATTATGAAAAATACATAATACACAAAATGCATTTTAAAATGCAGGTTAGATTAAATATATTTTTAAATAAACAAAAGAAGACATCTTGGAAATGGCAAGCCAACATCAGAGACAAAAGATAAGAAAAGACGGATGAGTAGAAGAAGATAGAAAGAAAGCAGTCTCGGACATTTAAAGATTCACGGGAAATGAAGAGTAATCTCAACAGTAGATCTTAGAAAAATATTGATTGTATATGACAATAATAATAAATTCCTGGAGACTTAAAATAAAATGAGACACAGGCTGCTTGACAATAAGAACACAAAGCTCAGGATGATAATTAATGCAGTAGAGTTCCTTAAATAGTGCAAATAGTGATCTCCTTTAGAGATCAATATATTAAATACAAGTTGTAATCTATAGGGAGAGCACTAACTGAAATATGTAACAAATGAGCTACTTGGAGAAAAAGAAAATATTTTAACAAAATTACTCTAACAAACAAGCATATACAAGTAAATACAAAAGAGAATCCATGGAGTGAAAAGAAAATTAAGAAAATGATTAAAAGTCTATATTAATAATCATATTAAGCATAAATGAATAAAATATATTTAAATAATAAAGATTACTACATTTGGTGAAAAGAATAAATAATGTGCTTATGAGATACAACTCAATTATTCAAACACTAAGAGAATGAAATTAATAAAAAAATGTTAATAATAATATGTCAATAGCAAAAATGATAGGTCAAGGGCTGGAGTTGTAGCTCAGTGGTAGAGTATTTGCTTTGCATGCGTGAGGCCCTGGGTTGGTTCCTCAGCACCACATAAAAATAAATAAATAAGGAAGATGGCCGCTGCGTACGGGGGTTGCTGAAGTGCTGAGCGTGGTGCTCAGAACAGCAGCTTTAATAGAGATTTTGCACAGTGGTTAGAGCTCCTTTCACCATTAATCTGTAGCGGACCACCTTGCCAAGCAGCAGGAAGAACAAAGAGATCAAAAAAGAGACGCTTGGCTCCCGGAGGCTTGGCTGCTCAGAGCCGCGGGCGCTTTGCTCCCATCTGCTTCCTCTTTCGCTTTGCTCCGGGCAGAGAAGCTGAGTGTGTAATCAGCAGTGGATTGTAAGTACCCGAGGCAAAGAAAGCTCAGTGCGCCCCGCCTTTTTTTTTTCTTTTTTTTTTGAATATTTTTTATACAGGGAGAGTTTGTGGATTGGGATTGTTGGCGGGGCTGTGGTTTCTGTGCCGAAAATCCACTCCGCGGGAGCCGCCATTTGCTTTCTGCTTGCTGTCTTGATGGCTCTGTATACATTGTCTGGCAGCAACATCTAGAGGTTGGAGCTGGGCTGCGTGCCGAGCCCTGTCCTCCGAAGGCTGGACTGCAGCCTCGAGCGCCTCGGTGGCCTGTTCGCCCCTGCACCTTCGGGCAGAGCCTGCTCTGGGGTCATTCTGCACCCCCCTGCCAGGGGACCCGTGCTCCGGAGGAGGGGGACGGAGAGCCGCAGCGGCAGCCGCTTGGGCCCCAGGGGCCGGGCACCGGGCTGAAGAGCTGCGGAGGCCAGGGCGGCTCTGCTATGGTCGCACACGAGCGCGGCACCCGTGAGCGCGGCCCAGAGACGGAGGCGACGGTGGCAGGGTTTCATTCCTAGAAATCTGGACTGGAAACAGAAGCAGCAGTTTGTATAATCCCAAGAACTTGCTTATGCCAGGAAGCTGTAAGGGCAACATGAATATCACTGAGGAGATCTAACATGGTGGCAGGCGCAGAGAGATCAAGTCTCTGACATCTTCAACTGCGCGGGCATAGGGAGCCGTAAACTGTCTAAATGCTGTTTGCTCAGGATCACTAGGCAATGCTGAGCTGACGTGGATCTGGGGTGTACAGGTTGGGCCCCTCAGAGCACACACACAGAGCCCGAATCGGAGGCAATTAAGCTCCGGTTCGTCTGCTTCGTGTGACTCAGCACTAATGATCCCACTGAAATAATTGGTCGGCCCTTAGGAACTTACAGAGGTAAAAGCCAACCGAGCCTTCATAGGCAGTGGCCACAGGACTGAAACAGGGATTGGGAGAGACAGTCAGGACCCACCCGTTGCATTGGTCACCCGGCAAAGGGAACGAAGGGTCACCATTTGCATGGGAAACCACCATGGCAGAGAAATGGCATCACGGACGGAGGAGATAACTGCATTGAAACCAGCGCGACAGGTGTGTAATCCCCTAGTCATCTCTCTCCACACAGTGGGGAAACCTTAAGGGCCACTCCCAGCTCTCCTGTGAACGCAATAACCAGACCAAGGGAATCAGGAGTGGCGCGGGACTCACGGCGCGGAACTCCCGGCTACTGCTCCCACCAGTGCTGACAACTGAGGGCTCTTGCACCACGTACCGGGGGCGTGGCTACAGGAGGGCAAGCAAATTCGCTGGGGGATCTCAGCCCCAAGCTCTACAAACTTAGGGTCTGAGGGAGGCAAACAGGGAGAGTGAGCCCAGGTGTTCATGAAAACAGGGCTCCCAGGAGCAGCAGACCTGGTGTGTAGCCAGTATTGTGGTGAGCGCCACAGGTGAGCACGGCCTGGCTTGAGGAAACACAAGACAAGGCCCTAGACACTCAGGATTGGAGACCCGCCCAATCTAGGAGAAAGAGCTGCTGCACAGTGAATGGTTCCCACCTACTGAGAGGAGAAGCTTGGCCCAGTGGGCACAGCTCCACCTACTGGAAGAGAAGTTAATAGAACTCTAGGACTGCATTTATTATTATTATTTTTTTTTTCTTTTTCTTTTTTTTTTCTTTTTTCCTTCTTTTTCTTTCATTTTCAATTTTTATTTGTTGATGTTCTTTTACTTTTTTTCAATGTTTCTATTTTTTTAACTTTTTTTATTTTATTATTATTATTTTTTTTTTAATTTTAATTTTCATTTTTTTATTATCATTATTATTTTTGGTAAATTTTTTTCTCGTCTTTTCTTTCTTTATTATCTAATCTTTGTTATTTTTTGTTCCTTTTGTCTTTTCATTTCTTTTCAATTTTCTTATTCCCCCTTCCTTGAATTCTACCTGCCTACTCTCACTCTCTTTAGTGACTTCTTCCCTTCCCTTCTAATATATTTCCTCCCAAGCATCAAATAAATCTATAAGAGTAAACAGAAACTCAGCAGTCAAACAGAACAAGAAGTAACATGAGCAGCATAAAAAAGCAAGGAAGAAAAGGAGTACAAACAATGAAGGACAGCCTAAATATTCAGGAGGACCTAGAGTCAGCAGAAAAATGGTCATATAAAGAACTCAAGGAATACCTTAGACAGATGGAATGGAACCTTAAAGAAGATACGAGACAGCAAATCCAAACAGTGAAAGAACACTTTGAAAATGAATTGCATAAACAGTTAAAAGAAGAAGTTAAGCATCTTTATCAGGAGATAGAGATTATAAAAAAAACCCAAACAATAATTCTAGAAATGAAGGAAACAATAAACCAAATTAAAAACTCAATTGAGAGTATCACCAACAGAGTGGAGCAAGTAGAAGCCAGAACATCAGATAATGAAGACAAAATATATCATCTTGAAAAGAGCCTAGCCAACTCAGAAAGGCTGGTTAAAAACCACGAGAAAAACATCCAAGAGATATGGGATAACATAAAAAAACCAAACCTACGAGTCATCGGGATAGAAGAAGGTACAGAGATTCAAACCGAGGGAATGAGTAGCCTGCTGAATGAAATAATTACAGAAAACTTTCCAGAAATAAAAAAGGAAACGGATATACAAATTGTAGATGCATACAGGACACCGAGCACACAAAATCACAGTAGACCAACGCCAAGACACATTGTTATGAAGATATCCAATATACAGAACAAAGAGAAAATATTAAAAGCTACAAGAGAAAGGAGGCAGATTACATTCAGGGGTAAACCAATAAGGTTAACAACGGATTTTTCATCACAGACGCTGAAAGCGAGAAGATCCTGGAACAACATATTTCAAACACTGAAAGACAATGGATGCCAACCAAGAATTCTGTATCCAGCAAAATTCAGCTTCAGGTACGACAACGAAATAAAAATCTTTCATGATAAACAAAAGGTAAAAGAATTTGCAGCCAGAAAACCAGCATTGCAAAGCATCTTGAGCAAAACACTACACGAGGAAGAAATGAAAAGCAATAACGAAAACCATCAGTGGGAAGTGCCTCTATAAAGACAGAGGGCGGGGGGAAAGCTAACCATGGAGAAACAAACTAAATTAAAAAAGAAGAAGATAAATAATCAAACATGGCTGGAAGTACAAGCCATATATCAATAGTAACTCTAAACGTCAATGGCTTAAACTCTCCAATAAAGCGACATAGGCTGGTAACATGGATTAAAAAAACAAATCCAACAATATGCTGCCTCCAGGAGACACATCTGATTGGAAAAGACATACACAGGCTGAAGGTGAAAGGTTGGGAAAAAATATACCACGCACACAGTCCTCGTAAGCAAGCAGGGGTGGCCATCCTCATATCGAATAAAATTGACTTCAAGACTAAATTAATCAAAAGGGATAAGGAAGGACATTATATACTGTTAAAAGGAACCATTCACCAACAAGACATAACAATTATCAATATTTATGCACCAAATAATGGTGGTGCGACGTTCATAAAACAAATTCTCCTCAAGTTCAAGAATCAAATAGACCAAAACACAATAATTATGGGTGACTTCAACACACCTCTCTCACAATTGGACAGATCCTCCAAACAAAAGCTGAATAAAGAAACTATAGAACTCAATATCACAATTAACAACCTAGACTTAACTGACATATATAGAATATATCAACCATCATCAAGTGGATATACTTTTTTCTCAGCAGCACATGGATCCTTCTCAAAAATAGACCATATATTATGCCATAGGGCAACCCTCAGTAAATATACAGGGGTGGAGATAATACCATGCATTTTATCTGATCATAATGGAATGAAACTGGAAATCAATGATAAAAGAAGGAAGGAAAAATCCTACATCACATGGAAAATGAACAATATGTTACTGAATGATCAATGGGTTACAGAAGACATAAAGGAGGAAATCAAAAAATTCTTAGAGATAAATGAAAATACAGACACAACATATCGGAATCTATGGGACACAATGAAAGCAGTTTTAAGAGGGAAATTCATCGCTTGGAGGTCATTCCTCAAAAAAAGGAAAAACCAACAAATAAATGAGCTCACACTTCATCTCAAAGCCCTAGAAAAGGAAGAGCAAAACAATAGCAAATGTAGCAGAAGGCAAGAAATAATTAAAATCAGAGCGGAAATCAACGAAATTGAAACAAAAGAAACTATTGAAAAAATTAACAAAACTAAAAGTTGGTTCTTTGAAAAAATAAATAAGATCGACAGACCCTTAGCCATGCTAACGAAGAGAAGAAGAGAGAGAACTCAAATTACTAACATACGGGATGAAAAAGGCAATATCACAACAGACACTACAGAAATACAGGAGACAATTAGAAATTATTTTGAAAACCTATATTCCAATAAAATAGAAGATAGTGAAGACATCGATAAATTCCTTAAGTCATATGATTTGCCCAGACTGAGTCAGGAGGATACTCACAACTTAAACAGACCAATAACAATAGATGAAATAGAAGAAGCAATCAAAAGACTTCCAACCAAGAAAAGCCCAGGACCGGATGGGTATACAGCGGAGTTTTACAAAACCTTTAAGGAAGAATTAATACCAATACTTTTCAAGTTATTTCAGGAAATAGAAAAAGAAGGAGCTCTGCCAAATTCATTCTATGAGGCCAACATCACCCTGATTCCAAAACCAGACAAAGACACCTCAAAGAAAGAAAACTACCGACCAATATCTCTGATGAACCTAGATGCAAAAATCCTCAATAAAATTCTGGCAAATAGGATACAAAGACACATCAAAAAAATTGTGCACCATGATCAAGTAGGATTCATCCCTGGGATGCAAGGATGGTTCAATATACGGAAATCAATAAATGTTATTCACCACATCAATAGACTTAAAAATAAGAACCATATGATCATCTCAATAGACGCAGAAAAAGCATTCGACAAAGTACAGCATCCCTTTATGTTCAAAACATTAGAAAAACTAGGGATAACAGGAACTTACCTCGACATTGTAAAAGCTATCTATGCTAAGCCTCAGGCTAGCATCATTCTCAATGGAGAAAAATTGAAGGCATTCCCCCTAAAATCTGGAACAAGACAGGGATGCCCTCTATCACCACTTCTATTCAATATAGTTCTCGAAACACTGGCCAGAGCAATTAGACAGACGAAAGAAATTAAAGGCATAAAAATAGGAAAGGAAGAACTTAAATTATCACTATTTGCAGATGACATGATTCTATACCTAGAAGACCCAAAAGGGTCTACAAAAAAACTACTAGAACTAATAAATGAATTCAGCAAAGTGGCAGGATATAAAATCAACATGCATAAATCAAAGGCATTTCTGTATATCAGAGACAAAACCTCTGAAACGGAAATGAGGAAAAACACTCCATTCACAATATCCTCAAAAAAAATAAAATACTTGGGGATCAACCTAACAAAAGAGGTGAAAGATTTATACAATGAAAACTACAAAACCCTAAAGAGAGAGATAGAAGAAGATCTTAGAAGGTGGAAAAATGTACCCTGTTCATGGATAGGCAGAACTAACATCATCAAAATGGCGATATTACCAAAAGTTCTCTATAGGTTTAATGCAATGCCAATCAAAATCCCAACGGCATTTCTTGTAGAAATGGATAAAGCAATCATGAAATTCATATGGAAAAATAAAAGACCCAGAATAGCAAAAGCAATTCTAAGCAGGAAGTGCGAATCAGGCGGTATAGCAATACCAGACTTAAAACTATATTACAGAGCAATAGTAACAAAAACACCATGGTACTGGTACCAAAACAGGAGGGTGGACCAATGGTACAGAACAGAGGACACAGAGACTAAACCACAAAGCTACAACTGTCTTATATTTGATAAAGGAGCTAAAAGCATGCAATGGAGGGAGGATAGCATCTTCAACAAATGGTGCTGGGAAAACTGGAAATCCATATGCAACAAAATGAAACTGAATCCCCTCCTCTCGCCATGCACAAAAGTTAACTCAAAATGGATCAAGGACCTAGATATCAAATCAGAGACTCTGCGTCTGATAGAAGAAAAAGTTGGCGCCGATCTACATATTGTAGGGTCGGGCTCCAAATTCCTTAATAGGACACCCATAGCACAAAAGTTGATAAGAAGAATCAACAAATGGGACTTACTTAAACTGAAAAGTTTTCTCTCAGCAAGAGAAACAATAAAAGAGGTAAATAGGGAGCCTACATCATGGGAACAAATTTTTACTCCTCACACTTCAGATAGAGCCCTAATATCCAGAGTATACAAAGAACTCAAAAAATTAAACAATAAGAAAACAAATAACCCAATCAACAAATGGGCCAAAGACCTGAACAGACACTTCTCAGAGGAGGACATACAATCAATCAATAAGTACATGAAAAAATGCTCACCATCTCTAGCAGTCAGAGAAATGCAAATCAAAACCACCCTAAGATACCATCTCACTCCAGTAAGATTGGCAGCCATTATGAAGTCAAACAACAACAAGTGCTGGAGAGGATGTGGGGAAAAGGGTACTCTTGTACATTGCTGGTGGGACTGCAAACTGGTGCGGCCAATCTGGAAAGCAGTATGGAGATTCCTGGGAAAGCTGGGAATGGAACCACCATTTGACCCAGCTATTGCCCTTCTTGGACTATTCCCTGAAGACCTTAAAAGAGCATACTACAGGGATACTGCTACATCGATGTTCATAGCAGCACAATTCACAATTGCTAGACTGTGGAACCAACCCAGATGCCCTTCAATAGATGAATGGATAAAAAAAATGTGGCATTTATACACCATGGAGTACTACGCAGCACTAAAAAATGACAAAATCATAGAATTTGCAGGGAAATGGATGGCACTAGAGCAGATCATGCTTAGTGAAGCTAGCCAATCCCTAAAAAACAAATACCAAATGTCTTTTTTGATATAATGAGAGCAACTAAGAACAGAGCAGGGAGGAAGAGCAGGAAGAAAAGATTAACATTAAACAGATACATGAGGTGGGATGGAAAGGGAGAGAAAGGGAAATTGCATGGTAATTGAGGGAGACCCTCATTGTTATACAAAATTACATATAAGAGGTTGTGAGGGGAATGGGAAAATAAACAAGGAGAGAAATGAATTACAGTGGATGGGGTAGTGAGAGAAGATGGGAGGGGAGGGAGGGGTGATAGTAGAGGATAGTAAAGGTAACAGAATACAACAGTTACTAATAGGGCATTATGTAAAAATGTGGATGTGTAACCGATGTGATTCTGCAATCTGTATTTGGGGTAAAATTGGGAGTTCATAACCAACTTGAATATATTGTATGAAATATGATATGTCAATAGCTTTATAATGTTTTGAACAACCAATAAAAAAAAATTTTAAATAAATAAATAAAAGATGTTGTGTCCATCTACAACTAAAAAAGAATTTAAAAAAAGAGATTGATTAAAGTATGTTGGTATTAGGAACTTTAGTTCATCAAAGGAAATTATTAGGATAATGTACATATAAATCACTAAATAGAGAATATATTTACATATAGTTATATTATTTAAATATATACATGTACATTTACATATATATATACACACACGCACGCATATATATATATATATATATATATATATATATATAAAACTGACAAGCAGTTTGTATCTGTGATATATAATTAGACATTACAAAAGAGATATTCTACCCAATAAAAACTAATGGTAAGAAAGTCCAATAGACATTTCACACACATTATCCAAATAGCTAAAACCCATATTTAGATATTGATACAGTACCATGTAAAGTGCCAGTTGCTGCTAACAATTTAAAAAGCTGTCATCATTTACTAGGTTTGAATAGATTGATAAAGAAGATAGGTAGGTGGATCTCTCACTCCATGGCAATTTCACTAGTTAAGTAACACACACACACACACACACACACACACACACACATTTCTGACCTTTTTGTCTCAAAAGACCTGTGTAAGAATTTTCATAATAACATTAACCAAAATAATGGAATCTCAATAATTCACCAACTATAGCATTAAAGTACATTGCAGAACCCTCAAACACCTGAATAATATAGAACTAAAGCCACAAAAGCAAAGAATTATTGGCTAATGCAGCAACTTGAATATCCCTAGCAATGTCTTGGAGAAACCAAACCAGAAAAAAAAAATTTATAATGATTAGTCCTTATATAAACATCAAAAAGAGGCAATTTGAATCCATGGTGTTAGCAGTGAAAGAGTAATGCATACCTTTGAGAATGAGGTGATCAGTTATGGAGAAATGAATGCAGGGTTCTGAGGTGCTTGTATACTCTAAATCTTATCTTAGGTCATGGTTTCTTGTGTTTGTTCTTTTTTGTGATAATTTGTGGAACCATATAATTACAAATTTGACCTTCATTTATTTTGTATTAAATAGAAGTTCATTTTAAATAGAAGACAGATTTGTAGAACAATAAGTACTAAGAAAACAATATTTGATATTTTGTCAAATTATCTTCTTCATTTTTCTCATTGCTTATTTTTTTGTTAGAAAATGAAGTCATTACTTTCCTATAATGATGGCAGCTAATGGAGGGAGACTGTCCTTGCCTGTTTCATAATAGGCATTTTGTGTTTACAGTCAGGAATGTCTGAGAAGTGCTTTATAGATGTGAACCTTGTTCTTCAACTAGATTGTTCATGCCCCTTTTCAATTATGACTTCCTTTTTGGTATATATTTTATTTCATATTTTCATTTTTAATTTTATATTGAAGAAATATGAAGAGTTCATAGTTCATTCACCCTTCCAACATACATCTACTGAGAACCTGCTATGTACTATGTTCTCTTCTACTGTTCTTTATGTTGGTATCAATGATCAACACAGAATAGGCTATTGTTCTAACAGTTAGATTGATTACAGTTATTCTCAAATAAATCCACTATGGAGAAACCTCTTATCATTTTACGATATATCATTGAAATCCTGAAGACCAAGCCAAAAGAGGAATAAATTTCTAGGGATTCCTAGTAAATATTTTCCCTCCAAGGCCACATGAGGTGGAAGAATGGTCTGGAGGTTCTCCTAGGCACCATCATTTCCTTTAGAAATGTTGCTGGCTAGAGTCCTGAGGAGAGAAAGATATCTGTGTTATGAATGGGACCTCCTTACAGGCCAGAGAAATTAATAATCCTAGTCATACTTTTGAACTTCTTATTGTTCCAGGAAGACACCGGAGCATGTCTGTAATGTAGAACTTCTCCAGGCTCGTGTCATTGAGTGGAAGACCATGGAGTGGTGGCTGGTGGTGGTGGTGGTGGTTCATGGCATTCACGTTTCATCACTGAATCAATACCATGGTTAAAAATTGAGGGCTGAGTGGTTTCTGTTCAGGAAGGTAAAATGAAAATAAAAGTTACCGTCCTACACAAAATAAAATATTCCCTGGCTACTAACTCTCACAGATGAAACAATGAATTGAGAGGTCTGCCTATTGAATTCTAAAGAGCCTCAAAGTTTTCTTACTCTCAAAGCAACTTCTAAAACCAATTACACTGCCTAAAAATCCCCCTAAAAGTCATCTCTTTGAGTTCTTAAGATTCCTCATAATATGTAAATATCCTTGAGATAATAATGATTAATTCACACTAAAATGTTCATGATCCATATGACTGATTCCATGTTCTTCTAAGAATAACCATTCTCAGAAGATTTTTGTTTTGTTTTGTTTTACAAACTGTGGGGAGCAAAGGAGAATGGTGAGTTCTCTACGAAGAGCTATTCAGGAGAACAGACCACGGATTCTGGATGGAGGGAAGAACTGGCACTGAAACCTTTTGTTTATGTGATGTTGCATAAAGTTCATGATCGCTCAGAACCATAAGCTTATGTGACAAAAGAATAGCAAAACACTTTCTTTCAGAGATTTTTCTTTTTGTGAAGAAAAATTTGTTAAATAAATGCTCTAGGTATTATATACCTAGTAGACTGTTTGATACAAATAGTTTAAGAAAAAAGAAATAAAATAAAAAAGAAAATGGTATCATTTTGGAAGGAAAATGTTGTCATTCTAAAATGTGACTTGTTATGCATGGGATCATTTCTTCCAGAAGATGGAGGAGCTGTATGCCAATTGAATTCTGTAGAAATGTTGCCCCAGGAGATGTTACAAATATCAAAGAAGGCAAAACAATCAAAATGAGTAGAGAAATGTTAAAAAAAATCTGTTGGCAAATTAATGTTATATCGCTAGTAAAAGGGTGAGCTAACAGACTGGGGAAATATGTTGACATGAGGGGTGTGAAAAGCCAGGAAAGCAATAATGTTGGAAAATACTTGAGGGATTGGTTGTCATCCAATTAATTAACTGCAACACATGCTTGTGTGATTTCACACCTCACAAAGGACTCATCCCACATGACAATGAGTGCACCTGGAATACCTCATTCAGCAGGGCTTCTTCAGTCCCTCAATACTGGAAAGAAGATCAGAGTGATCAAGGCCAATGATTAGGAGTCTTTCTAGTATAGTCTCTGATGCAGAAATTAAGTAACTGAGCCTGTAGAACTCCATGGGAATAGCACTGTGAGAATCTATAAAAACTGGTGGTTCATGGCATTCACATTTCCTCACTGAATCAATTCCATGGTGAAAAATTGAGGGCTGAGTGGTTCCTGTTCAGGAAGGTAAAAAGAAAATAAAAGTTACTGTGGTATACAAAATAAAATATTCAGTGGCTAATAACTGTGACAGATGAAAGAATGAATTGAGAGAACTGCCTATTGAATTCTAAATAGCCCCAAAGATTTCTTAATCTCAAAGCAACTTATTTTAATATCACTCATTATTACTCAGTCAGAAAAATCACCAGTCCTGGCTTCTCCTGCCTTCAGGGAATCCAGAACTGACTCTGAAGTAAAAACTGGGGATAAGACCGTGGGATTATAATGTAGAAATCAACCCCGTTCTAGTTTGTCAGGTTTTACTGGATTTCCTGATGTGAGCCTTGAGCTTGAATTTTGGCACCTGTATCCCTTCTTCCTTGCTGATCCGAGATTGCTTTATTTCAAATTATACCCTGAGGTAGTCTTACTCCATCACATCAGAGTACTGATCATTGTGTAAATACATTCTGGAATTCCATATTTCTTTGCTTTTATTCATTCCTTGGTTTAAAGTGCTTTCCTTCAATTCCTGGACAGTGCTATCATTCTGCAGTTTATTCCTACAAATTCTCTCTCCATGCTGCTCAGTGACTAGGAGATGGGTCACTTTGGAATATGTGCTTCGTCTTCATGCTTTCTGGCTTTGGTTGGGTTTGGCCAGTGGGAGGTATTGTCAAAAGATCTGAGGATGGTAAGGGAAAGATACAGGGCTCATTTTTTAATTTATTTTTTTATTTTAAAAAACTGTCTATTCAAAGCCAAAGCTCCTATACTATTAAATAGATTGTGTTCTCTTTAGATTACAATTGTGACTCTCTCTCACCATGAGCTCTTTGACTTCAGGAAAGTAATGGAATTGTGTTCCTCCTGACCCCAGTCTGCTACACCATCCCTTATATATCCCCTTAACTCTGCCTGCTCCTGTTTAATAATCTCTCCATTAGATTTTCTTAAATATCCTTTTCTGAGAGTGGCATCAGTTCCTTCCTTATGCATGAACTCTCAGTTCCTGCATTTGGAACAATGCCCCTATGTTTTGTGTTCTTATAATTATAATAGCTACTACAGCAGGAATAGAACCTGAGACACCAGGCTCTGGCATACAAAGAATAGAATTATCTTTCTATAACCTAACTTCACTTTTATTTTGAATTTTTTATTCTAACTCCATGACAGAAAGTTAAGCATCAATTTGAAATCATCGCACTCTCAAAGCAGTGTCAGATTTAGAGAAAGTCTGTGTAGCTTAGGTAAAGTGATGGATGGAGCAATTTGTGCCCAGTCATCAGTCCACCTATGCGCATATCTGTAGTGAACATGGTGAGTCCCTGATCTCTCTTCAAAGAAATGCATTTTGCTTCAGTTGCTAAGATTACTATGAGGAGACAGCCTTGAGCTGATGCCACGTTGCCCAAGATTCTGACCTATTTGAGGCTGTTCAAATTCTGTGACAATTCACTTTGGTCTTTCGTGGTATCAAAGCTCAGCCATTGGAATCAAGTTTATGAAATTCAGCATCCATGGGTTTGGCCAAGTCCTCAGTTGACCCTTCATCCTGACTCTACTCCTCTCTGTCCTGACCTATTGCTCCACCTGCCATCGACAGGTGTTAACCCCCAGGCATTTTCTAATAAACTTCCAAATATCTTTGGGCCTATCTTGCTCTCAGTAACCAGCTGCAGCTGAAGTGTCCCGTCCCTCATTCCCTGGCTGTCTCAGATTTGCTCCTCTCCTTCTATCTCTGTTCTCTTTATTGGTTATCAATTTCATCATAACAGTGTTGCCACTAACTTAGCAGCTTAAAACAATTTGTGTTTATTTTGTGCCATTTTGTGTGGAACAGGAAGCAGTCATTCATACTTAGTTGAGCCCTCAAATTCTCACAAGGCTGCAAGCAAGGTGTTGGCAGGACTGTAACCTTATCTAAGGCTCAACTGGAGAGGGAGTCACTTTCCAGTTCATGTGGTGATGGACAGTATTGACTGCCTTGTGTGCTGTCGAGTGGTGTTTCCGACTGTCACCTGGAGCCACCCTCCACTCCTTACCATATGAGATTTCCCAATAAAGCCCCTTGCTTCCTCAAAACCAGAAAGGAAAAGAATCTCCTAGCAAGCAGGGTTTCCATCTTAGGTTATCATCAAAATGACAAGTTGTAACCTGTGCTATACTTGTTTGATTAGAAGTAAGTCACAATTTCTGCCCACCCTCAAGGTGAGGAGAACAGAAGGTGTGAATAGCAAGGAGAGGGATCCTGGTGATAGCCCTGGAGTCTCTTCAGCATGGTCTGGCATCCGTCAGGTTCCCTACAGCCTTGTCTGTATAAATGCATTAAGCTAATATCATCTTCCTGGGATCTTGTTGTCTCTGAGAATTTCCTTAGAGAATAGGGATCTAGACTTTTCTGTGTTTTGACAAGCACACACTTAGTTGATTAATGCTGCCTACTTATTAGAGAAAATGAACCCTAAAAAGAGGAATGGGGAGAACTGAGATGAGTAAATTTGCTAACATGGGGAAGTGGGCAAGAACTAGTACCTAGTTATAGATATTTAGTCAATGATAGCTCCTTGTATTTTCAGAAAAGGAGAAAGGGAGGGGGAGAGGGAGAGAGAAAGACAACACAAAGGAGAAGGGAGAGAAGGAGGATAGAGGAAGCATTGGTGAGGTTAGAATGTGTATTCCTCATCCCAGAGACACTAGGAGAACTCAGCAGTTTAGCAACCATTTAGCAACAGCTGGCTTTAAACACATGCTCTAACAATTGCATCTTAAATTTTCCCCATCAAAAATCTAAATCGCTCAACTTGGCACTAATTCCTAAATCTATTGGATAGAATAGCAAATTCTCTGAAACAGTTTTTAGGGAGAGATACTTTGGACATGCTTACTAGTCTGAGAAAAGGCAGATTCTCACACCATCTCATAAACCTAAGGAAGAAAATGCTCACACACCAAGCCTCCCCCAGTTCATGTCTGAGCTGTGTGTTGTACCTGCTGTTTTCCACTGATGTTTATTAAACTTGGGCTACCTGTAAGCATGGATGCATTGAGTCAACCTGTCCACCTTTTGTGGGGGCTGTCAGAGAATTTGGGGGCCCCAAATATCTTCTGTCACTATCTCACTAAGAGCTTACCTTTCATATCCACAAACTCTGTTATTAAGTAATTTACCACTATGATCTTATTATGTTAACAGTCCAAATGTCCCAGGAGAAATTAATGACATACTCAGAGGATTTTATGAAAAAGTTTCAAGAAAGAGATTTTTATAAAAATAGCCAATAAAACATGAAAAGCAAACAAAAAACCAGGATATTAGCAGGGTACTTTAAAATACATATAATGAATGGAATTCTAACCATATTATTAACAAAATTCATCTAACCTAGCCCAATGAATGGAGCAATGAACATGTTCTGTGATTTTCTTGGGTTGTATAATACTGAAGCATAATAAAGGTAAGCCTCATATCTGAAATACTAGAGTGTAAATAAGCAACTGAACATAGTTTGAGCAACTTTCATGTGCCTGGAACTGTACTATGTGCTTCTTTATGTCATTTGATTATATTTTCATAACCACCTTTCATGTTACATATTAGAGCTTGCATTCTATAGATGAGAAATCAGGTGCTTTGCGAGGTTAACAAATTGTTGAACTCACAAAATTGGTAGATTGACCTAGGAATTTTACCCAAGTCTGTGTTCTACAAATCATGTGTTTCTACCAGCCACACTGCCTTCTGGAATTAGTAAGACATTTGTGTAATCCCAAGCAACATTTCTAAGGACAGTTTGGAAAGTAAAAATTCTGGAAACTGGAAAGCATGTGCTTCCAAACATTTTCTTCTTCCAGAGGAAGAATTCTCTGGAATTTTCTATTTGAAATTTGAGGCACAGTAGCACCCAGAGACAGACTCGGTCAGCACATTGCCTCTCTCTTATTTCCTCTTAAAAAAGGGGACACAAGCTGATGGGATCCAATCCATTGCAAACAATGATTGGCTGATACCCACCCTACCCAGTTGTCATCATTTCTGTAATTCAGAAACATTTTCTAGAAAGTTAGAGAGGGTGTGAAGTCTACACATGGGAGAAAAGAAACCCTCAGTTGACAGCACGATCCACCCCTTTCATAGATGACCCTGGCCATTCCTTTATCAGACAAAGTTATAATAAATAAGAAGAGAAAGAAGTTCAATAGCATGAGAATAAAAAGCCAAAATGTATAAAAAGTAAATTAGTAGAAATTAAAATAGCTACTAATTGACTTGCAGGAGTAGTAAAATACCACTGGGGAGGAAGTTTTTATGAAGTATAATACCTGGAATAAGTAAGGAGACAAAGGTTTTAAAGATGTTGTTTTAGTCTTACTAGCCCAGTCTGTCTTTTTTATGCTTCTATTACTGCATTGTAATTATACCTAGTAGTGGGATTCATTGTGATAGATTTATTTATGCATGTAATGTACTAGTTCCAATTTATGCTCTTCTTTCCCTTGTTCATTTTCCTCTGCTCTTCCTTTTATTGATTTACCTGTGTGTAGTTTTCTTTTCTTTTTTTTTTCTCATTGAGTGCTTTCCTTTTCATTATCAATTCTGACCAAAAGCTCAAATTTTCAGTTGCTTTCACATTGAAATCCACACTGATGTGGAAGGTCATTGGACTACAGGATATTTTCACAGAGAAGTGTAATATTATAGTCAGTTTTTGTTTGTTTGAAAGGTAATGTGGCCTGGGCTGCTGTGCATGGTTAAATGTCCTAAGGAGAAAAAGTAGGCATCAAGCACTCTGTGAAGTGGACGAAGGGCATGTTGACGGGAGGTTTTAAGCATGTTGGATGGGATGTAGATAAGGTGTTAATGGAAATGGCCACACTGGCATGGACACTCTCATGTCTTTTTCCTGCCAATCTGTTGCTTTTCTCAACTAAATTCCTTCTCCTTCTTTCTCCTCCTCCTCCTTCTCCTCCCCATACCCATCTTTTTCTTCTTCTTTTTGCCACTGGTGAGCCTTTACTTATTTTTTTTTATTTGCTTTCTTGAACAACAGAGTCACCTTGACAACCAACCTGTCTTTTGAGGTGCATCTCCAAGTGCAAAACACTTAAGGATACCCTTCATGGCTCAATAAAATGGAAACATAAAAAACAAATGTTTTTCTAATACATGGCATTTATCTTTTCTTCACTTAAGAAATATTGCAATATGGACTTAAAATTTTTTTAGCACGCCAACAACTTTCATAGAACTCTGGCTATCTTAACTTGATTCATATGTTGTCACCAAACTTTTATTATCTATTATTTATTCGATCATGGACATGAATATAAACACGCTGTATTCTTTATGGCTACATTCTAGATTCTGTTTTCATTCAAGAGCATTTTCTCCTTTCTCCTGCATTCACAAAGTATCTGACTGCTCTTAGATTTTTTGTTTCATTCATTTCCCTTGACTTAACAATTTAATTGCTAAAAGGCTTTTTGGAAAACATAGCTGCACCACCCTAGGGGCCTATATCACTCTAAGCATCGTATGGAAAGAAGCAAGGAATGGCTGAGTTCTCCTTGAAGATGTGGGCAGCTGCATAGGGCTTCACATGATGACAATTGGTATATGCACTGACTCTGTGCTGGCTTGGCAAAAATAACACAAAAATGAGTTTTGATATATTCTGAAGGGAAAGCTACAATGTTTTTATTAATTGCACAAATTTAATGCCTTCTTTATGTATTCCCAGGACTGTAATTTTTCTTTTTTGATTCTTTTAGGTAATGGGCAATTACTAAAGAGCCATGCATCTAAATATTTTAAAAGGGTTGCCAATAAATGTCAAAACATTTTTTTAATGTAAGAATGTTTCCCCATGATTCTCTGTATTCTACAGAACATATTTAATCAAATTGTGAAAATGTTCACCAAAATTCTTAGGTATAAATTCATGCAATTAAATGTTTAGTATTTAATTTCAATTGCAATAATACTACTAGAGTATTAATGTACTGAAAAAGGAGACATCTTCTTCCTACTTGAGAGCTTGGTTAAAGTCAAAAGTCACAAACCTTTTTGTGGGAACTAGCAATGAGGCTTTGGAGCAATAGAGAAAGATGTGCAGAGGAATATATGGGGAGGATACAGAAATAAACACAAACACAACCCTTCACTGCACTAGAGAAGCCATGAGCAAGGCCATAGTGGTCAACTGATTTGGGATCTTTAGTTCACAGTGTTTTATACCCTGATTGCTGAGCTCCCACATTGTAGGAGCTCTACAATGATATGATATCAGTATATCCAGTGTGATTTGCTGCTACAAATAAAGGAATTGCAGAATCTCATGAGTTGGGGCCCTTAACCTTATGGAGAAACTCTTAGTCTACCACAGTAATTCATTTTTTTTTAACTGATCTGCAGAACATCCCCATTTCTTTGCCACTTGATATTGGCTGTATCATTTAGAACTTGTAGTGAAAACTTAATCCTGATGTCTAAGGAGCAGCCTGAAGAAGCAGGGAAAGACTCCCAAATTTTTTACCTTTTATGCATTTAGGGAGGACTCAGATGTGTCACTGAGATACAATTTCAGAATTGGTGATAGTTAGGGCATTTGTACTTGAGTGGAATTAAAAGATGGCGAGGCATAAGTTGTTCTCCTTAATACCACCCAGAAGGGTCCTGAACACCCTTACTACTATCTGTGGGGTCTATTTCCCAGGCATCCTCTCATTGATTTTCCTTGACATTTCTATAAGGTGTGGGGTGATATTCACTATACTTCATCTGCTGAGTAGAAAGCTAAACCCAGAGGGGGGAAAATGACCTTTTTAAGGAAAATGATGAATTTATACCATGTTATTTCCCCATATCAACCCCCTCTACCATGCAAGAACATGGCCTGAGATTTTTCTTTACAAACTACCACATTTCCCAGAAATTGCCTAATGGAACCAATAGTCCTGGATTGTATAACTGTGCATTTGAATGCAATAGTCCCAGGGAAAGTCTATGGCTTCGTTGTTTTAGGCTTGATTTTATGTCAGGTAAGTCTGATACAAATCCATACTTCAGGTTTTAGTTCTCAATACCTGGTAAATATCTATAGATAATATCTGATTAGGTACAGATAAAAAGTTGAAGGGAAGAATTTTTTTTTATTTTCTAGTGATATGAGTAGTAATTAGGAGGTGAAGACTGAAACCATAAATTGTGCAAACAGATTCCAAAGTCTCTTTCAAAATGCCATCAACAAATTATAGTCACATTAATTTAAAACCACAGTTAATCACTGAATCTTTCATTTAGCTAAAAAGACAGTAAAAGCTATAGTTCTTTTATTAATAAGAAAAATACTGCACTTTCCCTTTTGTCAAGTTTCTTCCTTTGTAAAAGATTGTTTATTACCTTTCCCTTTAATATCCTATCTTGAATCTCTCTCTTTTTGTTTTCATTCTCTAATTTAACTAATTACATCCTCTTTGCCTTAGAAATCTTCAGTTCTCTAAAAGGCATGGCCATCTGGGTCATCTTTTTATATATTTGTAAGTTTAGCTACATTCCCAAGAATAAAAAAGCAAAGGAAAATTTATTCAATTTTCCAAACAAAGAAATACAAAAGAAAGTGACTTAAAATGAAAAAAAAAATCCCTCTTATTTTTCACACACTTAAAGACTTCAATCTGTCATCAAATCAACTGTGAACACATGGGGAAATAAAAACAAATTTTCACAAAAGGCAATTGAAGTTGTTCTTTATTAAGAGTTACACAAATTTCATTATAATAATTGATCAAATAAGGACATAAGGGATAGGAAATATCTTAGCTTCATTATAGGATAATGAAAAGGAAGGAATAAAAACAAATGGAGGTTAACCTAGGAAGGGAGCTGACACAATGTTATGGTGGCTTTAAGATGCACAATGGATCCATTTTAAGGAATTTTATGAAAAATACAGAGCACTAAAGAAAGTCAATAGTGAAGGCTAGTGTTAGAGTCTGTAAACAAGTCAGGATGGCGCCTGGCAAATGTTAGAGTCTGTAAACAAGTCTGGATGGTGCCTGGCATTTTGCCAGAGGGAGTGGTTTGTGAAGTAACACCAGCGAGCCATTAAGTGTGGAGATTCCTTATTGGTTGACTGATGTATCTAGTTTATGCTAATTAGATAAGCTGTGTGGAATGTATAAATACTGCTCCTGTCCTGCAATAAACGTCCCCCACTCCTGCTGTATCAATCTACACAAGTTGTTCGTCACCCCCCGGTTATTTTGCTGCAGCAGGACTGCGGCAGGCTAGTATTCATACCAGGGTGTTTGCAGAGGTCTAAAATCAGGAAGTGGGTTTCAGCAGATTTTGGACACAAAATTTACAAGAACAAATATCAGTGTTTCTAAAACTGAAATTCTATTTGGCTGAAATTCAAAATTTGTTTGAGAAATAGAATATGGTGAGATTACTCTCAGGATAGCAAGAAAAAGTGTTTGATTTAGGAAGAAGATAATATTTTATTTGAGCAATAGTCAAGAAAAAAGCACATGTAAATAAATAAGTAATAACAAGAGAAAACAAATGTTTGCCCCTTTTATTGGCTTTCTGAATGGATAGGGACCTCCATTGAAGAGGGTTAAGAGGAAAGTGATGCTATGAAGAGAATCCAAGTGTTAATTACCACAAAAGCAAGAAGGTGGAGAGGAGTTAAAGGACTGATGAGAGAATTAAGAGAAGTTGGACCTAGAAGTGTTGTTCCATATTTGTGGAATGCAAGAAGAAATATAGGCTTAGGGGGCTGTTTGGAAAATCTCATCAGGGAATTGCACTTAGGTAGATGCTGAGTACTGTCCTGGAAATTTGATGATATTCTGGGGAGAAGAATCACATAAGATTATCAGATGACCAGATGGCTTGATGTCACTATGCCTAGGGTACACCCTTTCTGTTGAAAGTCAGAGAGCATTCTGATATCCACCCTGATCATTTTGCCATTTTCTTCCAACCATCACAAGCAGCAGTGCACATAGTAGGAGAGTCTGGAGTTAATCATGGAGCCATCCATCTACCAACTGGAGTCATGAAACTGACGGAAAAGTCATAAGGAAGGAGAAAGGGTTTAAAGGAGAAAGGAAGATAAGGAGCTGGGTGAAGCACTTGCTTTTTCTTCCTGCAGCCCTGGGGTGTGTAAAACTGAGCTTCTATTTGTTATAAAAACAGTTGTGTTTGTTTCTATTCAGACAAAGGTCACAATACAATCTGTTAAGATCAAGCTGTAATATTCCAAACACTTATTTGATCTTTCTTATGTCCTACAGCCTTACATTAAGAGTAATTATCTACTAACTCATAAACTCAATACACACAGCTCCTTAGTCTATCTAATTTTGCTTTCTGGTTGTAATTACAGAATATCAAATATTTTTAAGGCATTGTGGAAATAATTGCCAATATTCAACTTATATTAAACTAATAAAAAGTTCTTTGTCAAGAAAAATTATAGTTCCTAATTTAGTTAGCAAATTTAATTTCATAACTTTTATAATATATGTAATATACAAATAAGAAAATTGCTGAAATAATCAGTAGTCATTGAAGAAATGGCACTGACATATATGATGATTGTATTATAGTAGTAAATGTAAATCTTTAATATCCCACCAATAATTAATCATCAATTTATCAGATTTTTTATTTGAGGCACTATCAAATGGTGAAATAAAACACAAGTCAAATGACGTGAATTAAAATTCTGAGTGATTTCATTAAAACATTGTCTTAGTAAACATTATTTTATCTAAACCGAACAAGTCTCATTTCAAGATGCTAAAAGCTGTATCCGAAAGATATATTGCTCCTGTTTGCCCACTCTATTCATTCAAAGAATTAACAGGGAGAAACTAGAAGCCATTTTTCCAGGCTTATAGGCTCAAGGCCAGCATGTAAGTGTCACTTATTTCAGGCTATAATTTGCAGGCTGGGGTTAGCATATATTTGAATTCTCCACCTTGTTGACATCTTTAAAGAGACCTGCTAAAGCCACAGTAGGTACATCTAGGATAAATTGTGGGTTTAAGATCCATGTGGGGTACCCAATCCTGATATTTTTCATTTTTATGGGCAAGAGTAAGAGTAGGCTTTTAAGTGCAGTCAAATAATCTGAGCTTCCATTCTTAGAAGCCTGTCCAGAGAAGTGCTGGAAATGCTAAAAGGCAGCAGAAAAAAGAAATAATCACGCTAACATTTGAAGGCCTCTCTAACTGGTCCCCTTATAACTTTCACACTTTATTCTATTCCCTTTCTAATATATTTACCTCTTTGGGCCAGCTGCAGCTATTCTATATCACAATTTTGCCAGCACATCTTTGCTTACAGGCCCCCAACTATCTCAACTGTTTTTTTTCAATCTTCTCACCCCACCTGAAATGTCTTCACCTCTTCTTTAATAATCCATGACCCTGCCTCTTCTTAAAACATTTCCTTAAAATGTCAGACCAAATTAATTACTGCTCCCTTAACTTACCTAGTGTAGACCTTGAAAGGGTCTTTAAAGTATAAATGTCAAGTAGTTCATTTTTGCCCTTACACAGTCATTTATAGAATCTCTAGGGAGAGCAAGGAAGTTGTTTCAGGATGGCAGAAGTAGTAACTTGAAAGAGGTGGCACATAGACAGCTGAAATGCATGTCAACTCCGTGGTGATGCTCTGTAAAGTCTACAGAATTAATCCAAAATTATTCATAGGGAAAAGCAGACAAATTCCAATTGTTTCATTGTCATATTATATCCATCTCTGAATGATTGTCAGGAATGCTTTCAGAACTATTATCTTTCAAAGAAGACAACTCTCTAACTTCCATTTTTCTGAAGTGGATTAATTGGTTCAGTGTGCCTGTGTGCATTTATTCTGCTCTCAGCATGGTAGAATCACAGAATGTGAGCACTGAGATGGAACTCAGGAATCATCTCAAACACCCCCTGCCCCTATTATTTTTCTGTAAAAATCACTGTGGGAGTGTGACAAAAAAAAAACAGTTGTGCAGCTTCTCATTTACTGCAATGTAATAGGTGAAAAAGGAAGCATGTTGATACTTATACTGCAACTATACCATGGTCCCTAGCTTTTTGAAGGGGGAGGTATCTGTAGTTGAGAATTTTTAAAATGTTAATAAAAGATGCCAAACATTTAGTTTCCTTAATCCAGTTCATCCTCTTTAGGAAGAATGACACTGGATTATGAGACAGAAGATCTTACTACACCTGACCACACCTGGCCACACCTGGCCACACCTGGCTATGTGGAAACTTGGGAATTCATTACAGAGTATTTGTCTGAGCCTCAGTTTTCCCAGCTGTAAAATGAGGAAAATGATATTTGTCTCCACAGAATTAAGTGATAAAGTAGGCTGCATTTTATAAATTCCAATGTGCTTTGAAAATATAATGTCAATATATTGCTCCTGTAATGGATTTAGGGGCTTTCTGAAGTATAGCAATAAGTACATCTTTACATGGAAAAATTAAACACATTTCAACAATGAAGACAAAATTGTTCTTTCCCATTGAGGTTGTATTAGCTACTTACTTATGAAACTATCCTGTCCTACAATTTTTAAAACATCCTTTTGCTTAACTTAAGGCTCTGATCAAGAAAAAGAATCTCTCTTAATGGAAAATAATAATAAATTTATATTATAAATGTTAGTTAACAATGTTTTCAATAATGACACCTATAAATTTTACATAATCTAAAACTTTAAAGGCATCTCTTCTATTGAAAAAGTCTCAAAATTATGATTTTTTTTAAAAAAACAATGATTTTGACTAAGAATTGTTGAGCTGTGATAGTATATATTCATTTTTATTATTATCATTTATTGAGATTATTTAAACCTTTTAATAAATTTATATAAATGCATTATATTTTAAAAATACTGACTCGGCATGGTGATATATACCTGTAATTCCAGGGAGGCTGAGGCAAGGGGATTGCAAGTTCGAGGCCAGCCTCAGCAACTTAGAAAGGCCCTGAGCAACTTTGTGATACCCTCTCTTAAAATAAAAAATAAAAAGGACTGGGGATATAGCATAGTGGTAAAATATCTCTTGGTTCAGTTTCTAGTATCAAAAAAGAAAGGAAACGGAAAAAAAAGTCAGTCCTTCATCACTGATTTGACACATTTCTGCTTTTTCATATAAACATTGAATGCTATTAATTTGTCTTGACTATTGCTCAAATAAATATGTTGTCTTCTTCCCTAAATCAAACTCTTGTTCTTCCTGTCCTGAAAGTAATCTTACCATATTCTATTCATAATTCAGATTTTGAGTTTCAGTCAAATAGAATATTAGTATTAGAAACACTTAACATTTGTTCTTGTAAATTATGTTGATTCAATGTCCAATCTTCTGATCTTTAGACCTCTGCAAACTCCCTGGTATGGGTACTTACTCTTCACCTTTGACTTTTTGTAATACCCTGTATTTTTCATAAAATTCCTTAAAAGTGATCCATTTTGCATCTTAAAGCCACCATAACATTGTGTCAACTCTCTTCCTATGTTTACCTTCATTTGTTTTTCTTCCTTCCCTTCCCTTATCCTGTAGTGAAGCTAAGATATTTCCTGTTCCTTATGTTTCTTGTTTTCAACTGTGCTTTTAGTCAGATTCTTTCTACTAGCAATACTTCCTCCTGTCACTCCCTTGAATTTACAAAAATTGTATCTCTTCACTTCGTCAATAACCATTTTCTCTGGAAAAAACTTTTGATTGGATGTAATGTTCCATTCTTGGAATTGTCTGACATCTTATTGAACTTCACTTAATACACTTACCTGATGCTTCTAGAATTATACCTATGTCAGTAAGTTTCTGAAGAAAGAAAATTTGGCTCAATCATCTTTCTACTATTTACCACATCAACTACATGAACAAAATTAAAAAAAAAAACTCACTTTGAATTCAATTAGCATTACTATAGGAGATAGACTGAAAGATTTTTAGACCTTTAGAATTTGGATTTTGTTCCTTAGTTTTAAAAAGTTACCCATACATTTCTATTATGATTAAATTACTAAACCCAGAAGCAGTCTCCTAGGTGCTCTGTTCTGGGGCATGCTGAGTCAGTGACCTAAAAGGAAACATTGGGAGGAACTAATATTAAATAAAAGAATGCTACTGATTATAGCAGTACATTTTCTCTAACCCTTGCCTCCCTCTTCGTCCTCTTTACCACATTCATACACAAGAAAACTGGTCATATTTTTCTGATAGTGATGCAAGTATAACCCATTGTTATTTTGGGAGGAAGACAAAGGTTCTTTTGCAAAACATTATATTTTCTTCTTTTGTCAGGATAGTTTGAACCTTGCTAGCTTTTTGCAACTTGATCTGGTATTTGGGAAGGGTAGCATCTTCAGCCTTTGGAGCTTACTAAAGCTTCTTTTAACCTGCCACATAGTTACTACTGCACTAGCCTTCTAAGACAGTTTGTTGCCTTCCAGCTCCCTGCCATGTCAATTATTTACAACCAATTGTGTGAGAAGAGTTTTAAAAAATGTCAGACGATGAATCATTAGTACACATTTCCAGAAGAATCCATATCTTTCTTAGAGGCTGCTTGTCTAACTCGGCCTAACAATGTTTGATGTGCATTTCACGACAGGACGACAGAATAAGTGGGTAGGAATATTTGCTCAGAAATGTTCTCCTTTGTTCCTCTTCTTTTCCCTCTTCCACCCTGAGCATATCAGAAGTGAGCAAAAATATTATATTTTCTTAGTGCTCTCATAGTATGAGCAGAAAAGCAGTCTTGCAACACTTCTCATTATAAAATCCAATTTCTGGAAGCAGGCTGCAGGGGGAGGCTTATGAATAACAAGGAGACAGGAAAAGGGAAATTTGTGAGAAAAAAAAATGGAGTAATTTTCCTGGGATTGAAAGATAATTCAAAATGCAACAAATCAATAAAACAGATAAATCTGTGAGAAGAACTGCTGGAGAGAATATATATTTATAAGTTGTAGTTTTGTTAGTCAAAATGCTCACAGTGAAACCAAGAGTATAAACCAGAGGATTCTGAATCCCCCATGAGCTAAAATAAGCATCTGCTCCATTAGCTGAATGTTAATGCTGTAAGGATGCAGCAGAGATTTCATATCATGCTTTGTGATCTCTGTCCTTTGAGCTCATTTAGATGTACCATTTCCTCCCTTACCTCACCTCCAGCGCTGGTTTAAAATGTGTCTCTAATGCTGAAATGATCTCTGGTGCATGTAATAACAATGTGGCATTACTTAACAAAATACCTTATAAAGCTTCCAAGAACCATCACTTCAATTCACTCTTCTTATGCTTCCCCACCCCCCCACCCAATAAAGGCCATGTGCTTCAAATCCATGTAAAATTGGTGGAGCTATACAATATGATCCTTTGTTATATCATTTACTATTATAAAGGGACTTTTATAATTAACTATCCTGTTAGGGGACCAAACAAGCCTCTTAACTTCATCTCTATAGTTTGTATACTGAGACAACAGAAGCTAATGATGCATACAGTCCAGTTATGGGCAATGATTTACTACTAATTTTGTCCACTTGTTTCCTGAGAGCCACTGGTTACTTGATCAGAGGGGAACAGCACAGGTGCTGTCCAGTGGCTTCTCAGTTTAATCTCTAGTGCCTGTGAAGTGAAATAAAGAACCCTCTACAGGACTTCGAATAGAAGCAGTCTTTCTACATTCCACTGGCCACCGTCACTGCAGCTGAAAGTGGTAACAGAGGAAGATATCACAAGCCACTCCTTTTCAGTGGGAGAATGAGAATGTCTGCCAGGGAATTGGCAGAGTTTCAAGAATAATGAGGACATCTTCCCAAGTCTCCTGTCTAGTGTCTCCTCTGCCTGACGGTATTTTAGGTAAAATACCAGACTATAAGTACAATTGACTGTATCATGAGGGTCTCCTAGTCTTCTAAGAGTTCCACATATATGCCCTCGTTTAAAAAATAAATAAATAAAATTATCCTGTCGACCTGTTGCTTGACTTGGCATACATATGACTTGGTTTTAGTGACTGAGCTTACTCTCTGACTGACTCTTCTCCAGTTCAGAGTCTTGCTTTAACACTGAATCTTTGTACCTAAAGAGTGTGAATGATAACATAGGGCATCCCTTCTTATCTATTAAGATTTTCACTAGATAGGAGGCATCAACCTACCAGTTTTTTAGCGATGACCACTTCCCAGTTAGTTCAACTGCCCATCCTGCCACCATTTCTGTTTCCAAGTTTCAATATCAGTATTTCAAATGTCAATATCTTGGGTGAAAGAAGATAAAATCTATTATCAGACATCTTAGCCTGTTTGGACTGCTATCACGTAATACCGCAAACTAAGTGACTTACAAACAACAAAATTTCTTACAACCTTAGTAGCTGGTAAGTCCAAGATCAAGGTGCCAAAGATCCAGCGTCCAATGAGGAGCCACTCTCTGGTGTATAGATAGTGGCTCTCATTGTGTGCTCGCATGATGGAAGGGTCAAGGAGGCTCTTTAAAACATCTAATTTGAATCTCAATGCTATGCCAGCTCTCATGGCCTCATCTCTTCCCAAAGGCTCCATCTAATATCATCACATTGGTGATTAGATTTCAGCATGCAAATTGTATGGGGACACAAACACTCAGAAAACAGCAGCAGGTAATAAATCACTAAACTTAAAAAGGCCTTATTTAATAGTCAGCCGATAGCAATATTGAGATGTGAGTCACTGAAAATGGAAGAACTAAGAGATCTGTTTGAGGATGCTGGGGAGTGAGAAGAGGGGAAAGGGACCTTCCGTGGTGTTACTGTTCTGCATCTTCCCTTTCCTGACTCAATCATCCCTTGTCCTCTCCCTAGATAGCCACACCAGATGTAAACGTTGCCATCCTAAAAGCCCTTGTGAAAGAGCCCTGGACAGGGGAAATACTGAAGAATGATATTGAATAAATTATAGTGTTAATATTGTGTGAACAGACAAATTTGTAACAACAAATATCATCATTATATACAGCTATAACACACCAAAATGGACAAAAAATAAAAGGACTATAGAGTATTGATTTTATCCTGAAAGTTGAATTTATTTTAATATGCTCTGGTGTCTTAGTAAAAATATTCAGGAACTCCACTGAAAAACAGACATTTCCTGGTGACATTTTATTTATCATTCTTTGCTTCCACATTGCTTGGCATAGCCTTTTCATTCACAGTTAATCTACTTTCTGTCCCTATTCCCTGCCTTTTGTTGGATTTTTATGAACCTTATTCTGTGAGTGTTATCAGTTCCTCTGGCTATATTTTCTATATTTGCTAATAAACAATCTCTAGTTTGGGAAATAGCTAGAAAGACTATTAGACATGAAATAAAAAGCACAGTGAAAATTGTGCCACCTCTTTTCTTAGGAAGCTTTGAGCACATGGGACAGATGTAGGCTGGTTCACAGGATGTCATATTTGCGGATGGATTAATGTTCCTTTGAAAGCTGAGTCTGCCTTTGTTTCCATAATTTTCTATTTCATGGTTACAGTATATATTTCAATACTTTCACATGTGATCATCTTCATGGTTATACTTCTCAGGAAGTAGTGAAGTCCAATAAGTATTTGTTACTTTCTGACTTCTGTTAGGCACTGTGGTAGATTCTCGAGTTCCTTGGGAACAACATCCATCTGACTTTTGCCTCCAGGAAGAGTAAAGCCTAGCAATAATTCATCACAATGGCTGAATCCATGTATGTCATCTCATTTGATCCTTGTTGATTCTGTGTGTAACAAACAAGACTGAGCACCAATACCCACATTTCAAAGGGGAGGAAAATGTCTTAGAGTGGTGAAATGATTTCCCCAAGGTCATGCTGAATATAAGGGACAGATAAGACAGTGAGTACAAGGAACTCCAATGTAAAATTGTTCTACAAAAGGTAATAGCCCTTACATCTCCATAACAGAGTGGTACTAAAGATGTCTGCTGTATCAAACCCTAAACACATATTAGTACGTTTTTATTAAAATAGTCCCCACTGTCCATCTTAGAAAGAGAGTGGGGGGGGGAAGTGCTATAAAGGCAAGCCGCTTGACACTCTCCATAAAATATCATTGTTGTTTCTCAGTCTTATCCCAAGGGGGTAGTTAAATTTAAGAAGCACTAATTTATATGTCAGACCAATCGCACGGTCCAACAGAAGATCAATTTAAATGGACATTTATTTGTTGATTTTTATTTTTAAAGAGACACTAGTAGAATAAAAAAACATTTCATAAAAGAAACAGTAATTTGTTCCTATATTCCTTCTGGTTCCTGCTACAACTCTGTCTAGTTCTCATGCTTAACACAAAGAGAAAGTTGGAATAAAATTGATTGCAGGTATTGCCTTTCTTCTTCCTTTTAAAATCCAGAGATGATTCTTTTAATTGATAAATTTATCCATGTATAATACATAGGCCTTACTCTTCTCATTGCAGATCAGTATAAATCTATGAAAAAGTACATGGGAAAAAATATTCTTCTTACCTCTGAGCGACATTTGACACTCTCAACAACCTCCACTCTCTTAGAGTTCTTTCTTCTCTTAAATTCTGTAACTCTGCATTATCTAATTCTCTTCCTATTTCCAGTTCTCTGATTTCATTTTTCAATTTCCTGATGACTTCAAATGGAGCAATACTCTGAAGTTTTATCTTCAGCCATTTTCTGATGGATTTCATTTTCCGATACTATATTTATTTTCATCAGTCACCTATCATGAATGACTTCTTAAATTACATACTTTTTGAATTCTCCCTTAAATACAGTTCATCAACATAGCTAGTTGATAGTATCATCTTACATAATACTATATTGCTAATTCAGGATTTTACAACTGAGTATCTCATTTCAGCATCAAATGTATTTCACTCAGTGTGATAGTTTTTTTTTTTTTTTTAATTTCTCTCGACAATACTCTTAATCCCTCAATCTTAACACTCAGGTTTCAATTTACATTCTTCCTCCTTGTTGGGCCTCCTTATTTTAAAATCTGCCTGAAACTGGGGGTATAGCTCAGTGCTAGAGAGATTACTTAGCATGCATGAGGTGTTGAGTTTGTTTCCCAGCAATGCAAAATAAATACATTAATTAATAAAATAAGCTTATATCATTGGTTTCTAAAATCTTTCAATTTTATTTTTAAATTCACAATTATTTCTTGGTTTTAACTTACACTGCCACTAAGAGGTTCTCTACTCTCGTTGCCATTAAATTTACTATGTAAAACATATTTGTCATCAGTTTGTGACCATGAGCAAGACCTGTCAATATCTCTCAGTAGATCAAGAAGCAGTAACACAGGTCTGACTGCAGTATCACCTTCTAACACATACTCTTTTCTTCAACTTACATTCCAGCTCAAGTGTTATTCTGTCTGAGATAGACATTTTGTCCAATCCTGCTCTGTGGCTCTGTTCATGCCCGCTCTATCGGTGTTTCCTCAATGGATGCTTCTTCCTTCAAAAAACATTCCAGAAACTCCATGAATCTTTTACCATTAACTTTATTTCCCATTTTCAGTATAAATCATCACTGACTATCTGGAATTTTTTTTTTTGCCTCTGTTTTTCTATAGTAAATCATTTGGCCTGCTGCAAATAGTGCCTTAAAATTTTAACTGTCCTTTATATATTTGTGTCTTCTCTCTTTTTCCAATTGATTTATAAATTGCCCATTATTAGGGACTATGAATTATCTCACAGCTGCCAAGTTACCATAATAACTACTCCAAGTCAGTTTAAACACTCAATAAATAATTGATTGGTTGCATATAAACAAAATAAATCATTACTGCAAATTTTATATCAATAAGACATATATGTATATGCATATGCATATATATGTGTGTGTGTGTGTGTGTGTGTGTGTGTTAAAGACCATTAACAAAAAATGTGCATTGTGGTAATTCCTCATGAATAGCTTTTAACTGTTCTAGCACTCAATAAACCAAAAAACAAATAAAAGTCCATTAATCACCTTTAATGAGTTTGTCAGTTATTCAAAGCCCCAAACAACTGACAAAAATATATAAGCAATAATCTAGTGGCTGGTCCTCTAATCCCAGGCACAGTCTCCTCCACACAGCACTCATTCAGTTGCTTTCTTCTAAATGAGATGATTATGAAGTGTTTTCCTACTGGATGATGTGTGGGGAAGATATACTTGAAGACAAAAGTAACAGAAATGCAAAGCCCACCCCATGGGAGAGTCGATCAGCAGTGGCCTGGTGGTGGCCTGATGGCTGGGCAGCTACATTATACTACTTATATTGGACCCAATTTTTAATTTTATTTTATTTTACAGTACTGGGAATTGAACCAGAGGCACTGTACCACTGCACTACCACCAAGCTACATCACCAGCCCTCCGGTTATTTTTTGTTTTGACACAGGGTCTGGCTAAGTTGGGTAGGCTGGCCAGGAACTTGGTATCCTCCTGCCTCAGTTCCCTGAGCAGCAGGGATTATAGGTATGCATGACCTCACCAGCCTAAATATTTTAATTAAATTGGTTTAAGAATCGCAAGCCATGTTCTGCATATGTTAATGTTTTTCTCTTTTTCCAATTAGTTGTAAACTCTGGAGAGCAAGAGATGTGTTTTGCCAATTTTGAATTCTCAATGTCTAGCAGTTTTGTGTATGTAATTTGAGGGCAAAATTTATTCATTTATTGTTATTCTCACTGTGCAGGAGGAGGCTATCCAGCTTTAGAGCTTATTGTTCCAACTCATGCAGCCCATATTTTGTTACATTTGGGCTTCCACTAATAGCTTACTACATGAAAGAGGGGAAAGAAACCTCCCTCCACACATATTTTCCTCCTTCCTCCACTTCTCCCATCTAATAGATAGTATTATGAATTAAGTATGAGGTGTCTCCCCAAAACTCCTCTGTTAATCAGGAATGTCCAGGGGTGAAATTAGATTATGAGAACTGTAACCAAATGGGCCCATTCCAGTTTAAGTCTGGTCTCTGTCCTTGCTTAGAGTACGTTGTTGTTATTGTTATTACTATTATTTTGATACCTAACAAAAACTTATTCATAACTTAGTATGTTTCAGGGTTTGTGCTAAGTGTTTTTCATGCATCTTCTCAACTTTCATAATGACATGAGATAGATTCTATTAGCATTCCCATTTTACCATCTAGGACAGGACACTAAAATACGCAAAGCTTAAGTTGCTGGTTTCACATTTGTAACTTTTGGAGATAAAAATTAAAACACAAGCCACTTAAAAGATATTATACTCTCAACTATTGTAATTTTATAGGATAGTCTGATCAGTGGTCGGTGCATAATAGTTTGAAGTGTGAGCATGACTAAAATTCTCTGCATAATCTACTAAATTAAGCAGTGATTTTTGTTGGGCCAGCTGTGGTGAGATGCTATCTAACAGTGATAATCTCAAGTTTTAGAGAAGATTTTGATAAAAAAAATATTCAAAGGGCGAAAGCAATGACTTAAAGCACAGTAGAAATGAAAGCTAAGAATGGCCAAATACTGTGATCTGAAAAGGGGATCAGGAAGTAAATTAGCAGTCATCTTTGAATTTAGAAAAGACTGGAGAAAAGGAAAAAGAGTGACCATCTGTTGACTGTCTGTGATATAAACAAGCCCTGCAGCTAGTGATTCAATTAAAATTAGAAAGGATTTAGATACAGGTTTCATAAAGGAACACCGACTCTAATGCTTTATAGATTAGAGGCCAATTATTGGGAGGGTTAGACACTCATAGAAAAAATATTTAGGAGACTGGGGTTGTAGCTCAGAGGTAGAGTACTTGCCTAGCATGTGTGAGGCACTGGGCTCAATCTTTTAAGTACCACATAAAAATAAAATAAAATAAAATAAAGGTATTGTGTCAACCTACAACTTAAAAAAATGTTTAAAAAATATTTAGGATCAGAAAGATTAACTATTTTCCATCCCAAATTAGAGGCCATGTAGCTTGGTGGACACTGGCTGATTAATACTCTCCCTAAAAGCCTTCTAGCCCAAGCACTCCTTCACTGTACTTTTATTTTAAAGATGAGGTTTCTGGCAGGAACACTGATGCGATTCCTTGTGGTTGAAATAAGCTGAACATGTCATATGGCGGAAGTTTCTTTGGGGATGCTGGAATGATATCCCACCCCACAGAGTCCTGGAACAGCAGTTGCAGAAAACTTGACTCAAGTTCATCCAAATCTCCACTCATATATCTCTACTTCAGAGGCAGAGAAAAATCCCTGACTATCTTGTTGATGTATTTATTGCCTTCTGTCACTCCCTGTGTTTTCACCCTGTTTTGTTTTTCTTTGGCGCACAAACAAGGACAAAGAAAGTTCAAATTCCTGCCTATTTTTTTTTTTTTCCATTTTGAGTTAGCTCAATGAGGACAGAAATTTGGTGTGTTTTATTCACTGCAGCAGCTCTCAGATGGAGCAGGATTTGCTGGCACTGAGTAGGCACTCAGTGGATATTAAAAGAGAAAATGAGCAAATGAATAATGCATTTTTCTCAGATCACTGGTTCTCAAAATTGATGGCAATAAGAATCACTTAGTGGGTACTAATAGCAACAGAAGACACAGTACTTTCCAGAAAGCGGATTCTCAGACCCATCTCTCTAAGACAATGGTTCTCAACTAAGAGTGATTTTGCTGCCCAAGAAAAAAAAATGTCCATGTCTCGATTGTCATCACAGGTTTGTGACCCTACACGTGTGTTTGTTCCCTGGAATCATGCGGGTAAAATCCTACAAAGGATATCCTAAAATGAATCATTCAGTTTCAAATGTAAATAGGGCTTAGGCTGAGAAATCCTGCTCAAGATTCTAATTCAATAGGGTAAACGGGGACCTTGGGTTTTACATTATTAATATGTATTCCTTATGATCTGATACAGATGATTCATGGACTTGCAAAACGCCAAATTGTTCTTTGAACAATTCTTTTATTTTTTGTATGATTCAATCACATGGGAAAGTTATTAGGTATACAGAGCATTCAGTTACATGTTCAGTGTTTTGCACCAATAGGTATGATTCTGGTGATATGAAATGCTTAAAATGAGCTTCACAGAGCACCAGCATGACTTCCTATTACTAGCGAGAAGCAAGCCGGGGTTAACACCCTCACCATCTAGTCAAGTCTGACAGGCTTGTCGGCTCCATTGTCAAGGCGTTTGCCTACACAATTACAGCATGTAGTCTGCTTTAGTGTCCCACAAAAGAAAAATATTGTGGCAGATAACTGCTTCCAGGATCCCTGCTGTCAGAGAAAATAAGCAACTTACAACTTCTCCATGGTCCTGCTCCAGAGTGTTTTCAGCAGCACCTTTTGCAGCTTTGCTCAGGTGTTGAAAGTGGTTTCTCTCTAGCAAATGGCCCAGCTAACTTTTGACTTTCTGTTAGGCTGTAATGGATTCCTGCATAAAGTTCCTATTGGAAGATAAGCTTTTCCCCTTCCTCACTACAAATCTGAATTCCACTCTCAATATGCTAATACCCATAAATCGCTTTTGGGACAGGACAACACCTTTTGCATATTTGTGTAATGCATAGCTTAAGCCACTGAAGAAGACAACTTCATCAGGGCACCAGGAGGATCTTAGTATCTTTGCTCCTCCAATGGCACAATCTCAACCATGCTCCTTTCACTGGTTGTTATAGACTATTTACAATCGTAGCCTCTTCCATGACCCAGGACAGAAACCACTACCTTTCCTCTGCCTTGATTTCTGACCCCCAATTGCCCAAGGATTGTTTCTACTTTCATTGCATTGCCCATCTCCCTTCCCTATTCAACCTCCCTGCTTCAGTTTAGCCCTTGAAAATCTTTATTTCCCAAATTGCATCTGCTTTCTGCTTCCTGTCCCTTCCACTTCTTCAACCATCTTATAATCTACCTTTACAACTGCATCTGGCTTCATTGTGGATTAAAAAAAAAAAAAAAAAAAAAAAACTGTATCATACTGTAGATTCATTCCATAAATAACTCCTTACTACCTAAGAGAAAAATCCAAATTTCTTAGTTTGGCAATTAGGAGCCTTCCTAATCTGTGCCCTACTCCCTGTCACTTTAAAATTGCTTCTCTGGTATTCCAACAAAATTACACAACTTACCTTGAAAAAGAAAATTCTTTCACATCTTTGAGTTTTGTTGCTTCATTCCTTTTCTTTCAATGAACTGTATACCTTTTTTTCTCCATTTAACAAGTTCTTATTAATACATAGGGAAATGGATCTTAAATTATTATACATCTGAAAAGTCTTTCATGGTCTTGCTGGATCAGATATAACAGGTCACTTTTCCAAAAAAGAGACTCTAGGACACATTTGCTCGGAGGGAGTTTATTGGGGCCCTGTTCTTACACTCAATACCTGTGTGTGTGGAAGGGCATTGTCAAAGAGAAGCTGAGCTGTGAGACAGTGTGAATGCCAGTCTTAGCCAGTCCTGCAGGGAGCTGGCACCACCCTTTGGAGTCTTCTATAATGGGACAAAGGGGTTGGTGTTATACCTAGGCAAGTTGTAGAGGTGGACTCTGGGAAAGTGTGAATAACCCACACTTTATTAGCTGATGGAATAAGAGTTTGAGTCTTTAAATCCCGGAGCATCAGGGTACACAACCAGGGGCATCCACTACAACAGAAGCATTAATGCTATCTGCTCATATCTTTATTATAAAACTTGGCAATCTGTGCAGCAATGATTTGTTTCCATCTCTTTCTCAATCAACTAGGCTAATGTTTTTTAAAGGGTACATCTGGGAATTGGGCTCAAAGACCAGGTTAAGGTGGAATATGTACCCTCGTGTGCTAAAAGTAGATCGCACTAGCTCTTTAGTTAGTGTGAAAATGTAGCGACATGACACTTATGTAATCAATAGATAGTATTAATCTGCATATTTGATACTTAATTTTAAATAAAATGGGCTTCTCTGTTCCTCAATAGTTAAAATGAGTTAAACTTCACAAGTCTTTCAATTGACAATATTTATGTTTCTTTTAATAAGAAATTCCTTATAAATTTTTATAACATCAGTAGTCTTCCACTGTGTACTGAGTGTGAAACCTTGTCATATGAAAATCTGAGCAAGTGAATACAAAGTAGTATTAAGTGAGAATTTTTTTTTAATTACTAAGGCTCAGTTGCAAAAAGAGAACTAATAAGCCTTGTATTCCCATTAGTGCCTGGTAATATCATAGATTCAATTTTACTTCTAGAAGAAAACATTATTACAATATCAGAGACATATATTGAAACGAAAAAGCTGTGACCTTTGAATGTAGCTCATTTAGTTCTGTTCATTTGATGATAAATATAATTAGTTCATCATTATGAATGAAGCTATTCAGGAAATATAATAGAGGGAGTTTTCATAACAATGTATTTAGCATAGCATACAATTACTCATTACTGTTTAGCTATTCATCATGAGTCAGTTGAAGTCAAAATTAAAAATATCTTTAATTTTGTCTGCCTTCTCTTTGTTTAATTTGCAGATTCAAAGTTAAATTCCAGATGTTTTATTCCTAATTATTACTTGTCTTATCCTTTCAAATACAAGATTACTGAAACAAACAAACAAATGTTTTTTTTTTTTTTTTTCCCTTATCAGTAAAGGTACAAGGAAGTGTTGCAGATAGTGGACACTACTGTTTGCAAAAAGGTTTTAGTTTTAGGCAAATTATCATGTAATTGCGAGTTAACAAAGTATTCATAAACTGAGACTCAGAAATAATTTGCTGAGCCAAGTATCTTAATTCATTTTCTATTTCTAATAATACAATAATAAAGAACAGAATATGTAAATTATAAAGAAAAGAGGTTTATTTTGTCTCACAGCTCTGCACCAAGGTCAAATGGCTGCATTTGTTGATGGATTTCTTGCCATCATAGTTCTGATCTGAGGATCAAAGGGGGAAAGACAGGGAGAGTTCCTGAGACCTAGTTAAACCAACTTTTATAGCAGACTCACCCTCAAGATAATCCATACACCCATTCATCCATCAACTCATTAACCACATGAATGGATTAACCCATTCATGAGGGAAAAATCCCTGTTTCTTCTTAAAGATCCTGCCTAGTCCCACCTCTTAATATCTCATAATGGGAGTTAAATTTCAACATGAGTTTCAGAAGGGACAAACCATTACAAAATGGTAGCACCAAGGAAGTTCTGAGACTGGAAAAGGCAAGGAAACATTGTCTCCCAGGATTTTCAGAGGGAGATTGATCCTCAAGACAGCTTATACCTTGACTTTGGATTTTGGCCTCCAGAAGTGTGGGACGAAATTCCTGTTTTTTTTTTTTTAAATCCTAGGAAACCAATAAAGACTTAGATAATTTACTAAATTATTATTTTAAAAAATAAATCAATTTTTATTTATATCATCTCTCCATCTATGATATTTTAGTTGTTTAGAGCTTAGAGGCCAGCTAGGTCCAATGTTAACAGCTCTTGGGCTTCCTAAATCCCACAGAGTCAAAATGCACCTACTAGGCTTACCGTAGCATCAAGAGGAACCTGAACAGTTTTGCTCATGTATGAAATAGACTTGAAGATTTTTTTGATTATAACCAACACACTGGAAGATAAACTGTCCTTCTGGCCAGGGTTCTCCTAGAAAGTGGCTACCTTGGGAGGAAAACTGGACACAAGTTAGTCAATAGTTACAAGGGTATCCACCAGGATAAATAGGGTTCCTGTGAGAAGCAAACCTGGTTGCAGATTAGACACTTAAGCATTATGCCATCTGCCAGGATGAAGAAGTATCTTGGGAAAACCCACTGCAAACATCAATAATCACCTGGTCAGAGAAGATATAGAATTTTTAGCTACTCTCCAGAGACATACTTCAAGAACAATTAGAGGAAAATACAGCAAGGCTGTGTGTAATTCTTCCCAGCTCGTTTGCAAAATGACTACAGGTATTCCTTACTCAATGGGAAGAGGGTCTTCATCCTTTAGTTAAGAGCACTCAGCTGAATTGTATTATTTTAAAGATGAGAAAATTGAAACTTTAACCTTTAAAGGTTTAATGAGCTCATTTTCATCCCTGGTACTCTAGTTCTTATTACTCTGTCCTACCATTAGTTAGGAGGACAGCTGGACCCGAGACTGAAGCATAAGTATTAATTTATCAATCAAGCATAATTATTTACATTAGGAAGATAATATTTGTATAAATATATTTGCATTTGTCTTAAAATATTTCTTACTTCCAAGCTTTATGATGGTAATTGTTTATGACATTATTCAGATTAACTAAACATTTGTACATCACATTTTAAACACTCTACATTTTCACTTCTATCACCATTATTTAATCATTGTAATAGCTTCAGATGAAGTCATTTGCCCAAGGTAAATGACAGGGCTGGAATTCAAATACTTTCTTTTTAGCTCCCAATTCAGTTTTTACTGCAATGTCAGCAAAAGGTAGTGTAAGTAGGGCAATCACATAACCAATGGTCAAAAGCTGGATCATTTGTAGAATACTATCCATAAACACACCAGGACAAGAGGAGTAAACTGGTCTGTTCTTGCAAAGCAGGTCTTAAAGTATAAATAAGATGGACCCAGGAGATTACCATATTTCTTTTAAGCTGAATTTTGAAACCCCATAACTTGCTAGAAGGTGATGCTATTATTGTAAGCTAAAATGAGGTCTTTCCTCAGCATCTTTCTTTTTTTAATTATGTTTTTGTAGGATCTGGTATTGAACTGAGGAATAGATTACCACTGAGCCACATCGCCAGCCTTTTTTATTTTGTTTTTTTTTTTTTGTTTGTTTGTTTGTTTTGAGACAAGTTATGGCCAAGTTGCCAAGGCTGGCCTGGAATTTGTAATCCTCCTGCCTCATCCTTTCTGAGTTGCTAGGATTATAGGCATGAGCTACCCTTATGGGCACATTTTGTAAAATTCTAGATCTCTCCCTTAGGCTCAGTTGTGCTCATTGGTTGTCCTTTGTGCTTCTTAAATCTTTTATTCATACCTCTTTTAGAGCATTTGATTTATTACATTTTAATTTTTCATGGATTTCTTCCTTTTCCCCAATAGAAAGTGAATGCCATCATTTTGTGCTGTTATAGTCGCTCACCACAGTAAACTAGCTGGAGAAAAAGTACTGTGGGTAGCAGAGGGGCACAGAAATACCAAGGCGTATAACTTTTAAGACAAGGAAAAAAAAACACTCTTTAGAACCTAGAGCAGAGGAAAACATGGGCCATGTTTCTTTGAAACAGCTTATACAAAATTTGTCATGCCAGATTTTAATAATAATGATATCAATAAACTGCAAAACAACAAATAATATGCAGCACCTAGTACATGTTTGTTTTTTTAAAGATTCTTTCACTTTGCCTGGGCACTAAGAACCAAAACCATCTTAACATAATTTTGCTATTCCATGACCTTCATTAGCATAACTTTATTACTGGATATATTTGCTTTGGAAGATTAAAAGTTGCAAAAGACTGCGTTGCTTATTAGGGGAATGAGTAAAGACCATGACCTCTTCATTAGACAGCATTGGCTTTAACTCTTGACTCCCTCTCTTTTCAAAACACTCTCTTTGCTGTTTCCACTAATGCTAAACTATCATCCTTACCAATCCCCATCAGGACCTCCATTGAAATAACCTGCTTTTAATCAGACTTCAAAATTTCAGTAGATTTTGTCCTTTCCCACATCAGCATGTTCTCAGACTCCAAAGGTGTTGTTCTTCTGAGTAAGCAATAGGCTGGGCTTTGCTTTATTGAAAGATTGTGAACAGCTTTTGCTGTTCCTGGGAGTCCATACAACTGACTTCATCCTCAGAGCAACTCTATAAGGTTCAGTGTATTTTCATTTTATAAAGGAGAACCTCAGCCCAAAGTTACATAGTGAGTAGGTGGTAGAGATGAGATCTGAATCCAGGCTATTTGGCCTTACAGCCAATATATCTGTACTGAATTCCTGGCAGTGATTTTAAAAATCTCTGTAATTGACTTCATTTGGAATAAATTTCAAAGCATCAGAATAAATAAAACACTTAAAAAGTCACAATTAAAAATGCAACATTTTTAACATCATATCATTTACATAAATGAATCAATTATTCCTCTATTCATTCCCCTGTAGTCTTTTTTTTTCCATTTAAAGGAGCATGCTGACATTTTTAATGATCAGGATACAAGAAAAATATCAATTCCTGAAAATTTTATGGTCTTTGAAAAAAACAACCACTGGTTTTACTACTCTTAAGTGGTCACAGTATTTCTGCATGGATTTCAAATTGTATCTGCACTTCTAGGGAAGGACAACTATCTGTTAACAATTTACTAATGCCATTTCTTTGGAGTGAAAGATAATGGATAGCCAAATAGGGATGAAATAAAGGAATCCTGAGTGAGTTTTGATGGAAAATTATCACAGGTAAAGAAAATGATAACATGGTTTGTGGAGAGAGAATACATGAGACTCTCCCAAGGATTATTATATCATATTTGAATAAAAATGATTATTCTAGTGCAATAGAGCAAAACTTGTATGACTTACTGTGTTGCATCTGTGGGAATCAAAGCCTCACATTTTGTCAACAAGCTAGAATAATGTGGTAAAATCAATAAATATTTGTGCAGATAATTATCATCTCTGGCTTTTAGATCTGAAAAAGTAAATCATATTGAGTGATTTCTAACAACTAAAGCTGACTCACAGTGAATTAATTAACCAACCTCAAAGATAGCTTCATCTTCTAACACAGATTTTTAAAAAAGAACATAAATGACCTTCCTTCTGGAATTTCTATGTGATAATGAAATATAATGACATCTAAAGGTCTTTCCAATTTCTAAATCTGTGGTACTAATAGAAGAGTGTGTTCTGGCAGCTCCAACGCCTAACTTAAGCTTTGGTAATGCAGCATTTAGCCACTCCTCAATTGACATATCTATCAATTAGATGTTTTTGGCTCTTATCTAAAGAGATATTTTTGGCTCTTGTCTAAAGGGATTGGGCAAAGCTCTTTTAGCTACTTATACACTTGTGCCCATGATTTTGGCCATATACAGATATAAACAAACAAAAAAGAAAGAAAAAAGAAAGGAAGAAGACCGGAAAATAGAAGGCATAACAGACCTTGAAGGAGAGGAATGACATCTATCAGTACAAGCAGAGAAAAAGGAAGATGTGACCAAGGTGGTCCTTGTCTTTCCTAGTCTTCATGGCAGTATTGCTATTCACTGTGTGAGTCCAGGAGTTCAACAACTGGGAGTTTTGGTGACTTAGTTTGTAAGTTTGTTTATGGAGATAAGACCCTTCATGATAGAAATCTGGTACCACTTTCTCCTGGGTAGTGATTACAGTGGTAAGAGTGTCAAGGGTGCCAGTGACTAAAGGGTGGGGTGCCTCAACTAGGGACTACTGACTGTGCCTAGACCTAGGAATCATGTGATTCCAGCAGGGAGCTTCTCACCTGGATTCAGCAATTGCAGTGTGGTTGAAGCAAGTCCTCTTTAGAGGGCATTATGCCATGATGAAAAGAGGACTGCAAGGACTGTTTCACTACAGGGCAATACCACTTTGGGGCTAAATTTCCTTTGCCTCCAGAATCCTGGGCACCTGCCATACAGCACTGAGAATGTTTTTCTTCTTTTCTTTTATTTTTATTTTTTGCTTATTTGAAACCATTCTCTTTTTAAGCACATAACTCTTTGATGAACAGACAAGCTGAGATAAATAAATGCTTTTGGCAACTACTTAAACAGTAAGCATGTATATTATTTTGCAGTACTTTTTTCTCTCCCTCCTTGGATATCTTTATTGTTAATAATTTTCTTCTTATTGATTTTAATACTACACAGCACTACTAAGACCTGCATAGACTCATTTAGCTATCACCATAGTTAGGATCCTGAACAGCTCCATTTCACCCAAAACTACTTCAAGCTTTCCCTTTGTGGCCAATTTTTTTTTATCTCCCCTAATCTGTGATTGTCAGTAACCTGCTCTGTAACCCTGTAATTTCATTTTTCTAGAAAATGAGATCAATGGAAACATAGTATGAAATGTTCTAAGACTAATTCATTTACTCAGCATAATGCTTGTGAGATTCATTCATGTAACTGTGTGTCAATATGCCCTTCTCATTTATTGTTTATTCATTTATCCTTTAAAGGATATTGGGGTTATTTCCAGTTTGGGGCTATTCTGAATAATGCCAGGAGAAACATTCATGCAGAGGTTTTATGAAAACATAATTATGTTTTTTTATCTAGGGCAAATAGCCAGGAGTACAATTGTAGTTATCTTTAACATTAAAATATTTACATATACATGTTAAATTTCATATTTTGTATATTGTAAATATATATATATATATATATATATATATATATATATATATATATATATTGTAAATCTAAGAAAGGTACAAGTTTGCATTTCCATCAGAAATAGTTGTAGTTGTCATGCATTGTTGTCTGTAGTTGAAATTGTCAGTTTTGTTTTCCATTCTAAATAGCTGAGGAGGGGTATCTCATTCTGGCTTAAATTTATATATTTCCAATGTTTAGTGATGTTACCCATCTTTAACATGCATATTTGCCAGCTATCTTTCATTTCTTCTTTCCAATTCAGAGAATATAGCCCATCTTTTTGCTTATTTAAGCCTCTGATTTTAGAGCCTTCTAATTTCCAGGAAACATATCTTATACATATTTTGTTTGAGTTATACCTATGTTGCATTTTGTTTGGTTACACACACACGTACACACGTGTACACACACTATCTTATATTCTACAAATATAGGAAACTCATTACTTCAAGAAGCATGTTACAGATTCCTTAGATGTTTTTACCTAGGTAAAAGCATTTGTGACATTTTTGAGCAGAAACAGTTTCATTTCACACTTTGCAATCTTTGTCCCATTCATTTATTTTTCTTCTTTTATTGCACTGGCTAATTTTTCTAGCATAGTGTTCAATTGGAATGGTGAGATTGGATATCCTGGTCATAATTGATATTTTGGTCATAATTTTAGAATAAACTAGTCAGTATTTAATGATTAAGTATGTGGGTTGAAAACATGCTTTATTTCAATGGGTTTTATAAGGTTAAGTAGGTTCTATTTCTAGTTTCCCCAGAGATTCATTGTGAAGTGGCATTCTTGAATTTCTTTTGCAGGGATAAAAATAATTTTTGCCAGAAATATATAGACATAAAATGAAGCATTTTTGGAGTGCAGAGAAATAGCTAGATTTATTGATAAATACCAGGGTTCAGAAGTACAGTCTCTAAGATGTCAATATTGTGTGGGATTGCTTTATATTTCAAACTCGTGGTAGTTATCCTATGATATGATACTGATACTTTTATAATCTCTGCAGATTGGATAACATTGAAAATAATGTTTAATAAAAAGATCTTATAATTTTGCTTTATCAGAGTAATATCCTTATCTTTTATAATGTCATCTCATATGTGCAAATATGGGAAACTCATTACTTTAAGAAGCATGCTACAGATTCCTTAGACATTTTTACCTAAGTAAAAATGATACATGTAAACCTTCTATAACTAATTAATTTATAATATATACCTTACATTTTCCATAAATATTTTAATTGCTAGATTTATATATATAAATATATAAATATATTTATATATATTATATATATATATAATAGCCTATAGCATTGATTAATTAAAAAATAAAAACATTTCCATCAATGCCATACATGATTTTTAAAACCTACATTTCTCTGTAGTTAACTGAACTCTATAGTCACAATAATCTTCCCTTGTACTTCTTTGGAAGAGTTAGTAATTTGATGTGCTGTTCTCCAGAGCAGGATACAAAGTTTAGATGAATAATTACATTATATTATGCATTGCAAACTATATTGCATTGCCCACTACTTGTTTCTGAGTGTAATTTTAAGGTGCTGACATTGCTCTAAAAAATCTTTAAGTGTTTATAGTTGACTCTATATTTAAAAATCATTACTCCCAAAAGAGTCTCAAGTAAGGGAGATTAGCCAATCTGATCCTACTAATATTGCCCAAAATCTACCTTTGGAGAGCCAGGACTTAGGCATTTATTGGTGTAATCTCATTTAAGAAAGGTCTTTTCCGTCTCTGGCTGGAAAATCAATATTTGACTTCTCAGTAGCTGATGTGAAGCATATAGTTTTCAGATTTTAGGGAGGCATCTTAAAATTTTATGGCTGACTTTGTAAAACATGCAATATAAATTGCAATGTCATGAGGAATCTCTTTTTAATGCCTTTATTAGCTATTTTTCCCTACAGCGATTCTTAGAGAAGAGCACATTTTAAAAATTAAACAAATATGGAAAGGGCTTAAGAAAATGTATGACTTGGCATAATTATGAATTTAGTCCAAAGACTAAATTTATTCAGTGATATTCTATATTCTTGAACTGTATGTGTATGTGCAAATCTTTATGTTCAATATACTTTTTTTCTCAAATATGTAATGATATATTACTGTACAGAGATTTTACTTATTTTAAGAATACAGTCATTCAATATATGTGATAAAAAATTTTCATTTTGACTATTTTCTAGAATTATAGTAAAATATCAATTAATAGTGATACAATCTTTTTTGCCTTGGTATTTTTAATATTAAAACAGAAATTTAAGGGTCTTAGGAAAACTCTTTTAGGTTTATTAGTGGTAAATTTACATAAACATGTGGATTACACTGTACAGAGAAAATTTCCTTCTAACTCTGGTTGCAGCAGTATTTCCTTCTCTGTTGTACCCCTCTGAAACCCTGATTCTTCTCATTAACAGCAACTATAACTTGCAAGAGAGTTTATACTTGGAAGCTGGAAGAAAGAGCAAAGGTGATAAAATAGGAGAAAGCATGGTATGGAAATGGGGGATTGGGATTTTCTAAGTGGAAAAATGTGAAACTGAGCTTCTGTATGAATGTGGATGGTTATTCTGTCCCTGGAATAAAGACCTTTAAATAGGGAATCCTTTATGTCCCTATCCCAAACTACGTGTGTGTGTGTGTGTGTGTATATATATATATATATATATATATATATATATATATAGAGAGAGAGAGAGAGAGAGAGAGAGAGAGAGAGAGAGAGCTGTATCTGTTCTGATTCCTTTTGTTTCATCTTTTATCTCCTGCTTATTTTCCCCATCTTAGAAACTCTGCACTATTATATTTATTTCTACCTTCTTCTCTAGTGGGTCTTTCTCATTGTTTTACACACACACACACACACACACACACGCATGCTAAATGATCTTCTACATTTTTTTTTCTCTTCTCCACAAGAATAAGCCATACAATGTAAGTTGACCTCCTTTCTCATTTCTTCAAATATTCCATTCTGATTTCTAGCCCAGCAAATTTATAGAAATAGAAATGGATAGGATCAACTATGATTTTCATTTTATTAAATCTGTTGGATATTTTTCAGGCTCCTTCTTAATAGAACTTCCAATAATATTGAAACTATTTCTACTACTGAACATTTATTTTGTTTTTGTGGTGCTGGGAATTGAGCCCAGGGCCTACTGCACAGTATGCAAATGCTCCACCATTGAGCTACCTTTTTTATTTCCATCACACCATTTCTACTATTTTTTTCATCCTTCACATCCTTTTTAGTCTCTTTATCCACCATCAAGCCTTTATCATTTGCAGACCCTGAAAAACCCAAATATGATCATGGTCCTCCCCTGCTTAATAGCCTTCATTGACTCTCAATTGTTCTTAGATTATGAATAAACTCAAGATTTCTCATGGCCTCTGCAATAATAAATGGCTTCTCTGCAGAATGACCTCCACCACTCCTCTATCTTTGGTCAGGTCCTTGCTTGATCCATGCTTTCTCTATCTGATGGGTTTGAACAAGCTATTCTCTTTGGAAAGTTTTTCTCTCCTTTATCTGACCAAATCCTATTGCTAATGCTTCAAATCTCAACTCAAGTACTTCCTCAGAAGTCTTCCTTAACACCACCCCAAATCATACCCTCCTTTAAAAATCCCCAAACTAACTCATGTCCCGAAGTTGAATACACTCATTTGAAGCATATGATGAGATTTAATATTTTTATAATTGAATTTAGTCTGTTCTCCCCTTGGATTGCAAACCCTATGCAGGCAGGAGCTCTGTCTATTATGCATATCATTTGCTTTTGCTCACTAGCAGATTGCCTGGTACATAATAGGAGATCAATAAATTGTGTCCCTCTGTCTTTAATGCCATCTCTCATCTAGTCATAGTAGATTACATAGAGGGAAGTGTTCTGCTTTCCCATTTTTACATGTTTAGAATTTTTTACAAAGATTTTATTCTTTCACTTGAATTCTTTCAATAATCCTGTAAGAAAGGTATCTTTATTCTAGTTTATCACATAAGGAAATTGTGGATTGGAGAGATTGTGACACAATGACACACACTAGTAATTGGTAAAAATATGATTTAAATTTAACCTCTTTTTCTTTAACCTTTTATTCACATGTGATTTATATACCACAAAGCTCAACCATTTAAAGTGTATAATATAAATACCTTTTAGTGTATCACAGAATTATGCAATCATCACTCTAACTAAAATGTTTTTCAAATGTTCCCATTTTAGAAACTTTGTTTCACACCCTTCAGACAGACCTTGAACCCCCAGTAGTCACTCTCCATCCTTCCTCTTCTCCCTCTTTCCTCCGCCATAAGCAAACAGTAGTGTATTTTCTATCCTTTTAACTTGCTTCTTTTGAATATTTTGTATGGTATTATCATATAATAGTTCATTTTGTGACACTTCTTTTACTTAGCATAACCATTTTGAAGTTTATCCATGTTGCATGCATGTTTCCACTTTTTGGATATGATTCACAATGTTTCTGTGAATATCAGTATAAAAGTTTTTGTGTGAGCATGTTTTCTTTTTCTCTTATTTACCTAGGATCAAAATTGCTGGGTCTGTATTTGACATTTTGAGATAGACAACTCCATTTTAGAGACACAGCATCATTTTACATTGCCACCAGTAAGGGTTCAAATTTTACTGCATGTTTACTAGTGTTTGTTATGACTTTTTTTTAATACTTTTAGTTGTAGATGGACACAATACCTTTCTTTAATTTATTTATTTTTATGGGGTGCTGAGGATCAAATCTAGGGCCTCATGCATGCTAGGCAAGTGCTCTACCACTGATCTACAGCCCCAGCCCCATGACTTGTCTTTTTGATTATAAACATTCTTGTAAGTGTGAAGTGGTACTATTTCATGCATGGTCTTCAGTTATATTTCATTAATGACAAATGTTGTTGGGTTCTACTGAAAAAAATAAACATTCATTTATCTTTTTTTGGAAAATGTTAATCTGAATCCTTTAATCAGTTCTTTAAAATATGTTAAGGTATTTGATGGCTGGGATTGTGACTCAATGGTAGAGCGCTTGCCTCTCACATATGAGGCACTGTGTTCGATTCTTGGCACCACATAAAAATAAATAAATAAAATAAAGGTATTGTGTCCATCTACAACTAAAAAATATTAAAAATATATTAAGGTATTTGATATCATAAGATATATGCATTTTTATATTGTATATATATGGACGTTTATATGTGTATAAATGTATGTATACATTAAGATTGTTACTGTAGTGGAATGAATTAACATATCCATCATTGCACAGGGCAAGAAAAGGCATAAGGTACTTATTTAGCAAGAATCCTGAATATGATAGTCCTCATGTTGTACATTAGAACTTTCAGCTTGTCCTTCCATGCCTATAATCCTGAAAACTGGAGGGGTTGAGGCAGGAGGATTGCAATTTAGCAAAGCCCTAAGCAACTTAGCGAGATTCTCTCTCAAAACAAAAATAAACAGAAAGTGCTGATGATGTACTTCAGTGGTAAAGCATCTCTAGATTCTATCCCTAGTAACAAAAAGAAAAAGAAAAATATTTCTTTATTCTCAATTGCATTCCATTGATCTATCTGTCAACCTTATGTCAATAACACACTGTATCAATTACTGCAGCTTTGCAGAAAGTTTTCAAATGAGGAAGTATAATTATACCCACTGTGTTCTTTTCAGGATTACTTTGTTTAGGCTATTCTGGGTCCCTTGCATTTCCTTATGAAATTTAAAATTCACCTGTCAATTTCTGCCCTGCTCTCCCTGCCCAAAAAAGGAAGAAAGGAAGGAAAGAAGGAAAGGAAATAAAAGCCTACTTGGGTATCTGTTATATCTGATAGAAGTTGTGTTGAATTTCTTGATCAATTTGGGAAGTATTAGAATCTCAATAAGGCCTTAATCATGGGATGCCTTTCTTTTAATGATGTAGTTTTCAGTGCACAATTCTTGCATTTAAAAATATTTCTAAGTACTTTATACTTTTGTAATATTTTAGATTGAATTTTTTTAATGGCCAGCATATATTTGCAATTTAGCAAAATATTGATTTTGCATATTGATCTTATATCTTATAACCACAATGAACTCGTTTATTAGTTATAACGATTTTTAGAAGATTTCTTGGGATTTCCTGCATACAATACCAAGCAACTTGAAAAGAGAGATAGTTTGACTTCTTCCTTCCCAACAGAGATGTTTCTTGTTTTGTGTTTTGCTTGATTGCCCTGACTGAAGTTCCAAGTACAATATTGTGTAGAGGGTGTAAAAATGGACTTGGTTGTCTTATTCTTGATCATAGGGGAAAAGTATTTGGTCTTACATCAGTAAGTGTGATGTTCATTGCATGATTTTGTAGATGACCTTCATCAGATTGGGGAAATTTCCCCTTTTCCTATTTTCTTGAGTATTTATTATCATGAAAGGATTTTAGATATTAGATTTTTGTCAAATGACTTATTTTGATAATATAATTTAAGCCCTGATGTACTATATTGGGTTTTCCTTTTCTATTAGTGCATTATAATTATATAATAGTGAGATTTGTTGTTTCATATTCATACATGCATACAATATAACAATATAATTAGTTCAATATCATTTCCCAGTATCTCCTACTTTTTTAGTGTCCACATATGAGAGAATATCTATGTCCCCTGACTGACTTTGTCTTATTTTGTGTAATATAATGCTCTCAAGTTTCATGCATTTTCCTGCAAATGACATAATTTCATTGTTCTTTATGGCTGAATAAAACCCCATTGTGTATATATACCATATTTTTTTCCATCCATCCATTTACGGATTATTACATAGTTTGGCTCTGGTGAACTGTGCTGCGGTAAACATGGATATGTATGTATTGCTATAGTATGCTAATTTTAATTCTTTAGGATACATAGCAAGGAGTGGTGTAACTGGTTCATATGGTGGTTCCATTCCTAGTCTTTTGAGGAAACTTCATAGTGGTTTTCTAATTTACAATCCCAACAACACTGTAAACATGTTTTCCCCCACATCCCTTCCAGAATTTATTTTTATTTGTATTCTTGATGGATGCCATTTTAAGTAGGGATGAAATCTCAGCATAGTTTTGATTTGCAGTTCCCTAATTGCTAAAGAAGTTGAACTTTTCAAATATATTTCTTGGCCATTTGTATTTCTTCTCTTGAAAAGTGTCTGTTTATTCATTTGCCCATTTACTGATTGGGTTATTTGTTTTGGGGTGGCAAGTTTCTTGAGTTTTTTTTTTTAATATTTTAGATATTAATCCTCTGTTGGAAGAGTAATTAGAACAGAATTTCTTCCATTTGGTAGGCACTTTCTTGATGTTCTTGTTTCTTTTGCTGCGTAGAAGCTTTTAAATTTGATGTCATTCCATTTATTAATTACTGATACTATTTTCTGTGCCATACGGGTCCTATTGAAGTCATTGCCTATGCTAATATGTTGGAGTTTTGACCTTACATTTTCCTGTAACAGTTGCCAAGTTTCTGATCTAATTCTCAGGTCTTTGATCCATTTGGATTTGACTTTTATGCCTGGTGAGAAATAGGGATCTAGTCTTAGTCTTCTACATGTGGATGTCCTGTTTTCTCAGAACCATCTATTTTTTTTTTTAAAAAAGGCTATCTTTCTCCAATGTAAGTTTCTTGTGTCTTTGTCAAGGATCAGTTAACAGTAGCTGTGTGGGTCTCTGTGTCCTCCTTTCTATACCATTGGTCTATGTGTGTGTTTTATGCCACCATCCTACAGTTTTTGTTATTGCATTTGATGTAAGTACAATTTACACTATTCTCCTTTGCTCATTGGGATATTCCCAACCTTAGTCTCATGTTCTTTCATTTCCTCTATCAACTGAAATTCTATCCAAAATTATATTCACATTCTAGTTCATCCTTCCTCAAGAATCTATGCCCCATATTTACCCAGTGATTATTTCATCATTATGTTTTATCTTACTCATTCACGTGCACATTACTTTTATATCACTTCATACTACATAATCCTGTATGCATGTGCTACATAATGTGTTCTGAGAGGAGGAAGTATGTCCCATGCGTGTATTATACCATAGAGGAGTTTGTCTCAGCAGAAGACTACATTTAGAATATGAAAGAAAAGTTGTTCAATGAATATTTGTTGAGTTACAAAAGTTTCCAGTTTTTTTCAAGTCAATATTCTAATAACTATGGTATCAAAACAGTTGATGTAATCACATTTTACTCATAACATGCTAAATTTAAATTAATAACCATATTTCCATTTTCATTGTCTTGTCATTTGCTTGGGCATTTCATCTTTTTGATGTAAGTCATGGCAGATATTTCAACATGCAGATGAATATTTGTAGAACCTTTCAGCAGAAAACCCATTTATAAAATGTATCCGACTGGAAAAAGACATTTTCAGTTTTAACTCAAAATGTTATAAGTGTTGAACGATATTAACATGACATATCCAATCCTTAGCCTTTCAAATGTTGAAGACAGTTTTATAACACTAAATGTAGAAGTTTAAAAAAGACTGCATCTCTCAAGCTCATTTTATATTGCTGAACATATAGTCCTCCACCCCCAATTTCCTTTTGAAGAGAGCTCCCTGCTCCCTAGTAGGGACCTGAGGAAAATAAATAGTTCATCATCAAGTTCATTCTGTTTTTCAGGCTCAAGTGTGAGGGACTTACCCCATGGTTGGTATTTGTGAGAAGTCTGTCCTAGAGGGTGTTATACAGCTGCTGGAAGAAATGCTGCCCTGCCCTTGCTGTGTCCCCAAAGATCAGCTCTCAGCATGGGGTTTCTGTTTTTGCAGCACAGCATGTGAGGTCACAGTTAAAGGGATTGAATATACAAGACTTATGTTCATGGGAAGAATCATTTTATAAAGGAAACACTTCATGCTGCAAACTTTGACTACACATGTTCACTCCATTTGATTCATAAACATTTAATGAAAAACTACTAAATAAAAAGGATATTTGTTTGATGTCAGGAACAGGTAAGCAAAGATGGAAATAATTATATTTACTTTTTTCTTTTATTGATTTGTTAAAGAATTTTTGGGAACAGAGGTATCAGGGGCACCTGACCACTAAGCCACATCCCAGCCCTATTTTATATTTTATTTAGAGACAGGATCTCATGAGAGTTGCTTAGTGCCTTTCTATTGCTGGGGCTGGCTTTGAACTTGAGATCCTCCTGTCTCAGCCTCCTGGGCCACTAAGATTTCAGGTGTGCGCCACCATGCCCGGCTAAAGACTTTTTTAAAAAGTAAACTAACATTTTTTTTTCTTTTTAACTAAAGAACTGCCCTAATTTCCTTTTGCTTTAGGCATCAAAGGCTACATTGGAATGGGAGAAATGATTTTCACCATTTGACTAAGAGACCCTGAAAAGGTCATTTTCCACCTACTCTCAATTTATTCATTTATAAAATGAGACTTTGACCAGAATATCTCTAAGGCAACTATTGCCTTTCAGATTTTATGATTGTATCTCTTCCATTTATCCCCTTGTTCTGCCAGTATGTCAGTTTAATATCAGGACTACAATAACATTATTAGGGGATGATTGAATATTTATCCTGAGTGCACTGGCTGCAATATTACTGAATATATCAGTCTATTTCAAATGTGAAAATTTGGGAGGGGTTATGGGGGAGTTCAATTACATTCCTTTTACAAAGAAAGCACATGCAGGGCAAATGATCTGAACACAGAAAAAAAAATCATGTGATGGACAATTAGGAAATTTAGACAGTGTAGATTCCACTGACTTAGACAATATAGGTACAGATTCGTTATATTGCTAGACTGACTACTCATATGCTAAGTAGTATATTTCTTAATGTGTGTTTCAAACAATATGACTGTTGCTCAGGATGCTTTTAAATATTTTCTTTGGTGTAGAGAATTCTGTGATCAGATAACCTTGGAAATTCTTCTTGCTGCCTTGACCTTTTAGAGATTTACAATAATGTATAATGGCAAACAAAAGCTTCTGAGAAATACTTCAATTAAGAAAGTGCACTCTCTCAAACCTACATGACCACAGCAACTTTTATTTTCTAGGAAGCTTCTAAGCATAAGTGCCCAGAGGTTTTTCGAATGTAGAGTCAGAAATAGCAATTTCCAGGAATGGTGTCTTAACTTGTTAAATTCCCCCCGAGACTTCATTGTAGTTAAAATAGTAAAGCCATGCTGTTTTTGCCTTGACATCCTTTTACATGCTATCTCATTATTTATAGTTCAATTTTTGTGAACACATTTTATCTATTTTTCTGGTTACTTTTTCCTTCCAATTTGTTTTCTAAATTTTCTAACAACATTTTGCCTACAGCTAATAGTTCCTTTCTAATTATTCTTGTTAGATAGCTCTAGTGCTTCTTGTATTTTGAAAAAAATGTATGTGTTGTTACCTCTGTATTTAATTTCTGATTTAGTTTTTAGTACTGTAATTCATTGGGGAGCAACTAGAGGTATTGGTCAGCTCTAATAGTGCAGCACAATAATTTTTTTTTTTCATACCCAGAGGAAGTCACAGGGTTTAGGTAAAATCAACTGTCTCTACTTCATAATTTATAGAAAAAAAGAAATGCAATTTAGCTGTGCAAAGAATCATTCCAATGAGAGAAATACATTTATGTTCCCCTCTACCCATCATTTTTCTAGGCTCGAGGTTCATCTTACTCCATAAGCCCCTCTTCGCAATTGACTTCAACCCATTCCAATTCCTCCTTAGTTATTATTCTAGAATGGATCTAGTTTATCTTAGGTTCTTAATTGACTATGTTTGGGGACTGTCATTTGAAAACTCACTATCATCCTGAATGGAATTTAAAATCTGTATAAATATTTTTGTATGTTTGCATATTCAAAATTTTATGTTTTCAATCATGATTTTTGGACACATGTAGGAATGTCCAAAGAAATTTTTTTTAAAAAATGCCTCCACTTGAATCCAATTTCTTATTTACAAGATGAAGATTTGACATGACACTGAAATCTAGGAGACAGAGAAAGCTAACCTCTGCAGAAGTGACCTTCTACACAGAAAGGAAATTTACTAAGAGAAAAGATTGATGATAACAATTATTGTATTAATTGTGTCTCCAGAGCTGTGCTTCACATTAGTCTGAAGCAACATCATGGTGGTTTCATGTGTGGTAAGGAGTTTGCTCCAGGGAACACAGCAAAGCTCCACGGAAAGCTCCATCTATTTCCCAAGTCCATGCCCATCACCATCCCACTGCAGTTGAAGGGCTGGGCTCTCGCTTAGATAGTGTCACTTGCCACATATGGTGGAGCTTAACTACTTTCTTCTTGAGTGACATAAAAAAGCTTTATGATTTTCAGGTGAGAATTGTGACTTGAAGTATAAAGTCAACATCAAACACTATAGATAACTTCTGGTTACATCTCTTTTTGTTTTCCTATAATATAAATGGTTTTTACTTAAGCCTAACTGGATGTCAATGTGTGAATTTGGTGATAACTGAATTTCTTTTCTATAAGTAAGTTCTGGTATATTATGAAGTGGTCAATTATAACTCAGACAGCAGGCTTTTTCTCAGAATGGATATAATACCAATAGCTTATTCTAGTAGATGAAGAAGGTTAAGGAGAAGATAAAGAAAAAAAAGAAAAGGGGACTTTAAAAGTCTGGAGATATACACTCTAAATTCCAGACAGTCTAAACCCAAAATATTAGGAAGCAAATTTCAGTAAATCTAAATGATTTTTTATCTGACAGTTCCCTTCAAAATCTGATATTGACTACAGCTTGCTTCTCTGTGCTCGGATGCTTTTATTGACTTTTCTATTCAGTGCCTTGTGATGCAGTACCAAAGTGATTGGATCAGTATATCTTCCCTTTGGGATTATTGTTGGAATCTTGCAAATCTTGCAGGTGCATTTATTACATTTCCAAAATATTAGTGCTTGCTTAACCATTGAGGGGTTTGCTGCTGTATGTAATGGGGTTGAAGGACAGGAAATAACTTAGTAGAGCTAGATAGATAGTTTCAGGGTTATATCCTAGTTTCTGCTAATGGAGATTATAGTCCCAGAGAAAAATATACTATTTAAAAAGTCTAAGCCAGTTTACAAGAGCATGGTAATGACTTCTGTGACTATGGTCGTTAGATGTTATTTTTCTTCTGACTAAACTATATAATCCTCCATCTCTTCCTTGCTTTCCTTAAATTTACTAATTCTTTAATTCTCACTGCCACCACCCCAGACTCCATATGTAATTTCTCCTTTTGCTTTGGAAAAAAATATGTTTTTTAAAGGTATAACGTTGTGAGTTGCTACATTTAATAACTGACACATACAAAGTCATGACTCTTTGGAGGTCATTTTTAAGTGAAATTTAAAACAATGTGAGTTTCCGTCTTTTGTGTTATCACAAGTCTCACTGAACTGAGGCAGCCTTGCAGGTTTTACTTCTATCCTTATTTCTTGAACCCCTTTTCTTTTCTTTCCTTATCTTAGCCTGCTCTTAAACCTGAGGCTCTCCCTATTTTATGCTTTTTTCTATATTCTGACCAGTTCTTTAACTGATTACTAAACATACAGTTATTGCTCTTAGTTCTAAAGTGTCATGTCTATGGGGAAATAAGAGACTGTCAGAAATAGGTAAAGAAAATAATATTATTTTGAATAAAAAAATTTCAAACTTAACCAAAGGTATCATACAATCATTTTCTGCCTTTTTGCACTAAAGTTTGAAAGCAAACCTGTACGATCTATGTTTTGGTAGCCTCAAGCCTAGATTTACATGTGCGGAAATTGAGACTTAGAAAGATTGAGTAACTGTCACAAGTTCATGCAATTATTGAGTAATGTGTATTAGTTAGGATAGATTAGGCTCTGTTGTAGGAATAGGAAACCCCTGAGACCTCACTGGCTTCAGTCAAGTCTACTTCTCATGTATGTGGCTGCCCAGTGTAGGTTGGGCCACTCTTCTTTCTACGATTATACTACCTGGAACATGCAGACTTTAAGGACACCTCAGCAGGGAGAGAGGATGGTGGAGGTATGCAAGCTCTTATCCTATTGATGTGAAAGCAATTCCTTTCATATTCCTTTGCCCAGGACCCAGAACTGCTCCCATGGCTCCAACCTAACCAAATGGTAAGCTAAAATTCAATCAGCACTAAAAGTGTCCATCATGTAGGCAAACAAATTGAATTCAGATTATTAAAATTCCAACCTATTTCCATACCAACACACTATGCTTTCTCTAATAATTTCCATTTTGGACAGTAATAAAATTATTTTTCAGGATTCCTTTAAAAAATAAAAAAGGACAAGCTTCTGTCTCATCAACATAAATAAATAACTAACTAGACACCTAACAATAGTAATGTTAGTATATGGGAGATTTTGTGCAGTATTTTTTATATATTTAAATATTTTTTAAATGAATCATTTTTATGTATTAGTCTCCAAAAAATGCACTTGAATGGATGTGCCATAATTTATCAAAACATTTTTCTATTGTTGCAACTTTAAGATGCTTCAGAACTTTGATGATAATAAACGCTCCTATTGTGTTCCATGTACACTTTCTTAATTTCAGAATAATTACTTCAGATAGATTTCTTGAACTGTAATTATTGAGTCAAAGGATATTAATAACTCTGAATTTTCTTGTAAATGTTAAAAATTTTGCTTCCCAGAAATGTTGCATCATTTTGACTTTACTTGGTATGTGTGAGAATATATCTGTCACTTTTTCTTGGGATTTTATGTCTACTTGCTAATTACTTGAATGTGAAACTCAATTCCTGTTCTCTTGTAACTGAATCATTTGTTTGTACTTCAGTGACACAAAGTAACATTGTTTTCTTTATCACTGCTTTTATATACTTCCAGCTATAATTTAAAATTATATTTTTTTCCTTGCTCATGTAATTTTCCTGCCTGCTTTAGAAACTCAGAGTAGTACTGGACCTTTGTATTCATCTTATCTGTTCCTTCAATTCTTTCACTCATATCAATTATTCAGCAAATGCTTATTTTTTCCCTCATTTTTAGCTCAGTTTCTCCTTATTAGCCTTTGCTAATGAAATTCCAGATGGCAGGATATGGAGAGGTGGAGAGCTTTCAGTAGTAGGAAGAAAAAGATGCAAGAAGGATATTACCGCAATGACAGTTAGTAGGTCTTTGTGTTAAGATGCAAATGTACTGAGAATGTCCCCAATGAATTCCTTGTAGGGTGGAATTAAATAATGGAGTAAAAGACTCACAACTGGATTATCAGAATGCCTCTCTTTGTAAAAGGTTAAATAGTACTTTGAAAAAAAAATAATAGTTCAACCATTTAGATTATCTTTACAAGACACTGATTCTGGATAAATCATTCAGGAATGTTGAGTTCATACAAATGGTTCCTGTCTCAGAAAACTTACCTTATTTTATTCCAGCTATATTACCAGGCTCCTACCTTCCATTTTTCCATCTGTTTTATTTAATCAACATAAATGTAGCTTACCATACCTGTTCTATTGATTTTTGTAACAGATTTCAGTAGTACTCGCAGACAGAGGCAAAGACAGTTCCCTCTTACCCTCTGATTGATGCATTCTTTTACCACACATGACAAAGTGATAGATGTACTTAGTTAACTTGCTCCAAAATCATTAATGCCACACTCACTGGTTGGCTACTCAGGGATTGGTTAAGTAGCTGTCATGCATTTGCTACCTGAAACACTGCAATACTGAATAAGGAGCCCATTAATTTTCTTTCAAGATCAACTCCAGTGGATAGATATGAAATGCAGAGTTAGAAAAGAAGAGAAAGAATATACTACAGCCTTCAGAGAGATACCTGGCACTGCAAATTATAACCTGGGTCTTGGATTAAAAATAGAAAATTAATTGATTTTCTTCTGAATTTATACTTAGGAAAATTATTGAAAATGCTAACAATTTTTCTTGAAAGCCATAATTCAGCTGTTGATTTCTCAGGTATACATATATAGCATTGAAGTTTTAATATTGAATCCACAAATACACTCAAGCAGTTGTGGCAAACTTTGGTTTGAATTTTTAAAAAATCTTCTTATAAAAGAGGCAGAAATGGAGATCCCAGCAAATATAGAGATTGAACTAAAAGGCATTTCCTAGTGACCAAAGGAAAGTAATGAATGAATAAGTAAATGTGATAGGAAAATGGAGAAAAAGTTACTGACCTAGAAGAAATCCATTTATTACTACTATTTTAGTGAGGTAATCTAATAGTTCCTTTCTACATTTCATATTAATATTAACTCACATTGACTCTTTAAGGTATAATTAGATTTTATCTCATGGAATAGAAACTATGTTTTGTCATCAGCTTTCAACTCAGGATAATTTCTCTACTGTAGTTAATGAGGCAGTGACTAAAGTATGAGAATCAGTTAGTCCATTGAATTCCCTGAAGCCTTAGAGGTTTAAAAAGCTAGCTTTCTTTTTCTCCCGCATCCTCCTGGTTTCTATGTCCAAATGAAGAGTAAAGAATCATTTCTTGGGTGTTTTCTGTTTTGCATAGGAGCTTGTTTCTGAAACAGCAGATCAGAAAAATAAATGAATCAGTAACACTGTCTTGCATCTGGTTTGTTATACCCACATAGTAGTATAACCTACCAATGGCTAAACAAACTAAACAAACACATCTAAAGGGTATTAAACTGAAGTAAGTTTGGCCCAAAGCTACCTCCATATAAAGTTAACTGTTTCCCTAGTTTGATGTGGGAAGAAATTGCAAACTAGCTTAAGAATATGCCTCTTTTAAATAAATAAATAATTTTTTTTTAAAAAAGAATATTCTTCTTTAACTGAGTGTCAGCCAATCATAGCAGTCAGGCTTGAGTCAATTATAGATTGGAAAACAAATGCTTTGTTGCCCCATGCCCATTATATAAGATAAATACCCACTGTAGCCAGCCTGATTGTTTGCCACATCACTTCCTTTTCTCTGGCTATAACTCTAACTTTCATGTGTGATGGTGATGGTGGAATGGGACATTCTGAACCACTTTTGGTCTGGAAAGCTGTCTAGTTCTAAAACCTGGTTTCTTACTCAGATTAACAGTAACAAGCCTCTTTCTTCAAAATAGCTAATATTTTTTCAAAGGATCAGAAAGGAAAAGTATGTAAAAGAATGAGCTGTGTTTCTCAGCTTTCTGTACGGAGAAGGGACCAGGGGAGAGGAAGTTATCGTTGCCCTCTCATCAAGGAGCTTCCAACTGATAAAAGATGCAGAGACTAGAAAACTGGCTATTGAAAAGAAGTCAGCTATTCATTCACAAATATGTGTTTTGCACCAACTATATTACAATGCTATTCTAGAGTCTGAAGATGATAGGACCAAGCAAGATAGGAAATGGGGCTTGCATTCTACTGAGAGAGAAGACAAAAACACCCAAGACAGACACAACAGCAGAGAGCCTACCAGCTTTGAAGAAAAAGCAAATAAGGTGACAGGCCAGACAGAGACTCTGGCTTGGGGTGGGGTGCGGGTTGCTATTTATTTATTTTAGATGAGGTGATTTCACAAGTCTTCTCACAGGAAATAAAGACTTTTGAGCAGACATGTGGGTAGTGAGAAAGAACAAGTCATTGAAAGCTCTAGTTGAAGAGTACCTAGGCAGAGGCAGAAGAATTGGGAAAGTTAAAAGGCCTATATATGGAAACAAAGTTGGAGTGGAAGGGTCGCTGGAGTGCATTATAAATAGGGGAGTGGTGGGGGAAGGAGTAGTGGTGAAGGATATACTATCAGGAACCTTTGTGATCATTTTGGCCACCACAGTTTCCCAGTCACTTCAGGAAATATGTCATGTCACACTCAAATGCTTTAGCTTCATGACCTGAGGTATTAGAATAATACTGTTGTATATCTCTTATAAAACCATTCCCTTTCTATTGATTTTCATCCACACAGATCATCATAGTGCTATTATGATTTCCATCTAGTGCTAACTCGTCTTTACTGGTTTGCTGAACAATCAATACTTGCTGTCTAGGAAGCAGAAGCCATTTTTATTTCTCTTATCTCTTTTTGGTAAGCATGAGAGAAGGATCATTCTTACATTGGAAAACAAACAAATTGCTGTGGAAATACAAGTAATAACACTGTGTTTCTTCACTATACACTAGCAAACTGTATTGTTTATTTGGAAAGAATCACTTCTGCTTTCAGCCAAAGCTTTGTTACATACAGGCATTTCAAATTGCACACCATGGTGAGGCTGCATCTATTAAAAAAAAGGTAAAGTGACACCATGAAGCAGCAGTCCTGTATTTGGATCAGAGAGCTGCCATTTAAATCTAGGGAGATGAGAACCAATCATTGATTTATCCATTTATGCCTGTTTTGCTCTATAGTTACCTATTTTATGTTTTCTAAAATTAATTAATTTATTTTAATTAGATATATATGACAGCAGCATGCATTTTGATTCATTGTACACAATTGCAGCATAAATTTTCATTTCTTTGGTTGTACACGAAGTATGGTCACACCATTTGTGCAATCATACATGTACCTGGGTAATGATGTCCATCTCATTCCACCATTTTTCCTGCCTCCTTGCACCCTCTCCATCCTACCCCTCCCTCCCCTTTGCCCAATCAAAGTTCCTCCACTCCTACCCCCACTCTCACTCCCACCTCCACCCCCTTTATGGATCACCATCCACTTATCAGAAAAAACATTTGGCCTTTGGTTTGGGGGGATTGGCTTAATTCGCTTAGCATGACATTCTCCAACTCCATCCATTTACCTGCAAATGCCATAATTTTATCCTCTTTTAATGCTGAATAATATTCCCTTGTGTGTATATACCACAGTTTATTTATCCATTTATCTATTGCAGGACATCTAGGTTGGCTCCACAGTTTAGCTATTGTGAATTCAGCTACTAAGAACATTGATGTGGCTGCATTGATGTAGTTTGCTGGTTTTAAGTCCTTTGGATATAGACCAAAAAGTGGGATAGCTGGGTAAAATGGTGGTTCCATTCCAACTTTCTAAGGAATCTCCATACTGCTTTTCAGATTGGTTGCACCAATTTGCAGTCCCACCAGCAATGTATGAGTGTGCCATTTCCCCCACATCCTCACCAATACCTATTGTTATTTGTATTCCTGATAGCTGCCATTCTAACTCATGTGGAATGAAATCTTAGTTTTGATTTGCATTTCTCTAATTGCTAGAGATGTTGAACATTTTTTCATATATTTGTTGATGGGATGTATATCTTCTTCTGAAAAGTGACTGTTCAGTTCCTTAGCCAATTTATTGATTTTTTTCTTTCTTGTGTTAAGTTTTTGGAGTTCTTTATATATTCTGGGGATTAGTGCTCTATCTGATGTGCATGTGGCAAAAATTTGCTCCAAAATGTAGGCTATCTGTTCATCTCATTGATTTTTTTTTCTGAGAAACTTTTTAGTTTGAGTCCATCTCATTTATTAATTCTTGATTTTATTTCTTATGCTTTAGGAGTCTTGTTAAGGAAGTTGGGGCCTAATCCAATATGATGAGGATGTAGGCTTACCTTTTCTCTGTTAGGCACAGGATCTCTGGACTAATTCCTAGGTCCTTGACCCACTTTGAGTTGGGTTTTGTGCATGGTGAGAGATAGGGGTTTATTTTCATATTGATTTTATATGGATTTCCAGTTCTTTTGGCATCATTTGTTGAAGAGACTATATTTTCTCCTAGGTATGTTTTTGTGATTTTATCTAGTATGAGATAACTGTATTTTCGTGGTCTGTCTCTGTGTTTTCTATTCTTTACTATGGTCCTACATGTCTATTTTGGTGCCAATACCATGCCAGATTTGTTACTATAGCTTTGTATAGTTTAAGGTCTGGTATTTTGATACCTCCTGCTTTACTCTTCTTGCTAAAGATGGCTTTGGCTATTCTTTGGCTATTTGGACTCTTATTTTTCCAAATGAATTTCATGATTGCTTTTTCTATTTGTCTAAGGAATGATGATGGGATTTTAATTGTAAACACATTGAAGCTGTATAGCGCTTTGGGTAGTATGGCCATTTTCACAATATTAATTTTGCTCATTCAACAGCATGGGAGATCTTTCCATCTTCTAAGGTCTTCAGTTTCTTTCTTTAGATCTATAGTTTTCATTGTAGAGGTCTTTCACCTCTTTTGTTAAGTTGATTCCTAAGTATTTTATTTTATTTTGAGGTTATTGTGAAGTGAATGGGGTAGTTTTCCTAATTTCTCTTTCAGAGGCTTCATTACTGATGAATAGAAATGCATTTGATTTACAAGTATTGATTTTATATCCTGCTACTTTGCTGAATTCCTTAATTAATTCTAGAAGTTTTCTGCTGAAGTTTTTTGGATCCTCCAAATGTGGAATCATATTGTCAGCAAATAATGATAGTTTGAGTCCTTCTTTTCCTATTTGTATTCCTTTAATGTCTTTTGTCTGTCTAATTGGTCTGGCTAGTTTCAGGGACTATGTTGAATAGAAGTGGTGAAAGAGGGCATCTGTATCTTCTTCCAGTTTTTGGAGGGAATGCTTCCGATTTTTCACTATTTAGAATAATGTTGGCCTTGGGTTTAGCATAGATAGCTTTTACAACGTTGAGGTATGTTCCTACTATCCCTAGTTTTTCTAGTGTTTGAACATCAACAGTTGCTGAATTTTGTCAAATGCTTTCTCTGCATCAGTTAATATTATCATATGATTCTTATCTTTAAGTCTATTGATATGTTGAATTATATTTATTGATTTCCATATGTTGAAAGAAACTTGCATCCCTGGAATGAACCCCACTTGATCAAAGTGCATTATTTTTTAAATATGTTTTTGTATTTGATTTGCATATGTTTATCAGGGATATTGGTCTGTAATTTTCTTTTCTTGATGTGTCTCTGCCTGGTTTGAGTATCAGGATGATAGTAGCTTCGTAGAATGAGTTTGGAAGGGTTCCTTCCTTTTCTATTTTATGGAATAATTTAAGGAGTATTAATATTAATTATTCTTTGTAGGTCTTATAGAACTCAGCTGTTGATCTGTCTGGTCCTCAGCTTTTCTTGGTTGGTAGGCTTTTGATGTCTTTTGTCTGTCTAATTGGTCTGGAAATTGATCTGTTTAAATTGTGTATGTCCTCTTGACTCAATTCGGATTAATCATATGCCTCTAGAAATTTTTCAATGTCTACGAGATTTTATATTTAACTAAGTATAAATTTTCAAAATGATTTCTAATTGTCTTTTGTATTTCAATAGTGTCATTAATAATATTTCCTTTTTCATCAAAAATTTTAGTAATTTGATTTTTCTCCCTTCTTCTTTTCATTAGAGTGGCTAAGGTTTTGTCAATTCAATTTATTTTTTACAGAACTACCTTTTGTTTTGTCAATTTTTTAAAATTATTTCTTTAGTTTTAATTTCATTGATTTCCACCATAATTTTAATTATTTCCTGTCTTCTACTACTTTTAGTGTTGGTTTGTTCTTCTTTTTTCTAGAGCTTTGAGTTTTAATTTCATGTCATTTATTTGTTGACTTTTTCTTCTTTTTTAATGAATGAACTCCATGCAATGAACTTTCCTCTTAGCATTGCGTTCATAGTGTCCCAGAGATTTTGACAAGTTGTATTGGAGTTCTCATTTACCTCTAAGATTTTTTTAATTTCCCCCTTGATGTCTTCTGTTATCCATGTGTCATTCTATAGCATATTGGTTAGTCTCCAGGTTTTGGAGTAGCTTCTCTTTTTAATTTTATCATTAATTTATAATTTTATTCCATTATGGTCAGATAGAAAGCAGGGTAGTATCTCTATTTTTTTGTGTTTTGCTAAGACTTTGTGGCATAACATATGGTCTGTTTTGGAGAAGGATCCATGTGCTGCTGAGAAGAAAGTGCATTCACTCATTGATGAATGGATGTCTGTTAAGTCCAAATTATTGAGTTCTATAGTTTCTTTGTTTAGCTTATGTTTGGAAGATCTAACCAGTGGTGAGAGAGGTGTGTACTGAAGTCACCCAGTATTATTGTGTTGTGGTCTACTTGGTTCTTGTATTTGAGAAGGCTTTTATTGACATACATAGATATCCCATTGTTTGGGGCACAGATATTTATATTTGTTATGTCTTATTGATGTATGAATCCCTTAAGCAGTATTAAATGTTTGTCTTTATCCCTTTCCACTAGCTTTTGTTTGAAGTCCACTTTATCTGATATGAGGTTGGAAACCTCTGCTTGTTTATGTGGTCAATGAGAGTGGTACACTTTTCTCCACCTTTTCACCTTCAGTCTATGGATGTCTTTTCTTGTCAAGTGAGTCTCTTGAAGGGAACATATTGTTGGGTATTTTTTTTTTAAATCTAATCTGTCAGTCTGTCTTTTAATGGATAAGTTTAGGCCATTCACATTCAATGTTATTATTGAAATATGCTTTGTATTCCCAGATATTTTGGTTTATTTTTGGTAGTTTAACTTGACTTTATTTCTTCTTTGATTGACCTTTCCTTTAGTGTAGTTCCTCCCTTTGCTGATTTTCACTGTTGTTTTTCATTTCCTCCTCCTGGAATATTTTGCTGAGGATGTCCTGTAATGTGGGCTTTCTCACTGTAAATTCTTTTGACTTTGTTTATGATGAAAGGTTTTTATTTCATCACCAAATCTGAAGCTTAATTTTGCTGGATATAAGATTCTTGATTGGTATCCATTTTCTTTCAGAGTTTGGTATATATTGTTCCAGGATCTCCTTGCTTTGAGGGTCTGGGTTGAAAAATCTGCTGAGATATGAATTGGTTTCCCTTTATATATGATCTGATTCCTCTCTCTTGAGGCCTTTAAGATTCTATCCTTTTACGTATGCTAAGCATTTTCACTTTATAATGTGCCTTGATATAGATCTGTTGTAATTTTGTATGTTTGGTGTCCTGTAAGCTGCTTGTATTTAACTTCCCAATTAATTCTTCATGTTTGGTAAATTTACTGATATTATTTCATTGAAGAGATTGTGCATTCCTTTAGTTTGAATCTCTGTGCCTTCCTCTATCCAAATAATTCTTAGATTTTGTCTTTTGATGCTATCCCATAATTCTTGGATGTTCTGTCCATAATTTCTAACCATCTTCACTGTGTGGTCAACTTTGTTTTCTAGATTACATACATTGTCTTTATTATCTAACATTCTGTCTTCCAAGTGATCTAGTCTGTTGGTGATGCTTTCTACTGAGTTTTTAATTTGGTTTATTATTTCCTTCACTTCAAGGATTTCTGGTTTTTGGGGTTTTTTTCCCCCAGATTCTCTGTTTCTTTCTTGAAGTGATCTTTTGCTATCTGCATTTGCGCCCTTATCTCTTTGTTGGTGTGACTGTAGTTTCCTGTATTTGCTCATTTAGGTCATTCTTTAATTCACAGATTATTTTAATTATGTACATTCTAAACTCCTTCTCTGACATTTCATCAACTGTACTGTCCATGGATTCTGTTATTGTAGTATCCTGGTTTGTTTGGGGCACTTTCTTCCCTGTTTTTTCATGTTGTCTTGGTGTCTTCCTTTCTTGCAGGGCAGATCTGGGGTATTACAGTTTCCACCTTGTAGTATGCATGCAGATTATCTGTACCCACCTTTGTGTTGGGCTTCCAAACACTGCTAGGGTCCCCATGGATGCTACTACAAGTAAGGATGGTGGCGGCAATAACAGAGGTAACTCAAGATAGCAATGGGGGTGTCCCAAGAAGGAAGCAACATCTTTCAGAGATGGAGCTGATAGCGTGGGCCTTATACTGGCTTTAGGCTGCCTGTTCTGAGATGCAGCTGCTTCTAGGCCCTGTCTGTTGTCACAAGGTGAAGGCTACTCTGTGGGGAGGGCTATGGCAATGGCTGCAGTGTCCCAAGATAAGGGTGGGTTAGGCTTTGGCTCCCAGGTGAGCCAGGGGCGCGTACCTAGGCCTACCCTGGGTCTGGGATCCCATGCAGGTCAGTCCTGGGCTGGGGCCTGGGCTCTGGAGTAGGTCTGCCATTTGGCAGGTTGACCCAGGGGTACCCTGGGCCTGGGCTCCCACACGGATGCCCTATAGTACCTATTTTAGAAGCAAGCACAATTAACCTAAAAATCTTTTCATGATAAAAACTTCTTCCCACTTTTATAATCCTACACTATAGTTGTTAATATGCACCATCTATCTTGTATGCATGTAGTATGTAATTAAAAATGAATGATTATTCCTCATGTTCTGACCATCTTTAAAATAATTTTACTGAGGTATTCTCATTCATTTCTAAGTATAAGTATCATTCTACAGACTTTTGTTCGTCTGTTTTTCTCTACTTGATACTCAATAACTCAGTAAATATACTCCCCTCATCAATTAAAAGTAAACAATAGAAGGGAATTAAATTTAATCTGTAAAAAAAGAGAAACTTGTAGCATAATATATTTAGAAAATTACCATGACATGGATGATGAAAAATCATTGACCATGACCAAATGTGAAAGATCCTGTTGATCTTGATAGGGGAGAATGAGAGCTTGAAGTAAGGAAGTTCAGTAGGCATGGACATTGTTAACTTTAATTCATTGTATGTGACTAGTTTAGGAAATGAAAAATCCTAAGGTGAATTATGGGTTTTTCACTTGGTAAATGAGGACAAATGGGATGACACTTGCCAGTACAGAGAAAAGGGAAGATGGTAGTAGAGGGAATGATTACAATACTTTTTATCATTGCTAAATTTAAGATGCTTATATAATTAACTTGGATGAAACGAGTTTATATTGATATTATGAGCTTGAAAGAGTCAACAGAAATTCCATGGTGTTTGCCAAAGTCAAATAAAAATGCATCTCCCAGCAAAATGATTTTATTTGGGAAAAGTATAAAGATTAGAAAGTGCAATTTGTGAAACATGCATAGGTTAGAATGACCCCTGATATGTCATAAGAACAAAATTAAAGGTTGGGGTTTTCCTGGGAAGGAGAAAATCTATAAAAGTTGCTCTGAAAGAAAGCCCATTGCTGCAGGTGGTTGTGGGGCTGGCAAGCTCTGATTAGTGAGTGGCAGGAGTAGCTATGTAAAACTTTTAATCCTAAAGGTGTAGTAGAATTTTTGTTCGTTTGAGCTTTAGAGGCGGTGTGTTAGGCTAGTGCTCTTATATAAGTGGTTAGCAGTCCTTGTGTGATTCTTATAGCAAGCTACTGTTTGGAAAAATGTCTTGTGATAGTTCTTGTTATCAGGTGAATCATGCATGAAAGCCTTCCCTTCTTGACCTTCCTTGGGCCCTTTTTCCAGAGTTCAACACAAATGACTTCATTTTTATGTGACAATCTTTGTTGATACAATTATCTAATATGCTATAGGATTCATAAGTCTGAAACTCATGAGGGGTATCTCGCTTGGCTAAGTAGATAAATTTCAGAATACGAGTGAAAAAAACCTCATAATTATTTTCAGGTAGTAAGATAAAGTCTGAGAAGAAAACTCATGAGAATACTTAATTAACTATCATAATCCTTTAGGAATGAAGAGAGAATGAGGAAATATGTTGAAAAATGAGTGACTACAGACATGAGAAGAAAACATGCAGTAAAGTACAATTGGAAAAAGCGGGGAAGAAGCAAGATATCGATTTTTCAAGAAATCAGTGCATGGCTTCATTTATCAAACTCCTGAGCTTTATCAAAGATGATGCGAACTAAAAAGAGTTTGGTTGTGTTTGGCAAATGTGTGATTATTTGATGATTTAAATGAGTTATATCAATTATGGGGTTATCTTAAACTTTCAAGAAAAAAATGTCATATGTTAAGGAGAGTAATGCAAGTAAATATAGTATTTTTAAAAGATGTGGCAAACTTGTGTACGTTTATCTAAAACAATTAGACAAGAAGAGCAGCAAGAAAGTAAAGCACTGTGTAATAAATTAGGAGTTATTTCAAAAGAAAAAAAATTCCTTGAGGGGTGGTGGGGATGATGACAGAATTGGATATAAAATTCTAAGATGTGCAAGGAGAATGCCTCTTTTCTCCACCAAGCAGGAAATTACATGCATCAATTTTAAACATGCTGAATCACTAAGCCAGAAATTGACACTGCTGACATTTTGTATCTTAGAGAAAACAGTCTTTTACTTTAGAGTAATGGATCTAAGGTAGGTTTAAAATATAACTTTGGGATCACTGTTAATGTGGACAGAGGCAAAAAAAATGCAAATATGATAAAAGACCAGCATTGTCTTTTTTCATGCATGGATCAAGCACAGTGATTTCTTTAGCTGAGCTCAATTGTAGCTTCTCAATCCTCCTTAGCATACTGTGCACTCAGGAAGCTGCTGCCAATCACCCAAAACTGTTACTAGAGGACAGTTCTCTATACCATCCTGGGCCCAGATAAAGGATCTGACCAAGGACAGGGGACAGAATACCACTTCAATTTTAAGGTCATTGCTTAGACGAGATACACTATAATTTTGATGATTTCAGTTAATGCTGTTATGATTTTGTGAGTTAGTTTAGCAACACTCACTGCTTAGGCACATGAGGAAATAGGAGAATGTCTGGAATTTGCAGAAAAGTGAGATCATAGGACAGAAAAGTAAGGGTATTAGTAGTGTTGACAAAAGATAGAGGTGAATACTGAGAAATCTAGGTTGACTCAAAAAGGAATAGAAGTTTGGAGGATGATAATAGAGAAGAGGGGGAATCCAACTATTGGAGAGAAGATTAAGTACATGAGAATAGGAAAGTCAGAGAACTTCAGAATAAGAAATTGGGTTAGATAATGATGACTGGATATAAGAAGTAAGTGTGGTGCCCCACACCTGTAATCCCAGCGACTTGAGAGACTGAAGCAGGAGGATTGCAGGTTTGAAGCCAGCTTGGAAAACTTAGCAAGATGCTGTCTCAAAATAGAATAAAAAGGGCCAGAGATATGGCTCAGTGGCAGAGTGCCTTGGCTTCACTCCCTAGTACTGAACAAAGAAAAAGAAAATGGGAAAGCAAGCATGCTGTTTAAGGGTAGTTGAATATGCACCCAGATTGTGCCATGTTTGTGTAAAGCCCACTTTGGGCTGAATGCACTTGAGATATACAGGTGTGGGAAATGCATTCTGATCCCCACTTTTCTTTCTGAAAACAGGATTAAAATTCTGATCTGAAAGATGTTTCCAAGCAGAAGGGAAACACCCTTCATTAGGGAGTCCTAGAAGAGAAAATCATGTGCCAATGACTTATTACAATAATCCTTACCTTCCCTAACTTCCCCAGGCCAGTTAATTTTCCACAATTACTTGTCTTTGTTCAATATAGTATAAAAGAATTTGAGTCTTACCACTTCTTTGGGTGTTCATTTCCTTACAAGAGCATGTATGTCACATAAAATATCTTAAATTTTTATGTTTTTCCTCCTGTTACTCTACTTTATGTTGGTTTAATTCTCAGGTCCAGAATTGGCATCCCAAGAGAATAGAGGCAAAGTTTTAGCTTTTCTACAATGACAAAATTATAATCTTGGAAAATATTGGATCAATAATACTGAACCACAGAAGTTAAAGATATCTAGGAACAGATTTTTACCACTTTGACACTGGCTCTGGAATATAGACAGAGAGGATAAAGTATATACCTTACATATATTCAGTATTTGCTGAATATATGTAAGGTATCAGTATATCAATAAAAATCCACATGGCCCTTGACAAAGGAGAGAATTTTATGTAGGATGTGAATGTAGAAGCCTATAAATGGCAAATGGCATTGGGGAGAATGACAACCCCCCCCCACACCGCCTCCAGTGGTCTTTTGGTCCCCAAAACATTGTTTTCAAATGTTGGTGACTGCAATCTACAATAAGCCATTAATTTTTATAATTAATATGTTAATAATAATAAAATAAATCAATGCTACATCATTACAAGGAACATGTGCATCATTATAGGGAATACTCACACACATGCATAGGTGAATATTCCTGCATCCATGTGTCCAGGCATATAAATAACTTAAATGTTAGGAGATAGTCCCAAAACAATATTTATTGTACTTATTGGAATAGTATGACAGTTCCTATTTCAATCTATTCTCTCCTATTATTTTACTGAACTATGTAAATGCCAGTGGAAACACATAGTTTAAACATGTAAAAATGAATTATGACCTGTAGCTTAGCAAAATAGAATTTGACCGTCCCCAACATGATCCTCGTGGGCAAGAGTAGATTTTGGAAATGATACATGCATAAAGAAAAAGCTCTTTGAAGCAAAAAAAAATGAGACCACAGATAGCCAGAGTGGCTTTTTTGATTGGTGACAAAAGATGGAAACAGAAATGTAACATTGGGGGAAACAGGAAGTTTTTTTTAATGGGGTCTTACATTTGGAAATGTCCCTAATTTTCACAGCATGAACTATGCTCTAGCATGCAGTGATTCTATATCGATTTAGGAGATCATAGGCCATTGAAAATGGTTATCTCCAAACCCAATCAAAAAATGAATAAATATAGAGGAAAGTAAGTTAGTCATACTTTAATCTGATGTTTGAGGGCTCCAAGATTAAGATTGACCTGAAAGTGTAGAACAACTATGGTAACTATAGTCAAAAGGCCATGACCATCTTCAAGAGTGTAGATTTCCAGATCTATGTGAAACAAGGATGAAAATAAAATATACAAATATGGGATTGAGGAAATATAATAGTAAGTTAGATGAGAATTCAGGAGTATCATGGGTATCATCACCATAGGCAAAATAAGTTATAGCTTAGATTTACTAATTACTTCTTCCAGGGCCTGGTTTTCCATTTTATATGCAAAGTGCTACTTAATTAGTCACATAAACTTAAAATGTATTGTGTCATAGCCGCTTACAGATCAGGCAATTAAATAATCTGTGACAAGGTTACATACTTAGAGTAATAATGGTGGTAGTTATAAAGGCGTCATGGCTGAAGAAGACTCAAATCATAAAATGGTGTGGGAAGCCACTGGCATGTTCTAGTTACCCTCCTTCTGTGCCTGTATTGGACTTAGCCTCTTCTTTCAGATCATGAGCACCGATGTATGCACAGAGCACCTGGGAACCAAGAAGACAAAAATGGGGTCTCAGCTAGGGTTTCCATTTCCCTGTTGCTCATATAAGTTCATTTCTTGCTGTGAAACCAGTTCCCGTGGCAGAGAATTGGGGGAGGTGGGGTGGAGGATGGCTTAACCCAGAGAGTCAGTGCAAATCCTGTCTCACTCCTTCAATAAACAATGCTGACAGGTGATCTGAGCCTCTCAAAATAACTTGGACTCATAATTACTGAGCAACAGTATTACTGGTTGTTTTAAACTTTGATTAAAGGTCAATGTGGTGCAGCCCGTTTCTCCTATTTCAGTGAAATATTTCAAGCCAATCTCAGACCTAGTAAAATTAACCTTCATAAAGAAGTATCTAGTAATCAATAAAACCTTGACTATGTTGCAGTTTTGCCCTTCTAAATAACCAAATTAACATGATGCCATATTAGTGGATTTATAGTAACTATGTCCTGGATAATGCCTGGCATACTGGATTAGCTGCACTTGGCCTTGCACAGTATCTCTGGAGTGCAGATTTGTCAGACTTACTGCAGATTTCTAAGAGTGACTTTCCTGTGCTCAGAAACCACATCTTCTTTTGAATGATTGAAGAATCTGGCCATGTTTGGCCATGATAAAGAAGACTTAGAAAAGTCTATCTTCATGATCTTTTTACAGAATAGAATTTTTTCAAAGGCAGCTACTACATGTAATCTTGGGAACTTTCAAACCTCCATTAAAATGGCATAGTTTATAAGACCACAATTCAACTAAGTGTACTTGAAAGGTACAAGAAACACATAGAAATGATTTTAGATAGGGCTTGTGGATTCTGTGTTTCATAGCAATGTACAAATAATATGAATTATTATTTTATTTGGGAGCAGTAGAATGATGGAAATGTCGTGGTTTCAATGTCCTGTATACCTGCCACAGCCACTGTTGACTCCTCTGCAGTTGAAACATTTCAAGTTTGACTCAAGAACTGAATTTTTAATTGTATGTAATTTTAATTAATTGAAATTTAAGTAGACACATGTGGTTAGTGATTGTTGAGTAGTATAGAGTATTGCTTGGCCCTAAAATTAATATGACTTGACCAGTTCCACAACCGTGTTATACCATATAGATATAGATATGTATGTCTACATACGTGTGCAGTTGTGTTTTCACACAAGCGTTGCCACTGTTGGATGCTGTCAAGCTGTCAGTAGCTGGGATGGCCAATTAGGGGAACAAGCAAATCCAAAAGCAGCAATAAGGCTTTATTAACTTCCTGCAGTAGTCCACACAAGAAGTGAAAGAAGTACTGGCTTCTCAATGTTCCTTTTTTTTTCCCATAGAATAACACAAGGTTAGGATCAGGTCAAGAGAACCATTTCACTGCAAAAAAGCCACAGATGAAAGGCCCCCTGCCTTTTCATTTATCCAAGGAGCTGGGGGAAGACATGGTAGGGGAGAAACGGTTTGGGAGGGAAAAGTAATGAATCAAATTGGGAAAACGTGTCCCAGCCAAAGCCTCTGAATAATGACAGGCACCTGAGAAGTGTTTCAGTCAAGGTCCTAAAAAAGAGGCCCTAAAAGGAGTCTCCTGAGCTAAGAATGCAGAAGTAAAGATAAGCATGGCTTGCCCAGGGCAGCCCGAGTGTTTAACTGCAACTCTCTCCAGAGAATTGGAATGCACTGGCCTTGAACCAAGTTTGGTGTTAGGAGGCAGCTTTGCCCCACCAGACCTGCCAAGCAAAGACCCATAATTGCCTAAGTTTAACTCAAAGAAATTATACATGCAACTTTGCCTTTTCTCTCATGGGAATGAATAATGTCATAAACAAGAGCAATGCAAGATTGTCGAATGCATCTCTACAAGAGGTTTTGGTGAGTTCAAAATTCTTTTGGTAAAATGGATATTTTATTTTAGATCCTTTACGAGTGTGGGTTCATTTTAGTTTTACTGATTAGTAAATTTCATTTCTCTGTAAATGAGAGAGATTTCTCTCCCCAAAGAAAGCATTTCTTCTTGACTAAATGTACAGCTTACCTTACAGCAAGATTTATTCAAATGGACACTGTTGGTGATGCTGTTTTCATTGAAAAGTGGTTAAATAGCTTCATGTTGAAAACTTTTTCAGGATGGTGGCCCCCATCTTTCAACTTCCTAGGAAGATACAAATGAAAGCAAAGAAAAATATTCAAACATGCAACACTGAAAATTAGGGTATAGTTTGGGAGGATTTTCCCCTACTTCAGATGCTTAGCGAAGTAGTGGATTATATGCATTATCAGAGGCCCACCTCTGATGGCCACATCTGAAATTATTAAGGATAATTTTTAATACTCCATATCCTTTGGTTATTTTTTACAGAATATTTAAAGAACCTTGCACACAAATATACAGATAGCCATCATAGGTACTGATAGTTCTGTATAGGTGATACAGGTAAAGCCGGGCATTTCCCTTGGAGGCAGCCAGAGTACAATATACCCCAACACTAACCAGTTTATTACTTTGTTTAATAACTTTTAACATACAAAAAAGAATTATACCAAAAGTAATAGAGGGGATAAACTCAGCAATGCATTATGTATTGGGCTGCGTAATCCTCACAATCAAATATAGAAAGAGAACGAGCCCTACTAGCACTAAGTACAGTATTGAGAATATATTTTTCCATCTTAAGCATTAATTATGAGCTGACTTTAGCACATCTATGATAGAGAAAAAAATGTGAGTGAGATTTGAGTTAGGGGTTATATACAATAACCTGCTAACTAAACACCCAAAGAGAGAAAAGAAAATTCACATAATCACTTTTTTATTTGTTGTTTATGGGGACAAACTCTGAGTCTAGCTAAATGTGTCCCTAATTTAGGAATGATTAAACACTCATATACACATAATCATGAACTCTAAAAAAAATCATAGAACAAATTAACATTCTTAAGAGCAAAGAAAAAATGGCTCTTTCATAATCAGATGGAATATAATGAAATAATCTGGCATATTCTCAATTGCAAAAAAGGTTGATAATTGGATGATTCCAGGGTAGAAGTACATACTGAAAACAAGCTAGAACTTAACAAGATAAGAATAAGTGAAAAAGGGTAAGAAAAGGAAGAACTATGATGAAGGGAACCTGAAAATGGAATTGCAAGATTGTGATCTGCATTGCAGGTAGCAAAGATTAAAACTGACATTACAGACAGTGACAAGAAAGACCAAATTGTCCCTGAGAACAAAGAGCAAAAGAACCAAAAGATGAAAAGTTGATGGAATAGCTAAGACATGTGAAAGTCAGGGAACATATTTAGATAAATATTGTCAACATAATAAAGTTAAAATATAAAGAAAATACTCATCTTCACATTTAAATTTATTTATAAAACTCTCTTCTGAATTCTGCAGATATAGAAGTAAAGAATATGGAGGAGTTTTAGTTTTCATGATAAGGAAAACGGAAACTAAACTATAAGAATATAGGAAATCATCAATAATAAGTTCTCTGAAGAGCATACTATGAGTGAGTGATGTAAAAGAAGGTGAATTAGAGTTGGATGGGCAGGAAAGGCCCTTCTGAAAAAAAAAAAAGGCCTTTTGACTGAATCAAGATCAACAAGCAGAAAAATATATCTGAGACAAGAATATTCAGGAACATTCTGGAAAGAAACAAGTTCTTGAAAATTTCCTATGGCACCTTTCAGAACAAACTGGTTTATTCCTAGTTCTTAAAAGAAAACAAGGGCATTGTGACTACGCTAAGGTAAAAGAAGAGGATCGCAGGAATGAAAGAATAACAGAAGCAGTTACTGAGAGTTTGTAGACCATGCGATTTCGTTGGTATTGAGATTGAAAGCCATGGTAAGATACTAAAGGTGAACATTGAAAAAATTTAGATTTCCTTTTTAACCAAAGATCACCTTAGCTTCTGTATGAGAATGGAACAAAAGATAATATACAGGAAATCTCTTAAGTAGTTACTACTCCAGGTAAGATACAATGCACCAGTGAATTAGCAATGGAGATGGAGAGAAAGGAGTAAACATATTTGCACAGTAAATAAGGATTTTGACGTCCACCAAATGTCTGTCATATAACTTTATACATGTGACCATTACCAGGACATATCATCTAGAATACACCATAATACACTCACACACACACACACACACACACACACGTGTGTGTGTGTGTGCATGTGCAAGCACATTCTTATATTTTATAATGCCACAATTTTTTATGTAGATATCTTGTATTAATAATGCTTATTCATCAAATTAAAAAATATTTAAAAACTATTTTAAAAAGAAGTGAACACATTTAGACAATTCTTTGAAGGCGTAATTCACACACTTACTGAGATATTGGATGTGGAATGTGAAGAAAAGTAAAAATCTTGGTACTGTAGTTTGAATCTTAAATGCCTCCCAAAGGCTCATGTGTTAAAAGCTTGTAACCATGTAGTGCTTTGGGACCTTTAGGAGGGGCCTAGTGGAAGGAAGCAAGGTCATTGGAGGTGTGTCCTGGGAGTGGGTATTGGAGAGCCCCTTGCTTCTTCTCTCTTTGCCACTTGGTTGCCATGAGGCGAGCAGACTCCACTGCCTCTTCTTTCCTGCCATGAGCTGTTGCCTCTACACAGGTCCAAAGGCAACAGGAACAAGCAACACTGGACCGACTACAGAGCCACAGTAAATCTTCTTTCCATCTTAGAAGTTGACTATCTTGGATATTCTTTTCCACAGTGATGGAAAGCTGGCAAACACACAAGGATTCGAGTTTTGATCTTAAACACTAGACAGATGGCTAAACATGTGTGCTGCTAGGATATAGCAGGTTTGTGTGTATGTGTTTCTGTGTAGAGTGGAAGGAGAGCAAGAGTTCTGTTTGTGAGGCTTGCTAAAACTGAGATTCGTATTAAAATTGAGATGCCTGTTAGATATCAAAGTATAAATAAGTTGACTATTGCACAATGTCGTTTGCATTCAAAGGAGCATTGTGAGCTAGAGAGATAAATTGGAAAGTTGTTAGCAGAGACATATTCAGGCCAAAAAAAATCCACTTAATATACAAATGTGTTAGTTTTTCATCTCTATGATCAAAGGACCTGGTAATAATAACACAGAGGAGGAAAAGTTCATCATTTTGGCTCACTGTTTCAGAGGTTCAGTCCATGGTGAGTCAACTCCATAGCTCTGAGCCCAAGGTGAAGTAGAATATTATGGCAGAAAGATGTGGTGGAGGAGAGCGCCTCATTTCATGTTGGCCAAGAAACATACTGAGAGAGGATACAAGAAACCGGGGATAATATAATCCCCAGGTGCATATTCCCAGTGTCCTACTTCCTCCAGCCTTGCCCTACCTGCCTACAGTTCTCAGCCATTAATCCATTCAAATTATTAATCCATAAAGAGGATTACAACTCTCATAATCTAATCCTTTAACCCCTGAACATTCCTACATTGTGTCACTCATGAACTTTTGGGGGATACCTCATATGCAGAACTTAACATCAAAGGAGTAAAAGTTGGGCTGCTTTGAGTGTCTCCAGAATTGAGGGACAGAAACTCATGGAGCAATAATGATAGAGTGCAGAAATTTAAAAAAAAAATCATGGTCCAATAACTGATACTATGTCAAATTACTTTTCATATATAAAGACAAGGATAAGCAATTCCAGATGTCTTCATACTTCAAAGTATACCTGCCACACTCTGATTTTAAAAGCAAACATTTCAAGTTACGTTCACAAGCTTTTGAGAATGAACCAAAATTTAGTATTCAATAACAATCAAGTTGTAGGTTTATTGTCCCCTTTCACTTTGTTTTTATTTGTTCTAATTAGTTATAGATGACAGTAGAATGCATTTAAGTTCATTGTACACAAATGGAGCACAGATTTTTATTTCTCTGGTAGTATATGAAGTAGAGTTGCACCATATATCCAGTCATACATGTACCTAGGGTAATAATGTCTATCTAATGCCACCATCTTTCCTACCCCCATGTCCCCTCCCTTCCCGGCCACACCTTTGCCCAAACAAAGTTTCTCCATTTATTCTATGCACCCCCATTATGGATCAGCATCCACTTATCAGGGAGAATATTAGGCCTGTGGTTTTGGGGGATTGCTTATTTCACTTAGCATGATATTGTCCAACTCCATCCATTTACCTGCAAAGGCCATAATTTTATTGTCTTTTAAAGTTGAGTAATATTCCATTGTGTATATATACCACAGTTTCTTTATCCATTCATCTATTGAAGGGCATCTAGGTTGGTTCCATAGTTTAGCTATTATAAATTGAGCTGCTACAAACATTGATGTGGATGTGTCACTATAGTATGCTGATTTTAAGTCCTTTGGGTATAGATGGAGGAGTGATATAGCTGGGTTAAATTATGGTTCCATTCCAAGTTTTCTAGGGAGTCTCCATACTGTTTTACAGATTGGTTGCACCAATTTGTAGTGCCACCAGCAATATATAGTCCCCTTCCAGAAATATATTACAAACAAATAATCTGAAATATGAATAAAAAATTATGCACAAAATGTTCTTTGTAGAATTTTTGTTAATAATGAAAATTGTAATCAACATTAAGAAAATGTCCATATGATGGAATACTAGGAAGATACTGGAAATGATGCTTATGAATAATTTTAATTTCATAGGAAAAAGAACATGAAACAGTTAAATGAAAAAAGCAAGATGTAAAATTATAGATATAGTATCATTTCTGTTGACATATGTCAAAATATTCTGGAAGAGAAAAAATCAAATGTTATTGGCATTTGCCTATGGGAAAAGAAATTATTGTTTTCCAATTTTATTGTAGGTTTTTGTACTTTGAAAGATTTATAAATTAGCATTATTTTATAAATAGAGAGCTATCTTTACAAGATGAAAAAAAATTTCAAAAGCAGTGTTAATAGAAGCATGGGAACATACAAAGCCAAGTGAAAACGCAGAATGAAAATTCAATATGCATTACTCTTTCAAATATTTAAAAATATAAATAAATATATGTGTATATACAATCTTAAAGGGATGTTCACAAAAGTTTTATTGATGTCATCAGCCTTAATAAAATATAGGATACTGTGAATTTTAAGTTACTTGAAAGTAAGAAAATAAACTCCAATTTCTAACTTCTATTGTTGGATAAACTCCCTCCAGGGTTACACACTCAGCACTACAGAAATTAGTTGGAAGAAGGGAGAGTTTAAATAGATTGTAGATGATGAAGACAATGATAACAGCCCATTGTAAGAAAATAAAAATCAATGTCAGACAGAGAACGTCCAACCCTAAGGGCCAAAACGCTGAACACAGATCAGGGAGTTGGTGACTCATAACTTCGACTATAGCAAGCTGTCAAAATAAGAGTAGCATTGCCAGTCTCAGAAGCATCACTACTAGGAGAGGACAGTTGGCCCTTGGAAACACAGTAGTGATAGAAAAGAGAGAAGAGGAGAAAATTAAAGGTCCTACAGAAACAACATAGAACTAAAACATTTTGTGACTGGTGAAGACCCACTTCACAGATGGTGCTTCCTCACTGTGTCCTCATGTGGGCAAGGGGCAAAGATCTTGGTCTTCCTATATAAAGGTACCAGTCCCCTTCGTAGGAGTTCTGTCCTTATGACCTAATCACCTCCCCAAAGCTCACCTTTAAATACTATCTCACTGGTGATTAGGCTTCTACTTTTGAATTTGGTAGGGAGCCTAACTTTATGTGTTTATGACAGGCACATCCAAAACCAATTGGTTCTGAAAGGCTAAAACTAAAGAGACGAGCAGAGACATGTTTGCTAACTGAAAGTTATAAGAAAGCAAATATGTAAATATCAGACTAAGGAGAAATAACGGGGAAAAACACACTAAATGAGAAAAAAAGGATCTTTTTAAGACTAAAAGCCACAATTTACAATGAAGAATTTTAACTTTTATGAGTATCTGTGCAAGACACAGTAAGAATCCATGAGTCCCCACTCATACATATTGGTAGGTAGGAAGAGAGGAAGATATACAGACAGACACATAGAAGAGGAAAAGGAAAGCTCTTTTTTTACAATGAGATGTCAGTTAATAAATGTAAAAGAAAATAGGGTAGAAAATCAGTGTTATAGAATTATAGTTAAATTCATTTAAATAAGAATTATTCATTAAATTTAGTATTAGGAAATGATTGAGTTTGATGAATGTAAGATTTTATATAGTTTATAAATTTTATGTTCATTCTTAAAGTAACCTTCTAAACTATGTAAAACCTGTGTCATGCAGAATCTGGATAATCCTTTAAACAAATAAATTAGAATTAACACCATTAGTAAAGTATACATGTATACCATGCATCTTGGGATGTCATACCTTAAGGACATAATATTTCTTATGTATATTCTAGCCCAAAATATATAACCTGATTCTAATTATGAAATCATCAGATAAATCCAAATTTAGGAATATTATAAAACAAATGTCTTATAATCTGCAAGCATAACAATGATATTGTTATTAAAAATGAGTGCTAAATAAACACTATACCAAATTACAGGAGACTTAAAAAGATACATCACCAAATTCAGCAAGAGATCAGGGATCCCCTTCTGAAGGAGAAAACAAATTCTATAAAGAATATTAAAGGAATAATTGGAAATGACCTTTAGGTTAGACAGAAATATTGTATAAATTTCCTTAAATAAGTTAAAAGAGTATATGCTTATATGCATATATGTAATAAGTTATGATGTGTCATTAAAGGTAAGAAGAGCTTTGCAAAACTGCCATAGGAGAGTAGGGTAAGTATGACTGACAGTGTTGGGATGAGTAAATTCTCACTCTGTTAATACATGCTCGAAGATTTTGTAGTTATTCCCTTGTATTCCCATTTCTTGGGAACTTGGAGAACCTGTAGAATACAGTTTCCTGTTCTCATATGATCCAAATCTGTCATGTAAAAATATTCTTGGAGCCTCACTGAACTGAAATGTTTGGACTTATCAGCACAAAGGAAGCCTTCACCCTTGTGCCCACTAGTAATCAGGCTGAACGTGGATCTTATGATGTCCCCAGGAGGCATTCCCTTATTACAACACAGACCTTCCAAAGCAAAACACACACACACACACACACACACACATACCTGTCATGAATCTCCATATACTTTGAAGTCTCTGCTTTCAATAAAAAGCAAAAAGGTGATGAAAAACATAAATATAAAATACGACCCTTCCTTTCAAAACTATTGACAATTTTACATTTGCAATCGATTTTTGTGAATTATTTTTATGTTCTTTAACTTGAGAGGCATTTGTTGAGACTTTATCATGGTTATGTGTTAGATGTCTAACTGAAATAGCTTCTGAGGATTCCATTCTTGAATTATTTTTCTTCTCTGCATTTGTGATGCTACCTCAATGCTTCATGTGCAGTGATTCAAATACTTTCTGATTGATGGGGCTAGTTAAGCTTATTTTCCATACAATCGTTCTATGCGGGAACATCAGATCTATCTTTATCAGATATAAATTTGATCATATTATACCCTGTTTTAAATTTTTCATATTTCCCTTAATCTGAAGGATTAAAGCTAGCTATCTTAGCACATTATACATTGCTTGATCTCCCAAACTTACTTCAGTCGACGTATATTTACTTCTTCTTTGGAAGAAACCATACCTTTATGTAGCTTTCTTTAAGTTCACCTTCCTTCTTAGGGTTATTTTCTGTGTTTCTGGGGAATTTATCCTTGATCGCAGTGTTCCTTTCTTCCCCTAACAATATTAAGAACTCCCAGGCCTGAGAATGCATGGCGTTGTAACTAGCACATTCATACTGGATTTATGCCTACCTTGCCCTCTACTTCCTCCTTGGAGGTACAGTGTAGGTATCATGTCTTATCCCAGTGTTTTGTGTAATATTTGGATCCTTCAATCATTTTAATAAATATTTGCCAAGTGAAAAGCTAATGTTTACCAAAAGTATATAAAACCAAATACACTGGTAAAAAATTAACATGTTAAGAGAATGGTGAAAATCCCCCCAAAGATTTCAGAAACAAGAGCACATATTGCACAAATAGTCTGAATATATGTACTGCCCATTAAAAAGTTTCAAATTGTACCTAATGATACTCTAATAACAATACTCAAGATGATTTTGAAAACATTAAAGATGTTGGACAGAATTAGACATCTGGTTTGAAATAATTCTGGCGGGACATGGACAGGCAATCTCTTTGAAGTAAAAAATGTTTATGCAACACAGTAGAATTATCAAATGCCCGACCTCCTGCCAAAGAGCAGCTGTAGCAAAATATTAAGTACTATGAAAGAAAAAATGAGGCCACAATTCTCTTGGTGGGATGCAAAAAACAAGAAGAATAGGAGTAGTTTCTCAGCAATGCATGTGTTCAATGGTATTATCTTGCACACAAACAAGAGGAGAAAAATGGCCATTTCAAAATTTTGCATTTCAAAACCTTAATTCATAGTAATACCTTCTTTTCTTTCATGAGAAATGCAGTGTTTTAATCAAGGAAATTTTATAAGAGTTCAATTACTAAGGATGTGCCTTTTTTCTTTGCATTATTTTCATGTTTTTTTTTTTCTTTTAAGAGACCCATGTGGATACTTCAATTGATTGAATTATTAAAAGCACTTAAGACTCTGAACATAGCATAGCTTCCCTAATTTGCATACATAATGACACTCATCTTAAACGAAGAGGCTTTTGAGAGGTAAGAAGTGGATAATGTATAGAATTTATAAACATGATCAGGACACCTTCTCATGCTGTTTTTATCCTCCTTCCTCTACATCACAGAATTTGGGTTGTGATTCCTTTCAAACTATGTTATGGACAACATACATTTCTCTCATGTTATTTTAATCCTATTTCTCCTATCTTGAGGAAAGATGGAAATGATCATGTGAAATATTGGAGGTGGTTATGAAATCATCTTTCCTTTTTAATTTTCTAGAAAAAAAATACGTTCAATTTCTCTCTTCTTTTCTTCAATAGGTGAAATAGCAAGGAGAGATCTCATGAGTTTTACTCACTGCACTTGTTGCTCAAAAGCTCATGTTTCCATTGATCAAAAGGGTCTTCTGTTCCAGTCCCAGAAGGCAACTCCACTGAAAGATTATTTTTCTAATAGAAAACAAACCTTTCTGATTGGCAGAGTTCAGGAAAAGTTCTCTGCTTCTATTTGGCTGGACTCTTGTCACTTACTAGTTTGGTCCTATTTGCTCTCAAAGAGATACACTTGTCTTGCTGTCTTCCGCTTCTCTGTGGAAAGTCCTTCTGGCTCTTTCCTTTGCTTTTTCTCTTGTAGACTTTTATTTATTAGTTGTTCAAAACATTACAAAGCTCTTGACATATCATATTTCATACATTTGATTCAACCAGATTATGAACTCCCATTTTTACCCCGTATACAGATTACAGAATCACATTGACTTGATGGATATGGAACAAATTTTGAACATTTTGCGGTTCAGAAATCAAATGCTATTTTAAGAATTATGTTTATATTTGTCCATTTGAATATGTATGTGTACTCAGACTTTGTTCTGTAGTTCTAGATTTATATCCAAAGGATTTCCTGAGATAGAGGCAGTAAAAAGTCACTGTTGAGCTCCTCAACTTATCAGAATCTTGATATTTGGTGACAGTAAAGCCGATACTGCTCTTTGATATTTATCCAGCACTTCGTGACCATTGTCTATTGTTTTAGAATAAAGAAAGGAATGGGGTTAATAATCTAAATTTCCCAACTTTCTTCAGAAGTAAGGAATTTCTTCCTAATGCCAGTTGAAAAATTTAAAGAACACATCGTGTATTCTCTACTTTTGTATTTAAAAGATTCAGTACCAGTGCACTCAGTTTCCACTCCAAAGACTTAAAAAACAATAGATTTAGAAAAGTATGTTGACTCCTTACTTCAAATCAGAAGTTTTAGCTGCAAGGATTCTTCCCCATCAGTTAAGGATTTTAATCTAAAGAGAAACATGATTCCTGACAAATCTGGCATTCATATTTAGTGAAAAAGAGAGTGAGGCAACAATGCACCCCAACATTTCTGCTGGCTCAAGAGAAGAATCTATTCAGGAGAGAGAGATGCTAACATCTTTGGAGCAGAAATTTACCACCGTGATTTAGTTAATGTCTCTGGCTTCAATAGGGTTCCCCGTTATTGAAATTATGACAGGATTATTACTTGTTTTATTTCATTAATCTTGTAAACAGTAACCCATTCACTTCTATGAGTTATAATTAAAGTTTCACAGTAAATGATAGTAAAAGCAAAAACAATCATTAGAATTAATATTCATTATTTACTGAGCAATTACCATCTATTGTTATTCTTTTAAGGACTTATATATATCATAACAATTCTGTGAAGTGGGAAATGCTATCTGTATTTGACACATGAAGGAATTTTGTGTAGAGTAATTATTTTCCCAAGATTTGGGTGAATTAAAAGGAAAAAGTTATGATCCCAAGTATAGTGCCCAGGTCCTGAACCCTGGAAAAGACTGAAGGATAAATAAGGTTGTCAGTTTTTGCTACTATATGAAGAATTTGACTCAATTCAATAAGTGGTGAGTTTAAATCTGCGTGTAGGTAAATCTAAACAGGTCAAAATGCACTCAGAACAATGTTAAAATATAGAAGGACAGATGGAATGTAGGATTCTGAGACCTACTAGATATTGAGGTATCAAAGGTGAGAAACCCAGGAAAATTTGACAGTCTTAAAGGATTAGGCAGAACTGATATCTATAGTGTTAAGAGAATTGAATGAACTAAAGGCATCAATTATTCAGAAACCAAAAAAGTAGAAAGTTTTGACACTAGCCATTATGGGAATCTCATTATGGAGCAGGAAGAAATTGTTTCTTAAATCACACTTTAGATGGACAATTTCAGTTAGATGGAGAGCCTGAAGCAGATAGGCATACACTCATTCTGCCTATATTATTCACTGAGAATGCTAAAAGTATACTGTTCTTGCCAACTCAGAACTTATTCTTTTGTGATATGACAATATACTTAAAGTGAAGCAAACATAGTGATCCCTAGCTGAGCTGGATTTTGTGCTCAGTATGTGGTAGGCTTTACACACTCTAAGTGATGGCAAGTTGCAGATGTGAGGAGTATGCACTGTTTGGTGGAAATCCAGAGAAGGTAAGGGACAAAGGATGTTGCTAGTAATGACAGCCTCCATGAGAGTAATGCATGTTGGAAGATAATTCTCCATAGATCTCACTTATTTCTCATGTCTTATGAGCAGAGGCACTTTTGTACAATTTGTTTTTCTTCTGAACTGTCTTTACAAGGATGTTTGTATGTTGAATAGTCATGGAAAATAGAGAAGTGTATCCTTCTCAACAGAAAAGAAGTTTGTCTGATTGAACACAGACAATGCTTCTCTATGAGACTATGTTTGAACATGCTTGCATACATCAGTTATAAAAGATTCAAGTCTTATAATCTTTGAGTTCCTTGATACAAACTCTGTGCATCTAACATCCAACTGGGTTGCTTCTTGCTATCTGCATGAGACTTAGGGACATCTTCATCAAATCCATTATATGTTTAGCTCATTTGTTGATTTATCAATATGTATTGTGCAATTACCATGTTCCAGCACTGCTGAAAATCCATTAAGATTTATATATCTGGAGCTAGAAGACCCACAAGATACCATATTTTCACACTACCTTACACACTGCATGAGAAAGTAGAAGGCATATAAGGGGATGTTTACCAGGATACTACAACTAGCACATTATAATCTTAGCCAAATTAGAATCCAGGATAATTAATTTCACTAAAACCTAGTTCAAGACAGCTGTTTTTTGCTTTAACCTGGCGAAAAGTTAACTATATATATAGAAAAAAAAATAGCAAGAGTTGATTGACATTGAGTTTTAATGAATTTAAATACTTAGGTGGGTTAATAATGATGGACAAACAATTTTTACAAACTCAATTTCTAGGTAGAAGTTTCTCATACATATATTTGGAGCATATTTATCTCATAGAACTGTTGTAAGAATCAAATGGCTTAATATTTGTACACATAGTGCACATGTGCAGACAGACATATCACTTACAAACCTAGATTTAAAACATTTAAATAGAATCCAGCAATATTTTTAGAAAAATAAGCTCTATTATGGGGATATGATCAGGCAAAAATTTGAAAACCCGCCAATGTATTATACTACTGTAATAAATTAATGTAAAAAATCACATGAACACCTCATCAGCTAATAGGGATAATTCAGCATCCATTACTGGATAAAATGCAAAAAACAAAGTTATATTAGCAAACTAGGAAATGAAGAAAACTTAAAATTTCATAAAGCTCATCTGTGTGAGTACTGAAACAACTATTACTGATATTATAAATATTCCCATCAAGTCCAGAAGCAAAATAAATATGTGCATCATAATTAATGCTTTTTGAATTTTACTGAATGCTCTAATCCAGAATTTCTTAACTTTGTCACTATTAATTTTGTAGGCTACATAATCATTTATCATGAAGTCATCTGTATCTTGCCGAATGTCTCCTGGGGAGTGCAAACTGTATCCAGTTTGGAGCCATTGCTTTAATTACTGAAATCAAAGTCAGGAAATTAAAAACAATAGAAAGAAATAAAAATATTTTCAGATAATATAATCAATACAATCAATTAAAAAGTATTACAGAAAACAGTTTATAATCCTAATAGCTAATAAATCTATATAATGCTTAGAAATTCACTTAAGAAGAAATCTTCAGTGTGATGGAAATGATAAATATTTAATATGCCCAAACCCCCTCACTGAGTAGAGGAATATTTCATGTATGTGTATAAGAAGAGTTGATATTACAAATACTATCTCTACCCAATAATTTACAAATTCAAAGGAAATCTGACATTGATACACACATGTAAAAATAAACTGGAGAAGAGCATTGCATAGTTATACCTAAGAACATTTTAAGAAAAAACAATGATAGATAATTAAACTTTCTAGATGCCAGAATATCTTATAAAACTGTATCAAATGTATCAAAATGGCACTGGCTTTGAGACATACTACAAGGGGACCCTTGAAAACATGCTGAGGGCAAAAGCCAAACACACATTATGTATTTTAATTCATATGAAAAGAAGGGCATGGTGGTGAACACCTGACTTCCCAAGTGACTTGGGAACTATGGTAGGAGGGTCACAACTTTGAGGCCAACTTCTATAACTTGGTGAGACCCTGCCTGAAAATTTAAAAATTCAAAGTTCAAAGGGCTGGGGATGTATCTCAGTGGTAGAGCATCCCTGGATTCAATCCAAAGAAAAAGAAGAGAAGGAAGAAGGAAGGAGGAAGGAAGGGAGGAAGGAGAAGAGGAGGAGGAAGAGGAGGATGGAAGAGAACAAAAAAAGGAGAAAAGAAGGAGGAAGAAGAAGAGAAGGGGGAAGAAAAAGGAAAAGAAAAGGGGGAAGAGGAAGAAGAAAAGGAAAAAACAAACCATTTGATCCATATGAAAAAGCTAGTATAAGCAGATCATTAGAATCAGAAAATATATTAGTCAGAGTCTGGTCAGAGTCTGGGGGTAGAAGGAAACGAAGAGTGACTGCTAATGGATCTGGGATTTTTGTTCAGAGTGATGAAAATCTTCTGAAATTGGATAGTGATGATGATTGTTGCACAACCTTGAATGCACTAGAAACTACTGAATTATTTGCTTTTAAAAGGTGATTTTTTAAACAATATATAAATCATGTCAAAATAAAACTGTTATTTAAAAAACATCAATAGCATGAAATTAGCCCAGAAATGGACAAAATAATTTTCAGTTATGTATAGTGATCTAATGAATATGCACATATTCTATGTATTCTATGTACTGAACATGTTATATTTTATATATTGTATATTATTGGTAGTAAAGATATACATATTATTGCATATCCTAAGGGAATTAAATATATATATATATATATATATATATATATATATATATATATATATATATATGATGTAAATACAATTTGATATTTTCAATCCATGAGGGCAACTGTGAACAACCAATAATTAATAATTCTTTTGGGAAAAGAAAACTACTTACCTACTTTTCTTATCATTCACAAATAAAAATTCATGTCACATCAAGAGCTAAATATTCAAAAACAAGACTTTACTCATTGAAAGAAAGTAAATATACATAAATATGATTCATGGTATGTATGCAGTATGTGTAGACAAAAACTGATTTCCAGGGCATGTAGTTAAGTGAAAAAACCTACTGCAGAGTAATCATTTTAATATAGCATCCATGTCCTTCCCCCATCCAGAAAAAGCAACAAAATGATTTCTAAATATACATATGTGTTATAAATACTGTGGTTACCAGTAGAAAACGGGACATGATGAATCTTTATATGATTTTGTTAGAATTTTGCTATAAATACATTGATGTTTGGCTTTTATAATTTAAACAGCCAGTTTCCATGGCACAAGTCTGTAATCCCAGCTACTCATGAGGCTGAGGCAGGAGGATGGTAAGTTTGAAGCTAGCCTGGGCAACTGAGTGAGATCATGTAAAAAGAGCTGGGGATATAGTTCAGTGGTAGTGACCCTAGGTTCAATCACTAGTACCCTGCCCCTCAAGGAAGGAAGGAAAAAAAAAGAAAAAGTAAATGTAGAACATTTGTTTTTAATCACAAAAATGAGAAGTAAAAGCCTATCTGAATGAAGTGGTTAATGAAGGGGAGACATTTTAAACACATCTAATAATGTTTTAGGATTTGATTCTTAGAAGTTCTGATTCCTTTTCAACTTGAAGTCAAAGCATCATCAAAATGCTTACAATTCAGTTCCTTCTGGAATTGTGTTTTTGTTGTTGCTATTGAGAACAATGTGTTTGATAAGTCCTCAAGCAATGTTTGATCAGACTTTTTAATTTCCCTCATTGGCGAAATAAATGGAAAAGGTCTGTTGATGCATGTTTAGCATAGTTGTCAGGACTCCTCTGTTGCATAAATGTCTTTTATGTCATTCGTTCAACCAATCTCTGCAGTTTTTTTGCCTTTTCATGGCTTCTTCAGAAGTACACCAAAAAAAAAAAAAAATTCCTCTTGATTTGCATTCTGCAGACTTTTAACCTGGAGCAGGAAACCCTTTCTTTCTTTATAATCAAAGACAATAAAATTTTTCATTAGCACTTACTTTGTTGATTAATTTTTTTCCTCATTTTCTTGGTGATGTAAAAAAATAACCTTAAAGCTACGTGTAAATAAAATAGCTGCACCACAGCTGAAATTTAAGGAGCACTTATGTAATTTGCAGATATACAAAAAGATAGAGAGTGAACCTAAGCCTCTTGGACCCCCAGACCATTACCTCTGTCAACCAATATGCCATTTCTCTTGATATGTTAGCACCTCTACATGAAAAACTGTGGGCAGCTCCTCCACACTCTCATGAACATTTTGTGTCTCTTCTGTATAATATGGCATTTTCTTACCTTTGGAATTAACAATAGGATCCTGGACCTTAAGTCCTGACTCCAAGAAGCCAAGCCTCTTTCTATTCTCTCTTTGCTTTTTTTTTTTTTTTTTTTGCCAGGGGATCCAGCAGTAATCAGGGGGAAAAAATCCAAGTTTGAGCCGGATTATTTAAGATTAGTTCTATACATTTAGAATGTATGAAAATCAAGACGATATAGGAATATCCAGTTTGTCCCAACTCTAGACATGTGCTTCAGGGGAGCCTTATAAATTTATTCCTCAGTGTGTTCTCAGATATGTTCTATTACGAGTCTTAAAAATCCAACAGTGTTCTCCCTCACAGATGCTGATTCTGTAATAGTCATTTGGATCTTCAATTTATATAGACAACTTTGTAAAATACTTCATTGGAATTTTTCATCTGATCTGCATATTTCTCTTTGGTCAGACAAAATATTCTCTTTGAAAGCTACTTTTTGTGTACTACTCAACTAGCTTACAAGGTATTCATTTTCAAGATAAGCATTCATTTAGTTGATTTTGTTTGTAAGAATCTAATAATGTTCTAAAGAAAACAAACCTCTATGTGGCAAATTCATACTATATTTTAAACTGAAATTTAACTTTCTATCTTTTCCCTAAAATGTGATTCAGCAGGTTTTATTCTCTTGCACATCCTGGTTTTTTAAATCTGTTGATTGATATCCTGATGCAGAAGATGCCTCTGTGAATCCACTCCTCACCCCTCAGTTGTTGCTTAGCAACTGGCTTTATTCTTTCTTGGTTTTAGGAGGCTGCATGTATGGAAGGAGAGCACAAAGTCATGGTATGGTAGTACACAAATGGCTCTGAGTTTATTCTAGACATCAAGTGATATCTAGGAAGTGATGTAAAAAGAGGATGGGCCTTCTATCACCCTCTCCATGGTGGATCTGTCATAGATGTATATGGCAACTATAAATAAATAGTAATATCTTACACGCCAGGGTTGTGGCTCACTGGTAGAGTGCTTGCCTAGCATTCATGAGGCACTGGGTTTGATCCCTGGCACCACATAAAAATAAAAACAAATAAAATCAAGGTATTGTATCCATCTACAAATAAAAAAGTATTTAAAAAACTAAAAAGTAAATAGTAATAGTCACTAATTTGGTCTCTAAACTGTATCTCACTCACCTGCTCCCTTTCTACTTCCCAGTCAGGAATCTCTCTCTATGGAAGTCTTGTGGGCTAAGCTCTGGGATCTGTGCCCCTGTTGCAAGAGCTGTTTTGTATTGGGCAGCTCAGGGTCAGGCTTTTTGAGCTAGGGACGGGATGTGTGGCTGCAAGCACTGTGCTGAGTTAGTGGCTGTGGGGAACAAGGGGAAGTTGGGAGCTATAGGTCCTTTGATATTGCTTCTAGGCCCCAGCAGGTGTTCCAAACTGGGAGTTGCCCCAAGATGGAGGTGCCTGCTTTTAGAAATGGGATGTCGGACAGGGTTGGGCTGGGTGGTTGTGTTGGGTGGTGTATTCAGAGATGCAGTTCTGTGGCATGCAGTGTTGTGGCTGGCACCTGTCTCCAGATTCTGTCCTGCATCCCCAGGTACAGGCCACTGCACGTAGAGGACTATGACAGTGGTGGCAGTGTCCCAAGATGGAAGTGATGGGGGTGGGGGGAAGCCCCACGTTGATATATGGGGGTTCACATGCGAGTGGTGGCCAGAGGTCCTGCGTGTGAGCAATTGCCAGGTATCCTGCATGGGAATGGAGGCCGGGATTTCTGCATGGGAGCAACAGTCAGTGATCCTCTAATAACTCACAGAGAATCAATGTTCCTATTACTAGAATCCCAGGTCATGAAGAAACACAGAATGCAGCCTCCCTCTAATCCACCATCTTGGATCCCCTAGATCTTCATTTTTTTCATTGTCAGAAATTCTTAATATTTGATCAATTAGACAAAAGTTTCTAAAAACAAGACTTAATTATTTGTATCAATTCAATGATTGGTGTAATTTTTTCCAGAGAGCAATAATTTTTAGAAGTTTCTGGAAGCTTAAGTGAATGAATGGAAGGCTACAGAGGAGAGGAGTTTAAGGATATGTAAGCAAAAAATACAAAATCAGTTAAAGTCATTTAGAAAAAAATCAAATGAAGGAATTTCTAAGCATCATTAATTTTATAAGAATAACCATAAACCTAGGTGTAGGTATCACATTGGTTTGCCAAATTTCTAGAAAGTCCAAAGCTAAAGTCAGATTTGATCTTCACACACTCTTTAATTCTAAAATAACTGATGCTAAGAACATTGTTTGGATACATAACAATGGGCAAATGGGTTTGCATCAATTTCATGAATAGGGTAATATTAAATAGGAGCTAGCTAAATATTATAGGAATGCATACAGTATGTTTCTGGTTTTCTTTATAGTTAGAGATACCAACAAACAGAGAACACTTACATATATGATTGATACATGAATGATAAAGTCTACATCATTATCATGTTTTCATGGTATACAGTATAAATTAATAATATGAAGAAGGAGTGAATTTTTAAAGAATCTCTTTGTTTTTATTATTTTGATAGTTCACCAACTATTATCCTTATATGTATTAAGATATGACACATCGGCACTTGATGCCCAGGTAAAGGACATATTCTGTATAATGACTGAATACTCTGACAGAAGGATAAGAAGTCCTGTCTAATTTGCTATCAAAATCTTGAAAGAAACTAGCTCCAGGTAAAATACATTGATGTAAAATCATAACTAATTCTAATTAGGACCAAGATTATTTCACAGTGCTCTCTTCTTTCTAGTTAAGTACTATTTTGTATGTGTATTCACATATATGTATGTGTATATCTCTACCTCTATATATGCTGTACAGTATGTAGAATATTATAGACCATATGTGTGTGTATTAGTAAGAGACTCTGTATATAATTAAATGCATATCTTTTAAGTATTTTTTTTCACAATATCTTTATTCTATTTATTTATCTTTATGTAGTGCTGAGGATCAAACGTGGGCCTCACACATGCTAAGCAAGCACTCTACCACTGAGCCCCAGCCCCAGGCCTACATACATATCTTATTAAACAATAGAATTACAGTATGTAAAATGAACACTTCTCAGAAATCTTATTTCTTTATGGATTCTAACTCAGTTTGAGCAAAATCTCGAATTTTAAGTGACATAAGAATGGAACTCACTTGGACAAACTGGAGGAATATTCTTTTTGTTTGGTACCGATTATAAAATTTTAGAATTAAATTATGTGGACAGTTCATCAGCATGCTACCTTCTTCCACATACCTCAGAGATCTCAAACAATTCACTTGTTTCCAAGGTCAATTGTCCTCATGTAAATAAAATAGAGACCAAAATTAACTACTTCAATAAAGGGCAAATATAAAGTAGTGCTCAAATATTTTTTGAGATGATCCACAATGAGATGTATATTTTACCTTAAGATTCAGCATACATGCGTGTGTGCGCGCACACACACACACACACACACACACACACACACTCACACACTCACTCCCTTGAATCAAAAGCTTAGAAAACCTATATTTACCTTTAAACTTGTAATGTACTCTCCTGCTTTTTATTCTACTTTTCCTGCTTCATGAAAAATTGTTTGGTTCTATCAGATCAAATTAATTTCTATCAGATCAAATTAATTTACCAGTGAGTTGTAAAGTGTAGTTTGAAAACATTAAAGTAAGGGATTAGGAAGACAGGACCCTGTGATTCTAGTTTGCATGAAGCATGAAAGCATCTCACCTTGTATTATATGAAGTCATTCAGTCATTCCACATACACTGTGTAGAATTAAGAACCCAATGCATCAGATAAAATAATAAAAAATAATAATTATGACCCTATTGCTTTACTCTTAATGGCAACTCTTTGATGATTAAGAGGGACCATGCTACCATTCCCCACTTTTCTGGGAATGTAAAAAGGTTACCAGAAATTAATTATTATTATTTTCATAAGTGATAAGCCTATTATTCCATATTTTGTAAAATTGTGGGTATTATTGTTTTACTACCTAAACACATAATACATTTTCTGATATAACAGTTTATTTTATTTATTTTCTTTCTCCAATATCATGAAAAATCAATCTTTTTCTTTGTCCTTCCCATGCATCTGAAGATGAAATAAGGTTTGCTTTCAAAAAGTACTTCATGTGTTTGAAATAAGTAATTCCATTTCATGGAGTTATATATTTTTAATGCCTTTTCTACCTTCCTATTTACTTCTAACTCTGAAAAGAAACCTGAAACATGCCATAGAATAAAGAATAGAAAGGGGAGTCTCATACATACTGCCCACTCTGTACTCTGTGTATGTGGACAATAGCTCACTAGCCTGAATGCTAAGGGAATGGGTCTGACCTGTGATCCCCTAAATTTAAAACATTTGAATCAGAAAAAAAATACACCCCCACACACACATACACACACACGCACACACGGTTTGGAATTAGGGGAAAATAGTTATATAAATTTGAGACAAACCTAAAAATTTCAACAAAAAAATAGTTGCCTAGAATTAAAGATCACAGAAATCCCCAATATGAATTTCTGTTTATCTAACGTTTTCCACGAATTTCTTTAGCTAGGTCTTCCTACCAGAACAGTATTTGTTACCCTTGGATGAAAACAGAAGTCAGGTGTTTATTCTAAAAGTTAGAACACAGGGGTCTCACTGCCAAACCTCTGAAAGCCTGGAGTTTGGGTTTTGAACATCTGAACCCAATGCCTGCCATCACCTGATCAGAGAACAGAGCCTGGTGAGCCATGACCCTCACAGTCTGCAGAAGCTGACGGGGAGATGGTGTAGGGTCACAATTCATTGCTAAAATGCTGGTAGCATGGGTGAGGTATACCTAGCAGCAGTAGAATGCCTATCTCACAGAGATTAGGAGTTCAATCACCAGCTCTGCAAAAACAGAAAAGCAGTGGAGTGGGGGAGTGCTGACTTTTTTGGATGCCCAGTGCCAACATTTGCCTATGTTACTTGTTTTGTTAGTGTAAACTTGGCATCCATAACTAAATTTTAATATAAATTTTATAAATAACGTAATTTCACCTAAGTATAGGAATATAACTGTGAAAAGAAAAAGAAAAAAAAAGAAAGAAAAAGAAAACATATAACTTGGAGTCTTTCTTAAAGCAATTAATCTTTTTCTCTAGGAAATTCAGTATTCATCACAACATATCCAAAAATCCAGTACTCATTTTTCTCACAGAAAATAACTGAAAATTGCTCCACATGATTGGGGAGACTGAGAATTTTCTATGTATTGTTAAGAATTGGATTTTTTGTTGTTGTTTAGCTGGCTTTTCTCTTTTAAACATCTTTCAGAGAAAACAGTAGACACATTCAGTAATACAGTAAGAACTCTGGGTTGAGATCATGCTTGCCCATCAGGGACACAGATGTCAATCTGTGAGCATCTTCCACAGTGCCACAGTTTTTTTTTCTTTCTTTTTTTATTTTTGTTGTTGTTTTTTTATTTTATTTTATTTTTTTGTGATGCTAGAGATTGAACCCAGGGCCTTGTGCATGCGAGGCAAGAACTTACCAACTGAGCTATATCCCTAACCCTTTTTTGTTGGGCATTGAACCTAGGAGAATTTAACCACTTAGCCACATCCCTAGGTCTCCCTGCCCCTAATTTTTTTAAGAGAAAGTGTCTTGCTGAGTTGCTTAGGACCTTGCTAAGTTGTTGCTGAGGCTGACTCTGAACTTGAGATCCTCCTGCCTCAGCATCCTGAGCCCCTGGGATTAGAGGTGTGCCCCATGATGCCCATTCAGTGCCAAAGTTTTCACTTAAACTTTCCTATCAAGGATACAAAGAAGTCCTATGCAAGTTCTCATATCTGTATCCCCAGAGCTCAGAAAACAATTATTGATAATGTGCATCTCCTTGCTCTCCAGCTAATTTGAGAGTTTATAATGAGCTAAATATAAAGTACATTATTAAATAACAATTTGAGGATATGACCCTCATCATTGAATATATCATGATTGCATTCAGGAAGCTAAAAATGGGGAAAATAAGCTATCATGATGAAAAGAAATACATTAATGCCTTTTTTTTGGAAAAAAGGCAGAAGTTTATGATTAGAGAAAAATGACTTGGGAAAGAAATTACTTGTCTTGGAAATTTTGTCAAAATATATCTTTACATTACATTGTTTATCAAATATAAATATCAAAATCTATGTTCCTGTGGTTTGTTTGAAATACATAATTAACATATTGTGCACATGGCTTTCAACCATTAATAGAGATATAATGGAATTATGGTGTAGGTATTTGGACTACATGGCTTCCAAATGCACGATCTTTTTGCAGGATTTGTTCACACATTAATTTGCATGAGTACATTAAACAGTATAATTGCTGCTCTACTCTCCAATCACTTCTAATTATTCCAGTACTAATTATTTCATTTTGTGGGAAATTCTTCTACTTTGTTTTCCTTTTTTCTGTACCCTCTGCCATTCCCCAAACACCTTCTTGTGCATAAATCAGAAGCAATATGAAACATAAATGAGACATCCTTCCCACAGTTCCTTGCATCGAGTGTTATTTTCATGACTTTGCTGAAACAAATCTCTGAGAAGACTCACTAATGAAACAATTTAGTGGATTCCTTTTAATCCCCATCCTGCTAGTCCTTTCTGTAGCATATACAGCATGTGAGGCAGTGGGGTGAGAAAACCCCTCGCTCCAAAATCTCTTCTTTTGCTTCTATGGTGTGAGGCTGTATCCTTTTCAGTCTTGACTTGTCTCTGTCTCCTTGGCAGATTCTTCTTTCTCATCGTCTTTATATAAGCACATACTAAAGTTTACCATCATTATATTATTGTTCTGTAGTTTCTAACTTTAAAACACATTTTCAGTTTTTTTATACTATGAAGATAACTTCGTTAAGCTTCATCATTCTCTTAAATTTTAAGAAAGTTATTTCAAAATCTACATGCTATTTTTTTTAATTTAAACAAGTCCGGTTTTTTACCCACTGTCTTAGACTATTCAGGCTACTATAACAGATACTTTTAACAGAGTAATTAAAAAAAAAAAAAAAAAAAAAAAAAACGAAATTTGTTGCTCACAGTTCAGGAGGCTGAAAAATCCATCAAAGCTCTGGTAGCTTTG